>NC_057852.1:141434136-142034136 GCF_015237465.2 Chelonia mydas | reverse complement strand
CCCACAGAGGGGCAGCACCGCACTCGGTCCAGGGGTGAGAGCAGCAGGAGGCCCCTGAACCCCTGGCCTCCGCTCCCAGCTCTGGAGGTAGCAGTTGAAGACAAGGGGGAGGGCTGCCAGGCGGGGTACCCTAAGGCTTAGAGCCCGGACTCCTGGGTTCTATTCCCAGTGGGGGGGCACCCCAAACTTCCGGGCTGCACAGCCAGCTGCGGAGGGGCGCCCGGGCCCCCCTCGCGGGCGGAGGGTCGGACCCGCCTAGCCCGGCAGGGGCGACCCCCCCCGCGGCGCCCTCGGATCCCCGCCCTGGGCCCCGGATCCCCGCCGGGGGGAGGATCGGACCCGCCCAGCCCGGCTGGAGCGACTCCCCCCCGCGGCGCCCCAGGCTCTGCCCCGAGCCCCGGATCCCAGCTCCCCGGCTGCCGACCTTAGCCCCGAACTTGTGGCCCTGCTGCACGTAGAGCCGCCCCTCCTTGGCCGCGGGGTCCATCGGGCGGCCCGGCCCGGCACGGTCCGGCCGCGGCTTCCAGCTGCACTGCGCGGCCTGGGGCGGGGCCGCGGGGTCTGCGCCCGACGGGGCGGGGCTCGATGGGGCGGGGCGGGGCGGGGCGGGGCCTGCCGGCGGGGCGGGGCCGGGCGGGACCCCCAGCGGGGGATGCTGCGACGGGCAGACCCTACAGCCGAGGCCGAGACGGCCCCGGGGCGCTGTGCGCGCTGTCCCGGTTAGCCTGCTGCCCATCCCCCTGGTATCTGAGCGCCTGCCGCACCCACAGCAAAGCCCCCAGCGGCCTGCGGGGGGTCCCGCACCGCTCCCGTTCCGGGCTCAGAGCTCGGCTGCGGGAAGGGGGTGATCGGTCGATGTTATTAAACTTACTTTTTAAAAAGTTGATTTTCCCCGGGAAGCAGCGGCAGATACGTGTACGGGGCGGGGGGGCCTTTGGGGATGTTCATGCTCCGAGTGCCCTTGCTACTGTGCTGGGGCCTTTTCAAAAAGAAACTACAGGCCAGTCCGCTCGTCTTCACCTCTGGGCACAGCCATGGAAAAGCCGCTGGGACCATGCGTCCAGACTTGGCCGGGACTCTCCCTCTCTTCAGCCCTGCCCTGCCTGTCCCGACTTTTTTCGCAAAAATGGGCATTTGAGCAAACAGACAAATGGCCACTTTTGTAAAACATGAGAGGGGTGCGGTGCGGGAGGGCCCGCGGCGATGTCAGTCCCTTGGGGGGGGGAGTGGGAGAGGCAGGGCTCATGCGGGGGCAGGCAGGGTCCCAGCGACCCCCGCCTCGGGTAGGAATTGTGCGGGGCGGCGCAGGCCAGCCCTGCCTGGTGTCCCGTTTTCCCTCTCGGAAATAGGGTCCCCCTAGCTAGGGGACCCAGTGTGTGAAGAAGGAAAGGGCGGCTGCAGAGTTAGCTTCCATAAAAGGATGTTGCTTGTAATTAAGTCTTGTCACTCAAGCTGCGCGCAGGTTTGGGGTCAGGTCGCTTTTGGCTGATGAAGCTGCCTGCCTAGCTGTAATATTTTTGTAAGAGAGACAAGGTGAGCGAGGGAATATATTTTATTGGACCAACTTCTGCTGCGGAGAAAGTGTTCACGCTCTACACAGAGCTCTGATTCAGGGCTGTGGGGTCCAAAGCTCCTCTCTCTCACTAGCAGAAGTTGGTCCAATAAAAGACATCACCTCCCCGACCTGGTCTCACTAATACCCTGGAGGGACACAGCTACTGTGCACATTTTTGTCAGGCATTTGACTTAGGTGTCAACAGGCCAGCTACCAACTAAGTGCCCCCATGAAGTCAGAGGTCATGCTGCAAGTGGCCTGCCTCAGTTTCCCCTCCTCAGTAACTCACAACAGGCTTTTACAAGTCCAATAACAACAGCCCTCCATGGGTTTTGGTTTATTAAATTACTAAACATTCCCAGGGCAGTTCTCAAGCCCAGCCATTTACCTCTGTCTCCGGTCACGCCCATCCTTTCCGGCCTGCAGTCTCCCTCCCCAAGTGTCAGAGTTCACTGCTGGGCCTACTTGCCCCCAGCAGCCTCTGCTCTCCCTGAGCATTCTCACTGCAGGGCCAGCAGCATGGCTTCTTCCTGCTGCTCTTCTAGGGGAATCAGCTGAATCCTGCTCAGCTGTGCCTCCTCAGGAATCAGGGTTGGCCCAGACCTCTCGTCCATGAGGGGCAATTCACCCTGATACACACCCACCCACCCCCTTAGACCCTTGCCCAATGCCAGGACACGTTCTAAAGTCATTATTTCTTCCGTCACCCCTTGTTCTGTTTTTCCAGTGAAGATATCTCTGGCTGGTTAAACCCAAAGAGCAACTGGGCTGGTAACCTTCATCTCCCGTACTGGGAGAGAAGCCCATGCCACTCGTCCACCAGCATTTCAATTTGCCACTCCAAGCCTCACTTGTCTTTGGCTAGCTCATCTCGTTCTTGTAGGGCCTGTGCATGTCCTCCTTCAAAGCACCAAGTTCCTGATGGTACCTCTCCTGCCAGGAAAGCAAAACACTAAGGTCCTCTCCTGTCAATACTGTGGTTAGCCCCTTTCCACAACCAGCAGGCCCGTCCCACCAGTCCCTAGCCATGTTCACCCTTGGGGCATGCCCCTCCAGGGCCAGTTCTCCTTGTCTAAGTGTCCTTTTCTCACACCCCAATAGCAGTGTGCTCGCTAGCAGGAGAGGCTGCTGTGTCCATCAGGCTCTTGCCCGAGGGGCCGACATGCTTCCTCGAGCATGTAAGCAACTGCTCCTCCTTGAATTCTCGCTCCGTTGGGCACAGCGTTCCCTTTTTACACCTCCTCTTTTGCAAGGCCCTGGACCTCATTAGGACAAGTCTTTACAACATGTCCTGTCATCTGTTGTGTATCATTGAGATGGACTGTAGGGGCCCAAAAAGTCAACGGTGTTAATATGACCCCGTCACTGTCCAACATTAAACAAGTTCAGTGTTTGCCACGCAGAGGCCTCAGCCTGCTTAGTCCCAGGGCAAACGCCCCATTAAATATCCTTTGAACCTTTTATTACAGATACAGAGAAGGAAAACAGTTAAAGCCTTTGAATTATAACTAAGGCTACGATTTTGTCATGGAGGTCATGAAAGTCACGGAATCCGTGACTTTCAAAGACCTCCGTGACTTCAGGCGGCTGGGAGCTGCAGGGTCCCGCCACCTCCTGTAGTGGCAGGGAGCGGTGAGGTACGGCCCCCAAGCTCTGAGCTGCCATGGGCAGCAGGGGTACTCCGCAGCTCAGAGCTGCTCTGGGCAGGGGGAAATCCCCACAGCTCCCTGCCATGGACGCCAGCAGCTCACCACCACCACCACCATGGAAGAGGATCCTTGCAGCTCCCCTGTACCTGTGGCAGCAGGGCGATCCCCACAGCTCCAAGCCTTGGGTGGAGGGGGACCCTGCAGCTCTGACTACCGGCCACATGTTGTGTGCCCCTTGTGGGGACGCTCAACCTGCCCCCATGCTCCTCTCCTTTTCCCTTTATATGTTCACAGTTCTTAACTCAGCAGCCCCCTTCTAGCATGCCCCACTGCTCGCCACTTAAGACACCTGGGGGGAACCTTCCATCTCCACTCTTCCCTTGTACTGTCTGTTTCCCAAGCCCACTCCACTGCTCCCACTGCCTGCTGGGCACCCTGCTCTTCCGTGTCCAGGCCTCCCACATCTTACACTGCAGGTGCTTCCTCCTCTGCTGGCACCAGTGATCTCCTGGCTGTCACTGCTGAGCACTGCGCTCCCTGCTGACGTTGCAGGGGCTGCAGAAGGAATCCTGGAACCCCTGCTACGGCTCAGCCAGTGGCCAGACCACAGCATCCATTTCTCTTTCCCTTGATCATCACAACTCCCTCCTGGGTGGTAGAGGGATCTCTGCTCCTGCCAAATGCCACCTATCACCAGGCAGCTGCCTCCTGCACACTCCCTTCTGGCCAGAGGTCGCTCAGCAAGGGGCCTGCCTCAACGCACAAAAGGCTTGTACAAGCCAATAACAGCAGCCCTCCTTAGAGACTGGGTTATTAAAGTCACAGACATCCATCCATTTACCTCCTTGTCAGGTCACTCCCAGGCCTTTGCTGCCGAATATTGGATGGGTCCTGAGCTACACTGGCAGCTTTATACACTCCAGTTCTTGTAGTCAGTGAATTAACGGTCGGCTCACTCTCCCATCAGGTGTCTGCTGGAGCCCAGAGATACCGCCATCCCCAGCGGCCCTCAATGCAGACGTGTTCCCCTGCCTCCCTGAGGTCCACCCGTCCCCATGTAGCCCCAAGCAGCAGCCCCCCCATTCCCATGGAGTGCTGAACTGTAATATACTGCAAAAAGAAAAGGAGTACTTATGGCACCTGTGACGGAGCAAGGCCAGATGGCTATAGAAAACTAGTGGGAGATAGATAGAAAAGTAGTGGGAGATAGATATATTAGCGCCAGGCTAAACAAATCCCTGGTACCAGGTTAAGTGAAATGGCAGCTGCTCCAAGTCAATTAAGACACCTGGGGCCAATTAAGAACTTTCCAGAAGGCAGGGAGAAGGCTAGGTTGATTGGGACACCTGAAGCCAGTCAGGGGCTGGCTGAAACTAGTTAAAAGCCTCCCAGTCAGTCAGGTGGGTGTGCATGTCAGGAGCTGTGGGAGGAAGTTGTGCTGTTGGAGAGGCTGAGTAGTACACACCATATCAGGCACAAGGAAGGAGGCCCTGAGGTAAGGGTGAAGTGGAGCTTCAGGAAGTGGGGGCTGCTGTGGGGAAGTAGCCCAGGGAATTGTACATGTCATGTTTCTGAAAGGTCAGCTACCATAGCTGATACTATTAGGGTCCCTGGGCTGGAGCCCGGAGTAGAAGGTGGGCCCGAGCTCCCCCACTACCACCTTTTCCCCCTGATTAATCACTGAGACTGGGAGACATCAGAGACTATGCAAGGAAGGATAACTTCTCCTCACCTCCCTCGCTGGCTTATGATGAAAATGGCTCAGTAGACTGTGACCCTTGTCTCTAGAGAAAGAAGGGTTACGTGGAGGGTCACAGTGAGCCTCTGAGGCTAGCGAAATCCGCCAGGAAACGCGGGACCCACGGAGGCAAGGACAGAGCTTTGTCACACACCTTAGAGACTAACAAATTTATTTGAGCATAAACTTCCGTGAGCTACAGCTCACTTCATCGGATGCTTATGCTCAAATAAATTGGTTAGTCTCTAAGGTGCCACAAGTA
This sequence comes from Chelonia mydas, assembly GCF_015237465.2. Classification (NCBI taxonomy): domain Eukaryota; kingdom Metazoa; phylum Chordata; order Testudines; family Cheloniidae; genus Chelonia; species Chelonia mydas. The sequence continues at coordinate 142,028,932 of NC_057852.1, read as the reverse complement.
CTCCTTTTCTTTTTGTGAATACAGACTAACGGCTGCTACTCTGAAACCTGTAATATACTGTGCAGACACAAGGTGGCGCTTTGTGTCAGAGACCTTGTTGGAGTGACCCCGAGCCCTACCTAACAGAGGTTACAGGGTCCCAGGAGGGACCCAGCTGGGGTGCAGGGAGCCATGACCAGCCTATGGCTGCTACAGGGACATGGCACGGGCTGTAGGGATGGGAGCTCGAGCTCTCTCAGTCTAAGGTAGTGTCTCATCCCCCAGGCAAGGCTCCGTGCTGGGATGTGGCATGCGGCTCCCTCCCTCTCGCAGCTGGGCAGCTGGTGCAGGCAGGGTGACCAGATGTCCCAATTTTACAGGGACAGTCCTGATATTTGGGGCTTTTTCTTATATAGGAGCCTATTACCCCCCACCCCCTGTCCTGATTATTTACACTTGCCGTCTGGTCACCCTAGGTGCAGGTGCAGCACCCAGGGGCTCTGCAGAGCTGCTGCAAGCCTGAGGGCACTGGAAGAGCAGCTGGGCTGCCTCTGTGCAGGGTGGCAGGCAGGTGGCTCCCGCCTATGTGCTGGTGCATCTCTCTGGCCTGCTAGTGCAGGGCTGGTCTTGTAGCTGCAGGCCCAGCCCCGAGCCTCCTGCCCGTCGCACCCAGGGCCCCAGGCAGTGGCCAAGGCACCAGTCTCAGCTAGACCCACACCCCTTGTGGGCAGCAGCACCTCCCCTCCACACCTCCATACAACCCCTCAGAGGGGAGCTCGCTTCCCCTGTGCCCCCTCACAAACACAACCCCCCAGAGGGGAGACAATAGCAAAAAGCAAGGGAAGGGAAAACCAAATGCAGACACAGATGGGGCTACCACCACCCCAGCCTCCACTGCACCCCTAGTCATCCATGGATTCTGGTGCCCAGCCTTGCACACCAGCCCCTGCTCACCCAGGACAGCGGCTGGCACCCGTCTGTCACACATCATTCCTTGTGTTGCAATGTGACCGGGTAACACCCTGACTTGTTCATGGGAGCAGGTGGGGGAAGGCCCCTGGATCATTTGAAACCATGAATGAGAAGAACCCTCAGATTTTATGTCTCATGAGACAGGCACTTCCAGTGGCCAGGGCTGGATTAACTCTCCTGTGGGCCTGGGGCTATTAGATTTTGTGGGGCCCCTGTGTAAAAGTCTTTTTCCTGGGAGGGAGTTTGGTGCAGGAGGGGACTGGGGCAGGGGATTGGGGTGCAGGAGGGGGTGCGGGGTCTGGGAGGGAGTTTGGTGCAGGAGGGGGCTAGGGCAGGGGATTGGGGTGCAGGAGGGGGATTCTGATCTGGGGCAGGGGATTGGGGTGCAGGGTCTGGGAGGGAGTTTGGTGCAGGAGAGTGCTGGGGCAGGAGATTGGGGTGCAGGAGAGGGCTGGGGCAGGAGATTGGGGTGCAGGAGGGGATGCAGGGTCTTGGAGGGAGTTTGGTGCAGGAAGGGGCTGGGGCAGGGGATTGGGATGCAGGAGGGGCTGTGAGGTGCAGGATCTATCCAGAAGGCGCTTAAAACAGGTGGCTTCCAGCCGGCGGTGCAGCAGGGCTCAGGCAGGCTGCCTGCCTGCCATAGCCCCACGCCACTCCTGGAAGCGGCCGGCTGCTGGCACGTCTCTGCGCGCCCCTGTGGGGAGGGGGCAGCGTGTCTCTGTGCGCTGCCTGCACCCACAAGCGCTGCAGGGACGGTACTGGTGGTGGGAGCAGCACGCAGAGCCGCCTCCTCCCCCCCTTGCCAGGGGCCGCAGAAACGTGCCAGCAGCTGGCTGTGGCGTGGGGCTATGGCAGGCAGCCTGAGCGCCCCAGAGATCGCTGCTTGTGATTTATTTTTGCGGGGCCCCCTCTTGAGCCAGGGCTCCGGGCTGCAGCCCCTAAAGCCCCTGCCTTAATCTGGCCGTGCCAGCGGCACCTGCCCCTAGTGCCGCACTGGGGCAGTGGGGCCAACACCGACTGCCTGGGGCAGCACCCCGCACTGAGCCTCCACCCTGTTCCCTGCAGCACAGCGCCCCCTAGTGCCCCTGTCAAGGTTCCTTCCCCACTCTGAACTCTAGGGTACAGATGTGGGGACCTGCATGAAAGACCCCGTAAGCTTATTCTTACCAGCTTAGGTTAAAAACTTCCCTAAGGTACAAACTTTGCCTTGTCCTTGAACCGTATGCTGCCACCACCAAGCGTGTTAACAAAGAACAGGGAAAGAGCCCACTTGGAGACGTCTTCCCCCAAAATATCCCCCAAGCCCTACACCCTCTTTCCTGGGGAAGGCTTGATAAAAATCCGCACCGTTGGTATAGGTGAACACAGACCCAAACCCTTGGATCTTAAGAACAATGAAAAAGCAATCAGGTTCTTAAAACAAGAACTTTAATTAAAGAAAAGGTAAAAGAATCACCTCTGTAAAATCAGGATGGTAAATACCTTACAGGGTAATCAGATTCAAAACATCGAGAATCCCTCTAGGCAAAACCTTAAGTTGCAAAAAGACACAAAACCAGGAATATACATTCCATCCAGCACAGCTTATTTTACCAGCCATTAAACAAAAGGAAATCTAACGCATTTCTAGCTAGATTACTTACTAACTAACAGAAGTTCTGAGACTGCATTCCTGATCTGTTCCCGGCAAAAGCATCACCCAGACAGACAGACCCTTTGTTTCCCCCCACCTCCCGATTTTAAAGTATCTTGTCTCCTCATTGGTCATTTTGGGTCAGGTGCCAGCAAGGTTACCTTAGCTTCTTAACCCTCTACAGGTGAAAGGGTTTTGCCTCTGGCCAGGAAGGATTTTTTGCACTGTATACAGAAAGGTGGTTTCCCTTTCCTTTATTTTTATGACAGCCCCGCTGGGGCATTGGGGCCAGCACTGACTGCCAGGGGCAGCGCCCACTAGTGAGCCCCCAGCTTGCTCACTTAATGGCCTTTGCCGATCATCTCTTGGATTTACTAATGAGTAACACCAGTCGGTGTGACAAGTACATGCCACCACCAACAGGGCACTGGCTGCCTGTGCCATGCACACACCTCCAGCTGCCTGACACACTTACCTGGAGTCTGAGTGCCTCATGACACCTAATGCATTTACCTTCCCGTGGCCCTGGCAGGCAGGGCAGTGCTACAGACTCACTGTATGCATGAGGAGTGAGACTCAGGGACTGGTCCTATATCTACAACCACCAACCCCCTGCAAAATCATAAGATTTTTGGGCCCAGCAGTCCCACATCACCCCACCACAATTCTACATCCCCCTTCTTCCCCAGCCCCTCACCTGCTCCTCCTGCAGATGTGGAGAGCTGATAGTACTGCTCACCCAAGCCACACAGCAGTCTGGGCAGGGCATGGCACTGACCTCGGAGCGCCTAGCACCTGGCCCTTGCACCAGACAGAGCTGGCAGCTCTCTGCATGTGCACACACTATATGCAGAGCTGGCAGAGCCCTGCATGCAGATGCATGTGTACACACAATATGCAGAGCTGGCACACATATGCACACGCATGCACACACGTGCAGACAGGCACTAATGCAGAGCTGGCACACGCATGCACATGCATGCACACGGGCACTATATGAAGAGCTGGCACACACATGCACACACGTGCACGCAGGCACTATATGCAGAGCTGGCGCACGCATGCACACACGTGCACACAGGCACTATATGCAGAGCTGACGCACGTACGCACAGGCGTGCACACAGGCACTATATGCAGAGCTGGCGCACGCATGCACACAGGCACTATATGCAGAGCTGGCACACGCATGCACACACGTGCACACAGGCACTATATGCAGAGCTGGCGCACGCATGCACACGCGTGCACACAGGCACTATATGCAGAGCTGGCGCACGCATGCACACAAACACTATACACAGACCTTGCAGTGTTGCTACCCCAGTCGTGTTCAAAAGGTCACTGCTTAGGCTGGAATTCTCCATTCGGGGGACCTGCCTGTTTTTAAGTTAAAAGTTTCAGCAAATGCAGTTCAGCTGCTCCGGATAACACAGTTAGGAGAAAATGCTGTTTTGTTGATGTTAAAACACCCATAGTCCATTTAAGTGAAGTTCTAGCCTCCATGCTTTGGCTCATGACGTGATTGGAATAACAGAGACTTGGTGGGATAACTCACATGACTGGAGTACAGTCATGGATGGTTATAAACTGTTCAGGAAGGACAGGCAGGGCAGAAAAGGTGGGGGAGTAGCACTGTATGTAAGGGAGCAGTATGACTGCTCAGAGCTCCGGTACGAAACTGTGGAAAAACCTGAGTGTCTCTGGATTAAGTTTAGAAGTGTGTGCAACAAGAGTGATGCAGTGGTGGGAGTCTGCTATAGACCACCGGACCAGGGGGATGAGGTGGATGAGGCTTTCTTCCGGCAACTCAAGGAAGCTACTAGATCGCATGCCCTGATTCTCATGGGTGACTTTAATTTCCCTGATATCTGCTGGGAGAGCAATACAGCGGTGCATAGACAATCCAGGAAGTTTTTGGAAAGCGTAGGGGACAATTTCCTGGTGCAAGTACTAGGGGAGCCAACTAGGGGGGGCGCTTTTCTTGACCTGCTGCTCACAAACAGGGAAGAATTAGTAGGGGAAGCAAAAGTGGACGGGAATCTGGGAGGCAGTGACCATGAGTTGGTTGAGTTCAGGATCCTGACGCAGGGAAGAAAGGTAAGCAGCAAGATACGGACCCTGGACTTCAGGAAAGCAGACTTCGACTCCCTCAGGGAACAGATGGCCAGGATCCCCTGGGGGACTAACATGAAGGGGAAGGGAGTCCAGGAGAGCTGGCTGTATTTCAAGGAATCCCTGTTGAGGTTACAGGGACAAACCATCCCGATGAGTCGAAAGAATAGTAAATATGGCAGGCGACCAGCTTGGCTTAATGGTGAAATCCTAGCGGATCTTAAACATAAAAAAGAAGCTTACAAGAAGTGGAAGGTTGGACATATGACCAGGGAAGAGTATAAAAATATTGCTCGGGCATGTAGGAAAGATATCAGGAGGGCCAAATCGCACCTGGAGCTGCAGCTAGCAAGAGATGTCAAGAGTAACAAGAAGGGTTTCTTCAGGTATGTTGGCAACAAGAAGAAAGCCAAGGAAAGTGTGGGCCCCTTACTGAATGAGGGAGGCAACCTAGTGACAGAGGATGTGGAAAAAGCTAATGTACTCAATGCTTTTTTTGCCTCTGTTTTCACTAACAAGGTCAGCTCCCAGACTGCTGCGCTGGGCATCACAAAATGGGGAAGAGATGGCCAGCCCTCTGTGGAGATAGAGGTGGTTAGGGACTATTTAGAAAAGCTGGACGTGCACAAGTCCATGGGGCCGGACGAGTTGCATCCGAGAGTGCTGAAGGAATTGGCTGCTGTGATTGCAGAGCCCTTGGCCATTATCTTTGAAAACTCGTGGCGAACGGGGGAAGTCCCGGATGACTGGAAAAAGGCTAATGTAGTGCCAATCTTTAAAAAAGGGAAGAAGGAGGATCCTGGGAACTACAGGCCAGTCAGCCTCACCTCAGTCCCTGGAAAAATCATGGAGCAGGTCCTCAAAGAATCAATCCTGAAGCACTTACATGAGAGGAAAGTGATCAGGAACAGTCAGCATGGATTCACCAAGGGAAGGTCATGCCTGACTAATCTAATCGCCTTTTATGATGAGATTACTGGTTCTGTGGATGAAGGGAAAGCAGTGGATGTATTGTTTCTTGACTTTAGCAAAGCTTTTGACACGGTCTCCCACAGTATTCTTGTCAGCAAGTTAAGGAAGTATGGGCTGGATGAATGCACTATAAGGTGGGTAGAAAGCTGGCTAGATTGTCGGGCTCAACGGGTAGTGATCAATGGCTCCATGTCTAGTTGGCAGCCGGTGTCAAGTGGAGTGCCCCAGGGGTCGGTCCTGGGGCCGGTTTTGTTCAATATCTTCATAAATGATCTGGAGGATGGTGTGGATTGCACTCTCAGCAAATTTGCGGATGATACTAAACTGGGAGGAGTGGTAGATACGCTGGAGGGGAGGGATAGGATACAGAAGGACCTAGACAAATTGGAGGTTTGGGCCAAAAGAAATCTGATGAGGTTCAATAAGGATAAGTGCAGGGTCCTGCACTTAGGATGGAAGAATCCAATGCACCGCTACAGACTAGGGACCGAATGGCTAGGCAGCAGTTCTGCGGAAAAGGACCTAGGGGTGACAGTGGACGAGAAGCTGGATATGAGTCAGCAGCGTGCCCTTGTTGCCAAGAAGGCCAATGGCATTTTGGGATGTATAAGTAGGGGCATAGCGAGCAGATCGAGGGACGTGATCGTTCCCCTCTATTCGACACTGGTGAGGCCTCATCTGGAGTACTGTGTCCAGTTTTGGGCCCCACACTACAAGAAGGATGTGGATAAATTGGAGAGAGTCCAGCGAAGGGCAACAAAAATGATTAGGGGTCTAGAGCACATGACTTATGAGGAGAGGCTGAGGGAGCTGGGATTGTTTAGTCTGCAGAAGAGAAGAATGAGGGGGGATTTGATAGCTGCTTTCAACTACCTGAAAGGGGGTTCCAAAGAGGATGGCTCTAGACTGTTCTCAATGGTAGCAGATGACAGAACGAGGAGTAATGGTCTCAAGTTGCAATGGGGGAGGTTTAGATTGGATATTAGGAAAAACTTTTTCACTAAGAGGGTGGTGAAACACTGGAATGCGTTACCTAGGGAGGTGGTAGAATCTCCTTCCTTAGAGGTTTTTAAGGTCAGGCTTGACAAAGCCCTGGCTGGGATGATTTAACTGGGACTTGGTCCTGCTTCGAGCAGGGGGTTGGACTAGATGACCTTCTGGGGTCCCTTCCAACCCTGATATTCTATGATTCTATGATTCAAGGCTTGACATTTGGCCAGGTGGTCTCCCTGATCTCAGGGATCTGCCTTTTGCCAGCCCCTCAACATCTGCTCAAGTTACAAGCATCTAAAAAGTCTCAGTCTTCTCACACTCAGTGCAGACTTATTAGTGTTTGGCAGCTGAATATTTCTCTGTTGCTCTTCCTGATCTCAAGGGGCTCAAGTGGATACATTATTTAAACAACTGCAAACAAACAGTGACTATTAATGGAATGATGTCAGATTGGAGGGAGGTCTCAAGTGGGGCTCCAGAGAGATCCGTTCTGGGTCCGGTGTTATTCTACATTATAGCATGGGAGGTGATTGGCACTGGTCAGGCCTCAGCTGGAGTACGGTGTCCAGTTTTGGTCACCAACATATAGAAAGGATGAAGAGAAACTGGAAAGGATCCAGAATCAAGCAACAGAAACAATCAAAGGGATGGAATTGAAGTCCTATGGGCAAAGGCTGAAGGAACTGGATATTTTAGTTTGAAAAAGAGGAGATTAAGGGGGGACATGATAACAGTCTTCAAATACTTGAAAGGCTGCCATAAAAAGATGGAGAAAAGTTGTTCTCTCTTGCCAGAGAGGGCAGGACAAGAGGCGACGGGTTCAAACTCCAGCCCAGCAGATTTAGATTAAATCTCAGGAAAAACTTCTTCACCGTAAGAGCAGCAGGACAGTGGAACAGGTGCCTAGGGAGGTGGTGGAAGCTCCTTCACCGGAGGTTTTCAAAAGGAGGCTGGAGCCACCTGTCTGCGATGGTTTAGACACAACAAATCCTGCATCTCGGCAGGGGGTTTGATTAGATGACCCCTGCTGTCCCTTCTAGCCCTATGGTTCTGTGAGGAAGACGAAGGACAGGCTAGGCCCCGTACTCAAAGAGGAGGGAAAGACAATAGCAGAAAATGCAGCAATGGCTGAAGAGTTAAATGCTTTTTTGTTTCAGTTTCCCCCAAACAGGTTAGCAGTTATCATACAACTAACATAGTGAACATCAGTGTAAATGGGGTAGGACCTGAGGCTAAAATAGGAAAAGAACAAGTTAAGAGTTACTTAAGGCAGGTCTACACTTAAAACACTGCATCAGTACAGCTGTCGTGCTTAAGTGAAGATGCGCCTATGCCGATGGGAGAGCTTCTGCCCTTAGCGTCGTTAATCTATCTCCCAGAGAGGCGGTAGCTATGTCGGTGGGAGAAGTGTGGATTTTTCACATCCCTGAGCAACATAGTTATCCCAGTACAGGTCTGTAGTGTAGACCTGGCAATAGAAAAGTCAGATGTCTTCAAGTTGGCAGGTACAGATGAACTACATCCTGGAATACTTAAGGAACTGGCTGAAGAGATCTCTGAGCCATTAGTGATTATCTCTGAGAACTCACAGAGGACAGGAGAGAGCCCAGAGGCCTTGAAAGGGGCAAATATAGTGCCAATCTATAAAAAGGGGAATAAGGACAACCCAGGGAATTACAGATCAGTCAGCTCAACTTCGCTACCTGGAAAAATAATGGAGCAAATAATCAATCAAACTGTAAGCACCTAGAAGATAAAGCGGTAAGTAATGGTCAATATGGATTTGTCAAGAACAAATCATGTCAAACCAACCTAATATCCTTCTTTGTCAGGATAACAAGCCTTGTGGATAGAGAGGAAGTGATAGATACAGGTTTCAGAGTAGCAGCCGTGTTAGTCTGTATCTGCAAAAAGAACAGGAGGACTTGTGGCACCTTAGAGACTAACAAATTTATTAGAGCATAAGCTTTCGTGGGCTACAGCCCACTTCTTTCTCAACTTTAGTAAGGCTTTTGATACTGTCTCACATGACCTTCTGATAAGCAAAATAGGGAAATATACACTAGATGGAGCTACTATAAGGTGGGTGCACAACTGGTTTGAAAACCGTTCCCAGAGAGTAGTTGTCAGTCGTTCACAGACAAGCTGGAAGGGCCTAATGAGTGGGGTCCCGCAGGGATTGGTTCTATTCAATATCTTGCTAAATGATTTGGACAATGGCATAGAGAGCACACTTTATCAAGTCTGGGGATGGTGATACCAAGCTGGGAGGGGTTGGAAATGTTTTGAAGGACAGGATTAGAGTTCAAAATAATCTGGACAAACTGGAGAAATGGTCTGAAATAAATAGGATGAAATTCAATCAGGACAAATGCAAAGTCCTCCACCTAGGAAGGAGCCATCAGCTGCACGCACGCAAAATGGGCAATGACGGCCTAGGAAGCAGCGCTGCCGAAAGGGATCTGGGGGTTCTAGTGGATCATAAACTAAATATGAGTCAACAGTGTAATACTGTTGCAAAAAAAGCTAACATCATTCTGGGATGTATTCGCAGGAGTGTTGTAAGCAAGGCACAAGACTTAATTCTTCTGCTGTACTCTATGCTGATTAGACCCCAGCTGGAGTTTTGTGTCCAGTTCTGGGTGCCACACTTTGGGAAAGATGGGGACAAATTGGAGAAAGTCCAGAGAAGAGCAACAAAAATGATTAAAGGTCTAGAGAACATGAGGGAAGATTGAAAAAATTGGGTTTGTTTAGTCTGGAAAAGAGAAGACTGAGGAGGGACATGATAACCATTTTCAAGTACAAAACAGGTTGTTATAAAAAGGAGGGTGATAAATTGTTCTCCTTAGCCACTGAGGACAGGACAAGAAGCAATGGGCTTAAACTGCAGCAGGGGCGGTTTAGGATGGACATTGGGAAAAATTTCCTAACTGTCAGGGTGGTTAAGCACAGGAACAAATTGCCCAGGGAGGTTGTGGAATCTCCATCACTGGAGGTGTTTAAAAGCAGGTCAGACAAATACCTGTCAGGGATGGTCTAGGTCAGTGGTTCTCCAACTTTTCTTTTCATGGACCACTTGAAAATTGCTGAGCGTCTCAGAGGACCACTTAATGATCTTTCCAAATGTTGTTTGTACCATTAGCTAAATATTATAAAGCACTTTGGATAAAAACCTTATATAAAAAAAACCCCTTAATGACAATTAATGGTTTTTGTTCTACAAATAAAAGCACACAACTCAGGTCACGGAGTGTGGGAGAGTCAGGGCCCTGCACCCCTCTTCCTGGGATTCACTGTGACTCTCAGCCAGCCAGTAAAACAGAAGGTTTATTGGACGACAGGAACACAGTCCCAAACAGAGCTTGTAGGTACAAACAGGACCCCTCAGTCAAGTCCTTCTGGGGGGCAGGGAGCTTAGACTCCAGCCTTGGAGTTCCCTGCTTTTCATCAGCCAGCCCAAACTGAAAACAAACCCCGCTCCAGCCGTCTCTCTCCCCTTCCCCCCAGCTCCTCCTCCAGCCTTTGTCCAGTTTCCCGGGCAAAGGTGTCACCTGGCTTCAACCCCCCTCCTGGCTCAGGTCACAGGCTCAGGTATCCTTCCTCAAGTATCAGAGTAGCAGCCGTGTTAGTCTGTATTCGCAAAAAGAAAAGGAGTACTTGTGGCACCTTAGAGACTAACCAATTTATTTGAGCATAAGCTTTCGTGAGCTACAGCTCACTTATGCTCAAAGCTTATGCTCAAATAAATTGGTTAGTCTCTAAGGTGCCACAAGTACTCCTTTTCTTTTTCCTCAAGTAAAGTCACTTCCTGCTATCCCATCCCCCGGTGCAGACAGTCCCAGTAAAACCAGACGACATTCCCAGGTCAATCTGCCCCTCTCCCTGCTGCGTCACACAGTTGTCTTACCTTTGTAATGCGAACGATGTGCCCTCTCTCTCCCGGCCACAGCAGCTCCCGAACTGGGGCTGGGAAGGAGCGGGGTCTCTCCCTCTCTCCCCCGCCACAGCAGCCACACAGCTGGGGCTGGGGAGGAGGGGGGTCTCTCCCCAGCAGCCACAGCCCTGGAGCTGGGGAAAGTCGCCTCTTTCTCTGGCCGCCACAGCCCTGCACGCCCCAAATTCCCCCCACCCCCTCTTCGCACCCCACTGCCCCTCCCACCTACCCTCCTATTTCCCCCAAGGCCACCACTCACCTCACATGTGCATCTTCTCCAGGGTCCAGGCACCTGATTAGAGGAGCCCCGCCTGCACGGCTCCACTAATTAGGTGGGTGGCCCTTTACTCTCTTGTGTGTGGTCGCCCAGACGCGCACCTCAGAGGGAACGATCCACAGACCACCATTCAGGTGGTCCGCGGACCACAGTTTGAGAACCTCTGGTCTAGGTAATACTGAATCCTGTCTCAGAGCAGGGGACGAGACTAAATGACCTCTCAAGGTCCCTTCCAGTCCTACATTTCTATCTTGCATGAGGCCATTCAAAGTGAAGTGAACAAAGGAGTGTTAGCGTGTTACAGATTGTGGTAATGAGCCATAAATGGTCTAGTTATTATGTAGTCCTGCCTTGAGTGTCTAGCAAAGTTATGAATTTAAGCTTAGGCTTATTTTTAGAAGGTGCTGTGCAGGTGTCCTTTGAGGACAAGGACTGAGTGGTCAGATAAGGAGTGATCATAAGAATGGCCTTGCTGGGTCTGACCAAGGGTCTGTCCAGCCCAGTGTCCTGTCTTCCAATCGTGGCCAATGCCAGATGCCCCAGAAGGAAAGAACACAACAGGGAATCACCAAGTGATCCATCCCCTGTTGTCCATTCCCAGCTTCTGGCAAACAGGCTAGGGACACCCAGAGTATGGGGTTGCATCCCTGACCACCTTGGCTAATAGCCATTGATGGACCTATCCTCCATGAATTTATCTAGTTCTTTTTTGAACCGTGTTATAGTCTTGGCCTTCACAACATCCTCTGGCAAAGAGTTCCACAGGTTGACTGTGCATTGTGTGAAGAAATACTTCCTTTTGTTTGTTTTAAACCTGCTGCCATTAATTTCATTTGGTGACCCCTAGTGCTTTTGTTATGAGAAGGAGTAAATAACACTTCCTTATTAACTTTCTCCACACCAGTCATGATTTTATAGACCTCAGTCATATCCCCCCCTTAGTCATTTCTTTTCCAAGCTGAAAAATCCCAGTCTTATTAATCTCTTCTCATATGGAAGCTGTTCCATACCCCTAATCATTTGTGTTGCTCTTTTCTGAACCTTTTCCAATTCCAATATATGTTTTTAGAGATGGGGCAACCAGATCTGCACACAGTATTCAAGGTGTGGGCGTACCATGGATTTATAGAGGCAACGTGATATTTTCTGTCTTACTGTCTATCCCTTTCTTAATGATTTCCAACATTCTGTTTGTATTTTTGACTGCTGCTGCACATGGAGTGGATGTTTTCAGAGAAGTATCCATGACTAACAGCTAATTTAGACCCCATAATTTTGTATGTATAGTTGGGATTATGTTCTCCAGTGTACATTAATGTGTATTTATCAACATTCCATTTCATCTGCCATTTTGTTGCCCAGTCATCCAGTTTTGTGAGATCCCTTTGTAGCTCTTCCCAGTCAGCTTTGGACTTAACTATCTTGAGTAGTTTTGTATCATCTGCAAATTTTGCCACCTCACTGTTCACCCTTTTTCCAGGCCATTTATGAATATGTTGAACAATACTGGTCCCAGTACAGACCCCTGGGGGACACCACTATTTACCTCTCTCCATTCTGAAAACTGACAATTTATTTTTGTCCTTTGTTTCCAATCTTTTATCCAGTTACTGATCCATGAAAGGACCTTCCCTCTTATCCCATGACAGCTTACTTTGCTTAAGAGCCTATGGTGGGGGACCTTGTCAAAGGCTTTCTTGTCCACGTGCTTGTTGATCCCCTCAAAGAATTCTAATAAGAACATAAGAATGGCCATACTGGGTCAGACCAAAGGTCCATCTAGCCCAGTCTCCTGTCTTCTTACAGTCGCCAGCGCCAGGTGCCCCAGAGGGAATGAGCAGAACAGGTAATCATCCAGTGATCCATCCCCTGTTACTCATTCCCAGCTTCTGGCAAACAGAGGCTAGGGAGACCATCTCTGTCCATCCTGGCTAATAGCCATTAATGGACCTATCCTCCATGAACTTATCTAGTTCTTTTTTGAACCCTGTTATAGTCTTGGCCTTCACAACAGCCTCTGGCAAGTGGTGAGGCATGATTTCTCTTTACAAAAAACATGTTGATTCTTCGTCCTACAAATAGTGTTTATCTATGTGTCTGATAATTCTGTTCTTTACTATAATTTCAACCAGTTTGCCTGGTATTGAAGTTAGGTTTAGCATCCTATAATATTCAGGATCTCCTCTGGATTGCAGAGCCATTAGCCATTATCTTTGAAAACTCATGGCGATCAGGGGAGGTCCCGGACGACTGGAAAAAGGCTAATGTAGTGCCCATCATTAAAAAAGGGAAGAAGGAGGATCCTGGGAACTACAGGCCAGTCAGCCTCACCTCAGTCCCTGGAAAAATCATGGAGCAGGTCCTCAAGGAATCAATTCTGAAGCACTTAGAGGAGAGGAAAGTGATCAGGAACAGTCAGCATGGATTCACCAAGGGCAAGTCATGCCTGACTAATCTAATTGCCTTCTATGACGAGATAACTGGCTCTGTGGATGTGGGGAAAGCAGTGGACATGTTGTTCCTTGACTTTAGCAAAGCTTTTGACACGGTCTCCCACAGTATTCTTGCCAGCAAGTTCAAGAAGTATGGGCTGGATGAATGGACTATAAGGTGGATAGAAAGTTGGCTAGATTGTCGGGCTCCACGGGTAGTGATCAATGGCTCCATGTCTAGTTGGCAGCCGGTATCAAGTGGAGTGCCCCAAGGGTCAGTCCTCGGGCCAGTTTTGTTCAATATCTTCATAAACGATCTGGAGGATGGTGTGGATTGCACCCTCAGGAAGTTTGCAGATGACACTAAACTGGGAGGAGAGGTAGATACGCTGGAGGGTAGGGATAGGATACAGAGGGCCCTAGACAAATTAGAGGATTGGGCCAAAAGAAATCTGATGAGGTTCAACAAGGACAAGTGCGGAGTCCTGCATTTAGGACGGAAGAATCCCATGCACCGCTACAGACTAGGGACCGAATGGCTCGGCAGCAGTTCTGCAGAAAAGGACCTAGGGGTTACAGTGGACGAGAAGCTGGATATGAGTCAACAGTGTGCCCTTGTTGCCAAGAAGGCTAATGGCATTTTGGGCTTTATAAGTAGGGGCACTGCCAGCAGATCGAGGGACGTGATCGTTCCCCTCTATTCGGCATTGGTGAGGCCTCATCTGGAGTACTGTGTCCAGTTTTGGGCCCCACACTACAAGAAGGATGTGAAAAAATTGGAAAGAGTCCAGCGGAGGGAAACAAAAAATGATTAGGGAACTGAAACACAGGACTTATGAGGAGAGGCTGAGGGAACTGGGATTGTTTAGTCTGCGGAAGAGAAAAATGAGGGGGGATTTGATAGCTGCTTTCAACTCCCTGAAAGGGGGTTCCAAAGAGGATGGCTCTAGACTGTTCTCAGTGGTAGCAGATGATAGAACAAGGAGTAATGGTCTCAGGTTGCAGTGGGGAAGATTTAGGCTGGATATTAGGAAAAACTTTTTCACTAAGAGGGTGGTGAAACACTGGAATGCGTTACCTAGGGAGGTGGTGGAATCTCCTTCCTTAGAAGTTTTTAAGGTCAGGCTTGACAAAACCCTGGCTGAGATGATTTAGTTAGGGATTGGTCCTGCTCTGAGGAGGGGTTGGACTAGATGACCTCCTGAGGTCCCTTCCAACCCTGATATTTTTTGATTCTATGTGTGTGCCTCAGTTTCCCTGTGTATTGCACCAATGCGTAGGTGGTAGGAATAAGGATGTGTGACTTTTGCTGAAACCCTCAGGGACAGGCGAGGCGGCTCCACCTGCCTGCACATAAGTGATGGATGGTGCCCTTCATAACCTGAGACCCAGGAGGGGGATGCCACCAGGTGACACTTTGCCAGGGGAAGTGAGACTCTCAGGGTTCCTTCCCCTCTCTGAACTCTAGGTATAGATGTGGGGACCCACATGAAAGACCCCCTAAGCTTATTCTTACCAGCTTAGATTAAAAACTTCCCCAAGATACAAACTTTGCCTTGGCCTTGAACAATATGCTGCCACCACCAAGTGTTTTAAACAAAGACCAGGGAAAGAGCCCACTTGGAGACATCTTCCCCCAAAATATCCCCCCAAGCCCTACACCCCCTTTCCTGGGGAAGGCTTGAGAATAAGGATGGGTTGGAGAAGATGGATTTCTGTCTGGCCTCTCTCAGTTCCAAGAGAGAACAAACATGTAAATAAAGAGCACAAATAAAAGCCTTCCCCCCCCCCAAGATTTGAAAGTATCTTGTTCCCTTATTGGTCTTTTGGGTCAGATGCAAGCCAGGTGTAGCCAGACAGCCAGCCCCCCCTCAGACCAGCATTGCTGGAAACACACGGGAGCCAAAACAACAGGGCACTCAACATAAATTCCAGCACAGCCTTTGAAGCTGTGAGAAGCACAGGTGTGCTGTGACAATGTGCCTCTGGGAACATATACAACGATTAGGCTCACAGCAGACAGAGAAGCTGTGACAGACATGGCTCTTAGCCCCTACTAAATAGCGTGATGCACACACCCCAACATCCTAGGTGGGAAAATATTTACCCTGATAAAAGAAGTGTCCAGTAGTCGAAACTTATTGTTTCTCCCTTGCAAGTGTGAACTACTCTTGCGAGAGCTGGCGTCGCCCAGACAGACCAGCCCCAATTTGGCATAAGAAAGGAGAAAGAGAATAAAGGAGTACAGAGGTATAAGTATGGGACCTACAGCACCATGATTTTTGAGTGCTTTTCACTATCTATCTGCTGGTCAGATAAGTGACAGCCTCCCAAGGCTTCTGCAGCTAAGAGGGTCCCTAAACCTTGTCCCTTATTCGTCTTTCCGCGGAATTGAGTGACCGATCCTGGCTTGGCACCGCTGGAATCGAGAGATGCAAGGAGGGTAAGAAGCACCCACACCTGATCTCCTATCTTTAGTGTACACATATTTTGAAATAGAGCTCTATACTTTGTTTTCTTTCTTTGGGATTGTGGCTTCAGTTTTGTAACTTGTTTGTGTGTGTAACATCTCTACATTTAAATAAGTAGGCACTAGCAATTTTGTAACCACATGATTAGAATCTAGTTTAATAAATTTTGGTAACCATTGTGCATAAGCCTGACTTGTTTCTCTGGTTTACTGTAAAGCAGCCAACACAATTAAAGAACCTCAGCCGTTTTGGCTATAAAGCCTGGCCATTAGGTGAGAGTACTAAGAGCCTAGCGTTGAGTTGTGCCGCCTCCACGGGGCAAACTCTTGGGGCACCTGTCAGTCAATCCTGGCTGCCCGCTGCGAAGGAGCTCTGAGCTCTAGCAGTTAAAGTCACGGGTGTGGAGAGGCTCTTAGTGCTGCCATTGGGGCACCTGTCAGTCAGTGTTGACTGCCCGCTGCGAAGGAGCTCTGAGCTCTAGCAGTTAAAGTCACGGGTGGTTAGGACCTTGGGGCATCCGTCAGCCTAGCCCGGGCTGCCCGCCGCGAAGGGACAGTGCGTCCTAGCGGTTAAAGTCACGGATGGTATAAACGGGCATAGCTGGCACCTCACCAAACATCCCTGGCCATCGGCTAACACCAGGTTAGCTGAGCTTCTTAACCCTTTACAGGTAACAGGATGTTGTCTCTGGCCAGCAGGGATTTTATAGCACTGTATACAGAAAAGTGGTTACCCTTCCCTTTATTTATGACAGAGACAAAGACCAGGAGGAGGGGCAATGGCATGTTGGAGGTCGGGTCGCTGGAAGCTGGGCAGTCTCCTGTTTGGGACTCAGAGCGGGGAGTCCAGGGCATCCAGCCTGGGGTCCCCCCAAGGTGGACTTGGCTGAAAGTCACTGATTTCTGTGCTAACAAACTCTGTTCTACGCTGTGTTCCTGTCAACTAATAAACCTTCTGTGTTACACACTGGCTGAGAGTCACGGCTGACTGCTGAGTTGGGGTGAAGGAACCTCTGGCTTCCCCAGGGGTCCCGTCCACTAAGGGGAAATGCACGGTGTGAATAGGGATGCTGAATGCTCCAAGGTCAGACCAGGAAGGCCATAGCCAAGAAGGCTTTTTGTCCTGGACAGTGTGCCCTAAGGGGAGCCATGCTACCCCAAAGTCCTGGCTGGTTTCATACAGAGCAGTTCCAGAGCATTGGACCTGTGACTCCGTCATAGAGAGAATGAACAGAACTGGGCAATTACTGAGTGATCCATCATCTGTCATCCATTGATTGGCTCATTTCACCTATGCAGTAGTTATTGGGGTATTTAGTGCACTGGATGAGGAACACCAAGTTCTAATAGGCATGTGTAGGACGGTAGTGAGGTGGTGTGGTTCCCCACCGCCCCGGAGAGAGATGAGTCCCTCCAGACACCAGAGTGGGCGGAGCCAGGGAGCTCTGAGCCCACCCCCCAGAGGGTCAGGTGTGGCTCCAGAAGTATAAAGGCCCGACCCCAGAGCTCACTAGGAGAGCAGCTGCTGGGGAGGCCAGATACCTCTGGCCTAGCTTGTGATTGGGAAACCCCAGCGATAAATGTGAGGACCGGCCCGACGTGCCCCGCGCCAGCTACTGGGAGGACTTGCCGAGTCTACGCCTGGCCAGCTATCCTGAGGAACCCATGGTCATGGACTCCCATGAGGACACCATCCCGACCCAGGTACCTCAAGACGGGGAGTCTGGAAGTAGCCCAGGGGCAGCCGACCCTAGTCTGGCTGCAGCACTGCCAGAGCCCTTGTCAGTGTGTTGCGGCCAGGATCCCCACTGACCCAACAGCGGGCCTTCTGCTGCTACTAGGGCCACGGGCTGGGAGGGCCTGCGTCCCCCCTGCCTCTTCCAGGTGGCAGTCTCCCCCTCTCCCAGGCCCTTAGGAGCCAAGGGCCTGGGCTTACTGAGCACCTGATTCACCATTGCTCCGCCTTGACCTAGGGCCTGGGCTTGCTGTGTTTATTTTGGCCTTCACAAATTCCCCACAAGACATCTTCCCCAAATTTAGTGAGGTGGTGTGGTTCCCCACCATCCCGGAGAGAGACAAGCCCCGGCTAGCCTCTGTACAAGGACCCATAGATCTTAAAAGGTGTGTTGTGGGTGGATTGATCATCCTAGCAGTGGAGATGTCTGCTGGTTTTGCATCTGTTGTTATGGCAGGTTCTGGTGCTGCTTTCCTGGTCCGTGGGGAGCTCGCTTCTGATGATCAGCTTGGTGAGGCTGGGGGGTTGTTTGATGGCCAGAAGAGGGGGTTTGGGAAAGATTTTCTTGCAGGATGGGGTCCCCATCGAGTATGGGTTGTAACTGTGCTACTCCTATTTGAGATTGGTCCTGGGTCCCACAGCATCACTCTGGGAGCTCATGTTCAGCTCTTTATTTATCCACTGTGACCCCCAAGTCCTTTTCAGTCACTGCTTTGCAGGATAGAGTCCCCCATCCTGTCCCTCAATCTTGATCTGCAGCCCCCTGCTATCACAGCCCTGGGATCCCTGCCCCAGCTCTGCTGGTGCCCCCAATCCTGACCTGCCACAGCCCCCCTGCTGTCCCAGCCCTGGGCTCTCCCTCCCCTCGAGTTCTAGTAATGAATCACAGGGCTGTGGCAACCTGCCAACATGTGCTAGGAATGGGCCCTGGCACCCTGGGAACATAGCCTCGTCTCTCTTCATTGCTTCTGTGACTGACCCTGTTGCAGGGAATGACAGTGAGTTTCATTGTTACTTACATAGCGCCACAGAGCAGGGGTTTTCAGAATGAAGAGAGACCGACTCCCTCACCCAGACAAACTGGTACAGACGTTAGAAAACCGCCGGGGGGAGAAGCATCTAAACTAGGGTGAGGGGACAGAGCTGGGGTGAGGGCAATGGGAGCCCTGTTGTTATCTGCCCTGCACTCTAGGGCACCCCACCTTTACCCTTCCATGGGTTAATTTAGGCATCCCCATCCTTTCCCAGTTCCTGGGGCTCAGAGCATAATCTTCTGCACGGCCTTTTACCAGTGCAAAAGCCTTACATGGTAATATCCTTAACTTCTAGTTATTAACCATCACCTAAACAGAATGCAGACAATGCGTGCCATTCCCCTAAGGCAGACAAACTTTTCCTGCTGGCCAGGCAAGATCAGGTCAACCAGGGCTCCAGCTTCTGCACAATATAGTTGGAAGGATGTTGAGGTCTGGCAGCTCTGTTCTTTGGGCTGTGTCCTGGAATTGATTCCAAAGAACTTCCTTTTGGACCCCAGTTTATATAGTGAAACTTGAGTCTTGCTTAGCTGTACTGTAACCAGTCATTGTAAACTAATGTCCTACAAAACTGTATTTTTCACCCATCCTAGCCCATTACAAAACACTTCTTTGCCCAATCACACCCACCACCTTAGTTGATTTAATTATGTAACAGACAAACCAAGAACCAGAGAGACCATACAGACAAACCAGAGAGAAGTGGGGACCATAAAGGCAAAACAATAAGGAAGTAGGGATTTCACACTCACAGCTGTTGATATGTGGTTCCTTGCCAGACAGAATGCAAAACAAAATTTTCTTTAAAGGTCTTAAGCTCTGTTTCTTTGTCCGGTGACAGTGGGTGCTCTCAGGACAGGAGCGTCTCATAGATTCATAGATACTAAGGTCAGAAGGGACCATTATGATCATCTAGTCTGACCTCCTGCACAACGCAGGCCACAGAATTTCACCCACCCACTCCTGCGAAAAACCTCTCACCTATGTCTGAGCTATTGAAGTCCTCAAATCGTGGTTTAAAGACTTCAAGGAGCAGAGACTCCTCCAGCAAGTGACCCGTGCCCCATGCTACAGAGGAAGGCGAAAACCTCCAGGGCCTCTTCCAATCTGCCCTGGAGGAAAATTCCTTCCCAACCCCAAATATGGCGATCAGCTAAACCCTGAGCATATGGGCAAGATTCACCTGCCAGATACTACAGAAAATTCTTTCCAGGATAACTCAGATCCCACCCCATCTAACCTCCCATCACAGGCCATTAGGCCTATTTACCATGAATATTTAATTACCAAAATCATGTTATACCATCTCCTCCATAAACTTATCGAGTTTAATCTTAAAGCCAGATAGATCTTTTGCCCCCACTGCTTCCCTTGGAAGGCTATTCCAAAACTTCACTCCTCTGATGGTTAGAAACCTTCGTCTAATTTCAAGTCTAAACTTCCCGGTGGACAATTTATATCCATTTATTCTTGTGTCCACATTGGTACTGAGCTTAAATAATTCCTCTCCCTCTCTGGTATTTATCCCTCTGATATATTTATAGAGAGCAATCATATCTCCCCTCAGCCTTCTTTTGGTTAGGCTAAACAAGTCAAGCTCCTTGAGTCGCCTTTCATAAGACAGGTTTTCCATTCCTCGGATCATCCTAGTAGCCCTTCTCTGTACCTGTTCCAGTTTGAATTCATCCTTCTTAAACATGGGAGACCAGAACTGCACACAGTATTCCAGGTGAGGTCTCACCAGTGCCTTGTATAACGGTACTAAAACCTCCTTATCTCTACTGGAAATACCTCGCCTGATGCATCCCAAGACCGCATTAGCTTTTTTCACAGCTATATCACATCGGCGGCTCATAGTCATCCTATGATCAACCAATACTCCAAGGTCCTTCTCCTCCTCCTCCATTACTTCTAATTGATGCGTCCCCAGCTTATAACTAAAATTCTTGTTATTAATCCCTAAATGCATGACCTTGCACTTCTCACTATTAAATTTCATCCTATTACTATTACTCCAGTTTACAAGGTCATCCAGATCCTTCTGTATGATATCCCGGTCCTCCTCTAAATTGGCAATACCTCCCAGCTTTGTATCATCCGCAAACTTTATTAGCACACTCCCACTTTTTGTGCCAAGGTCAGTAATAAAAAGATTAAATAAAATTGGTCCCAAAACTGATACTTGAGGAACTCCACTGGTAAACTCCCTCCAGCCTGAGAGTTCACCTTTCAGTTGGACCCGCTGTAGTCTCCCCTTTAACCAATTCCTTATCCACCTTTCAATCTTCATATTGATCCCCTTCTTTTCCAATTTAACTAATAATTCCCCATATGGCACGGTATCAAATGCCTTACTGAAATCTAGGTAAATTAGATCCACTGTGTTTCCTTTGTCTAAAAAATCTGTTACCTTCTCAAAGAAGGAGATCAGGTTGGCACAATCTACCTTTTGTAAAACCATGTTGTATTTTGTCCCATTTACCATTGACCTCAATGTCCTTAACTACTTTCTCCTTCAGAATTTTTTCCAAGACCTTGCACACTACAGATGTCAAACTAACAGGCCTGTATGACAGGTTTCAGAGTAGCTGCCGTGTTAGTCTGTATTTGCAAAAAGAAAAGGAGGACTTGTGGCACCTTAGAGACTAACCAATTTATTTGAGCATAAGCTTTTGTGAGCTACAGCTCACTTCATCCGATGCATAAGTGGAAAATACAGTGAGGAGATTTATATACACACAGACCATGGAAAAAACACACATTGTAAGGAGAGTGATCACTGGAGATGAGCTGTTACCAGCAGGAGAGTGGGGTGGGGGGAGAGAAAACCTTTTGAAGTGATAATCAAGGTGGGCCACTTCCAGCACATTTCCAGGAGTTAACAAGAACGTTTGAGGAACAGTGGGGGAGGGGGAGGAGGAATAAACAAGGGGAAATAGTTTTACTTAGTATAATGACTCAATCACTCCCAGTCTCTATTCAAACCTAAGTTAATTGTATCCAATTTGCAAATTAATTCCAATTCAGCAGTCTCTCGCTGGAGTCTGTTTTCGAAGTTTTTTTGTTGAAGGATAGTCACTTTGAGATCAGAAATCGAGTGACCAGAGAGACTGAAGTGTTCTCCGACTGGTTTATGAATGTTATAATTCTTGACATCTGATTTGTGTCCATTTATTCTTTTACGTAGAGACTGTCCAGTTTGACCAATGTACATGGCAGAGGGGCATTGCTGGTACATGATGGCATATCACATTGGTGGATGTGCAGGTGAACGAGCCTCTGATAGTGTGGCTGATGTGATTAGGCCCTATGATGGTGTCCCCTGAATAGATATGTGGGCACAGTTGGCAACAGGCTTTGTTGCAAGGATAGGTTCCTGGGTTAGTGGTTCTGTTGTGTGGTGTGTGGTTGCTGGTGAGTATTTGCTTCAGGTTGGGGGGCTGTCTGTAAGGAAGGACTGGCCTGTCTCCCAAGATCTGAGAGTGATGGGTTGTCCTTCAGGATAGGTTATAGATCCTTGATAATGCGTTGGAGCGGTTTTAGTTGGGGGCTGAAGGTGATGGCTAGTGGCATTCTGTTATTTTCTTTGTTGGGCCTGTCCTGTAGTAGGTGACTTCTTAGTACTCTTCTGGCTCTGTCAATCTGTTTCTTCACTTCAGCAGGTGGGTACTGTAGTTGTAAGAATGCTTGATAGAGATCTTGTAGGTGTTTGTCTCTATCTGAGGGGTTGGAGCAAATGCAGTTGTATCGTAGAGCTTGGCTGTAGACAATGGACCGTGTGGTGTGGTCTGGGTGAAAGCTGGAGGCATGTAGGTAGGAATAGCGGTCAGTAGGTTTCCGGTATAGGGTGGTGTTTATGTGACCATCACTTATTAGCACTGTAGTGTCCAGGAAGTGGATCTCTCGTGTGGACTGGTCCAGGCTACATAGAGTGCTTCCGCCAAAGTGCACGGGCTGAAATTGTGGAAAAGCAGCATCACTTGCCCCATAACCTCAGCCGTGCAGAACACAATGCCATCCACAGCCTCAGAAACAACTCTGACATCATAATCAAAAAGGCTGACAAAGGAGGTGCTGTTGTCGTCATGAATAGGTCGAAATATGAACAAGAGGCTGCTCGGCAGCTCTCCAACACCACTTTCTACAAGCCATTACCCTCTGATCCCACTGAGAGTTACCAAAAGAAACTACAGCATCTGCTCAAGAAACTCCCTGGAAAAGCACAAGATCAAATCCGCACAGACACACCCCTGGAACCCCGACCTGGGGTATTCTATCTACTACCCAAGATCCATAAACCTGGAAATCCTGGGCGCCCCATCATCTCAGGCATTGACACCCTGACAGCAGGATTGTCTGGCTATGTAGACTCCCTCCTCAGGCCCTACGCTACCAGCACTCCCAGCTATCTTCGAGACACCACTGACTTCCTGAGGAAACTACAATCCATCGGTGATCTTCCTGAAAACACCATCCTGGCCACTATGGATGTGAAAGCCCTCTACACCAACATTCCACACACAGATGGACTACAAGCCGTCAGGAACACTATCCCCGATAATGTCACGGCAAACCTGGTGGCTGAACTTTGTGACTGTGTCCTCACCCATAACTATTTCACATTTGGGGACAATGTATACCTTCAAATCAGCGGCACTGCTATGGGTACCCGCATGGCCCCACAATATGCCAACATTTTTATGGCTGACTTAGAACAACGCTTCCTCCGCTCTCGTCCCCTAACGCCCCTACTCTACTTGCGCTATATTGATGACATCTGCATCATCTGGACCCATGGAAAAGAAGCCCTTGAGGAATTCCACCATGATTTCAACAATTTCCATCCCACCATCAACTATATAAATCTCCTCACTGTATTTTCCACTGAATGCATCTGATGAAGTGAGCTGTAGCTCATGAAAGCTTATGCTCAAATAAATTTGTTAGTCTCTAAGGTGCCACTCCTTTTAACAGGCCTGTAGTTACCCGGATCTCTTTTTTTTTTTTTTTTTTTTTTCCCTTTCTTAAAAATAGGAACTATGTTTAGCAATTCTCCAGTCATATGGTACAACCCCTGAGTTTACAGATTCATTACAAATTCTTGCTAATGGGCTTGCAATTTCAGGTGTCAATTCCTTTAATATTCTTGGATGAAGATTATCTGGGCCCCCTGATTTAGTCCCATTAAGCTGTTTGAGTTTCGCTTCTACCTCAGATATGGTAATATCTACCTCCATATCCTCATTCCCATTTGTCATGCTATCATTATCCCTAAAATCCTCTTTAGCCTTATTAAAGACTGAGGCAAAGTATTTGTTTAGATATTGGGCCATGCCTAGATTATCCTTGACCCCCCCACTCCACCAAGAGATATTACATGGACTGTGAGGCTGTGATTTTCTGCTTCTTAGCTCAGGCTGCTGCCCTGCTGTGGCTGCTGTTGCTTACTGTAGAAAAAGGCCGTCATCCTTAGACGGTGGCACTTGGGGGGCAGCTCTCAGTAGCAACCCCTCACCTGGCATGGTGAGGCCTGAGCCCTCCCCCCTCATCTGGGAGGGGCCCTTGTTACCTGATGCTCCTGGGGTGAGAGGGCCCGGGCAAGACGGGGGCGCTTGGACCCTACAGTGATGAGGGACAGTCAAACCCCAGCGGAAGCTGAAGTGCAGAAGCCCCCAGACCCATCACAGGGGAATTCCATAGGCAGTGCCTGCCCGGGGTGGGGTCTGTGCGGGGCTGCCCCCCCCCCAACACGCCCGGCCCCTGCCCAGGGTGGGGTCTGTGGGGCTGCTGCCCCCCCCACAACACGCCCGGCCCCTGCCCGGGGTGGGGTCTGTGGGGCTGCTGCCCCCCCCCCAACACGCCCGGCCCCTGCCCGGGGTGGGGTCTGTGGGGCTGCCCCCCAACAAGCTCGGGCCCTGCCCCCGCCCGGGGTCCGACCTGCGCCCTCCCGCTGCCGCCCGCTGGCGATGGGGTTTGACGCCGGCTCCCGCAGCGCCCAGAGGCCGCGGTGCGGCCCGGGCGGGGCGCGGTGGCGCGGCCGGGCCGGTCCCTCCCGGGGGCCCCGCGCTGGCCGGCAGCCGCTCTCCGCAGGGCTCCGGGGGCGGAGAGAGGGGCCGAGCTGGCCCCACCCAGCAGCGAGCGCAGGCCCCGCGGAGCAGCCCCGCAGCCCTTCGCCTTCAGCGCCGGCCGGCCGGGACAGGGGCGCCAGGTAACACCCCGCCGGGGGAGCGGAGCGGCCCGGGCTCCCCGTTAGCCAGTCGCTGCCGTCTCTGTCGGGCTTTGTGCTGGTGCCCATCGCCGCGGTATCGGACCCCACAGCCCCCGGGCGGGCTGAGCCCCGGGCCGAGCTCTCGGGGCGGGGAAGGGGGGACACTGCTGGGTTTGTTTCCCTCTGTCCTGAAGCTTGGCCCGTTTTACTGGAGAGGTTGCGGAGGGGGGGGGGGGGTTGTGTCCGGGGGGGTCCGTGGGCGGGGGGGCGGTGGGTAGAGTGTGCGGGTTGTGTGTTGAGGGGGCTGTGGACTGTGTGTGTGCCGGGACGGGAGTTGTGTACTGGGTGAGGGCTGTGTGTGGCACGCTTTGTGTATTGTGTGTGTGTAGGGTGTGCGGACAGAGGTGTGGAGCAGGGGAGTTGTGCGGCTGGGAGAGGGGCTGCGCAGTGGTGGGTGCGAGGCCTGGGGTTGTGCGTTGGGGAGGGGTGTAGAAGGCTCGGGGTGGGCGGTTAAGGTCACTTAGGGTGTGCACGGGAGGAGAGCAGTGTACAGTGCGGTGTGTTGTGTTCCTGGGGCCCTGCGTGCTCTGCTGGGCTTGCTCAGGGTTCTTGCAGCACAACGGCTTGTTTGTTGAGTGTGGTGCAGCGTAGGGTTGTGTAGCTGTCCTGCCTTGGGTTGGCGGCCTCGGGCTCCTGGCGGCCAGCGGCGTGTTTGCTGAGCTGTAATTTACAGCCCTCCGAAGGGGACTCAGAATTTCCACAGACGCTGGAATTTGCTGCAGCTCCTGGGGGAGTCTGTGTGGGGAGGGGAGGGTGGACCCGGGACAGGGGGTGGGGGCGGGGCCGGCTCCTTTTATCCTCCGGGGAGAGTCTGCCTCTGGGTGGGTTCAGACCTCTCCGGCAGCAGCGTTTAGTAAGGCGAGCGGTGGCTAGTGGGGCAGGGTCGTTGCCCCGGGTAAGCCAAATGGAGCAGCCTGTGCCCCGGTGGCACTTGGCAGGGCTGTGCCCGGCGGCCGTCTGGGGCTGGCTGGCAGCAGCTCACTGTGGAGGCTGCAGACGGCTGCAGCTGTCCAAGTAGCTGCATGTTACGTCTAGGTCACTTTCTGCAAACAGGCTGCCTGTTGCTGTTCTCTGAGCCCCAAGCGGACCCCAAAGAACCCGCCCCAGCCAGGCAAGGGCTGTGCTGGCATCCCCCACGCCAGCCGCGCCCTGGCCATCCCTCCTCCCTGGCTCTGGTACCCGTGGGGGCACTGGGGCCTGCAGGGGCAGAGGTACGCTGGCTGTACTGAACTCCCCAACCTCTGGGGGCGGCAACAGCTTTGGGAAAGGAGCAGAAATCGGCAGCTTCAATGACTGGTGGCCTCCCATCCCCTGGATGCCTCATCGAGAGGGCCCCAGCTCCGCTTGCTGGGCTCTGCGCCCCCAGTGAAAGGCAGAGC
This sequence comes from Chelonia mydas, assembly GCF_015237465.2. NCBI lineage: Eukaryota > Metazoa > Chordata > Testudines > Cheloniidae > Chelonia > Chelonia mydas. The sequence continues at coordinate 142,002,736 of NC_057852.1, read as the reverse complement.
TCACGGCGCAGGCCGGGGTTGTGCTCCAGCCCCTCGTGTTCTACTCTGCTGAGCCAGGGGCCAGAGTGAGAGAGACTCTGTGTTGGGGAGGAGGTTACAGTACCAAGCAAGGAGGAATGGACTAGTGGGTTAGAGCAGCGGAGCTGGGAGCCAGGGTTCTATCCCCGGCTCTGAAACGGGAGTGGGGTCTAGTGGTGAGAGCAGCGGGGCTGGGAGCCAGGACTCCTGGGTTCTAGCCTCATGGCTGGGTGAGTCCTGCCTTGGAGCTGCAGCTGCCTCTGCCTATCCATCAGCGCTGGTGGGTCACAGTCTCCTCTGCCCTCCCCCTGCCTGCCCTCCCCCTGCTTTTCCTTGGAGCTGAGCTCCATAGGGCTGCATGGTTGTTACCTGGTCACACCCGCTGCAGCCGTCGCAGCGCAGGGAAGCGGTTCTCCTTGGAATGGGTCACAGGCTCCTGGGCTGGGATTGCTTTTGCCTGGGGCTGCAGCCAGTGCCTAGATGGGTATTCTTGCCCTGATCAGCAGGGTGTCCCAGTGCACCCGGCGAGGGAGATGCTGCAGGGAGTACTGGTGTGAGCAGGGCTGGAAAAGGGGCTGTGCCCCAGGCTCGGCCAGCATGTGTGAGTGAGGGGCTCTTGCAAGGGAGCTCAGGCACAGAGCTGAGCTTTGGAGCATAGTGGTCTCCTCTCCTGTGGCAGTGAGTTCCAGAGACCAGGGCAGGCTCCCAGGACAGTTCTGTCACCTGTTCTCACAAGCCCCTGGCTGTTCCCCATGGGGCAGCCAGTTCGTTGTCCTGGTGATGTGGTTGTCATCATGGCCACAGGCGTCTCATGGGGACCCAGGTATCTTGGGGGCTTGGCAGCAGGCCAGAGGCCCAGAACCAGGCTCTGTATGCAGTGGGGAGCCCAGGCAGAGAGCAGGACCCTGGGGGACATGCTCCTGGAGCCCTGTGTGCTTGTTTCACCAGATGGAGCTTTCTCAGGCCAGGGGGCCTTGTGCTTGGCTAAGAGATTGCTGAGCCTGGGGTCAGCCGTGCAAGGGGTCCCTGGGGCCAGGCTGTGCCCCACAGGACAGGGCCCAGTTCTGCAGCAGCTAGAGGAGGGAGCATATGCTGCTTTGGCTGTTTAGGCACCAATAGCCGTGAGATGCCCAGAAGAGCCCAGGGCAGCTTTGTTTCCACAGTCTGGAGGGGACTGAATTAATCTTTAACCAGCAGTATTTCTGCAGCATCTTTCCCAGCCAGGGCTTGGGCGGGGGCATGTTCCTGCATGCTCCCTTTGGATGAGGCAGCTCTCGGACAGGGTAAGGATCAGAAGTGAGGCAGTTTTACTATGAGCACCAGGCTAGACCCTGGCAGCCAGACATCCCTGTGTTAACGCCAGGGCAGCGGCTTGTGTCCTGCCCCGTTCCAGGGCTGTGGGCTTGGCCCCGTCCCCAGCACAAGCTAGGGAGCCCCCAGAAATACCCTGTTTCCACAGGATTGCCTTGGCCGCGCTTCCTCCCCTGCACTACCTCTGTGATACCAGGCCCCACCCCTAGTGTGCACACAGACTCGTGTCTGTAGTGGGCAGAACAGTGCCCCTGGCTCTGACTGGCACCGGGGTTACCAAACTCCTTGCCCCAGAGGCCCAGCTGCAGCACTGGGCTCTGTTCAGCTCCCCAGAGAGCAGGGAGGTGGAGGCTGAGATAGCACGGGTGCCCCCTGGCCCTGGCATTACTCAGAGCACAGACGTGGCTGTAGGTCACTCTTCCCCCCCAGTCAGCAGGAGAGACCAGAACTGTTTGAGCACCTGACCCAGCTGCAGCTCCCTTGCGGAGGCTGGGCTGTCTGGGGCCGCAAGCCCGTCGTGGACACGTGGAATGGAGAAGGGCGGCTGAGTCGAACCATAGGCAGGGCTTCTGCACAGGTAGGACTCTGCTGGGGCCTTTACGTGGCCCCCAGGTAGTGGGCAGCCTGGCCACTGGAGAGGGACTGATGGAGCCCCTAAGGATTCTCCAGCTGTGGCTTTTTCTCTTAGCAGCCTTGCCCAAGCTGAATCTGGCCTGCGTATCTGGCCTTGGGGCACCGGAGTTTGTCTTTGCCCGTGGTAGGGCCGCAGCCCTTCCTGGTGCCACCTGGGAATGTCACCACCATTGGTTCCCCCAATGCATCTGGCTCCATCCCTGCCCCAGGCTCTGTATTAGCCAGGAGCAGGTCACCTGCCAGGCCCACAAGCTACATCGCTGGCAGCACCAATGCCTCCAGACAGTCAGTGGGGACTTTCTTGCTTTCTGCTGTGTCATTTCAGGAGGGAGCCGTTGGGCTCTGGAATGTGAACTTGCAAACAAGGCCAAGTCACCCTTTAGCCTACCCTTGGATTGAGCTGCTTCAGGGTCTTGCTGCAGGGCTGGTTTGCCAGACCTCACGTTGTTCCCGTAGCTCTTCTCTCATCCCTTGCCTAATGGTCCACATCCCTTCTGGAGCGCACACTGACCGCAGCAAGGGGGATGGGGCCAGGGACCAAGGGCCACAGGCTTGGTGCAGGGGAAGGAGGGCCACTTGGAGCACGGGGCGGGGTGGGTGTCCCAGCGGAGGGGAGGGGGAAAGGGAGGCAAGCAACAGGAAGAGGAGGCAGGGTTCAGCCATGGCCTGGATGAGCAGGTGAGGGAGGGCAGAGCGTCAGGGGTGCTGTCAGCAGAGATGACAGAGCAGAGCAGGCCACGTCCACGCTGAGCTCTGCAGAGCTTGGCCCCGGCTGCCCAGGGACACTCCCCAATGCTAGTGCTGGTGGAAGACTCCCTGAGCCCCCAGGTGAGGGGACAACCGCGGGGAGGGTCTGAGAAGGGGCCAGCATGGAGGTGGGCAGGTGTGGGAGGATTGCTGAGTCCCCATCCTTGCCCCCCTCTCCCGGATTCTGCAAGGCCTCTCATTCCTCTAGCTGGCAGCGTTAACCCCTTCCTGCCCCCGCTCCTGGCCCCATTCCCCTGCGAGGAGGTGGCCTTGGCCCATTCACTGGCACTGTCAGTAAATTCCTGAGGTTTCCTGAGCAGTCACAGGGAGCTGGGCTCTCTCTTAACTCCCTCCCTGCTGTTTGCTTAAGGCCTGTCAGTCCTTCCGAGCCCTTTCCCCAAGGTCTCTGAGGCCCATTCATGCTGGGGAGGCAGGCACGTCTGGCTCGGTGCGGGGTGGATCAAATGTCCTGCTCTGGGTAGGGACCCCTCGCACACAACCCCAGTTAGAGGAAACCTTGTCTCTGGCCAGAGTGGGCAACCCAGGCTCCTGAGCCGCTGGAGTGGCCAGGCGGGATCACACGAGGCTCCTGTGCGACAGCTCCTGTCACCAGCTGCCGCAGCCCTTGAGAGCCCCTCCTGAGCAGCCTGCCCCAGGCTGGAGGCTCCAGCTGACTGGGCTGGCCAGCTTGCGCCTTGGAGGGTTACAGCCTGGCTGAATTTTTGGTGCTCTCCAGTGTAACTCTGTGTGGCTCCATTGTCCCTGCAAATGTCTGAGCCTTGTGACTCCTGAAGAGATCTTGGCCTCAGTGATACTTTGTGGCAGTGATTCCACAGGCTAATTACATGTTGGGTGAAATATGTTTCCTTTGCATTGTGAATGTGCTGCCTGGAAGTGTCGGGGATGTCCCCTCATGAGGTGAGTAGCCCAGTGCCCCGCCCACCTCTCCACCTCAGCCAGCGTGTCGGACCCCTCTGCCCTGCCCCGCTCAGAAACACCCTCTTCTCCCCTGGCCTTGACAGAACTTGGCTGAGTGCAGGGAGGAGCCTCCCACAGCCAGGGGAGCCCTGAGAAGAGGCATGAAACGCCCCTTCCCTTCTCAGGTTATCTAACCCGCTGGTGCCCCTTCCTGGCATCCCCTGACCTCCCAGCCCTGCAGAATCCAGCCCCTGGCCACTGCTCAGGTCTTGCCTCTTCTCTCTCCTTGTGCCCTCCCTACCCTGGCGGGCTCCCAGCAGAGCTCTCAGGGTGGCTGGGTTGTTTGGGCTGCTGCACGTGCCATGTGATGGGGGCTGCCTGTCCTGCTGTGCCACATTGGGCTCCCCGCCCAATATCCTGGAGCCTACGGGAAGGGGCAGTGGGCTGGGACTCGGGAGTCCCGTTTGGCTGCTGTTCACGTTTCTGTGCAGTGCCTTGCACTGAGTGAGGCCTCAGACCCTGCGCATGGGCAGTCGTGGCTCAGCCTGTCTTACCGATGAGGCACCAAGAGGCTGCACAAAGGCGCTTTTGGCAGAGCTGGAGCCAGGGTGCAGCTCTCAGCTGCTTGGCCACACTGCTTGGCTGCCTCTGCTCTAACCATGGGGCAATGCTACCCTCCCTAAGCCAGGATTAGAACCTGGGAGTCCTGCTCTCTAGCTGAGGTGTGTGACTGACTGGCAAAGTGTGTCATGTCCCCCTCTGTGGCTGCTCCCCTAGGGATCAATAGTTATTCCTCCAGGTCATGTGACAGAGGCCTATCCTGGGGTCCTTAGGGTCTCAGGAGCAAATCCAGCAGGCCATCAATGGGTGGGTGCAGGGTGAGGGTGTTGTGAAAACTAGAATTTGTGTGTCCTGTTTTTCCTTGCTGGTTTGCTGAATTCACCTAGAGAGAAAACGTCCTTCAGACAGGGCGAGAGTTGCAGCTCGTTCCCCAGAGAGAGAAAACACCCCTTGGATGGTTTTATATTTTCTTCCAAATCATGGATAAAGATATTGAAAAGCATCAGGTCAAGAACAGATCCCTCTTAAGACTCCCACAGAAACACCCCCATTGGATGACTATTCTCCATTCACGGTTACATTTTTAGCTCTAGCAGTTAACCTGTTTTTATCCATTTACTATGGGCTACAGTGATTTTGTGAAGTGCCGATCTTTTTATCAGAATGTCACATGGGATAAAGTCAAATGCCTTCTAGAAGTCTGTCTATTATGACAACACATTTCTTTTATCAGTCCAATGTGGGATCTCATTAAAATCAATATCAAGTTTGTTTGACAAGACCCATTTTCCATAAACCGCTGGTGACTGGCATTACTTGTGCTGCTATCTTCTAATTCTTGACTCGTTGCCTCCCATCTCAGCCGGTCCATGACTTTTATTCTGGACCAATGTCCGGCCATCTGGCCTGTAGTAACCCAGGTCATCCCATGTACCCCTTTAAGATACTGGCACACCATGAGCTCTGTCCCACAGAATTTCCCCTTGTTCCCAGCCAAGGTGAAAAATATCTAATGATTCAGAGAGCTCCTGGGCCAATGCTTTCCATACACTGCGGGTGCAAGTTATCCGGTTCTGCCAATGCAAAGCTGTTTATTTGTAGCAGCTGCTGTTTAAAACACTCCCTTGTTACTGATGGACTGGAGAGCATTTCATTATCTCCAAGATGTCGAAACCTCACTCTGCTTCTTTCCAAACACAGAACTGAAACATCTGCTGTCTCTCCATCACGCTGGACTATGTTTCTGTTCCTGTCTCACTTCAGACCTCTGCCTTTGCTCGTGGGGGGAAGAGGGAGGACAGCTAGCTGTGAACAGGGGAGCTGCTGCGGCTCAGCTGGCGTGGGGAAGAGGGGGAGAGTTCCAGGCTGGGGGGGTCCCAGTGGTTCCAACTGCTCCCTGGCCCAATCCTGGGTGCTGCAGTGGCTGCTTCAGCCCCTCCGAGTCCCACTCTTGTCTCCGTGAGTTTACATGGTGTTGAAACCCCGCCCCCCAATATTTCCATTGTGTGTGAGCTAGTCCTTCTGCTCCCCTGTTTTTGTAGCCCCTTTGGCTGAGGTCTCATGCTGGAAGGTTTGAATGTTTGGGCCCAACATGCCCCAGACTCCCTGCCTTCCATTCTCAAAAGGGTCAATAAAACTCAAGTGCCCTCTGCTGAGAAAGAGAGAGAAAGGTCAATAAAACCCACTGCTCTGTGTCCCCTCTCCCTTTGGGCAGCTCAGACTGTGAGCTCTGCAGCACTGGGACTGTGCTGCCAAGGTCCCAGCTGCTGGGAAGTAGCCAATCACAAAGCCCAGAACAGACTGAGTCCATTAATGGCTTTGGAGATCTGGACCAAGGGGGCTGTCTGGGGACGAGCACAGGCCTGATGTGTACAAAGCAGCCTAGCCCGTGATGCAGGGAATGTCAGTGCTCCAGGTGCGGGGGAGCAGTGCCCGGGTCTTCATCCAGCAGGAAGGGCTGGCATGTCCTGGCAAGCTGCAGGTGAATGATGGCGTTTTTAGTCCTGATCCTGCGGGGTCAGCGAGATGCAGTGATGATCTGACCTGGTGAAGTGGCAGATGCCTTCCATGGGGGCGGACCGCGACCTGGCCAGCTCTGCAAAGCCTTTCCCTGCTGCCTGCCCACAAACAATCTCCCAGCTGGGTTTGGTTCTGTTCTTGCAAACCCAATCTGGCCATTGAGGTTTTGGGAACCAGCCATGTCCCGTCTGATCAGAGTCTGCCATTCAGTGTGCCCTGTGCCCCTCATGCCTGAATATGCTCAGAAACAACTGCCCAGTGGCAGGGACCCCTCTCCTCCCCTGTGCCGGGACTCTGCGTCCCCCTATTCCCTCTCCTTCCCATTCCAGGGGCTCTCTGCCATCCCTAACTTTCCTCCTTTTTAACCAATTTCTCTCTAACACGGTAAACTGCATTGGGGGGTGGGCAGAGCTGACTGGGTGGTGGTTATGCTGGGAGGTGTCGATGGTGCCATCAACTGGTTCCTTGATCTGCAGACAATTACACAGGTGGCTGAAGCTGCCGGCTCTGCTGATCACATGCCGGGGCTCTGTGTCCCCCCAATTTCCACCTTCTGGTTTTCCTACTTGTCATCAAAATCAATAGGATTCTTGCATTGATCAGATGCTGCCTTCTGAAGTTATTGTATAATATCCAAATGATGAAATGCCATCAAGCTGAATGTAAGGAAAAACATTTTAAAATCAGCAGGCCTGGAAAACTTGCACGCAAGAGTCCTAAAAGAATTGGCTGAGGTGATCTCTGACCAGGTGATGTTAATTTTTAATAAATTATGGAATACTGGGGAAATTCCAGGAGTCAGGAAAAGTGCTAATGTTCTGGAAATATTCAGTAAAGGCAGACAGGATGACCCAGGAACTATAGGCTGGTTAGCCTGATATCACTCCTGGGCAAAATAATGGAAAAGCAGATACAAGATTCAGTTAGATAATGAAAAATTAAAGAATAGGAATATAATTAATGCCACTCAGCCTAGTTTTGTGGGTACATAGCTTTCGTCAAACAAACTTGATTCATACAGGGGCCATAGTGGGCAAGCAAAGCAATATGAGCTCCCGGTGCAATACTGTGGGCGAAAGGGCTAATGTGATGCTTGGATGTATGACAGGGGTGTCATGAGTAGGAGCACCAAGGTGAGTTTCCCTCTGTATATGGCAGTGGTGAGGCAGGTACTTGGAATATAGCTCCCATTCTGGTTCCCACCTTTTAAAAAGGATGTTGAAAAACTGGAGAGGGTGCAGAGAAGAGCTCAATCCGCTTAGCTTAGCAAAAGGAAGATTGCAAGGTGACGTGAGTACAGGGTGTGAGGACTTGACGGGGAGAACATGCTGGGCACGGAAAGAACTGCTGAAGCCAGTGAAGAAAGGTGGAACGAGAACCAGTATCTGGAAGCTGAAGCCAGCAAAACTCCTCTTAGAAGTTAGGAAGAAAGTTTTCAAGTGAGGGTGATTAATCGTTGGGACAAACTCCCAAGGGAAGTGATGGCGTCTCCATCTCACAGAGTCATTGGTTCATAGATAGCAAGGCCAGAAGGGACCACTGTGGTCATCTGGTCTGTCCTCCTTCCTAGCACAGGACATGGGACTTCCCGAAATTAATTCTTGTTTGAACTAGAGCAGATCTTTTAAAAACCCCACCCAACGGAGATTTAAAATGTTCCAGGGATGGAGAATCCGCCACGACCCGCAAGAAGTTCTTACAATCATTCATTACCTTCACTGTTTTAAAAAAATTGTACAGAGATTGAGGTTGTCTAGCATCAACTTCCAGCGACTGGGCATTGTTACATCTTTGTTTGCTAGACTGAAGAGCCCTCTATTGTCAAATTTCTGTTTCTCACATAGGCATTTGTAGACTGATGAAGTCACCCTGTACCTTCTCTTTGTTGAGCTGAATAGATTGAGCTCCGTGAGTCTGTCACTATAAGGCAGGTTTTCCAATCCTTTAGTCATTGTTGTGGCTCTTCGCTGATGCCGCTCCAATTTGTCAACAGCCTTCTTCAATTGTGGGCACCAGAACTGGGCACAAGAGTCCAGCAGCGGCCGCCCCAGTGCCAGATACAGAGGGGAAAATCACTTCTCTTCTCCTACGTGATAGTCTCCTGTTTATGCATCCAAGGTGCCCTCAGTGCTGCCCACTGGGGCTCATGCGCCCTGCCCTGGTGCTGCTCTGGGCAAGGATCCCTGCCCTCTCCATGGCTCTGCCACCCTGGCCCCTCCATGCCCCTTCCTCTGCTTCCCCAAGCATGTCAGGGCCCAAGTGGCAGGCAGGCACCCAGCCCAGTTTGACCTCAGCAACGTTCCTATTGATTAGCGGCTTGAAAGCAGAGAAAAGCAGGAAATAAAGGCCAGTTCCAAACCAGCTGCCCCACCTGGCCCTGGGTAGCTGGGCACTGACTGGCATGTACCCAGCAAGGAGAAGGGGGTTGGCCTGGCCTCGCAGCGTGGGCCCAGTGGGAGGCGGCTGCAGCAGCAGGTCAGGCTGCTGGGAGCCTCTCTCCACGGTGCTTGGAGGCACCAGCCCACGGCATCATGGCTGAGATGGGGCGGATGGTCCCAGACAGAAGGTTGGGAACCCACCGGGGGCCTTGGCCACAGCCTGGCGCCGTGTCCTCCCGGGCAGCCGGCGGCAGACTGGACAGTGCAATGCGGCGAGTGGCGCTCTGGGTCCGGGTGGGGCTCTGGGTCGGTTGTGAGGCTCGAGGGGATCGGGCACCTTGGATGAGGTCTCACGGGGTGGTGGGCAGGGTCGTGGCACCACTTACCTGCCTTTAGGAATTTGTGGAGTTTCCTGGCAGACAGCGACGTTGGGGAACTCCATGGCGACCTGGCTGGCAGGAGGGGGAGCTGCCTTGGGGACGGGGCCTTTAGTGGCTGGTTCCCAGGGCAGGTACCGTGTCTCTCCATGTTCCCAGGGAGTGCCCAGCACGCTCAGTGGCCTGGTAGCTACCGGCGAGTGGGAGGAGGTGGTGCTGACCCGCCAGGAGGCTCTGCAGGGGCCGCGTCACTGAGGAAATTCTCCAGCCAAGTGTGGAGCTGCAGCTGGGACTGAGGCTGGGTGGTGGGTCTCAGGCTGTGGGGCACCGGGGTTGTTCAAAGCGCCCCCAGGGGGCAGTGCCATGGCAGGCGCAGAAGGAGGAGCCCTTGCCTCAGGGCGCACAGCCTATGGCCATGTCTACGCTACAGATTATGTCGGAGTAACGCCTGTCGCTTGAGGGGTGAATAACCACCGCCTCCCCACCCACAGGCACATAAGTCCCACCGACAGAAGCGTCCGGATGCACAGTGCTGTGCAGGCAGGAGAGCTTCTCCTGCCGGCCGCCGTAGCTCCTGCCGCTCGCGGAGGTGGTTTTATTATGCCGACAGACGCGTGCTCTCCCGTCGCACAGAGGGTCTTCCCTGGGCGGCGCAGTGCTGTACGTCCAGATGTGTCCTAAGGCCGGCCGGGACCGGCCCTACCCTAGGCGCTGCAGGGGGGCAGAAGGAGCCGCCTGGGGCCGGATTGTTTCTGTGACCCCATGTGGGGCCTGTCTGCTGAGGGGCAGAGCGGACGGGCATGGGGAGGGCCCAGGGCCTGCTGCAGGGGTGAGAGGAGCCGGCCTTACTGGCAGGGCGGGACGCTGGGTCCCAGTGTGGGCCAGGTGGACACTCACAGAGGACGTGACATTCAGCCACTCGGCAGGGTAAAGGGCAGCTGGCAACGGGCAGGGCGGGTGAGCGGCCATGGCAGGGCAGTGAGGGAGGTGGGAACCAGGGAAGGGATCCAGTGGTGGGCCTGGGTAGGGCTGGCAGGGGCTTTAGCTGTTGTGGCAGAGAGGAAGGGCAGGGGAACATCACCCAGACAACCTCCGCCCTGTGCCGGGCCTCCACCCACAGACGTAGTTCCTCCCGCATGGGCTCCCTTCACCCCCACTGCAGGGCTCCTCCCCGCCTTCAGCCCACTGCCTGGGCTCCCCTTTACCCCGCCTCCCCCAGCTGCGTGGGCAAGGGCACTTGGGTCTCTCTCCACTGACTCCTGGCATCAGAGTCTCTGCTGTTCCGTGGGGCTGTGCCCCTGTCCATGAGCATGGGGGCCTATTTGACCGCATCCCCCCTTTTTTTTTCAGGCCCGTCTCAGCCATGAGGAGCAGCAGTGCCTGGGCATGGCAGGAGTTGCTGGCCCTGCTCTGCAGCGTCTGGCTCTGGGTGGGTGCTGCCCAGCGCACCGGGCCCACGCCCACAGCGCAGAGCCAGGGCCCCAAGCTGAAGTTCCGCCTGGCTGGGTACCCCCGCAAGCACAACGAGGGGCGCATCGAGGTCTTCTACAATGAGGAGTGGGGCACCATCTGCGACGATGACTTCACGCTGGCCAACGCCCACGTGCTGTGCCGCCACCTTGGCTTCGTGGCCGCCACCGGCTGGGCCCACAGCGCCAAATACGGCAAAGGCGTTGGTGAGGGGCGTGGCTGGCATGGCCCGGACTGCCAGGGCCAGCGTGTGTGGGGGTGGGGAGGGTGCACGTGGTGGGGCTGTGTGTGCGCAGGGGGACTGTGTGTGTCACTGAGCTTATGGGGGAGTGTGTATGCAGTGGGGCTGGGGTGTGTGTGCATGTGCACAGTGGGTCTGTGTGTATGCAGGGAGCTGTGTGTGCATGCAGTGGGGCTATGTGTGTGCACAGGGGTTCTGTATATGATGGGGTTGTGTGCTGTGTCTGCGCAGTGAGGCTGTGTGTGTGTGTGTGTGTGTATGTGTGTACAATGTGGCTGGGGCTGTGTGTGTGCAGGCAGGCTGCACAGGTGTGTATGTGTGTGCACGCACGGGGGCTGTGTGTGTATACGTGTATGTGCGTGCAGTGGGCCTGTGGGCTGTGTGTGAGTAGTGCAGTTGGATGTGCGTGCAGTGAGGCTGTGTGTGCATGCGCAGTGGGGCTTGGGGCTGGGTGTGTGCAGGGGGCTGTGCGTGTGCTATGTGTGTGTGCAGTGGGGCTGGGTGTGTGTCTGCACGCAGTGGGCTGGGGGCTGTGTGCATGTGGAGTGGGGCTGGGTGTGTGTTGCTGTAGATTTGCACACACAGTGGTGGGGGGTGGTGCATGTGAAGTTTTTGCAGGTGGGGAAACCCCAGGCTGCACCCCCTATCCCTGGGAGCTCCCCGGGAAATCACCTTTTGGGGGGTGAGGTTCACGTTTCTTCTGACTTCTTTTTGAGTTGCATTGACCTGCCCCACACTGCCACATATGCCCCAAAGACACCCCCACACCTTATATACACCCCCTCCAGCCTGGCCCCGGCCCTGCCCATGACCCCTCCCTGGCTTGGTGCCTCTGCAGGGCGGGTCTGGCTGGACAACGTGAACTGCGGGGGCAGCGAGAAGAGCATCGTGGACTGCAGGTCACGAGGCTGGGGGAACAGTGACTGCAGCCACGAGGAGGACGCGGGTGTGATCTGCAAGGACGAGCGCATCCCGGGCTACATGGACTCCAACATCATCGAGGTGAGTAGCTGCAGCCCTGGGGTCCGGGCTGCCACTCCCTGCCCCCCATCCCTCCACGCGGCGGGGCTAATACCCCCTCCCCGGGTCCCACACACTGGGGCTGCCCTGTCCTGACCTAGCTCTCGCTCCTGCCCAGGCTCCATCTCCTGAGTTCTCTTGAGCCTGGCGCGGTCTCTGCGTCCCCGTCATTGGGGCTGGGCAGGCCGGGCAGGTTGGTGTGGGTAAGTTGGCGCGGGGCTGGAGCTGGGGCGGGGCAGGCTTGGAGGGCTGGGTAGGCTGGGTGAGCCGGGCAGGCTGGTGCCGGGAGGGCTGGGCATGCTGGTGCTAGGCAGGCGGGGCAGGCTGGCGTGGGGCTAGGTGTGCCAGGCAGGCCGGTGCTGGCCAGGCTGGCTCGGGGGTGGGATGGCTGGGCAGGCTGGTGCTGGACCAGGTGGGCTGGAGAAGCTGGCACTGGGCAGGCTGTTGGGACCTGTCCGGTGGAGCTCAGCAGCCCTGACCGGGCTCTCCCCTGCCAGGCCGAGCAGAACCAGGTGGAGGAGCTCAGGCTGCGGCCTGTGGTCTCGGGCTCCAGGAAGCGGCTGCCGGTGACAGAGGGCGTGGTGGAGGTGCGCTACAAGGAGGGCTGGGCACAGATCTGCGACGAGGGCTGGAACCACAAGAACAGCCGCGTGGTCTGCGGGATGATGGGCTTCCCAGCCGAGAAGAAGGTCAACAGGAACTTCTACAAGTGAGTGAGGGGGCTGGAGGAGAGCCCCACCGATGGGGTGGGCCTGGCACTACCCGGTGGGACCTGCATGGGTGCCAAGGAGGGGAGCCCTGTGGGGCTGGGGAGGGGAGCTGGGGCAGGGCCGTGGGGGGTGGGAGGCATGGCGGGGCAGCCCTGAGGGAGCTGGGGCAAGGCTGGGGGCCCCATGGTGGGGCAGCCCTGGTGATGGCTGGGTCAGTGCCACCAACTCTCATGATTCTATTGTGACTCTCACAGTGTTTGGTGTTTTTCCTAAATCCCCAGCTGCTGGAGTCAGGTGACTGTGAGGGCACCGTATACCGTGTGACTAAGCTGGTCAGTTGGGTGGGACGCGGAGGTGGAACCTGATGGCTCAGACACGGGGCGAGGGCATGGACCCTGCATGGGCCTTGTTACAAATTCCCAGCTTTTGGGGCACCGACCCTCGGTCCATGCCTGCATCCGGCGAGCCCTGGAGTGCTCCCATATTGCCAGCCACATCCAGCCTGGCCCAGCCCTTGTTCCCGGAAGTGTCTGCCCAGCCCTTGCGGTGCCTGGGTGGCCCGAGGTGCTCGGACCTGGCCGGGAGCCTGGGCAGAGAGAGGCTGGGTCTGGTCCAGGAGGCTGTAGGTACCCAGTCCTGCAGGGATCCAGCGCCGTGGAGCTGAGCGCCAGTGGCCTTCCTCATGCCCTCCCAGGCCCCACGCTGGCCGACCGCCCCAGCCTGGCTCTGCCATGGCTCCCAGGGAGCTGCAAGCCTTGTGGGCTGTAGCCCTGGGCATCTGCCAGCCCCTCACCATCCTCTGACTGGCGGGTCACCATTTCCTTTCTACAGGCCATTAAAGCGAGCAACCAAGATAAAGAGCCGGAGCCCAGGGCTGGGTGCAAGGTAACAGGGTAGGGCCAGGTCCACATCCTGGGGCCGAGTCTCCCCAGCAGGTCTGGGGCTGCCGAGTCCCTCTGGATGGGAGAAGCTGCCCCTGCCTTGGCCAGTCTCTTCTGCCATCAGGGCTGGATTCTGGGCTGGGCCCTGGGAATCCAGCTGGAGCCATGAACTTCACGCTGGGACTCAAAGGCTGCCTTAGGCAGGCGGGCTGAGCCTCTCACTGCACAGCTCCTGCGGGGCCTTTGCGTTTCAGTGGGTGAGGTTCATTTGGCCATGGATAGGATGTGAGGCCTGGTCGGGGTCTGACCCACCCCTGCATGGAGCTGGGTCTTCTGCTTGAGTTCTGTGTCCTCCAAGAGAAATGGCTCTTTCTCCAGGGCCTAGCATTGCATAGGGTCCCCACGCCAGCCCTTCAAAGGGCAGGGCAGGGAGGGGGCTGTGCCCAGGTGGGGTCTGATCTGGTCCCTGGACTGGGAGCGCCATGCCCACCACCGGCTGGCAGGGGCACCATTCTCAGGGGGACATGCTGGGGATCCCTATATGGGTGTCATTGCCACAGAGATGGGACTGTTGGTCGTCAACCCCCCAGCAGTGGGTTCAGTGGCCACCAAGGTCAGCCCAGGGCCCTGGAGCGGAGCTCTCTCTCCTGGAGGTGGACGGAAGGGCTGGTGGACATGGGCCATTTTCTGGAGAAAATGCCAGTGGGGCAGCTGAGCTGGCTGTGAGTCCCCCCGCTCCCCACCCGATTATGCCTGCACCTAAGCCATGGACCTGGCGGACTCGTCTGTGGCAGCAGGGCCTGGAGACTGTAGTGGGAGCAGCCCAACATGGTAGCATTTAATTTCAGGAAGGGGGACTACACAAAAATGAGGGAGTTACTTAAACAGAAATTAAAAGTACGGCGCCAACAGTGAAATCCCTGCAAGCTGCATGGAAACTTCCTAAAGACACCATAATAGAAACTCAGTTTAAATGTATACCCCAAATTAAAAAACATAGAGAACGAAAAAGTGCCACCGTGGCTAAACAACAAAGTAAAAGAAGCAGTCAGAGGCAAGAAGGCATCCTTTAAACAGTGGAAGTTAAATCCTAGTGAGGAAAATAGAAGGGAGCATAAACTCTGGCAAGTGAAGTATAAAAATACAAGTAGGAAGGCCAAAAAACAATTTGAAGAACAGCTACCCAGAGACTCCAAAAGTAATAGCAAAAAAACGTGTAAGTTCATCAGAAGCAGGAAGCTGCCAAACAACCAGTGGCGCCACTGGACGATCGAGATGCTAAAGGAGCACTCAAAGACGATAAGGCCATTGTGGAGAAACTAAATTAATTCTTTCCATTGGTCTTCACAGCTGAGGATGTGAGGGAGATTCCCAAACCTGAGCCATTCTTTTTAGGTCACAAATCTGAGGAACTGTACCAGATTGAGGTGTCATTAGAGGAGGTTTTGGAACAAATTGATAAATTAAACAGAAATAAGTTGCCAGGACCAGATGGTATTCACCCAAGAGTTTTGAAGGAACTCAAATGTGAAATTGCAGAACTACTAAGTGTCGTTTGTAACCTAACATTTAAATCAGCTTCTGTACCAAATGACTGGAGGATAGCTAATATGACGCCAATTTTTAAAAAGGGCTCCAGAGGTGACCCTGGCAACTACAGGCCAGTAAGCCTCGCTTCAGTACTGGGCAAATTGGTTGAAACTATCATAAAGAACAAAATTGTCAGACACACAGATGAACATAATTTGTTGGGGAAGAGTTAACATCGTTTTTGTAAAGGGAAATCATGCCTCACCAATTTACTAGAATTCTTTGAGAACAAGCATGCGGACAAAGGAGATCCAGTGGATATAGTGTATTTAGATTTTTAGAAAGCCTTTGACAAGGTCCCTCACCAAAGGCTCTTAAGCAAAATAAGCAGTCATGGAATAAGAGGGAAGGTTCTCTCATGGATTGGTAACTGGTTAAAAGATAGGAAACAATGGGTAGGAATAAATGGTCAGTTTTCAGAATGGAGAGAGGTAAATAGCGGTGTCCCCCAGGGATCTGTACTGGGCCCAGGCCTATTTAACATATTAATAAACAGTCTGGAAAAAGGGGTAAACAGTGAGATGGCAAAATTTGCAGATGATACAAAACTACTCAAGATAGTTAATTCCCAGGCAGACTGCGAAGAGCTACAAAAGGATCTCTCAAAACTGGGCGACTGGGCAACAAAATGGCAGATGAAATATAATGTTGATAATTGCAAAGTGGTGCCCATTGGAAAGCATAATCCCAACTATACATACACAATCATGGGGTCTAAATTAGCTGTTACCACTCAAGAAAGAGATCTTGGAGTTGTTGAGTGGATGATTTCAGAGAACTATCCACAATGTGCAGCGGCAGTCAAAAAAGTGAACAGAATGTTGGGAAACATCAGGAAAGGGATCGATAATAAGACAGAAAATATCATGTTGCCTCTCTATAAATCCATGGTACGCCCACATCTTGAATACTGCCTGCAGACGTGGTCGTCCCATCTCAAAAAGGATATGTTGGAATTGGAAAAGGTTCAGAAAAGAGCAACAAAAATGATGATATGGAACAGCTTCCATATGAGGAGAAATTAGTAAGACTGGGACTTTTTATTTCGGAAAAGAGACAACTAAGGGAGATCATGATAGAGGGTGTGGAGAAAGTGGATAAGGAAGTGTTATTTACTCCTTCTCATAACAGAAGAACTAGGGGTCATCAAATGAAATTAATGGCAGCAGGTTTAAAACACACACAAGGAAGTATTTCTTCACACAAGGCACAGTCAACCTGTGGAACTCTTTGCCAGAGGATGTTGTGAAGGCCAAGACTATAACGGGCTTTAAAAAAGAACTAGATAAATTCATGGAGGATAGGTCCATCAATGGCTATCAGCTGGGAATGGGTGACAGGGGATGGATCACTTGTTGATTACCTGCTCTGTTCCTTCCCTCTGGGGCACCTGGCATTGGCCACGGTTGGAAGACAGGACACTGGGCTGGATGGACCCTTGGTCTGACCCAGTCTGGCTGTTCCTATGTTCTTATGCTGTACGCACACAGTGGCAGTCCCCGCCCTGAGATCTGGGTCTGGTCTAACCCTTCCCAGCATTGGCTGAGGGACAGAAGCCAAGGTTAGCAACTGCTCTGCGGCCAGAGCCACCCCTCATTGTTCCAGGTCAGAGCTCAGGTCCTGGAGACCCTGGGGGCAGTTGAGGGACCAGAGAGGAGCTGGGCACGCACTGAACTCTCTGTTGTTCTCCCTGCTAGAGAAGGGGACTGGGGAGTGCATGGGGCTGCCCAGGTCTCTGTGGGTTGGGCTGGTGGCTGTACTCCCTTTGGGGCCCTGCCCAGCCCGTTGGCATTGCCCGGAGGTAAGAAGGAGAAGGGGCTTGAGACAAGTTCTCACCTGCCAGTGCTCCCGTATTGCAGGGGACCATCCTCAATCCGCTGCTTTTGGCCTCTTTCCACACCCGCCCTAGCTCCAGGTCGGCAGCAGAACGTTGCCAGTGATGAGGTGGAGCAGAGGGGGCCTGGAGGGGGAGGAGGATGGGGTGGAGTGCATGAGGGGATGGAGGTGTACTTAGGGGGAATGGATGCATGGTTACATACGGGGAGGGGTGGGTGGCAGGGTGCGTACAGGAATGGATGGAGAAATACATGTGGGGATGGCTGGCTGGGTGCACTGAGGGGGATACACTGGACGGGATAGAGGGGTAGCGCAGGACAGACTGGAGACCAGGGTTTGGGGCAGTGTTTGCACGGGTGCTGCCAGCGATGCTGCATGTTACAGCTCCGTTTGGAGCAAGGGTGTTGAATTACGGCCAGCGCAGGAGCGAGCAGTAGAGTCTGAATTCCAGCTTTCCTTCCCGACCCAGGCACGCCGGGCACTTCAACTATGCTGGGGCAGGCTGATGCTGCATCAGGAGGAGTGGGGCTCCTGGCAGGGCTAGGCGCAGTGCCTTGGGGGAGACAGCCTGTAAACCTGCCTGGCCCCCTGCAGCTAGGTCCCCGCCCAGGGCACCTGCCTGCCAGCCAGCCCCTGCCTGTCTGTGGGATTACACGGGAGAGGGTGAGGTTGCGAGCAGTGCAGGGCGCTCATCCCCAGGGGTCGCCTGGGTGGGGAGCATGCAGCATGTGCCTGCCTGTGGGATGTGGTGGCTGGTGTGACACAGGACATGGCTGCGTCGCGCCTGTCATGGGCCGTCAGGTGGGAAATGAAGTCACTCCAGTGGGTGACTGATTTCTGGCCATGAGGTGGGAGAAGCTATCGCTGGCAGCAGCTGCCCTCCTGCTGTGAGCCCTGCCTGAGGCCTGGTGGAGTGGGCGGCCCCTGGGCCCTGTCCAGGTGGCTCTGGTGCCCACAGGCCTGGATCTGGCCAGGGCCCTGGAGGCAGCTGGGCAGCACCATTCCACCTGGCTGGCGTTGGCAGGCAGAGCCAGGGCAGGACGTTGGTTGCAGGCCTGGCCTCCGAACTCCTTGACTGTTGTTTTCTGTTTTCCAGGCTGGTCTCCAAAGCTCGCCCCAAACACAAGCACAGGGAGGACTTTGGGGTGCCCAAGAGGTAAATGGGTGCCCAGCACCAAAGGGTCCCAGAGTCCAAAGGCCTGTGGCCTGCTCTGGGGTTCCCTGGTGAAGAAGGAGTGCGGGCCTTGCTGGCCGGGGCCGTGGGGGGGCGTGCTGCAAGGGGCTGGGCCATGGAGTGACAGTCTCTCTCTTCCCTGCTGATTGGCGTTAGGGTCATGGATGGTGAGAGTCTCTGAGCTGGGCTCGGCGCCTGGCACCCCACTGCCCCTCCCATGCCAGGCACTCACGCTCTGCTCTCTGCCTGGCAGGTTGTACCTGGAACGGCAGCAGCTCAGCTACCGGCTTCACTCGGTGGCCTGCACGGGGAACGAGGTACACATCTCCATGTGCCCCTTTGAATTCTACAAGGGCAATGCCACTGCGGCTTGCAAGGGTGGGATGCCTGCGGTGGTGAGCTGCAAGCCAGGGCCCCTCTTCACCACTGGCAGTGCCCTGAAGAAGAAGAAGCAGGGGCAGCAGCAGGGCCAGGTAAGCGCTCTCCGTGGGTTCAGCATGGGGCACGCGGATTGTTTTGCTCCACCCACTGGGTATCAGGGCAGTGATGCCAGCAGCTGGAATGGGGGGCACCCAGTGTCAGGCAGCCTATCTCCCAGGGCCTGGTGGGGGCAGCAGGAGCCCTAAGGTGCCCCTTGGTTCTGGGCCTGGCAGAAGGCAAGAGCGTTGGCTGTCCTGTGACATGTCTACCACGCTCTCGCAGCAGCGCGTCCGGCTGAAGGGCGGAGCCAAGGCCGGGGAAGGCCGGGTAGAGGTGCTGAAGAACAGCGAGTGGGGCACCATCTGCGATGACCGCTGGAACCTGCTGACAGCCAGCGTGGTGTGCCGTGAGCTGGGGTTCGGCAGTGCCAAGGAGGCTCTGACAGGAGCACGCATGGGCCAAGGTGAGCTGGGTGGTGAGGGGAGAAGGTCTGGGGCAGCCCTGTGCATATGTAGGAGCATGTCAGAGCATGCCGGGGAGCCCATCAGGGCATGAATGTGGGCACGTCTGCCCTCTGGGCCCTTGTTTGAGCCCCTGAGCCTGTTGCTCTGCAGGGGAGAGAACCTGGCTCGAGGGGGCTCTCCCCGCATTGGGCTGAGCCTGGTGCTGAGCTGCTTCAGCTCTCAGTGAGTGCTCTGCAGTCTGGGTGCCCTCGCGCCCTGCCCCTGCCCTTTCTCTGCCAGCCTCTCCAAGGGGACTCCAGCCAGGCAAGCTGCAAGGGCTCGGAGAAATTCGGCCTCCAAGGGAGAGCCCAGCCCGTGCAAGGCCAGGGAAATGCCTGACGCCAGCCCCATAGGAACCGATCAGGTCTGAGGAGACCCCGATATGTGTCCAACAGGAGGGAGGGTTGGGGCGAGGAGGGCTCCTAGGAGTAGGGTAGGTATGGGGATTTCCTGGGGCACTGTCTGCCTGCCTCCCCATCACCCTGGCCCCTCTGCTCCCTGGTAGGGATGGGTCCCATCCACATGAACGAGGTGCAGTGCACAGGCTCGGAGAAGTCGCTATGGAGCTGCCCTTATAAGAACATCACGGCGGAGGACTGCAAGCACTCTGAGGACGCCGGGGTCCGCTGCAACATCCCCTACATGGGCTACGAGACCATGGTCAGCACCGCACCCTGTGCAGGGGGGCAGCCCCCAAGGGCTGCGGGGAGGGGCCTGGCTTAGAGGCTCACTGAGCGTGGGGAGCCCAGGATCTGCTGCTCTGCCAGAGCCCCAGGTCCCTGCCCATCTGCGAGCAGAGTGGGGGCCATCTCTCCTGGCAGGGCTCACAGGGCCCAGCCTTCTGCCAGCAGTTCCCCCCTCATGTCCCACGTCACACTGAGAGCTCCTGGGCATGGAGGGGGCAGGAAAGGTGGCCCTGGCACCATTCGTAGGCCACCTCCGAGACACAGGTAAAGTGGGCATTGCCCCCCCCCCAAAAACAGGGTGCTCATGCCGACTAGAGCCAGGCGTTACTGCACTGGTGTGGAGCCATGGGACCCAAATGGGAACCCCGCACATGCACAGCGCTGTCTGACTGCCCACAGGGAAACCCGGCATGGTAACGCTTTTCACGGGCAACCCACGAGACCCTGGGGTAGCCCCCTGCTCGGGGTGTGTGTGTGTGTGTGTGTCATGTGCCAGCTGGGGTAGCCCTCTGCTGTGGGGGGCCATGTGCCAGCTGGGGTAGCCCCTGCGAGGGGATGGGGGGCATATGCCAGCTAGGTTTTACCACCCACAACATATGGCAGAGACCCCTGTGCTGCCATGGTTCTTGCTGGTCCCATCCTAGGTGCCAGCTGGTGAGGCTGAAGGGAGACGATACCCAGGCTGGGATGCGGGAGGACTGGTCATACGCTCGCTGCTGGGCACTTCGTGGAGCAGTCGGGGGGGGGGGGGAGGGGACGCTCAGCGCAGTCCCTGTTCCATTTCCTCTGCTCCCCTGTGGGTTGCTTCCCCATTCCATGGGTCTCAGTAGTGTCATGGTGCCCCTGCCCCCAGGCGTCTCTCTCCCATGTGGGTTGGTGCTGGCCAGGGGGTGTGATGATGGGAGGTGTCTCACACGCCCAGGGTCTGTTCGATTCACAGCCCGCACTGGAGTTGTTTCTCTGCCCCTGGGCGTGGCACCCCGCAGTGCTACCCCAGGTCTGGGGAGGAGAGGAGCACCCCCCACGGGGAGGGGAGTCCTGAGCACCCGTCAGGATACTGCTGCTTTGCACTGCATGCTCCCTGCGTGCTCATGGGGCCTGGGCACCGAGGAAGCTGGGCGCACACAGCTCCCCCCTCGGCACGCTCCCACCTTGTTCCCCTTGAACAAGGAGCTGCATGTGCTGCGGGTCTCTGCTGATTTCACTCCCCATCTCCAGGCCCCCAGCACGAGCCTGGACGAGGATATCGGCGCCTGCACGGCAGCTGGACAGGGCTGGAGTCACGTCGCGCGAGCTCTGCCCTGGTTCTGCCGCACTGGCCAGTGGTGGATTGGGAGGGGCAGCTTGGGCACATGGTGCCCCCTGGAGATGAAGTGACTGCAAATCAAATCAGCAGATGGGAGGGCCCGTCTGGGCTGCAGGGGGATCAGGGCTGGGGCGGCGGGATTGGCTCCCCAGGCCAGCTCTGCAAGGGCACTCCCTGGGCAGACAGGACCGGGTGCTGCCCAGGCTGCACCTGCTCTGAGATACAAGGTTCAGGCTGTAGGGGCTGCCCCACTGGCCCCTTCCCCAGCGCCAGTTCAGGCCCCAACCCCATGGGAAGAGCCAGCTTGTGGCTATGTGGGAGGCTGCTGGGGGACGTGGGGGCACCTGTAGCTCTGCAAGTGGAGCCCTCAGGGACCCAGCTGGGCCCTGCCACCAGCCCCTCCCATGGCTCCCCCGCTAACCAGGCCTTGTCACCTTCTCTCTGCAGATTCGCCTGAGCGGGGGCCGGAGCCGCTTCGAGGGGCGGGTTGAGGTGGCGCTGGGCACTGGGAGCAATGGGCGCCCCGCCTGGGGCCTGATCTGTGGCGATGGCTGGGGAACCCTGGAGGCCATGGTGGCTTGTCGCCAGCTGGGCCTGGGATTCGCTAACCATGGCTTACAAGTAGGTGTTAGTGCTGGCTTGGCTAACCGCGTCACCCAGGGCCCAGGACTCCTCCCTGGCAGGGCGAGGACAGCATGCTGGGTTCACAGGGCTGGCTGGCTGTGGGGCGGGGCTGCATGCTCACGGCCCATAGGGCTTCTTCACAGATCCGCATAGTAGGAGGAAGGACCCCAACCGAGGGCCGCGTGGAGGTGAAGCGAGGCAGTAAGTGGGGAACGGTCTGCAGTGAGGGCTGGACCACCAAGGAAGCCATGGTGGCATGTCGCCAGCTCGGCCTGGGCTACTCCTTGCATGCAGTGACGGTAGGTGCTGAAGGGGCCCAGGCCTCAGGGCCAGTGCCCGCTCCACTGGGAGTGTGGGGAGCAGGGGTTTGCCCACCGGGACCGGCTCAGGGCTCGCTCGCAGGGCCCAGGCAGTGGGGGGAGGGATGCTTGGGGGCTTGTTCTCTGGGAGCTTCTGGAGGGGTTAAACTCACAGATGGCATTTGGGCCCGTGCCGAGCAGGCAGGAAGGTACGCACAGGTCCCACCGGGGGTGGGGAGGGGGAATGGCACGGACACGGCACACACAAGTGTGGGGTGGGAGGGGGCACGCCCGGGGCTCGGTGCCTGGCTTGCTGTGCAGAGGGGCAGGGGGCACCCGGATCTCTGACCAGCCCGGCGTCTCTCCCAGGAGACGTGGTACTGGGATGCCAGCAACGTGACGGAGATGGTGCTGAGCGGCGTGAGGTGTGCTGGCCACGAGATGGCGCTGAGCCACTGCCAGCACCACGGCAACAGCCTCAACTGCAAGAAGATGGGCACCCACTTCGCCGCCGGGGTCATCTGCTCCGAGAGTGAGCTGGGGGGGGGAGCTCTCGTCACCCTGGCCCTGCCTGCTCGCAATTCCTCTGAGCCAGCGGTTGTGCCTCACAGTGTGTTACGTGGGCCGCAGGTTGAGAACCAGAGTCCCCTGTGCCCAGCGTGGGGCCAGGAGTGGAGCCCTGAGCGTTGGCCGGGCAGCCAGAACCCAAATCCTGCTGCCGTGCGGGGCTGGGCAGCAGCCGGCACCCCCAGCACCGGGCCAGGAGCGGAGCGCCCGGGGGGCCAGCAGCCAGGACCTGACAAGGGGGGCCAGGAGTGGAACCCAACGTAAAACCTGGGGCAAACCCCTAGTTCCAAGAGACCCTCCCCACAGCCTGCCCCCAGACCCACTTTCCCGCCCACTGGGGCACTCACCAGCCCCCTGCTGGTGCAGGTTGCAAGACCCTGTCTCCCCGTCAGCCAGCTCCATCCCCTGCCAGACCAGATCAGCAACTTTTGAACTTTGTTTAGCACAGCTGGGCGCTACCTGGTGGCATCCCCTTGTTGAGAACTGCTGCTCTGAGCCACCCTTTCAGCCCTGGCCCTGTGCTCTGATTGGCTGCTCTCAGGCCCCCTGCTTTGATTGGCTCAGACCTCATCATCCCTGCACTTAAACCAAATATGGCCTTGACCTCCTCTGTCCCCCCGCCCAGCACTGAGCAGGCCCCCCGTGTCCCCCAGAAAGGAGCAGGTTCCCCCACATCCTCCAGCCCCCCAGAACTGAGCAGGTCTCTCTCCCCCCAGCTGCCTCGGACCTGCTGCTGCACGCCCCGCTAGTCCAGGAGACGGCCTACATCGAGGACCGGCCCTTGCACATGCTGTACTGTGCAGCGGAGGAGAACTGCCTCTCCAGCACCGCCCGCAATGCCAACTGGCCCTACGGGCACCGGCGGCTGCTACGCTTCTCCTCCCAGATCCACAACCACGGCCGCGCCGACTTCCGCCCCAAGGCCGGGCGCCACTCCTGGGTCTGGCACGAATGCCATAGGTAAATGGGGGCTCGCCATGGCGCAGGCGTGCAGGGGCGTGGGCTAGGGCCAAGCTGGGAGGGAAGCTCAGTTGGGCCTCTACGGGAACAATGGAGGCCGAGGTCCCAGGGGAGGCTGGGCCGGGGCCAGGGGAGGCCGAGGTCCCAGGGGAGGCTGGGCAGGGCCTGGGGGAGGCCAGGGTGGTGTGGGGTGCCGCGCTCTGGGGAGTCAATGGGCCATGCTAGTGTCTTGCCCGTGGCTGCTGGCCAACTGCTCAGTCACTGCCTGTCTGCCACAGGGTGAGGTCCTGCGGGGCTGTGGGAGTGGCAGTCCTGGGGCTGGACCCCCCCATGCTCAGTCTCTGGGCCAGCCTGTGTCTCGGGTTGGGAGGGGGGAGCCTTGCAGTTACTGAAGGAGGTGGAAGTGAGGGGTAGCACCTTGCCACTTTGTGACCCTTTGACCTAACATCAGCCCCAGGAAGTCCTGGCTCCAGGCCTTGAGGGGTAGCTGGGTGCCCAGGTCGTCCTGTCCAAGCCATGGCCAGTCTCCTCTTTGCTCCATGGAGTTCAGTCCCGCTCTGGGGGGTCTCCCAGCCTGGCAGGGGAGCTCTCGGGGGAAGGACCATGGGAGAAGGCTGGGGGTGGGGAGGAGGCTGGGCTTGGAGATGGGAGGGGGGAACCCTGGGGAGGCTGCTGTAGGGCAGGTTATGGGAGCCCTGAGGGAGGGGGATCTGTGGGCTCCAGTGGCACAGAACTCGCATGGAGACATAGTGGGGCTGTGAGCACTAACGTAGGGGGACCAGGGTCCCCTGTGATCGCCCATTCTGCAGTCTTTTCCTTGTTCCCCTCTCGTTCTGCATGACAATGCAATTGCAGCAGGTGCTGGAGCGGGGCTAGGGCTCTGTGCAGGGCTGCATGTGAAAGTGCTTGGAGGTATGACTGGGGCCCCACTGGGGGTATGTGTCTGGGCTGCCTCCCAGTGCCTCTCTGGGACAGACAGATAGATACATGCCCTGCCTCCCCTCCCACTCCATGCCTCTCTCCGGGCTGCCCCTTACCCAGGGCCATGTCCCCAGGATATTCCCAATATGCCGCCCTCATGCATATCTCTGGGCCGTTTTCCCTCCTCCACCCTCCCAGGCCTCCCCCTGGCTCGCACCCCACCCACTGTGTCTGTCTCTGGGCTCCGCTGTAGCACACCTCTGGGATCCCCCCGTCTCTCGCCCCGCCCACTGTGTGTCTGTGGGTGCAGTGCCTTCGGTTTGTGTCTCTTCCCAGGCACTATCACAGCATGGACATCTTCACCCACTATGACCTCCTGACCCCCAACGGCAGCAAGGTGGCCGAGGGCCACAAGGCCAGCTTCTGCCTGGAGGACACAGAGTGCCAGGAAGGTGGGTGCAGCGTCTTGGCACGGCCAAGAGTCGTGCTGGAAGCGAGGGGAGAGCCCAGGGGTGGGGCTGTGTCTGCCCACTGATCTCTCCTTCCTCTGGGGCTGCCCCGTGGGGAGCTGCTGCCTGTCTCGGGCTGGGCTCGCTGTGGGGCGGAGGGAGGGCCAGGGTAAGTGACCTCACCCCCCGTTCCAGACGTGGCCAAGCGGTATGAATGTGCTAACTTCGGAGAGCAGGGCATCACCGTGGGCTGCTGGGACCTGTACAGGCACGACATCGACTGCCAGTGGATCGACATTACCGATGTCCGGCCCGGCAATTACATCCTGCAGGTACGTGGGGCAGAGGCTGCTGCGCCCTCCCCGTGTGTGTGTGGGCAGCTGCCGGGTACCCGGAGCCCCAGCTGCTGCCGCCTCTTCTCTGCCTCCCGCTTCCTAGCCCGTCAGAGCTTGCTTTCCAGAGTGTGTGTGAGTGCAGTGTGTGTGGGTGGTCGTGTGGAGTGGCTGTGTGCCTGAGTGGGGTCGGGTGTGCACCTGGTGGGAGGGAAGGGGTGGCGTCTGGGCTGGGACGGGCCAGTCTTGGAGGGATGAGTTTATTGGTAGGTGCTGTCCTAGAGCTGAGGTTGCATTTAGTTTGTGGCATGATGGGACCATGGGCTCTGCTCCTGTGGCAGTGAGTTCCACAGTCCAGGGATGGCCTCCAGGACAGTTCTGTCTCCCACTCTCCCCACCTTGGGCTGCCAGGGTCAGTGTCCTGGTGATGTAGCAATCACAGAGGTGTTTCTCAGGGAAGGATCCCCAGGGCGTAGCTGGATTCTGTACTCAGGGGTGAGGCTGTGCAGAGCCAGGCCCTGTGGGGAATGTGGGCCCAGCGCCCTGTGCTGCGGGGTGTGTACCAGATGGAGCTTTCTCAGGCCAGGAGCTTTGTGTATAGCTGGGCCAGCTGCTGAATGTGTGTGTGCGTGTGCAGGGGGGGGACGACACACATCACAGGGAATTAGCATTTAAATTGCCAGCTGCTTAATCACGTATTTAAAATCCTGGCTAACAATACCTCAGCATGGGGCAAGAACTGGGGCGACTGCCATTCTAGGCAGAGAGGGACACAGGGGTACATGGAGCCCTGGCCGGGGGGGATGGAGGAGGGGACACGGGTGTGGCTGCCAGGCAGTCCCTCAGCCCCAGCTTGGTGCCCTTGGCAGGTGGTGATTAACCCCAACTACGAGGTGGCCGAGAGCGACTTCACCAACAACGCCATGAAGTGCAACTGCAAATACGACGGGCATCGCATCTGGGTGCACAACTGCCACATCGGTGCGGGGCCGCGCCAGAGCCCTGGGAGAAAGGGGCAGCCTCACCCGGCACAGTGGGGGGCAGGGCAGCAGAATGCGGTGGGGGTGGTGCAGGCAGGCGGGGAGGCACCAATGTTGGGCACCTCGGGTGATGTGGGGGGTAGGTTTGGGGGGAGAGGAGGTGACATTAGCGGCGGGTGCAGGGCAGGCTGGTGCTGAGGGCGGTGAGGGGTAGGTTTGGGAGAGTGGGAAGAGGGGGGTGTTGAGAGCATGGTGGGATAGGTTTGGGGGATGGTGGGGACTGGGGGGCCCACTGGCTGGGGGTATGGGGCAGGGAGATGGGTGGGAGGGGAGGTGGCACTGGGTGCAGGGCAGGCTGGTACGGAGGGCAGCGTGGGGTAGGTTTTGGGGAGGTGGCATTAGCTACGGGGGCTGGGCAGCGCTGTGAAGTAGGTTTTGAGGGGGTGATGGGGACCGCGGGTGGCGGGGAAGGGGCATTGGTGGCAGGGCAGCGCTGTGGCAGGGTGGTGCTAGGGGCGGGGAGATGGGTAGGAGGGGAGGTGGGATTGGCTTTGGGGGCTGGGCTGCGGCAGGGGGCTGCTGGGGGTGTTCATCCCTCACTGGCGCCTACATCTCACCTCGTACTTCAGGTGACGCCTTCAGTGAAGAGGCCAACAAGCGGTTTGAACAGTACCCAGGACAGCTCAACAACCAGATTGTATAGTGACCCGCTGTCCCCTCCCACGCCCCCCAGAGACGGCCATCTCCCCCACCGCTCCCCCACACGCCGGGTGCTCCGAGGAGGAAGCAGTTTGTCCCGGGCTGGCAGCGTCACGTCCCCGGCTGGCTTGCGGGGCTCCGCGGTGCGAGAAACTGTGCCTAGCAGCAGCTGCTCCAAGCCAGGTGCAGCCTCTGGCCCGGCCTGGCCGTGGAGTCCTCGGGTGTCTCTGAATCTCGGGCAGGATTTTCTTGGGCTGAGGTGGCCACCATGTTCTTGCCTGGCCGTGCAGGGCCTGACAGGAGGTAGGTGCTGGGCACTGCGCCCCATGGCACCCAGCCCTGCTCAGGGAGAACTGTGGACTTCTACCACCGGGCAGTATGGGGGCTTCCCCACCTCCTTGTGGGGCTGAGGTGCAGCATGACACCAAGCAGGGCAGGGTTAGAGCCGGGGCCAAATCTGGCAGCTTCCTCTCCCTGGGAGGGTTGGAGAGGTGTGTGGATGGCCATCTGGTGCTCCAGCTCTTGCCCCCCATCCTCTCCTCCCACCGCTGCCACGCTCATCCTGCCCCTCCGCCCCACTGGCCTTGACCAGCACCCCCAGCCGTTCTCCTGCCCGGCCGACACAGGAACCTCATGGAGGAGCGAGCAACGGCTCCAGGCACCTTACACAGCGTCCCTAAGCCTATGCCACCTGCAGGGCTGGCCGGGTCTGGGCCCTGTCACGCCTTTCTCTGTACAGTAGCGTGTCTATGTACTTGAAGAGCTAAACCATGTCAGGCAGCCCTGGGCCCTGCTTCCCCGACTGTGGCAGGGATGCCCCCATTTCTTAGTTGTCATTTTATTTTCTGTATAAAAGTGACGGTCTGTTTCCCTGAGTGCTACTGCCTGGTTTTTCCCGAGCTACAGGCGGGGGTTTCCTGCCTGGCCAGGGGAGAGCCTGGCCCTGAGACAAACCAGGGCAGCACAGGCCTGCTGCTCATGCCCACAGCTCCCAGCAAGGGTAGGTGCCCGCATGGAGAACATGGGAATGGGGGCTCAGCTGCAGTGCACGTGCCAGCCCCGGCACCAGCAGTGAAGGGCAGAATGGCTTTGCCCTGTCCCTGACAGGGGAAGCCTCAGGAGGGGGAGCCCAGTGCTCCCTGGGCCACAGGCTGGGCAGCTGCTCCTGCAAAGGGTGCGGTAGGGCTCACTGCCCCACAGCCTGGGGGTGTGGGAATGCCACCCAATGAACCTGAGGCAAACCCCAGGAGGGCCAACGCCCTGAGGGCTTGAGCATGGCTGGAGCCACTGAAAGAGGCAGCTGCAGGGGACCTCTGCCTGCAAGCTGGGATGTGGGGGGTCAGCTGCTAGGAGATAAAGGAAGCCCAGGCTGGGGGCAGAGCTGGGCCTGGCCCCAGGGAGTGGGGTTTGTTGGTGCAACAGCAGGGGGCAGACTGCAGAGCTTGCGGGGGGGGGGGGGGGTGACAGAAAGAGAGAATGGTGATAGGGCTGTGCCTGGGGACAAACTGTCCTGGGCCAACGCCCAAAACGGTTCCAACACAAGCCCCTGGCTCCGGCAGTTTGCCTGTGGCCCCACCAGACATGGCTTGGCAGCCCCAGAACTGCTGAACCCTCCCTCTGGACGAGGCGTGTCAGCAGGAGCAGCTGGGGCCTGGAGCCAGCCCTCTGCCCCCAAATGCATGGGGCTGTTGCTGGCTGGGCCCAGCCCGCAAGGAGGCGTGGGGGCCAGCTCACAGCTGTCACTGGGCCCCTAATGCACCACTGAGGCAATGGCCCAGCCTGGCCTTGCTGCAGCAGGACCGCAGGCAGGCTGAGCCTCAGGGCCATGAGATGCAGGCGCATGGCAGCCCAGCACCTGGACCCCAGGGCACCAGAATTCACCTGGGCAGGGCATCTGGTGTGCATGGCCCAGCATCCTGCACCCAGGCCTAGGCACCCATGTCCCAAATGGGCATGATCAGGGCAGGAAGCCTGAGAAGTAGCAACAGGTGCCACTGCAGAGGCCCAGAGCCAGCCCAGGGACAGCAAGAATCGGAGGCAAGTTGGTTGGGCTAGGAGAGCAGGGCCCCGGGGTGGGTAGCCCAGCTGCCACCACTGAAGCTGGATTGAGGGGGAAGCCAGGCCAGACTAGTGGAGATCACTCACACAGGAGAGGTGGGGGCAACATAAGCAACTGCATGGGGAGCTGCCCGGGCTGGGGTGGGGGAAGGTGCTGGCTCCTGGCTCTGGAAAGAGCCATGGCATGGCTGCTACCACAGCTCTTTCCCCCCGCAAGCAAGTGCCCCTCCTCCCTGGCTGGGGTTTGGTGTAGAACAAATTCCACTGGAGGGGCCAGGACCAGGACTGGCTGTGAAAGGAGGCCTCTATGCTGGGCTGTTTTTCCTCAGTCTCGGAGTACTTCAGAGCTGCCTCCCCACCCAGCACTGAGCTCCTTTCATACGTTAAAGCAGCCACATGGCAGGGCAGCCCAGAGCCCCAGCCCAGCCATACAGCTGCTCTCCTGCTGGCAGCATTTCCCCACCCTGGGCCCAGCTGGCTGCTCCCTGGCGCAGGGAATTCCAGGAATTGGGGAAGAGCATGGAGCTGCTGGTTCCCAGAATGCCACGCTGGGAGCTCCCTGCTGCAGGGCCCAGGGACAGGAACAAACAGCCCAGCCAGCAGCAGCAGGGCAGTGAGAGGCGAGCAGGTCCCTGCTCCCCAGCCAGTGCATGCAGGAGACCAAGGCAACCCTGTGGCTGTTGCTAGGTCAGGCAGGAAGTCTCAACCCCACAGCTAAGGGGAGCACATCCAGGGGGCCAGCCCCTCACTGCCCCACCCTCCCTGAGCCCTGGGGGAAGCAGCAGCCTGGGAGTGAGTGGGGCAGGTCTCCCTTTGTGAGGAGCTGGAAGGGGAGCACTCCAGCCCCCAGTGATCAGGCAGCTGGCCTTGAGGCTCCAAGGGACAGGTCTAGGCCCAGGGGAAGAGCTGGCCAGGACTGACACACATGTCCCCCTCCTGGCAGAAGCCAGGGCTCAGTTCAGATCCAGTACTGCAGCCCTTCTCACAGTGACCTGAGAGCAGCAGAGCCTGGAGACCATGCAGCGACTGGAAGTGATCTGAGCAGAACACTGCCTGCCAAGTCCCAGAGCATGAACTTCCCTCACCCCCACAGAGCAGCAGCAGCTGTAAGCAGTGCAGGGGCAGGCTCAGCCTGGGTGCAAGAAGTGCTGACACCAGCCCTGGCACTTCCCCCTGGCCCCACGCCACAGCCACGCGGCCCTAATCCTGTGATGACGGGAGCCCCTGCAGCCCAGAAGGGAGATGCCATGTCGGTGAGCAGGAATCAGATCACAAACCCCACCGCGATCCCCGAGCAGGGCCAGAGCCCAGCCTGCCCTCCTCAGCGCATGGCTAAAACAAGCAGATCAGCGGCTGGGGGGGCTGCATCTCCAGGATGCCCTTGGCAAAACTCCGACACCTGCCCTTGTCTGGCTCTGACTGCAAGGGGAGAGCCCCCACCCTGCCAGAGCCGGGGGTACCCATCCCAGGAGTGGCCCTGCCTAGCTGCAGCTGGACGCAGGCTCCCCCAGCCTCAGGAGGGAAGCAAGGCCCATGGCTGAGGGTTCCCCAAGAGAGGTTTAATGGGGATGAGGGAAGCAGACAGCAGCCGCCCTGCCATAAGCCAGTTCCAGGACCAGCCCCGCTGGCTGGGGCGTTTCAGGCTCTTGCGAAGGCCCTGAGTCTCCTCTGTGCCGCCCTGTCTGGCAGCACAGGACCTCCTGCCTGTCACCCTGAGCCTCTCACTCGGTTTGTGTGCTTCAAGCTAAGGCCCAGTGCCCAGGCCAAGTCCATTGCGCCCCCTGCCAGCTGGGCAGCTCTCTACTCCGTGACCTCAGGGCTGACGTTCACCAGCAGCACATCATGGCCTCGCCGCACCAGCAGGGTCAGGCTGTTCTGCGTCCGCACAGCCTCGTAGATGTCCTCTGCGCGCCGCACCGCCTGCCCATTGATCTCCTGCACAACATCACCCGCCTTCAGGCCCGCCCTGTCGAGAGAGCAGACACCAGCATGCTGGGGGTCCGGCAGTGATGTATGCAGATCCTCTCCCCCACAGAGCCCTGCCCCAGGCAGATAGGGATGTGGAAGTCTGGCCCCACCTAGAGCAGCTGGCTGGCTCTGGGTTGTGGCCCCCCTGGGAAAGCTGCAGTGTACCGAGGTGAGTGCAGCCCTCCCAGCCCGGACAGGTTAATCCCGTCAGGAACACACTGGCTGCTGGTTCAAGCTGCCTGGGGGCAGGGGATGGGCACTGAGTCCACAGTGAGCACCCTGCTTTCTGGCCCCCAACCCCCCACAGCAGCTAGCGTCAGGACCTTCCTTGTAAGCAGCACTTACTGATGGGCTGGGGAGCCGATGATCACCTTGTGGATCAGGACCCCGTACGAGACATCAGGGAAGCTGGAGTCTCGCAGCTTCAGCTCGGCCAGGATACTGCAGAGAGAGAGCGCGCGCATCACTGAAACACCACCCAGCCAGAGGGCCCTGGCGAGGGGCTGAGGACACCATGTCCCAGCACTGGAGCAGCCTCACCAGGCAATCAGCTCCTCATGGGGAACAGAGCACGAAGCCACCAGGTGGGACTTTCCCCGGCCCTTCGACCCGAGAGAGGCCCCAGCAGCCAAGCCTGCCTCGCCCCCAGCCACACTGAGGGGACAAGGAAGCAGAGCCGCTGCCCATCCCCGTGTGCCCCTGACACACAGCAGTCCCCCAAGGACAAGGCAGCCGGAAAAGAAAGTGGGAGATGCCAGGCAGGACCAGAGCCAGCCTGCACCCAGCCCAGTTGCCCATCCCTGAGAACGGCCAGCAGTAGACGCCCCAGCAGCAGCCCTGCCATAGGGAGGCCAGGTCAACCTGCCCCGGGAAAGTCCCCTCCTGACCTGGCAGCAGGCAGGTTCTAGCTCTGCCACACATGTGCTGTTCTAACTGGGCCATTGTCTCCTGCCCCTCTCCAGGACTCAGCCGCGCTCCCCCAAGAAAAAGCAGACTCGCCAGCACACGGAGCACACTGGCGCCATCTCCTGGACACCAAGAAATGCAGTTTAAGAAATCAACCACCACCATTAACCCTGATTCAAGGAGACGCGAGTGGCATCTCCCCTTCCAGCACCCCAAGAAGGGGATGTAAAAGACCAAGGGCACCAAGCAGCAGGATCCTCAGGCCTACCTGGAAGCAGGACTCAAGAGCAGAGCATAAGCTCATAGCAAAGGCAGCAGTACCTGTCCCCATTCCCAGGGAGTGCTCGGGGGAAGATGCCTGCTGGTTCATGCCACGGCATTCTTTTGTTGGACCACCGCACTACTAACCCCACTAACAGACTGAGCTCCGAGAGTCAACTAAAGGTACATCCCAAGGCCCAGCCAGCCAGAGACCCACAAAGTCCCTTATGCAGCTGAGCCTGAAAGCTCCAGCCGGCCAAGACACTTCAAGGCTCAGTGGAGGCACACAGGTATTCCAGTGCCATCCTTCGGTGCACTGCCAGGGGCTGCCTGACTACAACATCCCAGAGCACGTCATAAAGCAGCGTATGGGGAATGCAGAACTCTGGCCACCTGCCATGGAACACAAGAGCTGACTTTTGTTACTGTTGCCTGGCGATTTCCCATAACCCCAAATGGGCAATTTGCATTCCTCCGGAATGACACAACTTCTCCATAATTGCTGTGCAAGACCATGGTGGCCTGCGGTTACACAGTAAATTTCAAGATGCCTGGTGTTGGGCAGAGATGAGAATAGCTCTCTCTGTCCAACTCAGCTAAGAGACGGCTGGGAAGGTGTGATGGGAGGCTGAATCTCCCTGGGAACTCATCTGCCAGGGCGAGGGCTGGGCGCCCTGCCCCTAGGGATGCTCCCCTAAACTGCAGCGAGCACAAGTAAACTAATTGGCCTGGGGTGAGGTGGGACCCACGGGGGCTTTTCCAACTGCAGAGTGATTCTCTGTCTGGGTTCCTGGAGTTGGGGGGTGACAGGCTCCCCTCTCCAGCTTGCTTTCCCAAGAGACTCTGGCCCCCAGGAAAGCTCTGGAAGCATCACTCGGCCCCAGACTCAGGACACATACCTGGGGGTCAGTGTTAGCATCATCACCCCAATGTAGCGGCGCTTCATCTCCGTGCTGCCAAACCAGGAGCCTGTAAGAGGAAAGGGAACCAGGTCTAGGAAGCCCAGGAAGGGACCTGTGTGAGCATGCTCCCTCTCCCTTCACAGCACAAGGCCAGTCCAGCTGGGTCACTCCTCAATCACCTTACAACAGAGGGAGGGGCTCCAGCCCAGGAGAAAACCATGCTCCGCTCCCAGGCTGCAGCCTGCCAGTTCCATCCCACGCATCCACCCCCTACAGGGCAAGTATCACATGGGGAAACAGCGGCTGGGGGCTGGGAGAGCAGGGACACCCCAGATCATTGCCAACATCCTAACTGCAGCTGCTCTGCCATCCAGACCCACCACGCACAGACTGGGGCTGCCGTTGTGTAGAGAGCCCAGATTCTGGTCAAGGCCCTGAGTAGATCCCCAGAGCATCCTGCCAACCCATAGGCAGAGAGGCCCAAAGTCAGAGTTTAAGGCCAGAAGCGACCCTCAGATCAATCTAGTCTGACCTCCTGTACATCACAGGCCACTGAATTTCACCCAGGAAGCCCTGCACTGAGCCCAAGAGCTTGTAATTACGAATGGCTACTGAGCCAGACCAACGATCCATCGAGCTCAGTATCCTGGGTTCTGACAGTGGCTGGTGCCAGATGCTTCAAAGGGAATGAACAGAACAGGGCAATTAGCAAGTGACACATCCCCTGTCATCCAGTCCCAGCTTCAGGCAGCCAGAGGCTAGGGACACCCAGAGCATGGGGCTGCGTCCCTGACCATCTTGGCTAATAGCCATTGATGGACCTATCCTCCAGGAACTTATCTAACTCTTTTCTGAACCCTGTTATACTTTTGGCCTTCACAAAATCCAGTGGCAGCAAGTTCCACAGGTTGACTATGTGCTGTGTGAAGAAGGTACTTTATATTTGTTTTAAATCTGCTGCCAATAATTTCATTGGGTGATTCCTGATTCTTGTGTTATGTGAAGAGGTATATAACACTTCCTTATTCACCTTCTCCACACCAGCCATGATTTTATAGATCTCTATCACATCCCCCTCAGTCTCATCTTTTCTAAGATGAACAGTCCCAGCCTCTTTAATCTCTCATATGGAAGCAGTTTCCATATCCCTATGTTGACCTTCTCTGTGCCTTTTCCAATTCTAATATATTATTTTTGAGATAGGGCAACCAGAACTGCATGCAAGCTGTGGGCATACCATGGATTTATATAGAGGCAACATGGTATTTTCTGTTTTACTGTCTGTCCCTTTCCTAACCGTTCCTATCACGATTCGCTTTTTTGACTGTCGCTGCACATTGAGCGGATGTTTTCAGAGAACTATCCACAGCGACTCCCAAGATTTCTCTTTAATGGTAACAGCTAATTTAGACCCCATTGTTTTATATGTATAGTTGGGATTATGTTTTCCAAGGTGCATTAACTTTGCATTTATCAACTCTGAATTTCATCTGCCACTTTGTTGCACAATCACCCAGTTTTGTCAGATTTTAACTTTGTAACTCTTCAGTCTGCTCTGGACCCATCTTGAGTAATTTTGTATCATCTGAAAGCTTTGTCACCTCACTGTTCACCCCTTTTTCCAGATCATTTACGAATATGTTGAATAGGCCTGGGCCCAGTACAGACCCTTGGGGAACACCACTATTTACCTCTCTCCATTCTGAAAACTCACCATTTATTCCCATCCTTTGTTTCCTATCTTTTAACCAGTTACTGATCCATGAGAGGACCTTCCCCCTTATCCCATGACAGCTTACTTTGCTTAAGAGCCTTTGGTGAGGGACCTTGTCAAAGGCTTTCTAGAAAGCCAAGTATACTATATCCACTGGATCATCCCTTGTTCGCATGCCTGTTGACCCCCTCAAAGAATTCTAATAGATTGCGGAGTCATGATTTCCCTTTACAAAATCTGGTGACTTTTCCCCAACAAATTGTGTTAATCTCTGTGTCCGATAATTCTGTTCTTTACTACAGTTTCAGCCAGTTTGCTTGGTACTGAAGTTAGGCTTAGTGGCCTGTAATTCCAGGATCGCCTCTGGAGTCTTTTAAAAATATTAGTATCATGATGGTAATCCTCCAAACATCTGATACAGAAGCTGATTTAAGCAACAGGTTAGATACCCCAATTAATAGTTTTGCAATTTCGTATTTCAATTTATTCAGAACTCTTGGGTGAATTTTGTCCTGGTGACTTATTACTGTTTAATTGATCGATTTGTTCCAAAACCTCTTCTATTGATACCTCAATCTGGGACAGTTCCTCAGATTTCTCATCTAAAAAGAATGTCTCAAGTGTTGGAATCTCCCTCTCATCCTCAGCCATGCAGACCAATACAAAGTTCATTTAGCTGTTCGGCAATGGCTTTATCGTCCTTGAGTGCTCCTTAAGCACTTTGATTGTCCAGTGGCCCCACAGATTGTTTGGCAGACTTCCTGCTTTTGATAGGCTTAAATTTTTTGCTGTTTTTGAGTATTTTGCTAGTTGCTATACAAATTCTTTTTAGGTCTGCCTAATTGTACTTTGTGTTTGTCAAAGGCATCTTCCAGAAAGGCGTCGCATCTGGATTTAAAGACATCAAGTGATGGAGAATCCACTGCTTCCCTTGCGAGTTTTTTTTAAAATCTGAATTTGTCTGGCTTCAAATTCCAGCCCCCGGTTCCTGTTCTGCCTGTCTCTGCTAGATTAAAGAGCCTGTTAGTGCCCGGTATTTGCTCCCTGTGTACGTGCCCAGCCACTAATCAGGTCACCTGTATTTATTGCTTTTATAAAGAGCTCAGTTTGTTTAAGTCTCTCACAGCAGGGCATGTTCTCCAGCCCTCAAACCATCTGTGGCTCTACTCTGCACCAGCTCCAATTTTTTGATGTCCTGTTTAAAATGTAGGCACCAGAACTGAATGCAACATTTCAGTATTGGTCCCAGCAGCCCTTCTGGAGCCCTGAGGTGCCAGTTATCCAGTCTGCTGCTTTGAAAGTGGTTCTCCCTAGCAGCTGCTGTTTAACATCCTCCTCACTGGTGAGTTAAATCTTGGAGGAGTTGCACCCAGACAGTGTCTCTTTCCTGTTGCACCACATAGGCCCCAGGGAGCAGGTGGGCACTCATGGCCTCTTACCGCTCAGTCCCCCCATACCAGGATGGGAGAGCTCCCTGGCCCCTTTGCAGTTAGGGACACAGCTGCTAAAGCCTGAACCGCAGAACTGCACTGCCTTCCCTCAAAAGACAGATGGGCCCCGGCTCCCT
The DNA here is from genome assembly GCF_015237465.2 of Chelonia mydas. Lineage (NCBI taxonomy): Eukaryota > Metazoa > Chordata > Testudines > Cheloniidae > Chelonia > Chelonia mydas. Next base: position 141,966,730 of record NC_057852.1, on the reverse strand, counting down.
TCTCCAGAACCCGGCTGTGCTCAGGCACCTCTGCCTGGCTCCATCCCTTCCAGCCCCCCTGCTACCATAGCTGAGAAGAGGAGAACCAGCCTGCAGTGGAGGGGGGCTGGGGACAGCCCAGGGAGACTATGTCTCTGCCTGGAAGGGTCCCTCAAGGGGACAGGCTTTTCCCTTGGACTCTGACATGCCGGGGACAGGTTGAGACCCGGTCCTCTGCCAGGGATAGATGAATGACAGCCCCAGCAAGAAGTTTGGAGTGGGTGCTCCTATCCCCCACGCCCCCCAGCTCTGCTCCACTCCCTCTGCCTGTATCTCCCCTGCACCAGCACACTCACTTTTGCGCTGTTCCCCCTTCTGCAAGAATTCCCGCAGCCGGTCCGAGGGGATGGCGAAGGAGATACCTGAAGTCACCTTCATTGTATTCACCCCAATCACTTCGCCGTCCTGCCGGGAGACAATCACCATACAAGCCAAGCAAGGTACCAGCCATCCCTCCTGACCCACAGTTTACCCCCTTGCAAGGAGAAGAGGGACATGGCACTAGGCAGGACTCAAGCTCAGCCCATCCAGGCTTCCACCAATTTGCTCCCAACACACACTTGGCTGGGGGTGGGTCAGGCAGTGGTTACTCTCACAGGGGCGAGCAGGTCCCACTGGCTGTGGGGGCCACATAGCCCTTCTTCTGTGCCTTATAAGTACCAGACCCCAGTCCAGTTACCCCCAGTTTTGGAGTGTGGCTCGGTTCAGGTCAGAGCCCCCTGGGCTGTGGGCAGGTGTTACGAATTACACCCGGTAGGACACGCACACAAGTGCTACGAATTACACCCGGTAGGACACGCACACAAGTGCTACGAATTACACCCGGTAGGACACACACAGTTCGAATCTAGGCTGAGGCACAGAAATAAAGTCCACAACTGCAGAGTTCCCAAAAGACACTAAGTTTATTACGCTCGAGCGTGGTGCCCCCCTGCTAGCCAGGAGGGGACCCTAAATACAGATTATACAAAGGTTATATACTTTTTAGCAAAGCATGTTGCCCTCGTGCATCGGAAACCTTAGCCAATAAACAAACCCTTGTCTTATCTACCACCTATCCCTGCTTGGTGCATTCCTCCTGCTATACCAGTATGTTAATTACACAGCATGGTCCTAAAGCCATGCATCAGTAACTTTTATTATCAGGATGGGAGGCCTCACATCAAGGCCAAGAGACAGGGAGTTAGAGACTGACAAAAACCAGATACTGCAAATCAAGGCAGGCTGGAGACAAGGAGGAGGATTTTCACACGGATTCGGTATCTAAGGATTACTCCTCCTGGTGTATGATGTGCTGGCATTTAGACAATGGTGGGCCCCAAACCAAAATGGAGTCACATGTGCTAACTTTTCCTTAACAGCAGGGCCTGGGAGATGAGCATCTTGGGTCAAGCTGCTGCCTCACCTGTCCCACCAAGGGTCTGATTCAATGCTCCCAGTGGAATATGAAGGGTCCCGGCTGCCTCATCTCTGTACTTCCTGCTGGCAGCATGAGGTGGGCACCCCCCTTCCACAGAGCAAATGAGACAGGGCTGGAGCACCCAGCCCAAACGGGCACCACATTCTCTCCCAGAAATGGCTAACGCCCAAATAGCAGCACTTACCAGGTTGACGAGGGGGCCCCCTGAGTTCCCGAACTGCAGCAGGAGAGAGAGGGGGAGAGTCAGGCCCCAGCAGCAACATTCCCACCGGAACACAGCCCCTGGGGAAAATAACCCAGATCCCCTGCCTCGCGCCCCCTCCTGCTTTCCGGCTCATCCTACAGGATGCCCTCTGAAACCTCAGTACATGCAGGCCCCCTTCCCTGGCTCCACCCACCACCCCAAACAGCAGTATGGTGGCTTCAGCCAGGCCCCCCACTGCCCTCCCCAGCCCCCGATTGCCCTGCCCCCCACTCCCCTTACATCTATGGCGGCGTCGGTCTGGATGTACTCCATGTTGGAATCGGCCAGGCCCAGCTCCTGGCTGCCCCGCTGGGCAGAGCTGACGATGCCAGAGGTGATGGTGTTCTGTAGAGCAAAAGGGCTGCCCATAGCCACAACAAACTCACCTTGGCGCACCTCTGAGGAGCGGCCCAGGGGCAGCGTGGGCAGAGGCTGCTGTGGGGGGAGAGAAAGACAGGTCAGCGCAGGGGCATTGGAGTAGGCTGAGAACTCCCAGCCTTGTGGGCAGATGAGGCCAAGAAAAGGCTGCGCACCCCTGGTTGTGCACCTGGCTCCCCACACACCTTGGGGTTGATTTTGATAGTGGCAATATCTGCCACCTGGTCAACCTCCCGGACCACAGCATCGTAGAGCTCCCCGCTAGCCAGCTTCACCCGCAGCCGCCGCCGATTCGCCACCACGTGGGCATTGGTCACGATGAGGCCATCCGGGGACACCACAAAGCCAGAGCCATTAGAGATGGGCACTTCCCGGCCCGAGAAGGGATGCCTGCGGGACAAGAGCCAGAGGCAGCTGTGGGGAGAGCCAGGGTCAGCGCGGTGGGAGGCACCCACCTCCGTAATCGGCAACCCCTTTACTGGAGACACAGGCCCCCTTCCTGCCCATCGGCCACCTCTCCCGCGGCCAGGGCGCCCGCCTCCTTCTGACCAGAGCACCCGACGGGGCCAGGCCCCTGCCACCAATCAAGACCACTACCTAGGGGGGCTGGCGCACAGGCGGTACCTGCCCAGGATCTCGATGTAGACCAGCGCGGGGGCGGGGGCCGGCTCTGGGGGGGGGGGGCGGGGGGGGTGCCCGGGGGAGGGGCGGCGCGGGCCGGGGGAGAAGGGTCGGGGGCCCGGCGCTGGGCGCAAGCCGGTACCTGCCCAGGATCTCGATGTAGACCAGCGCGGGGGCGGGCGCGGGGGGTCCGGAGGAGGGCGGGCAGGGGGAGCCGAGGGGGGGAGGGTCGGGGGGGTCCAGAGGAGGGCAGGCCGGGGGGGCCGGTACCTGCCCAGGATCTCGATGTAGACCAGCGCGGGGGCGGGGGCCGGCTCTGGGGGGGGGGCGCGGAGGAGTGCGGGCAGGGGGAGCCGAGGGGGGGAGGGTCGGGGGGGTCCGGAGGAGGGCGGGCCAGGGGGGGTCGGGGGGGCCGGTACCTGCCCAGGATCTCGATGTAGACCAGCGCGGGGGCGGGGGCCGGCTCTGGGGGGGGGGGGGCGGAGGAGGGCGGGCAGGGGGAGCCGAGGGGGGGAGGGTCGGGGGGGTCCGGAGGAGGGCGGGCCAGGGGGGCCGGTACCTGCCCAGGATCTCGATGTAGACCAGCGCGGGGGCGGGGGCCGGCGCGGGCGGGGGGGGGGCGGAGGAGGGCGGGCCGGGGGAGCCGAGGGGGGGAGGGTCGGGGGGGTCCGGAGGAGGGCGGGCCGGGGGGGGCCGGTACCTGCCCAGGATCTCGATGTAGACCAGCGCGGGGGCGGGGGCCGGCTCTGGGGGGGGGGCGGAGGAGGGCGGGCAGGGGGAGCCGAGGGGGGGAGGGTCGGGGGGGTCCGGAGGAGGGCGGGCCGGGAGGGGTCGGGGGGGCCGGTACCTGCCCAGGATCTCGATGTAGACCAGCGCGGGGGCGGTTTTCTGCACCACGTCGGCGATGAAGTTGAAGGCGGCGCGGGCGGAGCCGGGGGGCCGGGAGGAGCCGGGGGGCGGCGCGGGCGGAGCCGGCACCGCGGCGCGCACCGGGGGCAGCAGCGCGGGCCGGTCTCGGTCTCGGGCCCGGAGCAGCAGCAGCAGCAGCGCCCCGGCCCCGGCCCCCGCCAGCGCCCAGCGGGCCCGGCCTCCGGGAGGCGGCGGCGGCTCCCCGCGGTCGGGGCAGGGAGCGGCCGCCAGGCCCCGCGTCGGCCCCGAGACCCGCGTCGGCCCCAGCAGGGCCCGGCCCCGCCAGGCCGCTCGCACGCCGAGCGCCCGGGCCGCCGCCATTCTGCGCGCGCCGAGCCCGGGGCAGGCCGGGAGATGGAGTCCCGCGCGGGGCATGCTGGGATATGGAGTCCCGCGCGGGGCAGGCCGGGAGCGGCCCGGGGCACGGCGGGAGATGGAGTCCCGCGCGGGGCATGCTGGGATATGGAGTCCCGCGCGGGGCAGGCCGGGAGCGCGGTTCAGACCGGACGTGGCTTCCCTTTCCCAGACGGCCTCGCGCGGAGAGCGGCCGCCGAGGGTAAGATGATGGCGGCTCCTGGGCCTCGCTGAGGCGGCGGCGGCTCGGGACCGGGATGGAGCCTCCGGCCTCGGGTCCTGAGCGGCTCTTCGACGCGCACCGGTGAGGGCCCGGCCGGTGAGGGGGGGTCTCGCTCTCTGGGCGGGGGGGTCTGGCGGGGGAGGGGAGGGGGTCTCGTTCTCTGGGCGGGGGGGGTCTGGCGGGGAGGGGGTCTCGCTCTCTGGGCGGGGGGGGTCTGGCGGGGGGGGAGGGGAGGGGGTCTCGCTCTCTGGGCGGGGGGGGGTCTGGCGGGGGGGGAGGGGAGGGGGTCTCGCTCTCTGGGCGGGGGGGGGTCTGGCGGGGGGGAGGGGAGGGGGTCTCGCTCTCTGGGCGGGGGGGGGGCTGGCGGGGGGGGAGGGGAGGGGGTCTCGCTCTCTGGGCGGGGGGGGGTCTGGCGGGGGGGGAGGGGAGGGGGTCTCGCTCTCTGGGCGGGGGGGGTCTGGCGGGGGGGTCTCGCTCTCTGGGCGGGGGGGGGTGTGGCGGGGGGGAGGGGAGGGGAGGGGGTCTCGCTCTCTGGGCGGGGGGGGGGGTGTGGCGGGGGGGAGGGGAGGGGAGGGGGTCTCGCTCTCTGGGCGGGGGGAGGGTCTCGCTCTCTGGGCGGGGGGGGCCTGGCCTGCGTGGGCTGTTATCGGACCCTGAGCTGAGCCCTCTTTCCCTGTCAGGTTTCCCAGCGATGGCTTCCTGCTGCTGGCTCTGCTGCTCTATGCCCCTGTGGGGCTCTGTCTGCTCCTCCTGCGCCTCTTCATCGGCATCCATGTCTTCCTGGTCAGCTGTGCCCTGCCTGACAGCCTGCTCCGGAGGTTAGGGTGGGTGTGGGGCTGCCTGGGGAGAGTTGGGGCCCTTTTCAGCCTCTCACCCCAAAGATCCAGCAAATAGCCATCTCTGATTTGTCTGCAAAGCCATCCTTTGGAGCCCCCCAGCTCTCCATGGAGTTGGAGCTGCCTCTCTCTGGTCCACTGGGGCTTGCTCTTAGGTGTGTAGGTTGGAATTGTGGCTGTTCTGTCCTGGTGCCTTTTGTGCTTAGCAGACCCTTCATCCCCAGTCCCGAACAAGGAGGCTCCTTTGCTCGTGACTATAGGGCCTGAGCCCCATGACACATGTTCGCTGACAACAGGTTTCTTTTGCCCAAGTGACAGACTGCAGGGGCTGAAAACAGCCAGCAGCCTGCTCTCCCCACACAGTTCTGCTAGTTGGTGCCCCTGCTATCCCAGGCCTAAGCTTCCTCCCACCCACCCTGTCCCCCCACATGGCACAATTCTGGTGCTCCTCAGTCTTAATCCCAAGGTGCCTGTACAGCCCTTGCTAGTCTCGTCTTTATTCACTGGTCATTTAAACCAGTTCTGGTCACAATGGGTTTGGGGGTTTCTGTTCCTGTTGTTAGGTTCATCGTGCGTGTGATGTGCTCAGTGCTGGGTCTGTTTGTGCGGCAAAGTGACCCCCATCTCCGGGATGCCAGTGTCAGGGTTTATATTGCCAACCACGTGACGCACTTCGACCACAGTGTCATCAGCCTACTGACCTCGTGCAATACAGTGAGTCATATAGGGGTCTGGGGCTGCGCCCTTAAGCGCTTCTCCCTGGAGAAGCACTTAGTGACCTGTTCAGGGATTGGGCACTGGCTCCTGGGTCTGTCTTTATGAATGAATAATTGAATAAGCCTTGAGGTTGTCTTTAGGCTTGTGTGTTATGCTGTTGGGTTCTGATTGGCTCAAGTTAAGGAGGGGCAGAGAACCGGGCCGCCCAAGCGAGCATGTAGCCTCTGCCTCCCCTTCCTGGCTCTTTAAATAGACATGAGCGGAAGCACAGTTGGGTTTGGGGCTTTCCCAGGGTGCTGGCTGTTTCCTGTGGGTTCAGAGGGCTGCCTGCACCTGTCCAGGAAGCACTGAGCGATGCTTTGTGATGAGGGTCTAGCCAAATAGCACCGTCAAGCAATTAAAAAAAATAATTACGAATAATAACACTGTTAAACAAGTTTCAGAGTAACAGCCGTGTTAGTCTGTATTCGCAAAAAGAAAAGGAGAACTTGTGGCACCTTAGAGACTAACCAATTTATTTGAGCATGAGCTTTCGTGAGCTTAAAAAAACCAAACAAAAAAAACCTGCATTCAGAAATAAAACAATGTAAAATTTTAGAGCCTGCAAGTCCACTCAGTCCTACTTCTTGTTCAGCCAGTTGCTCAGTCAAAGAAGTTTGTTTACATTTGCAGGAGAGAATGCTGCCTGCTTCTCGTTTACAATGTCACCTGAAAGTGAGAACAGGTGTTCTCATGTCTCTCCCATTCACAGCGGCGGGTTGTTCGGAGGACACCCAGCTGCTGTTGCAGTGTCTGGGGAGGGAAGAGGCTCTCAGGCAGCCAGGACCCAAGTCAACGAGCAGGCTGGAGTTTTAGCAGGGAGACTGGGTGGGGGTCACTAATTTGCCCTTGCTCTTCTCTTGCAGCCTGCACTGAATGGCACGCCGGGTTTCATCTGTTGGTCACGGGGATTCATGGAGCTGGGGGCGGTGGGGAGCCGGGCAGAGCTGGTGGATTCCCTGAAGGTGTATTCGTCCCATGGGGGGAATCCACCTCTGCTGCTGTTCCCAGAGGAGGCAGCCACTAATGGCCGAGTCGGCCTTCTTCGCTTCAGGTAGCGGTGGTGGGGGATGTTCCTGGGGACAGGACAGCTTTATCCCATCTCTGTGGCCCTTGTTAATCGCTGGGATATTTTGTTTTCAGCTCCTGGCCATTCTCAATCCTGGACATGATTCAGCCGGTGGCTCTGCAAGTTCAGAGGCCCTTAATTGCTGTGGTGAGTCTAGAGGTATGGGGCAAAGAGCCCCTAGCCCATAATGGATGTGTACAGCTTAGGGGGGGGTCATGGCTAGAGGGTTACTATTGCCCTTACTTTGCGCCCTGTGGCCTACTGCTGAGCTTTGGGGTTCTTTCCCGTCGTGTCAAACTTCTTGGTGGCCATGTGAGGCAGGCGTTCTGCTTCCTCCCAGGGAATTTCACTGACATCAGCTTTGCCTCTCACACATCTCTTAAGTTCCAGTGGCAATATTGGTACGTTTGTAATCTATCGACCTGCCTAGGCAAGGCTTTTTTCTGGGTCCCATCACTGGTATCTCAGCACCCCACCAATTTTGACCCACTTATTCTCACAATACCCCACGAGATCAGGAAGCGCAATTGTCCCCTGAGGGACTTGGTGACTCGCCCCCAGGCACGCAGGGAGCTAGCTCAGGTCTGCCGAGGCCTAGGCTTGCACACGAAGCACATCCCAGTTCTCCTCTCGGATGCTCATGTTAATATGTTGACAGTGACACCGTTCAGTGGGTTGCAACCAAAACGTTTTCAGCTCCCTTGAAGCTGTGACTTTGGGCTTGTGTTGAGGGAAACTGATTGAACAGATAGAGGCAGCGATAAAATGGTGGGGTGAGGGACAGGAAGGAGTTGCTCTGTAATGGGCAGATGTGGATGGGTGGTTATACAGCTGTCACATGGAGCCAGAGCTAGCATCCTCTCTTGGGCAAGCAAGGACACCCTTCTCCATGGATATTTGCTCAGGCTGAAAGCTGGGGTCTGGGTCAGTCACACAAGTGCAGATTCCCTCTCTCAGCAGCTGGGTCAGGTGAGGCCTATGAAGCAGGCAGGGACTGCACCTGGAAAGTGTGTTGTCAGAGCAGTTTGTCTGCCCTGATACCCATTAGACCCACAACTGAGAGTAGAAAATAAGGAAAGCAAAGGGACAGACACAAGAAATAATAGACAAAAGGCCCTCACCCTACATAAGTCTCTTTCATCCAGGGGTTGTCACTGGCTGTCAGAATAACCAAGGAAGTTCCAGGAGTTCTAGCCACACAATGCCAGGCTGTGAGAACCAAAGGTTAATTGAGGGGAGCTGTTTAGGGACTAACATTGACCAGCTATTATCCATGCAGTCCTCAAAAGGTCTGGACCTATGGTGCTGATTGAAAGAAATGTGACTCCGTATCAGTTTCAAAATATTATTGAAACTATTAAACAAAATCCAGAAAATATCAGCTCAGCTAAGCTTCTGTTAATACTTCTAAACTAATCTACAAATAAAACAGTGTAACTATTAAATCAGCCAGGTACTTTCAATACAGGATTTCAACTACATCACCAGAGTAGTTGCATCATCAGATTAATACAACAAATAATCCACCTTTATAAAGCCTAAGAAGGAATCTATGGAGGCAGCTGTCCATTTGTTCATAAACCCCAAGTAAGGAATTTTACCAGTTAATCAAATTTATAATTTGGGAGTGTTAAATATTTTAATACTGAAACCAAATTATTGAATGTTTAAACCACAGTTTCAGAGCCAAATACAAAGCTACTTCCTTGGCTTTCAGTTCTTGTGTTGTGGCACTAAGCCCCTCCTACCCCACCCTCCAACAGACAGTTTATAACAGATTCCAACGAAACTCTGACGAGCGGAAGTTTGACCAGTCTTATGTGCCAAAAGTCACACCTGGCAGTAATTTTTTTAGGGCTTCTAAACACAGACTGTAGGACACACTTTGATGGGTGTCTGAGACTTTAAAACTGAGGACCATTGTGGCTTCCCCCGGTGGACTCAGACACCCTGTGACAGCTTAAAATTAGGAAATGTAAAGGTTGGGACACCTCCCATTTAATACAAACAAAAGAGAAAAGGGAAATTCTTAAGGTAATGGAGCAGCAGTCCTGGAGCTAGACAGATGCTGCTGGCACATTGCTTCTTGCTAGTGGGGGTCTCCTTTGAGTGCAGGGAGAGGCTTGTCTTTGTCTAGTGTGGCCTCTTGATTGATGTGACATAAGTCACAATATTCAGTGATTTGCATACCACAGAGACTGTAAATCTGATCCTCCAAAATATCAAAAAGAGACAATATGGGACTACTCGGTGGGGAAGATGACATGATTTTACTGGAGTGAAAAAGTCTTGAGATGACATTGTCACCGGTGTATGGAAATTTGACCAAAAAATCAAAAAAAAGTCTCTGATTGAAGAGTCCTAGTAACAACCAGCCACTCAGCATTCATCCATTAGCAACATTAAAAATAAGTTGGACATCTTTTGGTCAAATTTTTTTATTACTCTCTCAATCAACAATTTAATAATCTATATATGTAGGAATTAAGTTGTAAATCAAACACTTTATCTTTGAAAGTTTCATCTTGATAGAGAAGTAACTTTAAAATCTCTCAGTGAAATCCGTTTAAGAAATAAAAATAAGTTTAAAGTCTGAATTCCCATACAACCTATTTCTCTCACAAGGTCTTGACAGGTCTGGAAAATCTTCAGGTTTTGTCTGGTCCAGGTGCTCCTTTGCTATGAATTGTCTGTGTAATAGGCATCCTAGTGCCCAAAACAGATCCAAGCAAGGTCGTCGAGTCCAACATGCTTCCTTACTATGATTCTGGCCAAGAGAGTAGGGCCTTCCTGTGAGTCCAGAAAATTGTTCATGGTCCATAGGCCTGAAGCCATTACCAGTCTTTCATCTGAGAGCAGGTTATCCTTCTCAGTTACAGGGGGGCTGTCTGCTCTGATGTAGGAGGGGGGCAAGCCCTGGAGCTATGTAATCAGTTGGTGCTAGTCCTCTGTAGGTCTCCCTGTCATTATCCACATCCCCCGCTGTCTCAGTCCCTCTTAGTTCTGCCTGGTGAGAAAGCAGCCTGCCTGGATTTGCCTCAGAGCAGCTCTTTGCTGTGCTCCTCTTCCTTCCTTTGGGCATGTCCATGGCTGCCCCTGTCTTGCTGGCTGTGTGTGGCTCTGTCCCCAGCCGTAGTCTCACTGTGCTCTCTTCTCCAGAGTGTGGCCGACTCCTCCTGGATCACAGAGCTGCTCTGGACCTTCTTTGTTCCCTTCACAGTTTATCAAGTAAGGTACTATCTCTCGCTCTCCTTTGAGGAGGGGGGTGGGGCAGGGTCCTGCTGTGTTTACCTAACTCAGCTCTGCTGAGAGACCCTGTTGTGTCCACTCCTGCCACTGCCAGTGTCAGTGCTGCTGGGCCTGGGCCTGGGCCTTGGTCCTAGGCTGTTCAGCTGGGTGCCGAGTGCCAGCCTGTCTGCTCTCCAGGTTCCTGATGTGGGAGGAGCCTCTTTCTGGGCTCCTGGTTCCTGAGTGGGGTTTGTCCCCTGTCAGGGGGAGAGGGATCCTGTACCGGTGAGGGGTGCCTTGGTCTCCCCGGGCCCTTTTCCCCACCTTTCTCTGCTGTATTTCCCTTGTCAGCTCCTGCCTCCTCTGCGCTTCGGTGGTTCCCTGCAGCTGGCTCAGCCTTTCCCTCAAGTCGATCCCTCTCCCAGCTGGGAGGCTTCTCCTGACCCTCCCCTTCTTCCCTCGTTTGAGCAATGTAGGCTGGGCCCCTCTCCCTGTGAATCCCAGGGCTTAAGTCGTTCTCCTTCCACCCTCGGCTGGCAGAGCGGCTCAGCATGTCCATATTAAGCATGCAGCTCAGTTTGGGGTATCGGTGAGCAAAATCTCCCCAGCTGCTTGCCAGAGTGCAGCGTCTTGAGGGCACAGTCCCTGAACAGGGCCACTTGCTGGGTTCTTCCCCTCTGTCCCCTTCTCCCTCATTGTGGCAGTGCGAGCTAAAGAGGAAGGAGAGCCGGATCTGTGGGGGATCTCTCCTTCCCTAGGCCGAGGAAAGGGCCCCTGTTGAGTCCCTCCCAGAAGGGAGCCTGGGGACAGGCTGTGTCCTTTTCCCCCAGGCTGTGATGCACATAGTCGTTTTCCTGCCCACACCCTGTGTCTGACCCAGGTGCCTCTGCATTCTTGCTGCCCTCACTGGGGCAGCAGCTCCTCCCAGTCTGGGTCTGGGAACCACATTAACAGGCCACTGAAACCCCTTTTCCGGACCCTTAACGCAGAGACTAAATCGAATGGGCCCAATTCCTCCCCTGGTAGCCCCCTCCCCCATGCACTGCCCTCTTCTGCCACACCTCTTGTTCACGTTGCTACCCCCGGGGCGTGGTCCTGGTGCTGGGCATGGGGAGCTCGGTTTCACATGGACTCAGGGAAGGGCCCTGGTGCCCAGGCTCTCAGCCGCGCCAGGAGCAGTCAGCCCAGGGCCTGTCTCCCATCAGGTGGATGCCGCCTGTCTTCAGACAAGCCGATGAGCTGAATGAGGCGTTTGCGCTCCGAGTTCAAGAGGTAGGAGGGGCCTGGGGGAGGGGGAGCTGGGGCTGCGGCAGCTGCCGGGCGTCCTGGAGGAGGGTTGGGACTGGATCAGTGGATGTGAGCAGTGCCTGTTCTGGGGACAGAGAGCATCTTCAGGGAGGGGCCAGGGTGTGTCTGGATGGAGTGGGTATCTCTGGGCCCATATTTGTTACCTCCCAATTTGCCATATCCTTCATGGCCTGCTATTTATTTGCCCCTCCGCAGCTCAAGGGGGAGCTAACTTCAGTGGCCAGGGCAGGCTGGCTAATGGGAATGAGGATATAGAAATGGAATTTACCACAGCTGAGGGGAAAGCAAAGCTCAGAGCTTAGTGTGCTGACGCTGGGGAAGACCAGGTCACCTCCATCCCAGAGCACGGAGAGAGCTGGCGCGTGACACTGCTATGGTGGTAGCAAGGATTTCTAATAATCTGTCAAATGCAGGGTGGTGCTGTCTGGCACCCATAGCCAACAAAGTGCCAGTATTTGTTTGTGGCAATCTCCCTGTTACCCGCACACTCTAGGACACCCTACCTTTACCCTTCCGTGGGCTCAAGGCATAACCCAGGTAATTTAGGCACCCCTCCCTTTCCCAGATCCTACAGCTTTGGATGAAAGGCACCTACCCTTTCCCAGTTCCTAGGGCTCAGAGCATATTCTTCTGTAGGTTTGCAGGCCTTTTACCAGCAAAAGCTCCTTATACAATAATATAGTAATATCCTTAAACTCTATTTATTAATAGTTACCAAAAGAGAATACACGTTATAAGCATACAATGCTCGCCACTCTCAATAAGGCAGGCAAATTTTTCCTGGTCGCCAGTCAGGATCAGGTTGTCCAGGGCAGTGGTTCTCAACCAGGGGTACATGTACCCTTGGGGGTACACAGGTCTTCCAGAGGATGCATCAACTCATCTAGATATGTGCCTTGTTTTACAACAGGCTTCCATAAAAGCGCTAGCGAAGTCAATACAAACTAAAATTTCATACAGAAAAAATGAGAGAGCAATTTTTCAATAATAGTGTGCTGTGACACTTTTTTGTATTTTAATGTCTGATTTTGTAGGCAAGTAGTTAAGTTAGGTGAAACTTGGGGGGTACGCAAGACAAATGCAACTCCTGAAAGGGATACAGTAGTCTGGAAAGGTTGAGAACCACTGGTCCAGGGACGCCAGCTTCTGCACAGTATAGTTGGCAGGGTGTTGAGGTCTGGCAGCTCTGATCTTGGGCTGTATCTGAATTAGGTTCCAAAGAATTTCCTTTTGGACCCCAGTTAGTTAAACTTGAGTCCTGGTTAGCTATACCTTAACCAATCATTTTAAACTAAAGTACTACAAAATAATTTTTTGACCAATCCTAACATATTGAGAAACAATTGTTTAACCAATCATACCCCATCACCTTCGTTGATTTAAATCTTGCAAAATTAGTCACGAGACAGACAGAAACAATCAAAGAACCAGACAGATAAACAGTAGAGAAGTGGGGACCATAAAGCCATAACAATAAAGAAGTAGGGATTTCACTATCGGAACTGTTGATAAGTGATTCCTTGTCAGACAGAATGCAAAACAAATTTTTTTTAAAAGCATCTTAAGATCTGTTTCTTTATCTGGTGGTGATGGGTGCTATTAGGACAGGAGCGCTGCCTTCTTAACTGCCCCAAAATTCATTGTTTTAATGTAATTTAGATGGAATGGGAGCATGTGACTTTCTGCTTTTTAGCTCCTGTCCTAATGTGGCTGCAGAAAATGGCATCAGACTTTACACCTGGGAACGTACCAATCCCCGGATCTTGTTTCCCTGGGTGTGTGACTCTGCTGACTCTCCCCTGTGTGTTTTCTGTAGCTCTTGGCTGTGGAGCTGGGCGTGGTTTCTACGCGACTCACTGCAGCGGATAAAGCCGAGCATATGAAGAGGCTGAGACACACCCCGCCTCACCTCCTTGCCCCAGGTGTGTCTGCCCTCCTTGCTGTGGAGCATGTGCCTGAGCTCCGGCGGAGCCACTGTGCTTCCCACTCTCTCCCTTGGTGGCTGCCCCAGTTCTGCTGTTAAAGCTTCACACCTGGGGGAGGGAAAAGGACATGGTCCTCCAGTGCCAGCCCCCGCCCTGGGGAAGCAGGAGGCACTCCTGGGAAAGGGTGTTACCCCAGCCTGCCTGCTCCAGACTGGGATAAGGGCAGACCTGATGTGGTGGGGGGTCCCCTCATTGAGCCTGTAGGAGCTAGAGACGCCAGTGGGTCATCTCTCCCCTGGCCAGCCTAGCTTGGGGCCCTGCACTCTCCTCTTGGCTGCCCATTCATACCCTCTGTTCTTACTCCTGCAGCCTCAAGCCAGTCCTTGGTTGCCAGGCCCAGGGCATCTCCCAGCCTGGCTGGTGTCGGGCCTCTTGCTGCCGAGGATGTGCGGATCACAGAGATGGCCCAGCGGGTCAAGGAAGTGCTCCCACATGTGTCTCTGGGAACCATCAGGAGAGACCTGGGTAAGCGTGTACCTGGGACCTTCGTGCAGACCTTGTGGGGCAGAGGCTGGTTGCTGCCCTTCACATCCTTCTGTCACAGAGCTCCCCAGCACCTGGCGTGAAGGCCTGGGGACTGCTGTGCTGTGGGGCTTGTTGGGACATGGAGAACCCCTGCACAGGTACCTTAGCTTCAGCAGCGGCTCCCCTTCTAACTGAGCCCCTGTGTCCCCACAGCCCAGACCAACTGCGTGGACACTACCATCGCCAACCTCCTGGAGGGCCGGGTGCCCCTCCTCCCTGAGGACAAGGAGCCGGAGACCGGCCTGCTTGCTCCGTCTACGTCCCAGACTTCAGCGGTTTCCAGCCCTCAGTGCCCTGCAGCTTCATCCTCCTCCAAGGTGCCTGCTGGCGGGACATTGAGAGGGGGACCTGGGGAGGCTGAATCCGCTGGCCACAGGCCCTCTCAGGGCTGCGCAGGGACCTGCCCCCAAGAGCTGGTGGCTGGGGTTCGAGAGAGCTGGGATTGCTGAGAAAGGAGACGAGTCAGGGCCAGGAACAGGGCTGATGGGCTGCCTCTCCCTTGCTAGACCGAACTCATGGCCTGAGTGTGTGGAGAGCTGGGCACCGTGAGCTGGTTTGGCTGTGGTCACCCAAGCTCCAGCCTGTGAAACTAATGGGACTGGAGTCTTCTGCAGCCTCTAGCACAGACTCTCTCAGTGAGAGGTGCGGGCGCTGAGATCAGGATAAGGTGGGTGGGGACGGGCTGGCGCTGGGCTACTTGGCAACTTGCCTGGCCATGCAGTGTGGCTGCTCCCTGAATGCTCTCTTCCCCCAGCCGTCTATGAAGCTCTTTGCGAAGTCCCCTGTGGAGAGGCATTTGTCCCTGCAGGAGCGGAAACATGTGCTGTATGCCTACGCCAGGAGGTGAGTCCCTTCTGCATCTCAGGACTCCTGCCTCTGCCGTGGTCACAGCAAGGGTGGTTGGCATTTCCGGGGCTGTATCTGTATGCTGTGCCCTGCTCCGGGCAAGGGTGCTGATGCCCAGCTGAACTCTGCCTCCCAGCACGGGACGGTGGGTAGTGGCACAGAGCTGTGCACAAAGCAGGCAGGGAAACGTGGCTGGATTTGGCTCCTTTTCCAGCATGTGACCCTCTCATGGTTCTGGGGCAGCTCTCCCCAGTTTGTTACCACCCCGGAGCCTTGGGCCGTCTCCCTGGGCTGGACATAAAGTTAGAATCATAGAATATCAGGGTTGGAAGGGACCTCAGGAGGTATCTATTCCAACTCCCTGCTCAAAGCAGGACCAATGCCCAGTTTTTGCCCCAGATCCCTAAATGGCCCCCTCAAGGATTGAACTCCCAACCAATGCTCAAACCACTAAGCTATTTCTCCCCCCCGCTGTCCACTCCCTGCTATATTCAATCAGTAAATTAAAGGATAGGCATATAATTAATGCCAGTCCATGTGGTTTTATGGCAAATGGGGCTTGTCAAGCCTGATGTAATTCTTTGGGATGACGAGTGTGGTTGATAAAGGTAGCTGTGTACCTGTAATGTGCCTAGACTTTAGTACTGCACAACATTCTCATGAGAAAATTAGCACCCAGCGTGTGGCAAAATGGGCTAATGAGGTCCTGGGGAATACAAACCTGGGGAGCCCTGAGTATGCATAGGAGTAGAGTGGGGATTCTCCTGTCCATGCAGCACTGGTGCAGCCAGTGCGGAAACACAGCCCCAGCTCTGGGGCAACGTTTTAAACAAGGGTGTTGGAAAACTGGAGACGATACGGAAAGCAGCCAGGGTAACGGTTGGCGGGTGGAGAAAATGCCTGGCAGCCAGAGACTTACAAGCTCATTCTGCTTCGCTGAGTGAAAAGGAGACAGGGAGGTGACTTGATTTCACTGGGAGAAGATCCTGGGGACTAAAGGCTCTTTAATCTAGCCAAGAGAGGCAGAACAAGACCCACACTGGAAGTCAAAGCCAGACCTATTCCAGTTAGAATTAGGGCCCGTGCGGGTGATTAACAGTTGGAACAGACTCCTGGGGCAGTGGTGGATTCTCCATCTCTCAGAGATGAGAGAAACCAGGTGCAGATAGAGCTGAGGGATGAGGCTTTCCCTGTGGAGAATTTGACTCATTGGTACAACGGGGCTTCTCCAGTTCTTTCAGAGCATGTATCGGAGCACTTTCCTCAGAGCGCACCCAGAGCTAATGACCATGTTGTTTTGCTTGCAGAGTTAGAGTGCAGTGTGACCTGGGCTGACATGAACCTCTGCCTTCTGGCCCCTGGGAGTACTGGCGTTACAACACCAGGCTCGTGGGGGAAGCGGAGGGATTCCACATAGGCAGGCCAAAGAGCCCAAGGTTTTAAGGAGGATTGCCGTGGGAGCCAAACCTTCGGGTACATCTGGGTCTGCCTTTCTGGAACATGCACTTCAGCCCGCACTAGTTCTTCAGTGTGTGTCAGCATGGAGCCTGCTGTGGTTGAGCATGGTCCTCACGCAGACTGGACCGGAGGCTTTTCGGATTAGCTGTGTCTGCCCCAGCTGGCATGAGCCCTCTGCTGCCTCGCTCTCCCATACGATGCATGAAAGGTGGGGCAGCCATGACCCTCAGTTCCCTCTACCGCCCATGGCACTGACATGGAACCTGTAGTTCTCAGCTCAGGCTAAACTTTATCAAAATTTCCAAAATCCTCAGAATCACTTCTGATCGACTGTTTGTCAGCCCTGAATCGATCCCACCATCGGGACTGAATTCCAGTGGTCAGACCAGACCATACAGGCTCCTTATAGCGGACTCTGCCCTGTGGGCTTCCAGCCCTGTCCATCCTGCACTGGACTCGTTTCCCTGAAGGACGGACGCAGTGTGTGTCTCTTACCTGAGGAAACTGAGTATTCACTGTGCTTGGCCTTCTCTGCCAGACTGTGAGGTATGAGACAGTCCATGTGTGAGGTGGAGCAGTCCCTGAAGGTCTTGTCAGAGCCCTAGGAAACAAGTTCCAGCAGCAGCATGACCATCTTGGGCAGACGCAGGCAGTGCCGCAGGGGAGCGCTGAGAACCCAGCACTGAGAAAGGATCCGTCAAGACACAGGCATTGAAGCCAGCCTCAGTGTCCATGTTGAAGCTGGCACCAGCACCTCTGGGGTCAAAGTCAGGGAGCAAGAGGGACTGCTCTGAGCAGTGAGGCAGAAATGAAGAAGGAGCTGGGTGTCCTCCCATAAGGATAGACTGCAAAGCCTCCAAGCCCCATGCGAGATCAAGGGCTGGGGAGATGGAGGTCCTGCCAGCACAGAGCCTGGCTCTGGAGAAGCACCTGAGCCACCCAGAGAGTCCTGTGGCATGTTGTTTTGGCCCTGTGGGATGCTGGGGCCCACCGTGGCCAGCATCAAGAAACCAGTCTCCACCATTGAGGAAAAGGAAGAGATCTCTCTCTCTCCCTCCCCCCAGCAGGCCATTGACACTTGAATACCAGGAACAGCCAACTCCAGGGACAGGGCAGTGTGACACCCCGTCTCAGCACTGAAGATCTCTCCCATTATCACCAGTGTTGTCAGCACTGGTTCCGGCACTGGATGACTTTAAATTGTTCCGGGAGCTCCTTGTGAGTGTTGCTGAGACCCTTGGCAGGTTGGAGAAATCTCACAAGCTGTTTGAGCCCCTCTTGGCTTCTGGTCCAGCAGGATCACCTTCCCAGCCAACAGGAGGTACTGCTGGACCCAGCTAATGGGCTGTGGCTGGCTTCTGCTACAGGGAAGCTAATGGTGAAGTGAGTTGAGACGAAGTCCCAGGTACCGGCCTCCATGGGATTTGAGTTCTCGTACACTCAGTTGACCCAGCCTCCTTTGTCGTATTGCTAGGCAAGAGAAGTTGAGGTTGAGCCGAAGCACAAGGACTCCAGATTTCTTCCCAAGCAGGGCGAGACGTCATACTCCAGCTTCGCTGCAGCTGCGCATGGCTAACTGTCAGGCCCTGCTGGCCAAGTACAACTTCCTGACATGGGACAGAGCAGAACTCAAGAATGTAAAGCAGCTGGTGGTGATTCTTCTGACACCATGGCCAGGTCATTGGGCACCACAGTGACCATAGACAGTGCACCGCGGCTCCAGGCTGTGATTGAGGATGTACCCTGTGAAGGCTCCAGGTTGCTGAGCGAGCAGGGGGCCAGCCCTCTGCATTCACTGAAGGACTCAAAAGCCACCTTGTACTCTCTGAGGACTTGCACCCCTCCATTCAACAGGCTGTAGCATCCCCAGCCTCAGCTGCACACACTGTCTTGCCACCCCATACAGTCGGAATGTCGTGCCAAGAAGCTCCCAAGATACAACATGGCATCAACCTTCCTTTTCCTCGACAGTGCATCTGCTCCTTCACATGTCAACGGATCAACAAGACAGTCGAGAGCTGCACTGGACCCGCTCTGGAGAACACAACCTTCAGAAGCCACCTAGCCGCATTCCACCTGGCATCATCTGCCATCACATCAGATAAATGGATGTTACAGATCTTTGCCTGGGGCCACCCCCTCCCACTTCCATGAGAGCTTGCTACAAGCGGAACAAGCCTTGTTGCTACATCTAGAAGCCATGGCAGAGGTCCAACAAAGATTGGGAGAAGATGCTTCTGCTCCTGGTATTTCCTCACTCCAAAGGAGAAGGGAGGTTGTCTTCCAGTCCTGGACCTGAGGACGCTGACTGAACACACACCCATCCTGACCCTGAGACAGTGTAACACCTGCCTCCATCATCTCTCTCCAAGCTCAAGACTGGTTCATAGCTCTTGATTTGCAGGGTGTATACCCAGCCCACAGGAAATACCTCAGATTCACAATGGGGCCTGACCGTTATCAGTGCAGGGTTTTGCCCTTCAGACTCTCTGGTGCTGAGTGTGCACCAAAGGCCTTGCTGTAGCGGCATCACGTTTAATAAGACAGGGAATCCATTTCTGTCCATACCTGGACAACTGGCTGGTCATGGGCAGATCCCAGCAGGAGACTGGAACAGCCTTACAATACAACCTTTCCCTGTTCTCTCAGCTAGGACTCCTTGTCTCACCCTGTCGCAGACAATAGAGTTCACAGGAGCTCCTACTGATTCCGGATCAGCCCGGGCCTACCTGCTGGAGGATGGATTCCACTTTCTTCAGTCAGAAGTAAATGATCTACGGGCAAGACCGACAGTGCATGTGGGTCTGGGACTCTCAGGCCGCGTGCCAACATGCGCATACGTGATGCCACTTGCCAGACTCCACCTATGGCCATCACAGCTGTGACTGAGGTCCATGTATTCCCCATCCAGACATCATGAACGAGTGGGTATAGTTTCTCAGAGTCCTGGAGGAGCTCGCCTGGTGGCTAGACCTGGGGAGCCTGAGAAAAGGGGTGGCATTCTCTGGCCACTCCCTGACAACTCTTATCATGGACGCGTCAGGGACAGGCTGCAGTGCTCAGAGGTGCAAGGCACACGGTCTCACAATGACCTGAACCTACCTGTGACTGTCCTGGAGCTGAGGGCCTATATAGCGTTCCTGCTTGTTCTGCCGAACTCCACCATGCAAATCCTGACAGCACATCTGGGCAGTGCTCGATCAACATGGGCCGACCCCACTGGCTGTCCCCCTTCCAGGGGTCAGCAACGACCTGGCTGACTTCCTGAGCAGAACGGGGGGCCAACCACAAGTGGTCACTGCAGAAGTCCATCCTAGACTCCCACCATTCACTTCTTGGCCACAGAGCACAACAGCAAGGGTCTGAACTTCTGCTCCAGGAAAGGCCTGAGCCCAGGTTCTCTGCTGGATGCCTTTCTTCTCTGATGCAAGATCGGACAGGACACAGCTACAATCATCCCGATAGCCCCTTACTAGCCAAAAGAGTTTTGGCTCTGACCTGTTACAGGTGTCCGGGGTGCCCTCCTCCTCTTCCCCCAGTACTCCTCCCGGCTTGTATCAGTATAATAGCTCAGAATCAAGATCAGAGATGCACTGAGAGGGCCTGGATGCCTGCTGGCTGAGCCCTACTGAACTTGCAGTCGCTGCCAGGATATTTGTAGGCAAAGCAAGAAACCTTCCACCAGGAAAGCTTATTCCTCGAAATGG
Source organism: Chelonia mydas (assembly GCF_015237465.2). Taxonomy (NCBI): domain Eukaryota; kingdom Metazoa; phylum Chordata; order Testudines; family Cheloniidae; genus Chelonia; species Chelonia mydas. Next base: position 141,946,824 of record NC_057852.1, on the reverse strand, counting down.
AAGAAATTCTCCAGATGGGCAACTCACTGTCATGTTGACCCGGTGAAGCTTTGTGCCAAAGATCTTGTACTATATTCTGCTCCTGAAACATGAAGCGTTCACATTTAACTCTCACCTTGCTGCCATATCTGTGCATCACACCTTGGTACAGTTGTATTCTGACTTCTCCCACCCTATGGCATCAGAATTCCTCCAGGGGCCTCTTCCATGCTTGCCCTTCAGTCAGAGACCTGACTCCCATGTGGGACCTGTTGTGATTATAGGGCCTAAAAATTTACCCTAATTATAAGCTCAGTTGTAAAAAAAAGTATGTGAAAGTTCCTAAGACATCACAATAACCTGTAACATTTTGCCTGGGAATTAACCATGGAAAGCAGATCAAGTTATTTTCAATAGAGAATATTATAAACAGGTGCAAGAAAACCAGACAGACTGAATTAGTCCAAACCAAAAAACAAGTCTTGCTGATGAGAATCAGGGACTGTGTGAGGTTGGACTCCATAAATAAGAAAATGTGGGTCTGGAAATTAATGGACCAAAGTTGGTGTGGCAGATATTAGGCCTATTTGGTGGACAAAATAACGAGAGGATGAACTATGCCTCCTTTTCTACTCCTTTTTGGGGTTCTTAAAAAGAGACTGAAAAATCTCAGCAGCTCTCCCCTTGGCCCAGCATAGCTCGGCTCATTTTCCCCGAGCCCAAGACAGAGGGAGTAGACCAGACCAAAGGATTTTCCTTTCACGAGGAAGGCCATCAGGCCTTGCTCATAAGGCTCTGAGAGTGCTGAGAACTGTCACGACATCCAGTCCTCCGCCATTGGTGGGGCTTCCTCATTGCCAGCACTGCAGAGGCATGTAAGATCCTGTTCTTCGAGTGCTTGCTCGTGTCCATTCCACATTAGGGGTGTGTGCTCACCACATGCACCAGTGCCGGAAGTTTTTCCCTCAGCAGTATCTGTAGGGGACTGGCTCTGGCGCCCTCTAGAGTGGCACCCGCATGGTGCTGTATAAGGGACACCGCTGGCTCCCCCCACACTCAGTTCCTTCTTGCTGCCAGTGATGGTGCACGGAACGTTCGCTTCTCTTACTAGCGTTGCTTAGGCTTCGTTCGTACGAACTAGAGTTCTTGTAAAGTGAGTGTGCATAGTTATCAGAGTAACAGCCGTGTTAGTCTGTATTCGTAAAAAGAAAAGGAGTGCTTGTGGCACCTTAGAGACTAACCAGTTTATTTGAGCATGAGCTTTCGTGAGCTACAGCTCACTTCATCGGATGCATAGCATATCGTGGAAACTGCAGAAGACATTATATACACACAGAGACCATGAAACAAAACTTCCTCCCACCCCACTCTCCAGCTGGTAACAGCTTATCTAAAGTGATCATCAAGTAGAGCCATTTCCAGCACAAATCCAGGTTTTCTCACCCTTCCCCGCCCCCCCCCCCCCACACACACACATACAAACTCACTCTCCTGCTGGTAATAGCCCATCCCTCTTTGAAACCTCTCTTTATAATGCGCATGATAATCAAGGTGGGTCATTTCCAGCACTAATCCAGGTTTTCTCACCCCCCCCCCCCCAACACACACACCCCCCTCCAAAAACCACACACACAAACTCACTCTCCTGCTGGCAATAGCTCATTTTACAATGTGCACAGCAATAATCCAAGTTTAACCAGAACGTCTTGGGGGGGGTTTGTAGGAAAAAAACAAGGGGAGATAGGCTACCTTGCATAATGACTTAGCCACTCCCAGTCTCTATTCAAGCCCAAATTAATAGTATCCAATTTGCAAATGAATTCCAATTCAGCAGTTTCTCGCTGGAGTCTGGTTTTGAAGTTTTTTTGCTTTAAGATAGCGACCCTCATGTCTGTGATTGCGTGACCAGAGAGATTGAAGTGTTCTCCGACTGGTTTATGAATGTTATAATTCTTGACATCTGATTTGTGTCATTTATTCTTTTACATAGAGACTGTCCAGTTTGACCAATGTACATGGCAGAGGGGCATTGCTGGCACATGATGGCATATATCACATTGGTGGATGTGCAGGTGAACGAGCCTCTGATAGTGTGGCTGATGTTGTTAGGCCCTGTGATGGTGTCCCCTGAATAGATATGTGGGCACAGTTGGCAACGGGCTTTGTTGCAAGGATAGGTTCCTGGGTTAGTGGTTCTGTTGTGTGGTATGTGGTTGTTGGTGAGTATTCGCTTCAGGTTGGGGGGCTGTCTGTAGGCAAGGACTGGCCTTTCTCCCAAGATTTGTGAGAGTGTTGGGTCATCCTTCAGGATAGGTTGTAGATCCTTAATAATGCGTTGGAGGGGTTTTAGTTGGGGGCTGAAGGTGACGGCTAGTGGCGTTCTGTTATTTTCTTTGTTAGGCCTGTCCTGTAGTAGGTGACTTCTGGGAACTCTTCTGGCTCTATCAATCTGTTTCTTCACTTCCGCAGGTGGGTATTGTAGTTGTAAGAATGCTTGATAGAGATCTTGTAGGTGTTTGTCTCTGTCTGAGGGGTTGGAGCAAATGCGGTTGTATCGCAGAGCTTGGCTGTAGACGATGGATCGTGTGGTGTGGTCAGGGTGAAAGCTGGAGGCATGTAGGTACCTATCTCCCCTTGTTTTTTTCCTACAAACCCCCCCCAAGACGTTCTGGTTAAACTTGGATTATTGCTGTGCACATTGTAAGATGAGCTATTGCCAGCAGGAGAGTGAGTTTGTGTGTGTGGTTTTTGGAGGGGGGTGTGTGTGTTGGGGGGGGGGGTGTGAGAAAACCTGGATTAGTGCTGGAAATGACCCACCTTGATTATCATGCGCATTATAAAGAGAGGTTTCAAAGAGGCATGGGCTATTACCAGCAGGAGAATGAGTTTGTGTGTGTGGGGGGGGGGGGGGGGGAAGGGTGAGAAAACCTGGATTTGTGCTGGAAATGGCTCTACTTGATGATCACTTTAGATAAGCTGTTACCAGCAGGAGAGTGGGGTGGGAGGAAGTTTTGTTTCATGGTCTCTGTGTGTATATAATGTCTTCTGCAGTTTCCACGATATGCTATGCATCCGATGAAGTGAGCTGTAGCTCACGAAAGCTCATGCTCAAATAAACTGGTTAGTCTCCAAGGTGCCACAAGTACTCCTTTTCTTTTTGTGCATAGTTAGTAGTTGTTAGCCCTTAGCAGTAGTTAGTTTTTGCTAGTCCTGTTAGGGACTTAGCCGGGGGATAGGGCATACCCTGCTCCCCAGGCTTTAAGCCCTGCGATGGCTGCAAACAGCCCATGCCCGTGAGCGATCTGCATAGTACCTGTCTCAGGTGCCTTGGTGAAGGGCACATAAGTGATAAGTGTCAAATCGGCAAGTCATTTAAACCTAGGACTGAGAAAGACCGTGAGATCAGACTCAAAGTGCTCACTCTGGCCCTGGAGCAAAGGTCCGACTCAGCATCCAGCACCACGGCATCGCTGCGTAGTGCCCTGCCAGTGCTGTCAACGAGCCAGCACCGATCCCCATCCATGGCCCCGGCCAAGAAGTTGAAGAAAGCGGGTAGGGGGCGGTCTCCTACTCCCCACAAGGGGAAGGGCAGGGCTGGGGGTGAGCTAAGACCCACGCTGGGCGGCTCATCTGCCCCTTCGGAAGTTGGACCTCAGCTCTTGTCGAGTGATGCCGCCCACCCTGTTCCTTGCCCGGAAGCCCGGACACAAAGGCGGGCCTTCATCAGCTTCGGGTGCCGTCGATGCCTGAAGCGCTCCAGGCTGCACAGGAGACCCTGATGCTCCTGGTGCCGCCCACACCGGCCCGGCAGTGCCCAGACTCAGGGTAAGCCTGCCTTGGGACCTTTCCGCCCGCCCTCGCCCCAGGCAGGAACGTCGGGACCAGCCCTTTGCATCACTGAAACACTGTTACAGATCCCGGGAACGATTGGAGGACCGGAGCTGTGGGCCCCGCCAGCGATCCCCAAGATGGGTGTCGCCGTATTCGGGGAGATCCTCCCAACACCTGGCCTGTGATCCCTCCAGGTCCCGCTCCTCGTCCCGGTACCGGTCTTGCAGCGTGAGGCGTGGATTGCTGCTCCCCTACGGATGCTGCTGAGGGAAGACCTTCCAGAGCCAGTGCCTGGGGTGAGTGCACACCCCTAATATGGAATGGACATGAAGAACACATCTCAAAGAACACAGTTACGGAACAGGTAACTGTCTTTTCTGTCTCCCTTCCCCACGATTTCTATCCTTCTAGCCCCACGCTGTCAGCTTTTCATCACATGCTGCATCAGCTGCACTGCATCAGCACAGGAGATGAGACAGCCCTGCCCCAGCGAAGGAGATGATGTCCCTGATCAAAAAGTGAACCAGGGGCCAAATGACCTGCCAGCCAAAGCGTCCGTGCCGAACCACCCAGCAGTGCAGTGTTCCAGAAGGTGAACCAAAGCTATATTTCCCCACCTGTCTATGCACCACCTTGTGCCTGTCTGTCAAAAACATGAGTGGTGACTGCCCTTCACACCTCAGGGCTTAGTGTAGTTAACCCTTTCCTTTGCCTTAAGGAGAGGTTGTTGGGGAAAAACAGACTGTTGTTTTGCCTCCAAGAGGCATGAGTATGTTTTGGTTTGGATAATCGCTCGGTTCCAGTCTGTGCCGGTGCTTGTTTTCATTTCTTGTTCTTGTGTGTGATCAATACACATTCAGCTGTAGACCAAGTGCCTTTGGGTGTCTGTCAAGGAACCAGGTAAACTGGGAAACCTTTGTCAGTTTTAATGTTGGACAGAGAGGGTTTAGAACACCTTGAGATCAATACAGCAGACCTGAGTGTTGTGCTGAGCCCATGGAGCCTCCCCTGAGCCCCCATTGGAGTGCTCCCTCCACCACCTGACTACCAAGATGACCTGGCCATCACCTCAGCTTGGAAGGTCAGCAAGAGCCAAGCCCTTCCACATCCTTCCATAGGGCATGGTGGTGCTGAAACTGTGCCCCAGGTTCCACCCTATGCTGGTCTCAGAATTCCACCTAACCCAGTCCGTTACTACCTGTTGTCTTCCTGGTGCTCCCAGCATGTGGACAGAAGCTGCATGCTTTGGACATTGCCAGAGTTGTGCTGTTACCCAGCAGCTCAGGCCTTTCAGGCTGCCTTGTTGTGGCCGCATCACAGAGCATCTCCAAGTGGAACACACCATGCACAGACTCTTCCACCAGATGGCAAGGCACTCTCCATCAGGCTCGGGCAGCAGCTTCTGGACCGCTGCACTCTGAGAGCTGCAAGGCAGCTACCTGGAGTAACTCACGGACTTGGGTTAAACACTGCGCGCTTGCTAAGGCAGCCGGCCACAGGCCAAATTCCAGAGAGCAGAGCTGCCGTCTGTGTGACTGGCTCATCCGCATCATGCAGGGAGGATGCTGGTTGCCAGCTACTCACAGAGGGATCCATGCTGACACAGACCTGAAAAGTTACTTACCCCCCAGGGAGTGGTTCCTCATGACCCATTCCTGCTCTCGCAGTCCTCAGCCATCTGGGCTTTGGAGTGCGAGGGGGCAGCAGGAGGGTCGTGGCCACATCTTGAGGAACCACAGTGCTGCAGGGTAAGTGCCTGGTCTCTGCGCTTTAGTCAGACGCAAGTGATGGGGCTCAGGGTGGGGTCATGGGGCATGTGCTCTACAGAAGGTTACTGCAGATGAGCCACCGGTCCCATCTAGCCTTCCGGGGGCCCAGAGTAGAGGGGGGAGGGGTCACCCTCAGCCATGGAGGCACTGCCCCCTCCCTCTGTTACATGTTGCTGGGACTGGGTTATTCCCCCAAGCCAAGTCTGGTGGTTTCTGCCTGTGTCTGAACCCAGGTCCTCTGGGCTCTTGCCGGGGAGGCAGCTCCCCCCAGTTCGATGTCATCTGAGTAGAACCCAGGAGTTCTGGCTTCCAGTTCCGATGTGAATAGTAGGCCACTCTAGCTGCCATCCTGGGGGCGATCCACTCCCTCACTACACCCCTCTGCTGCCTGACTAATGGACTCTTCCTGCCCCACAGGAGATACACGGAGAAATACGGGATGCCGCGGGGCGATGGGAGCCACTGAGGCGGTCCCTCACCCTCCTGCCGAGGCTGTGCGCAGGGCTTGGGCCCATTGGGAGCGTGACCTCAGCATGGCCGTTTTGCATGATTCACAGCACTGCAGTGGGATCCCAGAGCCTCCGAACCAGCACGCTTGAGATGCAGCGGGGCCTTCGCGGCGTGTGCCAGCCCAGGCAGGCAGTGCTCAGCTGCCCATGGTGGAGCAGTAAGTGCCTGTGTATCCCCGCATCACACCCGACCTGCCTCCAGCTAGCCAGACAGGGCTGGAGAGCTGGAACCGGGCTGCCCTGCACCCACCCCCATGTGGGACTGGACTCAGCATCAGCCTGGCCCTGCCTTCTCCACTTGGGCTGTTGTGTTAAACTGGGGGAAGGGGGTTTCTTCTCAGCTACAAAAAATAAATCTGACTCTTATTATGGGCAGGTTGGAGGGCTTGAGATCACTGGGGGGGGGTACCTTCTGACTTCTCTGGGGAGGCAGGGGGAAGGGAGGGGAGAGTGGCTCCTCTTCCAGGCCAAGCTTTAACCAATGGGGCCCAGTGTTCTGGGCCTGAAGCTGGCAGGGCCTGAGATGTGCCACAGGGCTGAGCACGGGGAGCTCCCTGGACCCCCCGGAGAGCTGCGGGTGTCTTAGCACCGGTAGCTGCAGGCCCCAGTTATTTTGTAGTGTGTCTATCCCTGTACTGAGTCCTCTGGCCTTCCCACAGTGGTGCCCGTACCGCCTCAGCCGGGCTTGAGCTCATGCCTCAGCTTCCAGGCCTCTCACTTTGCGCTGTTAGATGGTCAGAGGTACCGGGGGAGTGCTGGACAGGCTGGTTTGGGGGTGACTCCCAACAGCTGGAGAAAGTTTCCTGCAGGGCATGATCTGAGGGGAATCTCCGCAGGCAGAGGACAGAAGCGATGCCGAAGGAGAGCGCTCCCCTGTGCCTCCCTCATGTGCTCCTTGGCCGGGGGGGCAGGTTCCATGCTCTTAAAACTCTGTGAAAAAAGGGGTCAGTCTGTTCTCTGCCTGGCACCTGAGCTCTGCCCTGCAGAGCAGCTCCTCCCCCAGCTGCTCAGGGGCTCTCAGACCCTCCTGGAGCAGGAGAGTGGGGGCTGGCGCATAGACACGTGTTCCTGGAGCCTTAACTCCATCCTCTGGGTGAAGTGAGCGGCCCGTTCCCTCCTCTTCCTGCAGCTGGCCATTGCGCTCCAAAGGCACCAGCTCCCCCCACTTTTGAATAATTGGCTGCAAATGAAAACTGGGGGCGAGTGACACTTGTTCCCTAAGCCTGCTGCTGCCCAAGCCCAGCTCTGCTGGCCTCTGGGAGGGCAGCTGCTTTGAATGGGATCCAGGGGGTTCTCCCACTGCATGGCAGGGTCGGCGATCTCGGCTGCAAAGGGGCGCAGGCCCATCTTGGGGCTGGGGCACTGACTTTCCACTGTGGCCAGGCGGTGCAGGGGGAGGTAATTTAGGGCTGTTAACCAGGAGTGGGCATAGTGCTAGGACAGAAAGGGGAAAGCCGTGCTCCACCTGAAGGCCTGCCCCCTGCACTGCCCTCATGTGAGGGCTGGGCCTGATACCACACACGTAGCAGCGAGGGCTGTGCCCAGGTCCCAGCACGCAGGGTCCCAGCCAGCTGTGCGGGGGAGTCTGCAAAGGCAGTCCGGTTCTGAGAGGGGAGCCAGGACTCCTGGGGTCTAGCAGTTAGAGCAGTGGGGGAGGGCTGGGCCTTCACCTCCTTGTGTCTCAGGTGGTCTGGCCGGGCCTCCTGGGGGGCGTCTGGCCATAGCAGGATTCTGGGTGGTTGCTGTAGTCGTGCCTGTGTGCACAGCCCCCAGTGTCCCCGCATGGGAGGCTGCAAGGGCTGTAGAGGGAATTGCTGGGCCTGGGTGTGGGAGCAGATCCCCCCCGGTGCCCTATGGCTACCCCAGGAAGTCTGGACTCCAGCTGGCCCGAGCTCCTGGGGTGGTCCCTGGCCACTTGCGCTTTGGGGGCATGACAGCGAATCTTGTGCCCCTGCCCAGCTGGCCTCAGGGACGCCGTGCCTTTCTGAGCCAGGCATCGTTCCCCGGGCTGCTGGGCTTGGGCCCCCCACCCCCAAGCCCCTACCTCCAGGGTACCCCACCCCCCTCTGCCTGCCTTGCCCTCCACAGCACACCCCTCCAATCACCCCTTCCCCTCCAGTGCACCCTTTCCCCCACGGCCTTTTAGTCCAGAGGTGGGCAAACTGTGGCCCATGGGCCACATCCGGCCCACGGGACTCTCCTGTTGCTGCCTGTCCTGCCACTCTGAGCGGCATGGTAAGGGGGTGAGGGGAGGGAGGGGTTGGATAAGGGGCAGGAGGTCCTGGGGGGTAGGCAGGGGGCGGTTGGATGGGGTGGAGGTTCGGAGTGGGGACGGTGGTCAGGAGACAGGGAGCAGGAGCGGTTGGCTAGGGGGTGAATTCCCAGGACATGGCAATCAAGGGATAAGGATTGGGGGGGGTTCTGAGGGGGCAGTCAGAGGTGGGAAGTGAGAGGGGGCAGGGCCAGGCTGTCTGGGGAGGCACAGCCTTCCCTACCTGCCCCTCCATACTGTTTTGCACCCTGATGTGGCCCTCAGGCCAAAAAATTTGCAACCCCCCCCCCCTCCCCCCCGCATTTTAGTCTGTTTTGTTCTTAGGAATTTGCCTTCACTCTCCCCCGCCGCTCGCCTGAGGGCAGGAGCTGGGCATGGACGTGCAGAGGCGTGGGCTGGAGGCTTTAGTCTCTTTATTGGCAGGCATCCCATGGCCCCAAGAACACGAAACCCAGCAGTGCGGAGGGGACGCGCTGGGAAAGCAGCGGGGCCTGGCTAGCTTGCGGTGGGTGAGGAGCTGCTGTGAGGAACGTGGGCAGATCACAAATCCTGGGGCTGCCCCCGCCCCGAGGGCGGCTAGGCTGGTGCGGCGCCCATGGTGGGGACACACAGGGCTGTCTGGCTGTCTCGTCATGCTGCAGCCTGGTGGGGGTCCCGAGTGCAGCACGCAGCAGCCCGGCTCCTGCTGCTGCCCCACTCTGGGGCTGGGGTCAGCAGCCGGCCCCCGCGGTGCTGAACAGCCGTGGATGCTCACACCAAATGCCAGGCCTGGGGCCTAGGCCTCAGCGTTGAGTCCAGTGCGGGGGGGGCACCCTGCAGTCAGGGGGGCCTGCTGGGCCCAGGTGATGGGAAATGGCCTTAGATGACCTGAGCTGTGATTGCTGCGGAAGGGCCCCAGTGGTGATGCAGGCAGCTGACTGCACCGCAGCTCGAGTGGCGATCGCAACAGCCGGGAGCAGCTGGTGGCTGATACAGAGCCTATTCCAGCGCTGCTCTGTGACCAGCCGGGGGCGGGGGGCATACAGGTGCTCAGGGGCCGTCCACCTCCAGCCCCACCCCAGGGCTCAGGACCTGTTCAAACTGTCCTGTAACAAGGGGCTGACCCGCTGGGGATTGTTCTTGCCGAATGAGGGCACTAAGAGTCTATCGAACATTAACGGGGCTGCAACTGGGGGAGCAGAGCCCCCGTTCTCCCAGCCGCACAGCAAACGGACAGGCCGTAGAACTAAATAGGGGCAATTCAAAGGAAATATTTTCCCCAGGCAGCATGGCATTCACCTGTGGCACTCACTGCCCCAGGATGGCTATGGGGCTGGGCCTTTACACAGAGAACGAGACTAACCAGAACACAAATAGTTCATGGGAAAAGGAGAGTCTGGGAAGGGAGCCAGAGCCCTGCTTCAGGGCTGCAGCTGCCCTCTAACTCCTGGGGCAGCCTGTCATGGGCAGATTTGCTGGTTGCAATGTTTCCTACACCTTCCCTCAGAGGGAGCAGATGGGCCCCAGGCCTGCCCTAGGCTTGGTGCCTCCTGTGAGAGGCAAGCTGAGCAATCTGGGGCTTCTGCAGCTCCAAGCACACAGGAACTGGGGCGGGGGTGTGTGTGTGTGGTATGCTCAGGCTGCCATAGGGAAGATGAATGAGCCTGGACCAGGGCTCAGCCAGCGCGTGCCGGGGAGCAGGACAAGAGCTATGGAGGGTACAGAGCGGTGGCAGCCAGACCAAGCAGCCAGCAACTGCCTTCATCAGCAAAGTCATCCTCCTGAGCGGGACAGGAGGGGGCTGGTCATGGCCAGTGGGGCAGCTCAGGTCTGGGTCATGCGCTTGGATTTGGGGGGCGGTGGGGGCGGTGATTTCAGTCCTTTACTTCCATCCACTGTCAGCTGCTAAAACAAAAAGGAACAAGTGTTAGTGAGTGGCTCTGGGGGGCTGGGCCCTGCACCCCAGGTGGCTCTGGGGGGCTGGGCCCTGCCCCTCCAACATGGCTCTGGGGAGATCCTACAGCCCAGGCCCTGCCCAGTACCTTCCCACTGTTGGGCCCGGTGCTCTGCTCCATGAAGGTCTCGTACACGCTGGAGCTGATTTTGCGGGGCAGCGGGGGGGCCTTGCTGGCGCTCTTCACCTGCCCTGCGAAGCCACGGGGGGACCCTGCCGTCCCTGCACACAGAGAGGAGGACACAGCGCTGAGCCCTTCCTGGCCATGCGCAGCTGGAGGCAAAGCCGGCGCTACCCCCATGCCCTTGTGGTGCCAGCTCCATGGCTGGGCACATAGGGGCCGTGAAGGAGTCAGCAGCCCCCCACGAGAGCCGAGCCGGGCAGGGACCAGCCGCTCCCCGTACGGCCTCTGGGTTCCGGACTGTCTGGCCGCACGGATCCTGTCCTTGGTTCGTGTTGGCCCCACAGGTAGGAGAGCAGCACAGGGCACTGGGGCGGCGCCCATGCCCGGCCTGTCCTCCCCTTCCCCCCAGCCTGAAGGCATAAAATAGCCCCTCAGGCCCTTTGCCCCGGCCAAATCCCAGAGTTAAAGGGGGGCAGGGGAGGGTGGGGCGAGGGCTCCACGTGGCCAGGGCACGCCCAAGAGCCCCAGGCACTGTATGGCGAGTGACCGGCCTGTGTCCTTGTGGGCCCCAGCCGCTCCCTCAGTGCTGGAGCTGCAGCTGGCGGGAGGTCGCAGGCCAGCTGTTCCCCAGCAGGCAGCCCTGCCAGGAGCCCCCGCTACAGAGCAGCTCCGGGCACCACGTGGCGCCGAGCCAGGGCACTGCTCTGACAAGCCGCAGCGGTGCCAGGAGCCCCAGCTACAGAGCGGGGCTGGGCATCAGATGGCGCCGAGCCAGGGCACTGCTCCCACAAGCCGCAGCGGTGCCAGGAGCCCCAGCTACAGAGTGGCGGCGGGCACCACATGGCGCCGAGCCAGGGCACTGCTCTGACAAACTGCAGCGGTGCCAGGAGCCCCAGCTACAGAGCGGTGCCGGGCACCATGTGGCGCCGAGCCAGGGCACTGCTCCCACAAGCCGCAGCGGTGCAGGGCACCACGTGGCACCGAGCCAGGGCACTGCTCCCACAAGCCGCAGCGGTGCCTGGGCCCCAGCAGAGCGAGCGCTCGTGGGACAGCTGCCCCAGTGCCCCTGAACAGACGTTGCACAGGCAGGGCCCCGGCGAGCCCGGTGCACAGAGGTGACCAGCCCCGCAGACGTAGGCCTCGGTGCTGATGACCAGGGTCGCACAGTGGAGGAGCGGCTCACCAGGGCATGACGCGTGGGCTGGGGCTACACAGAGGGGTCCCCCCAGAGACTCTCCATGGTTAGTCTGCAGCCCCCCTCTCACGGCATGCTCGGACAGAGAACGCCTTCACAAGGCCCTGCTCAAAGCCTGGACGACAGGGACCTTCACCCAGACAATAGTGGCTCTCAGGCTGCCAGGGAGGGGGCGGCCCAGCAACTTCTGGCATCAACAAGAATCCGATTTGCATATCTGGGGCAAATCCGCCCCCACTGGGACCGGGACCAACCCAGACAATCACCGAGCTGCTGTCTACTGGCTCAACAGACGGGCGTGGCCCGGACACCCCCCCACCCGAGCTCCCCTGGTGCCTCTCAGCCCCGACACCGCAGCCCCCTCAATCCCAGCCCTGGTTGTATGTACCTGCCGCGCTGGGGGAGGGGACGGGGGTGTCTGTACCTGCCGCGCTGGGGGGGGGGGAGGGGGGTGTCTGTACCTGCCGCGCTGGGGGGAGGGGAGGGGGGTTGTCTGTACCTGCCGCGCTGGGGAGGGGAAGGGGGCTTGTCTGTACCTGCCGGCTGGGGGGAGGGGAGGGGGGTGTCTGTACCTGCCGCGCTGGGGGAGGGGAAGGGGGTGTCTGTACCTGCCGCGCTGGGGGGAGGGGAGGGGGGTGTCTGTACCTGCCGCGCTGGGGGGAGGGGAGGGGGGTGTCTGTACCTGCCGCGCTGGGGGAGGGGAAGGGGGTGTCTGTACCTGCCGCCGCTGGGGGAGGGAAGGGGGGTGTCTGTACCTGCCGCGGCTGGGGGGAGGGGAGGGGGGTGTCTGTACCTGCCGCGCTGGGGAGGGGAGGGGGGTGTCTGTACCTGCCGCGCTGGGGGAGGGAAGGGGTGTCTGTACCTGCCGCGCTGGGGGGAGGGGAAGGGGGTGTCTGTACCTGCCGCGCTGGGGGGAGGGGAAGGGGGTGTCTGTACCTGCCGCGCTGGGGGAGGGGAGGGAGTGTCTGTACCTGCCGCGCTGGGGGGTGGGGAAGGGGGGTGTCTGTACCTGCCGCGCTGGGGAGGGGAAGGGGGTGTCTCTGTACCTGCCGCGCTGGGGGAGGGGAGGGGGGTGTCTGTACCTGCCGCGCTGGGGGAGGGGATAAGGGGGGTGTCCTGTACCTGCCGCGCTGGGGGAGGGGAGGGAGTGTCTGTACCTGCCGCGCTGGGGGGAGGGGAGGGGGTGTCTGTACCTGCCGTGCTGGGGGAGGGGAGGGGGGTGTCTGTACCTGCCGCGCTGGGGGGAGGGGAAGGGGGTGTCTGTATCTGCTGTGCGGGGAGGGGAGGGGGCACCACACCTGCCACACTGCAGGGATGCCTGTACCTGCCGCGCTGCGGGGGCAGTGCTGGCTCTCTCTCCGGCGGTGGCTGTTCCCCTCGGCTCCAGCCAGGCAGCTCTCCAGTCATGTTCCGGGAGAGTCTCCACTTCTCCTCCTGGGGGACCAAGGGGCAGCAGCTCAGGTCCCCAGCCCTGGGCTCCAGGTCCTGGGTCAGCAGCCACCACGCCGCTCCCAGGTAGCTAAAGGGCCAGCAGGCCGAGCTGGGGCCAGCCGGGGGGGAGCAGGACACGGCATTGGGCACAGGGGTTGCCGCACAAGCTGAGTAGGGAAATAACATGAATCCTCTAGCTCTTTCCCCCTCTCACAGATGGGAAACTGAGGCACGGAGGGGCTGGGCCTCACCCAGCAGCTGAGCTGGGAATAGACCCCAGGGCTCTGTGTGGCAGGCCAGGCCACACAGGCTGCTCTCACCTAGGCAGGCCTCACCTAGGCATATCCCAGCCCCGCGTGCTCTGGCCCCTGACCAGGGCAGCGGGGCACCGCAGCTCACAGTGTGCGAGGGCGCAGGCCCGGCAGGGGGCACGGGCTGGGGCGGTGCACACAAAGGGGACACGGCTCACGCTGGGGGCAGCGTTACCTTGGGCTCCGGGGGCTCCAAGGTGGACTGGCGCTGCTCTGCCGCCGGTACCCAAAGAAGGTGCTGCCCCGATTCTCCCGGCGCTCGCTTCTTTCCGCTCCTCGGCCTCGGGGGATGCTCAGGAGCAGAGAGCACCGACTTCCTGGAGGGAGGGGGCTCGTGCTGCAGACACCCAGGGGAGCCTGTGAGAGCAGGGTGGGGGCAGCCATGGGGGACAGGTTGGCAGTGTAGAGTGGAAAGGGGAGGCTGAGCGGGGAAGGGAGGGAAGGACCGGGGAGGAGAGGGCAGCGAGGCAGCTGGGGCTGGGGCAGCAAGGCATTGGTGGGGGTGGGGCGAGGCAGCGTGGGGCTATGAGGAGAGGAGGGCAGCGGCTGGGGGGAGACCAGGCAGAGTCTGGGGGGGGGGGGAGGGGAGGGGATGGCAGTGGCTGGGGGGGATGGGCAGCGAGGCAGGGTCAGGCTGTGGGGGACGGCAGTCCCGGGGGGGGGGGGGCAGGGGGGCAGCCAGTGGCTGTAGAGGGAGGGCAGAGCAGGGCTGCTCCCTGGCTCCAGGACTCACTGTCTCGATGCTGGCGGCTGGGCTGTTCTGTCTCCGGGCCCCACACCTTGGAGTGGGGGCGGCCTCCGCGCCTCTCCTCCAGGAAGGGCTGCGAGCACAGGGAGCCGGGGGGCCAGGGCTGAGCTTCTCTCCCCAGCTCCAGCCAGGTCTGTAGCCCTCTCCCCCATGGGGCAGCTCCGCCCCCCACCCCACCCCACCCCCAGGCAGCAGGGGCACTGGAGCGCTGGGGCCACAGAGAGCGCCCAGAGGGGGGGTGGGGGCTTCACGGGGGGGCTGGGGCTGGCTCAGCGCTCACCGAGGCCTGCGCCAGGGGAGGCTGAGCAGGGCGCAGGGAGTGGGACGGGGCCGCTTGCCCAGAGGCAGGAGCGGAGGAAGAAGGGAGCCCCAGGGACCCTGGCCCCAGGTGGGCAGCACAGACAGGTCACTAGGAGCAGCGGGCAAAGAGCAATCACCACCCCGCCCTGCCGCCGGCTCCCCGAGGAGCATGAGAAGGCGCCGGCCTGGACTGGCCCAGAGGCCCGTCCTGGAGACTGGCCAGCAGCAGCCCTGCCACAGGGAGAGCAGGTTAACCTGCCCCTCCCGACCCCCCAGCCGGAGGCCGGGCTCATGCCCGCGGTTCTAGCCCTGCCACACTCGGGTTACTCAGTATTTACTGTGCCAGCTGTGGATGGTCTCGTTCAAAGGGGCTGGTCCCACGCTGAACCCTGCTGAGTTCTGGGCCTCAGCAACAGCTTGTGGCCATGAATTCCACAGGCTAACCACGAGCCATATGAAACACTGGTTACTTTTTCCAATTTTCCTGCTGAGTTGCACGGACTGCCTCCCACATCCATGCGCTGGGAGACAGGGAACACGGGGCTCTGCTGCCCCTTCTCCATCCCTAGCCTCAGCCATCCCCACGCATCTGTCTGCTCTCGAAGGGAACAACCCCGCAGCCTGGGCAATCCCTCAGAGGAGACCTTCTCCAGGGTCTGATTGCCCTCGCCGGCCATCTGTGAGCCATCTGCTCTGTGCTGTCCTGTGGGAGCCGGGGGCCAGGGACCATGCCCCCTGTCTATAGGGCAGCATTAGACTGTTCCCTGCATTATTCCCCTTCCTGTCCAGCAGCTCGGCAACTCGTTTGCTTTTCTGGCATCAGCTGCCCATTGTGTCGAGGTCACACTGAGCTGCCCAGCGATGCTGGGTCCGTTTGCTGAGTGGATACTGTTAAATTGGGCCTGCCAGTGTGCTTCCCGGGGTCAGTCCCTCAAATTCCTCACGGGCTCCTCTGGGCTCAGCTCCTCTCAATACCTTTGTGCCATCGCAGATTCACACGTCCCTTTTCCAGCTTGTTAATAAATATCTGAAAAACCCCAGTCTGCCCTGGGGCCTGCTGACCCTTCGCTCTGACGAAACGGACCATCAATCCCTGCTCTGTTCTGAGCCTTCTGCTCCAGGGCAGAGCTTCGCCCTCACCCCACAGCGACTGGTCCCTCACCAGCCTCCTGTGAGAGGGTTTGCCAAGGGCATTCAAAGGGCAGCTGCTGGGAGACGGCCAGGTACAGAGATGCCGAAAGATCTCGCTCTGCGGCTGCCGAGCCCCTCTTGGAGTGAGATCCAGGCGTTTTATTGTTTGGCTGCTGGCACCTTCCTTGGTGCAGGACTCCGGCTCATGGGCTTGCGGGCACCCAGCCCACCCAGCGCCAGTTAACAGCAAGTCACAACCTGGCTGATTTTGGGTGCGGGAAGGGGGCTTTGCTGGCAGCTCAGCTGCTGCATGAAACGGCTCCCAGCTCCTGGACGGGCCTTCTGGGCTCAGCCACTCGCTGGCTGCCTTTTATGTTTGCCTTTGGCTCATCAGCCCTGCTCCAGCCCTGGGGTGCCAGCACCACCCCATTCCCTGGCAGGCCCTGTCCCCCTCCCTGGGACACAGAGAAACCATTCGGCTTCTCAGCAACGTCCACCTCCTTAGCACCCCCACCCTAATGGGCAGCCCCGCTGACCCCCCCCCGCCTGCCCCCCGCCCTCGCCCACCCCATGCCCACCCGGCACTCACCAGCTCCCGCAGGCCATACTGGCTCTCCACCTTGGCTCGCAGCTGCACGAAGCACTGCTCCATGCGCTCGTGGAAGGGCCTGAGGTCCTCGGTCACCTTCCTGCCGTGGATCCGGATCCCCTCTGCCAAGAGCGGAATCTGCCGGGACACAGGCCCCGTGCCAGTGCCCGCAGGACGTCAAGGGCCTTGGCTCACACAACCCAGCAGCGACAGCGCTTGGGGGGGGGGGCGCAAACTTTTGGCCCGAGGGCCACATCGAGGGTGCGAAACAGTATGGAGGGCTGGGTAGGGAAGTCTGTGCCCCCCCAAACAGCCTGGCCCCGCCCCTATCCGGCCCTCTCCCACTTCCCGCCCCGTGACTGCCCCCCTCAGAACCCCGACCTATCCAACCCCCCCTGCTCCTTGTCCCCTAACCACACCCGGGACCCCACCCCTATCCAACCCCACTGCTCCTGTCCCCTGACTGCCCCAACCCCGATCCACACCCCTGCCCCCAGACAGGCTCCCCGGGACTCCCACGCCTACCCAACCCCCTGTTCCCCATCCCCTGACCACCCCCCCGAACCTCTGCCCCATCCAACCGCCCCTGCTCCCTATCCCTGACTATCCCCCCAGAACCTCTGCCCCATCCAACTCCCCTGCCCCCTTACTGCCCCCCTGGGACCCTCTGACCCTTATTTCCCACCCACCCCCCCATGCTACTCAGAGCAGCAAGAGCTGGCAGCCACGCTGCCCGGCAGAAGCGTCGGCCCAGAGTGCTGGCGGCGCAGCGCACTGAGCTGCGGGGGAGGAGAGACAGTGGGGAGGGGCAGGGTAGCCTCCCTGGCTGGGAGCTCAGGGGCCGGGCAGGACGGTCCCGTGGGCCGAATGTGGCCCACAGGCCGTAGTTTGCCCACTTCTGCGCTACAGGGACAAGGGTCCCTAGATGGAGGGCTGGGAGGCAATGGGAGCAGGGCAGCACCCACTCGGGGTGGCGGGGCTGAGGGGATCAGTGCCCGGTGCCAGAATGGGCTGCAGCATGCCCAGGGCAAAGGGCTCAGGAGAAGATCCCCCATCTGGGGAACTCTAAGGATCCTCCAATGTTCTCCCTGGAGCAGCTGCTGAGTGGGCTCCTGGCTGCAGGAGGCTGGGACAGAAACACTCGCAGGAAGCCCTGGGACGCTGGGGAGCCCTGCACCACGAGGGGAGCTACCTGCCAGGCGATCAGATCCTGCAGCTTCTCAATACTGGCCCGGTCCTCGGGGTGCTCCGTCAGGTAGGCCTCCTGGAAAAATGCCTGCAACAGCAAACCCGCCTCAGCTCCTACCCCGGCCTGGCTCAGCACATGGCCTCAGCCCCCGGCAGGGTGGAGCTGAGCATGGAACAGACACAACGTCTCACTCCCGACCCACACCTCTGGCTGTGTGAGCCCTGGGATCCCTCTTCTGCTCTCTGCCGGTGCCCCTCACTCCCGACCTGCAGCCCCTGCTACTCCAGCCCTAACCACCAAGCTCTGCTGGTGCCCTCACTCCCGACCCACAGTCCCCATCTATCCATAAAAAGTATAGACTGAATGAATTGACTACAAGGTGGATCGAAAGCTGGCTAGATCGTCGGGCTCAAGGGGTAGTGATCAACGGCTCGATGTCTAGTTGGCAGCCGGTATCAAGCGGAGTATCCCAAGGGTCGGTCCTGGGGCCGGTTTTGTTCAACATCTTCATTAATGATCTGGCTGATGGGATCAATTGCACCCTCAGCAAGTTTCTGGATGACACTAAGCTTGAGGGAGAGGTAGATACACTGGAGGGTAGGGATAGGGTCCAGAGTGACCTAGACAAATTGGAGGATTGGGCCAAAAGAAATCTGATGAGGTTCAACAAGGACAAGTGCAGAGTCCTGCACTTAGGACGGAAGAATCCCATGCACTGCTTCAGACTAGGGACCGAGTGGCTCGGCAGCAGTTCTGCAGAAAAGGACCTCGGGGTTACAGCGGACGACAAACTGGATATGAGTCAACAGTGTGCCCTTGTTGCCAAGAAGGCCAATGGCACATTGGGCTGCATTAGTCGGAGCATCGCCAGCAGATCGAGGGACGTGATTATTCTCCTCTATTTGGCACTGGTGAGGCCACATCTGCAGTACTGTGTCCAGTTTTGGGCCCCCCACTACAGAAAGGATGTGGACAAATTGGAGAGAGTCCAGTGGAGGACAACGAAAATGATTGGGGGCTGGGGCACACGACTTACGAGGAGAGGATGAGGGAACTGGGATTATTTAGTCTGCAGAAGAGAAAAGTGAGGGGGGATTTAATAGCAGCCTTCAACTACTTGAAGGGGGTTCCAAAGAGGATGAAGCTCGGCTGTTCTCAGTGGTGGCAGATGACAGAACAAGGAGTAATGGTCTCAAGTTGCAGTGGGGGAGGTCTAGGTTGGTGTGACAAAGCGGGACTGTTCTTAATGTTTCCTCTGAATATTGTGGGGGTGCCTCAGTTTCCCCTAGGCAGTTCTTAAGTATCTAGGGGGTGGGATAAGGGTGTATGATCGTTGCAGAGCCCTAGAGAGCAGGTGTGTGCAGGGGTCTGGACACAGAGAATGGCCAACACCCTGTTTCCTGGCAAGTGATGGCCTGGGCCCTTCCCCCCTGCAAGGTGAGAACTAAAGGGTTGGAGAACAAAGGAATCCGGTGACCTCCTGGCCCGGGAAAGGGACAAAGCCCAGAGGAGGGGGGGCGGGAGGGAGTTTCAGTTTGGGGCTGACTGGGGACATGGAGTGAAGTGAAGATGGCGTTGTCTGGCTCACTGCCCCCCAAAATGGACCCAGCTGAGGGGTCCTGTTCTCTGCACCTACAAGCTCTGTGTTAGACCATGTTCCTGTCGTCTAATAAACCTCTGTTTTACTGGCTGGCTGAGAGTCACGTTTGACTGCAAAGTTGGGGGGCAGGACCCTCTGGCTTCCCCAGGACCCTGCCTGGGCAGACTCGCTGTGGGAAGCGCATGGAGGGGCAGAGGATGCTGAATGCTCCGAGGTCAGACCCAGGAAGGTGGAAGTTGTGTGAGCTGTGTGTCCTGAAGACAGGCTGCTCACAGAAAGGAGACTTCCCCGGAGTCCTGACTGGCTTCGTAGGGAGCAGTTCCAGAGCATCACCCGGGGACTCCGTGACAACTGGTGGCAGAGGTGGGATGTACTGCACCCCGTGGATGGCGCTTCCTGCAGTAAGTGACCGGGGAGCAGTAAAACGAAGGGGGATTGATGAGGACCAGGCGTGCTGAAGGCTCAGAGAGGAGTGGTTTCGGGGGGGTGGTTAACCCCTGGGAGTGTGTGACCAGCGAGAAGGACTGTGCAGTAATGGGGTCCCCCGGGGACTGCGGGGAGCAGTCTCAGGGGCGGAGGAGCCTGCGGCTTGGCCCTGGGAGAGAGAAGGACTTTTGCAGTAACAGGGTTCCCCTGGGGATTGCAGCGAGCGGTCCCGGGGCGGAGGAGTCTGCAGCTCGACTCTGGCAAAGAGGTGGTGACCTCGAGAAGGGCTGGCACACTAGGGGTTCTCCCTGGAAACCATGGGGAGCTGAGAGCACACAGGCCTGTGAGTCCACAACAACTTGGGAAGAGCGGAGTGACGGCCTGTCACCGTCTCCTTAAGAAGGACATTGTAACCCTGTGCAGAAAGAGAGGGTTGAGCATTGGAAAGTTCACCAAAGCAGAGTTAATCGAGCAGCTGGAGGAGGATGACCGCCCTAAGGAACAGATTCCTGACCCCAAATGGAGCTATAGCAGGATCTGGGAGCAGCTGGAGTGGTAGCCAGGCATCGCCAAGCCTTCTGTCCCCGACCAGACGGGGATCTTCACGATTGGGTTCCCCATCGGGGGATTGGAGACGGACGGGATTGGAGCTGAGTCCGAGAGAGCAAGAGGACTGTGAGAGACAGCGAGAGCCCTAGAAAGAGCTGCAGAAGCAGCAGCAGCATGAACTGGCGATGGTGGAGCGGAGAGGCCTAGGGGACCCCCCAGGGGTGAGTGGGGATAGACCCCGGGGGGCCAGTTCCGCAGGGAACCTCGAGACTAAATTGCTGCCCCTGGTTAAGGAGGGGGGGATGTGGATGCCCACCTCACTGCCTTTGAGCAGGCTGGAGATTTGAACCAGGGGGACCCTGCGGAAAAGCCCCGGTGTCTAGCTCCCTTGCTGGGTCCCAAGGCCATAGACTCCGTCAGCCAGATGGGTGGGGAGGTGGACAGGCTCCCACTCCTGACCCCAACCTATATGTCTGTGTGGAGTTTCCTGTGGTCAGGCCCTTCGGACCCCCAGTGGGAGCGGAAGGTGATGGTCAATGGGGAGACATTCCTGGGGTGGGGAGACCCTGGGACAGAGAGAACTGTTGTCAGGCCCTGGGTGGTGCAGCCTCAGATGCTGAGGGGCTGTGTGAGCTAGGTGAGGGTCCCAGGGACGAAGCCCCTCGCCCTGCCTATGGCCCAGATCCCTGTGCAGACCCAGGAGGGGTCGAGCTGGCTGGCCGTTGGGGTGCTCGAGGACCGAAGCTGCGAGACCCTATTGTGGGGTGACTGTGTCTCTTTGGGACAGGATCCAGGCCTTGCTCCTGTAACTGCCAAGGGTTTGAATTTGAACCCAGGGAACCAATCGGTGGAGAGGGGCTCATGCTGGCTCTGATGCAGTGAGGAAAGCAGCAAGCTCACTGCCTACCCCCACTGGGACAGCAAGGGCCGCGCTGAGCACAGTGGGAGCTGAGACCCCAGCTGAGGGGGGGAGACACAGGCAGGGCAGGGGATCTGTGGGGAGTGGCAAGGTGCTTGGTAAGGAAAGTCTGGATGAGCCTAGGCAGCCTTGTGAGCTGATGGCTGTGTCTAGTCAGCAGGGTGGGAAGGCGAGGAGAGTGGAAGATGAGTGTCCCTGGACCTTACCTGTTAGCTGGGTGGAGAATTGTGACAGTGAAGGAAACGTGCCTGTGTCTGTCACAGGTATTGACTTGCCTATGGAGGGAACTACCTGATCTCCAAGCAGTTGTCTGTGACCAGCCTTGTGTGCTGGGACAAGGGGAATGAGATCCCAAGCTGGGTGTCTGGTAAAGGAGAAAGTGTGTCCGGCTCTTCTGTGTCTGTGGAGCAGACAGAAGGGGCCTTTCAGCCTGTGATGGTTGAGGGTCGTGCCGTTGTCTCAGAGTTGGTTCTGGATTCAGCTAGAGCCCAGGAAGGGAAGGGTCCTAAGTTTGTGTCTGCTCGGGAGAATGGCCCTGTAACTAGGTCGCATCCAGTTAGTGTCTATGTAAAATCCCAGAGCCCAGACAATTCTGGTGCTTGTATTTTGCCTGTTGCTAGTGTGTTGTTGGGAAAGGGTGCAGCAACTCTGTCTAATCAGGGTGAGATCCTAGCCAGGGCACAAGGAGCAGCATGAAGGTGTGTGATTGTGTTACCTATGAGGGTGTGGAAACCTGCGCAAGAAGGAAAAGATCCTGAACTTGTGTGTGGCAAAGCGAAGGAGAATGCTTCTAGCCCTTTATCTAGGAAGTCTGTCAGTTGCCTGAAAGGGATTGTGTAGGAATCCGCCGGTGGGCCAGAGGTAATTCTGGATGTAAGGGAGACCCAGAAAGAGCCTGTTGTTGCTCAGGAAAGTGTTCCTCTAGAGCAAGCCCTAGGGAAAGAGGGTAAGAGCAGAATTTCTGTGAAGGGTGAATTGTTGCATAGAAAAGCCCTAGGGAAAGGAATCCTCATGGAGTCTTTGCAAGCAGTTTACTGCAACTGAAGGGTGTGAAAGTGATTTAATCAAGAAAGTTTCAGTTCCTAACAGCAAGAAATTTTCTGTTGTGAATGGATCCACTGACTTTCCTGTTGAAAGACCCAGTGTGGATAGCTTTGAGAAGGTCTCAGATGAAGTGAAAGCTGTTAAGA
This sequence comes from Chelonia mydas, assembly GCF_015237465.2. Classification (NCBI taxonomy): domain Eukaryota; kingdom Metazoa; phylum Chordata; order Testudines; family Cheloniidae; genus Chelonia; species Chelonia mydas. The sequence goes on along the minus strand of NC_057852.1, from coordinate 141,924,829 downwards.
AAGTTAAACAGTCCTCTAACCAAGTGGCTGTGTTTGGTCAGCTTGTTGGGGAGACAAGGTTGTTGAGAAAGGGATGTCTCCATGCTGGTTCTGTAAGTGAACAGTATGTGACCCAGGTCAAGATGGGGGCCCTTAACCAAGAAAGCCCGAATTGCAGGCCTTCAGACTGGAGCGCTGGGAGAAGACCCGATCCCAGTTTGACCCCCCGGGGGTTTTGGGATGGCAAAAGGGCACGGGCTGCATAAACCTTCCCACATGTGGCATGCGAGTGCTATCGACCACCCCCGACCTAAGGGAGGGCGTGAAACTGGAAGGTCCTGGTGTAACTCCCACCAAGGAACGGGAGAGATGCTGGGGCATCCATGGGAACGTTGGTGGGTTCAAACTTCCCCAGGTCACTGGCTAAAGTGACCCCGCTCAGTTCGGTCTCGAAGGGGGGAGAGATGTGACAAAGCAGGACTGTTCTTAATGTTTCCTCTGAATAGTGTGGGGGTGCCTCAGTGTCCCCTAGGCAGTTCTTAAGAATCTAGGGGGTGGGGTAAGGGTGTATGATCATTGCAGAGCCCTAGAGGGCATGTGTGTGCAGGGGTCTGGACACAGAGGATGGCCGACTCCCTGTTTCCTGGCCACTGATGGCCTGGGCCCTTCCCCCCTGCAAGGTGAGAGCTAAAGGGTTGGAGAACAAAGGAATCCGGTGACCTCCTGGCCCGGGAAAGGGACAAAGCCCAGAGGAGGAGGGGCTGGAGAGAGTTTCAGTTTGGGGCTGGCTGGAGACATGGAGTGAAGGGCAGACGTGGTTGTCTGGTTCACTGCCCCCCAAAATGGACCCAGCTGAGGGGTCCTGTTCTCTGCACCTACAAGCTCTGTTTTAGACCATGTTCCTGTTGTCTAATAAACCTTCTGTTTTACTGGCTGGCTGAGAGTCACGTCTGACTGCGGAGTTGGGGGGCAGGACCCTCTGGCTTCCCCAGGACCCCGTCTGGGTGGACTCGCTGGGGGAAGCGCAGGGAGGGGCAGAGGATGCTGAATGCTCCGAGGTCAGGCCCAGGAAGGTGGAAGCTGTGTGAGCTGTGTGTCCTGCAGACAGGCTGCTCCCAGAAAGGAGACTTCCCCAGAGTCCTGACTGGCTTCATGGGGAGCAGTTCCAGAGCATCGCCCGGGGACTCCGTGACAGTTGGACATTAGGAAAAACTATTTCACTAGGAGGGTGGTGAAGCACTGGAATGGGTTACCATCTGCAGGGGGGAGGGCCAGGCCATCAGTGGCCAGGAAACAGGGAGTCAGCTATTCTCTGTGTCCAGACTCCTGCACACACCTGCCCTCTAGGGCTCTGCAATGATCATACACCCATATCCCATCACCTAGATACTTAAGAACTGCCTAGGGGAAACTGAGGCACCCCCACACTATTCAGAGGAACCATTAAGAACAGTCCCACTTCGTCACACCATCCTTTTTAAGGCCCAGCTTGACAGAGCCCTGGCTGGGATGATTTAGTTGGGGATTGGTCCTGCTTTGAGCAGGGGGTTGGACTAGATGACCTCCTGAGGTCCCTTCCAACCCTGATATTCTATGATTCTATGAGCCGTGGGCTCCCTCCTCTGCTCCCTGCCCCCCAGCTCTGCTGGTGCCCCTCACTCCCAACACGCAGCCCCTGCTACCCCAGCAATGGGTTCCCCACCAACTCTGCTGATGTCCCTCACTCCTGACTTGCAGGCCCCAGCTATGTGAGCCATGGGCTCCCTCCTCTGCTTAGGGTTGCAAACTTTCTAATTGCACAAAACCGAACACCGTTGCTCTGCCCCACCCACTCCATCCCCCCTCCCTCCATCGCTTGCTCTCTCCCACCCTCACTCACTTTCACCCGGCTGGGGCAGGGGTTGGGGTGTGGGAAGGGGTGCAGGCTCTGGACTGTGGGGTGGGGCTGAGGGGTTTGGAGCACAGGAGAGGGCTCCAGCCTGGGGCAGGGGGTTGGGGTGTGGGAGGCAGTGAGGACTTCGGCTGGGGGTGCGTGCTCTGGGGTGGGGCCAGAAACGAGGGATTATGGGTTCAGGAGGGGGCTCAGGCTTTCTTCCCCTAGGCCCTACGCAAATCCCCACCTACCGCCCTAGCCCTGTCTCACCTGCTGATGCTCCTCACTCCCAACCTGCAACCCCCTGGTACCCCAGCCTTGGGCTCCCCCAGCTCGGCTGATGTTCCTAAATCCCCACCTGCCGCCCCAGCCCTGTCTCACCTGCTGATGCTCCTCACTCCCAACCTGCAGCCCCAGCCCTGGGCTCCCCATAGACGATAACTCCTCTGTGATGTTTTACAGTGCTCACTGCATGACTCCAGCTCAGTGGAGGCAGGTGGTGAGGCCCCCTTGTTTGGGGTCAGCCCTGCAGAGCAGCAGGCCTGCTCTCTGCCCCGCCCCGAGCCTCCCAGCTCTCACCGTCTCATACTTGGCGAAGCCACCCATGACGGCCGGGTCCACGATGCCGTTGAGCAGCATGGAGAGCGGGTTGACAGGCAGGCTGGGCTCGCTGTGGTGCCGGTTGATTTCGGTCAGGATTTTCTCATTGGTTTTCTTCATGGTCTCAATGGCATTTTCCAGAGGGCTGATGATGGTCTGGGCCAGGGGAGGGGGGATGTTTAGTGGCTGCAGAGGTCTGGGGGGCCCCCCGGCTTGCCACAATCCCGCCTGAGAACAGGCCACACTGGGCAGGCTGTGATCCCCCACAGGGACCCTACTGCAAACCTCGCCTGCCTGTGTCCAAGCTGCTCCGAGGGTCATGTCTCCAGTTGACACTCCCAACACGCAGGGCGTCTCCAGACTCAGTGAGAGGAGGGATGAGGAGGCCAAGTCCTGGCTGTGCTGCATCCACACCCTGTGGCTGGGGACTTCTGGGCAAGCCAGGCTTTCTTCCCCTAGGCCCTACGCAAGCAGGGCAGGGGCCACCTCTCCCCGCACTAGCGCTGGAGTTCACCAGGCAGCCAGACGGGACTGGCCAGAGAACACTGAATCCAGCTTTAACCAGGTGTGACAAAGAGGGAATGTGGGCCTCAGTTTCCCCCAGACCTTGCATGGCTCCCCAGCGTGGGGTGGGGGGTTAAGTTTGCTCTCAGGATAGACCAAGAGTAAGGAACTGGCTGAAACTGAGCCAGAGCACCAGGGGGTCGGAGAGACAATGCCAGCTCCAGTGACTCCCGGGTCTCCTGCCTCTCAGCCCGGAGCTGAGCAGAGATCCCAGCCGAGAATAAAAGCCGGGGTGGGGGGGACTAAACATCGGAGGAGGGCACCCCCCGCCCGGGGCTTGGCTCAGCACACCCCCGCTTCCCTCCTCCCTCAGCTCCTCCCTTGCCAGGGCCTCACCCTGGTGGTCGCTGTGACCATAAACCAGCGCAGGATGCCAGGCAGCGGATAGGCTGTCACGAAGGTCGTTCTCTCGATCCACATGGTCTGCGGGGGGGAGTGTCAGAGCTCAGTCATCACATGGGCCTGGGCTGACGGAAGCTGAACAGCTCCTCCCACCTGGGAAACCCCCGGCCCCCCAGAGCACAGGGTTCCCCTCAACGCTCCCCCGGACCCCCCAGAGCACAGGACTCCCCTCGACGCTCTCTCACCTTCCCAGAGCACAGGGCCCCCACCGCTCCCCTGCCCCCCAGAGCACAGGGCCCCTCCCCTCAATGCTCCCTCGCCCCCCCAGAGCACAGGGCTCCCACTGATGCTGCCCCAGCCCCCCATATTCCCTCATTGCTCACTCCCCCCCGGCACACTGGCACCCCACCAATGCCCCCTCAGCATGGGGCTCCCCCAGGAATGGGCTCACCGCAAACTCGTTGTCAGGGTCCTTCGGGCCTTTTCTGAAGGGCCGCGAGTAGCTGAACTGCTGGATGTTGTTGGCTTTATAGAAACTGCAGGGGGAAGGCGGGGTCAGCATGGGGAGGGGCGGGGGCACTCTCTCCATGTAGCGCACCCTGTCCCAGGACCTGCATCAACTTCCCCACCGCCCCAAGCACCCATCCTGGCCCACCTGGGAATTGCCCCCCATGCCCGGGGAAAACCCCTCCCATCCCCCTCCTGGGGAACTACCTCCCCATGCCTGGGGACCCACGCCCCCAAGCATCCTTCCTGGCACAAAGGCTGTACTGGGGGGGCACTGGCACGCCCTCCTTGGGGGTTCTGGGCCCAGGGCACTCACTTGACGATCTGCTCGGGGACATTCCTGCCCCTGAATCGGTCCCTGGCCTCCTCCACGGGCTGCACGGTGAAGCACTGGATATCTTGGCCGAGTGAAGGAGCAGCCAGAGCACGGATCTGTCCCAGGCTGAGCCCTGCTGGGGAGGCCCATAGGACCCCTGCGCCCAACACACCCAGCAAGCCCCATGCTGGGACTCCTGCACAATGGAAGCCCCGCGGTGGGGCACACTCTGGCCTACGCGGGGTGCGCTCGCGGGAGGGAAGGGCCTACGCGGGGTGCGCTTGGGGCGGGGGACACACTCTGCCAGGCTCCAGTGCCCGTGTAACACCAACAGACCCCGGTCGTCGGCAAGCAGGATCGAACCAGGGACCTCTGGAGCTTAGTGCATGAGCCTCTGACCGCATGAGCTAAGAGCCACCTGGCTCTTGGCTAAGGCTCTAGCAGCCACAGTTTCTCTCTCTCTAAGTGGTTTTGGGGCCACTAGACGGGACAGAATCCCACACCCAGGAGGTGGGTGCGTTACACTGGGACACCAGACAGCTGGGCCTTGGCCGCAGAACTGGGACAGCCCCAGTCCCCTCCCTGGGTACGGGGAGGATACACTGGCCCGGCGAGTCGGTGACGTCCTGCTCCGGTGGGGACGTGGTCTGCAGCTTCTCAGCGTAGGGGAAGGGGGTCAACAGCCGCATCTCAAAGTCCTCCCGGCGCTCATACTCCTTGCCTCGGTAAATGAAAACCTTGTTCTGGGGGGTGGGGGGAAAGGTCAGTGTCCCTGTCCTCCTGTCCCACGAGGGCCGTGCCTGCCTGGCTCAGCCCTGCTGCAATGGCCTGGCATAGCGTGGGTGGGGGGTACCAGCTGGTGCTGGTGGGGGATGGGGGGCCAACCTGGCCCATTGCAGGTGGGGGAGGAATCAGCTGGTGCTGGCAGGGAGTCGGGGGCCCGGCCTGGCTCCTCCCCCACTACCTCACCCTCCTCCCCACACCCTGCTCTGCCATTGCCCCTTGGCCCCTCCCCCACTATCCCAGCCTTTCCCCGCTGTCAGACCCTATTGGAGTCTCTCTCAGGGAAGTCATGGCAGGGTCCCCAGGCCGCGGGGTCTCAGGCTGTGGGGGACTTTCCAGAGGAGGGTCCCTGGGGCAGCAGGGGGAGAAGAGCAGGGCGGGGTCTGGGGCTCGGCCATCAGCAGGGGGCCCTCGCCCAAGGCTGTCAAAGGGGCCGACACCGACCCGGCATCTGGGGCCCAGGAGCACATGCCAGTGCTCAGCTGTGGGCTGGCAGAGGGTGGGATGCTGGCCTGACTGGGTGGTTGGCTGTGATGGGCCCCAGGAGAGGCAGGGGTCTCTTACCCGCAGGAACGTGGGGAAGCCCTGCCCGTAGTAGCCCACGGCGAAGTAGTCTGGGCTGGGCCGCAGCACCTTCAAGATGTTCTCATAGAACTTTGCCTCCCGCTGCTACAAGACACAGGATGGGGCCCGACCCCCCTTAGACTGTGTTTCACCCCAAAGCCACTACCCAAGAGGAGCCAGATTGGAGACCGGCTCTGCCAACTCCCCAGAACTGTCCCCTCCTATCCCAGTCCTGCTGCTGCCCCTCAATCCCAGCCGGCAGCCCCCTGCTAGCCCAGCCATGGGCTCCCCCAAGCTCTGTGGGTGCCCCTCACTCCCGACCTGCAGCCCCCTGCTTCCCAGCCCTGGGCTCCCAGTCCCTGCGAGCTGACAGCGTCCCTGCCTGCAGCCCACCTTGCACACTCAGTTCCGAGGCGCAGCGCCCCCTGGGGACTCACCAGGATGTCACTCAGCATTTCGTACTCAAAGACCTCACTCTCGTACTGCTCGGCCAGCTCCTTGCAGATGTGAATCGCCTCCTCCCACATCTGCTGGGAGACAGGGGACAGAGTCAGGGGCTACCCACGGGGCTGGGAGGGGGGTGGGAGTGTTTCTTACACAGCTCTGCTCTGGGCATTGCCTCCAGCACCCCCTGATCCGCTGCTGGGGCACAGGGGTCAATGCCTGGGCAGGTTCTGCCCCCGCTCTGCCAGGCCAAGGGGGCCACCAGCTGTGCTGTGGGACCGGCCGTGGGAGAGGCTGTGATGAGCCCATCTGAAGAGGCCAGGCCCAGGCTGTGGGGGAGAGTGTGGCATGGGATGCTGGGCACCCCTGCCACAGGGATCGGGCTTTGGCAGCGGAGGGCAGCTGCATGGCCGCAGTAGGGGCAGTTGGGCCTAGACAGGCCTGGAGTGAACTCGCGGTGCGGCTCGTCCCCCGGGCAGGGCTGCGGCTGGACTGGGCCCACTAGAGCCATGGGCTGGCAGCTGCTGCAGTCTCACCAGCAACCTGCAGGGGGCACTCCTGCACCAGGGCTGAGCTGGGACCCAGCTCACCTGAGTGGCTGCCCATGTTCTGGGAGGCCCCACCTGGAGGGGGGCAGTGCCCAGACCCCCAGGGGACGAGGGGAACTGGTGAAACTATCAGAGCTCCTGGGGCCAGTGCTGGAGAGGGGTATGGGCCGCAGGAAGAGGGGGTAGGGGGCCGTGGGGAGGGGCTGCAGGGATGGGGGTACAGGCCATGGGGAGAGAGGTATGGGCCATGGGGAGAGGGGGTATGGGCCCATGGAGAAGGGGGTATGGGCTGCACAGAAGGGGTACAGGCCATAGGAAGAGGGGTACAGAGGGGGAGTCTCCCTGGGTCGCACCCCCCTGCGCTCACCTTGCCCTGGTCGAAGTAGTGGATGATCTGGTTGTAGAGAGCCTCCTTCAGCTGGCGCTGGGTGTGCAGGCTCTGGCTATGGGAGCCCTGCATGGGGGCCGTGTTCGGCTCATCTGACCACTGTGGAGAGGTACACAGACCCCGCGTCGCCACAGACCCATTGCCCCCCCCCCCCCCACATGGCATGCAGCAGCAGGAGATGGGCTCTCCCTGACTCCCCCAGGGCTCTGGGTCCAATACCCCGCCTCCCCCACCCAGGGCTCTGGGTCTGGTACCCTGACTCTGTCCCCCCAGCACCCAGAGGGCTTCCCCCATTCCCAGAACCCCAAGCAGCCACAGGGTCCCTGTCGCCCCGAGAAGCTGCGTGTGCAGCAGCAGGGTCCCCGTCCCCTCAACCCTGAGGAGCCACGTATGCAGCAGCAGGATCCCCCCCACCCCCACCTGGAGGAGCTGGCCATGCAGAAGAGGTTCCTCACCTCATGCAGTGACTGCAGCTCTCTGATAAGCCTATCCCGGCAGGGGCTTCACATCAGGGCGCAGGCACCCCCGAGCCCGTGGGTGGCAATTCCCAGCTCAGTGTCCATTGGGCCCATGCCTTCCCCCTCGGCCTCCTCGTGCCAGACCTGGAGGCTGCACAGGGATGCGCGGGAGAACCGCTCTCAGTTCCTTCCCTGCCTAAATGCCCCTGGGGACAGCCCGAAGCAGAGGGCACAGAGGGGGACTGGCGTGCCCACAGGGCCACATCTCCAAGAAAATGTGAGTAACCTCCTCTTCTTCCAGCAGCATCCCTATAGGGGGTGTGATGACGTGCTCTGCCACCCGCCGGAGAGCGTCTCCTGCTGGCCGCTCTGGGAACTAGCTCTACGAGGCTAATGCCCCTTCCTGCAGGTCTGCCGGTCTCCACTGCTCTCCTGCTCTGCAGCCCCTCTCTCACTCCAGCAGCTGCCCTGCCTCTTTGGGACTTAGCCCTCGGCCAGCTCACTCACAGTTCCCCTTCCAGGGGGGTCTCCCCACAGTCCCAAGCAGTGTGCCCATTCACTGCCCAGGAGCCACTCTCTCTGCAGCTGGCAGGGGAACCCGGGCCCCTCTGCTCCAGGTTCGGCTCAGGGACTCTCAAATCAGCAGCCAAGGTGTGTTCCTGCCCAGGCCTTGCTGCCACTTTCCCTGAGCCTTTCCTACCTGGCTTCCTCCCCCTCTGGGTTCACCAGCCTCCCGACTCCCCCCTCCCCAGACAGTAACTGCAGGTTCCAAACACCCCTCCCTTCTCCCAGCCCCCCTGCTTCCAATTCCCTGTCTTCATTCACCCAGCACAGCTGGTTCCTCCTCAGTGGGCTCCCTCCCTCTGTCCGGGGATTGCTTAGCCCCCTTTCTCAATCTGCACAGCATGCCACTTCGGGGCCTCCCGAGCAATATCCCAAGGGGAGGAGGGAGCTTTGGAGTGCAGAACTGAAGACAGCCCAGCAGAACCGAGTGCTGGTGGCACGGATCAGGACGTAACATACTGAAGCCCACGGAGCAGCCCTACAGAGCTCCGATACTGGCATGTTCTGCAGCAGTGCTGGAGCTGTTGCCTGTGATCCGGGTGAATGTGCTAGCAGTGCCCTTTGGGGGTGATACCTGCAGCATCCTCACAAGTGCTAATACACCCGGACAGCCATCTCGATAGTCTGAGCAGAGAGCCAGGAGCCCTTCAATCTACCCCAAAGGAGACGGACAGCCTAGGAGACTCGCTTGGTCCTATCTCAGTAGAAAGCCAACGCCCTTCTAACCTCCAGGGTATGAATACAGGCTTCCTGCAGAGCACCATGTGGCTTCAGAAAAACCCTGGTGGACCAATAGATTGGTCAGGATGGAACCTTGACAGAAGCTTAGGTAAGAACTTAGCGTGTGACGTGAAGACACTTTGTCCTTGAAGAACAGCATCAAGACAGAATCTGCTACCAAATCACCAGTCTCCCCGACCCTTAGTGATGGCCACTAAGAAAGCCGCCTTCATAGACAAATGGAACAGAGGACTGGTTGGAATACGCTGTGGAGAACTTGGGTGTCAAGCTCCCATTTGTAGTGCTGTGGTGCTCCCAATACCTGGGAAGTAGACTGCTGAGATTTGGCTCTGATGAGCGAGGCACCAGTTCCATAGCTTCAGCGCACAGGGAGGGGGTCTTGCTGCTTATTGATACAGAACACATGATGCATTGTCTGTCATGGCCCTGACAGGGGCAGCACTCTGGACAGCCCTGAGCTCCAACAGATCCATGTGCAGTCTAGTTTCCTGAGCTGTCCATCGGCCCAGAGTCAGAGGGCACTGAGGTGGGTCCCCAGCCCACAGCGATGTGTCTGGTGTTAAAGTCACTTGCAGGGCTGGGTGATGGAGGGGGATCCCTGCACAGACACTGGGCTGATCCTTCCACCAGCCAAGGGAGACCTCCACTTGTGCAGGAGCCGTTGACTGTCTGTCCAGGGTGCCTCTGACTGGAGAACAGGTCGTTCTGAGCCAACCCTGGAAGCAGCAGAGGCAAAGGTGCAATGGTGCAAGCTGCCACGTGCCCCAGAAGCTGACGACCATTCCTTATTGTGGTCCAAAGGCAGCCTGGAATTGCCCATCCCAGACCTGACAAGATTACAGATCTGTCTAAGGGAAGGTAGGCCCCGGCTGTCAACGAGTCCAAATACGCCCCTGTAAACTATCTGCCATATCAAAGTTAATGGGACTATTTGACATTCAGCTGCAGACCCAACCCCTGGAACAGAGCGAGGGCTGGTGGGTGGCAGGTAGCACTGCTTCGCAGGAATGGCCCTGGAGTAGGCAGCCACTGAAATCTGCGGAGACTACGATTGCTTCTTGTCGGAGGTAAGCAGCCACTCCTGCCAGCCCCTCTGAGAACACCCTGGGCTGAGAAAAGGCCGCAGGGAATCACTGGGTATTGGAAATGATCCTGGCCTACGGTCAAGTGAAGCTATTTCCTGTGCGATGGGTGTATTGCTATATGGAAATAGGAATCTTGCATGTCAACAGCTGAAAACCAATCCCCCTCCTCCAGTGAAGGAATTATAGCTGCCAGAGTCACCTGAACGTCCAAAATCTCAGCAACTTGTCTCGAAGTCTTAGATTGGTCTCCGCCCTCCATCCCTCTTTGGCACAAGGAAATACTTGGGAGTAAAATCCTTTGCTCTTGTGAGGAGGCAGGACTAGGGCTAGTGCTCCTCATGAGAGAGATTTCACTTTTTGTCTCAGTAAAAGCCCGTGAGAGGGTCTCTGAAGACGGATGGGGAAGGGGGCTGGGAGGGAAGGAGCGATGTAAAATGGATCTCACAGCCTCATATTCTGGCCTCTATGACCCACTGGTCTGTGGTGATCCACCTCCAAGCATGTTGGAAATAGGGAAGACAATCTCTAAAGGGGGAAGATGGGCCAAAGGTCATAGCCATAAAACCAGAGATCTGGGAGGACTCAAACCCTCGACGAACCCATCAAAACTGTTGCTTTGAAAAGGACTGGGGGGGTCCTGGAGGGTGGTCGGGCAGCCCTGTTTCTGTGAGATCTCTGAGTTGTCCCGGGAGAGTTCGGTGGATCTGTGGAACCTGGAAAACAAGCAGGATGTGATCTCTGGGCAGTCTGTGACCTACTAAACCTTCTCCTATTTGTAGGTGTGTGTACATGCCCAGGGATTGCAGAGTAGGCCTAGAGTCCTTTAGTGCATGCACGGACTCACCCGTGGGCTCCCAGAACAGTTTACGACCATCCAAGGAAGATTCTCCACAGTATTCAGTACTTCCCAACAATCTGGTGCCATTGCCGTGTAGAGTGTCCGCAGCATCTAGGGATGCTCGAAACACAGTTCTGGCCACCAACTGACCCTCGGAGATGATGGCCTGGAATTGCTCCCTGTGTCCTTGTGGCAGCTGTTCAATAAAAGCCGTCAATCTGTTATCTTTTGTAAAGTTACAGCTGGCCATGACCACCTGATAGTTTGCCATTCTGAATAGCAGGGCTGCTGATGAACTAGCCTTTCGCCCAATGGGTGCTTGTCATACAGTGCAGACTTAGGCCAGGTCTACACCACCACTTACTTCGGTAGAACTGACATGTGAATAAGCCACCCCCCGAGTGATGTAAGTTACACTGGCCCTTAGGACAGTGCTACGTTGGTGGGAGAGCTTCTCCCGCCCACGTAACTAGGCTTCTCACAGAGGAGGAGCTCTCTCCCGTCAGCACAGAGCATCTTCACCAGACACGCTGCAGCGGTGCAGTTGTGCTGACATAGCGCTTCTAGTGTAGACTGGCCCTTCGAGAAGTGCTGTCTACCCCGCTCCTTTACCGCATCCTCCACCAGCGAGTTAGGAAGAGGGTGTGAGAACAAAAAGTCAGAATGCTTGAGGGGAACAGCACCTTATCCACCTGGTAACATATGGGTGGAACAGTGACAGGTGTCTGCTGCACCAGCATAACCGGATCCAGGAGCACCTTGTTGATGGGTAACACCACCGTGGGGGGTGTTCCCAGGGGTGAAAGTAACTTAAAGGACTTACCGGTACGCCACAGTCCTGAGTAGGGGGCGTGTCCTCAACCGGAAGAGGTGGGACCTTTAAATACCCAGGCCCTTTAAATCAAGATTTAAAGGCCCCAGGGCTCCAGCTGCAGAGGCGTCTGGGAGCCCTGGGGCTCAGGGGCAATTTAAAGGGCCTTGGGCTCCAGCCACTGCTACCGCAATGGAGCTCTGGGCCCTTTAAATTGCCAACAGAGCCCCAGGAGCTCCCGGCTGCTGCCGCTACCCCGGGACTTGGGTGGAGATTTAAAGGGCCCGGGGCTCCAGCTGCTGCAGGGGCCCTGGGCCCTTTAAATCACTTGCCTGGGGAAGCCGGTCCGGTCCGGCACAGCATGCTGGCTCTTGCCGGCACACTGTACTGGACCGTACCAGCTTACTTTCACCTCTAAGTGTTGCTGACTGCAGGATATCCATCAAAGGGGAGGTTTGCGCTGCAAATCCTTAACCTCTTTGAGTGGAATTTGAAGGGCATCAATTGTCCTCTTTAGGAGGTCTTGATTTCTGGGAATTTCATTGGCCATGGCTGGTGGCAGAGGCATAACTTCCTCATCCGGAGACAAGGATGAAATAGGTGTTTGAGAGGTGGCCTCCTTCTCCACCTTAGCTTCCTGCTCCTCAAACGTCTCCTGTGATGGGGCTGCTTGAACAACTTGGACTCCCTATGAGACAGTACCAGTGGTCTGGCAGGTTGTTGCTGATAAGCAGCCCGAAGGCCCAGTATGGCCACTGGGAGCCCATATGGAAGTGTGGGGATGCAGGGTTGGTTCCACCACTCTTAATAATGAGCCTGTGACGTTATCGACATGAACTGTGACCGTATAGATCATTGTTGCAACCAAGGTCCTATAGTTGCACGAAATCTTGTACAAAGGAGGTCACGTAAGGTGTCCATGAAAAGGTTATGAGTATGCTATCTGTATGCATGTATCATTTTTGTATTTAAAGTTATAAATACTGGCTCTATACTGTCTGTATTTCAAACTTGTGATATGCTTCTGGGTGACACCCCAGACAATTTGGCATCTGCACTATCTAGCCTGCTTGATGGCCCATTAAGGACCATCAGCTATACAACTGACTCATTGAGAGAAGGCAGATACACCTTGTGACTCAGCAAGGTATGCAGGGACCTGCCTATGGACAGAACTCTAATGTTTTTCCAGGCCATGTGGTGGGCAGCTTGTATTTAGAACAAAAAAGCAGAGGCCACATGGCAAGAGACTATAACAGGCAGCTGCATCTCCTCCATCTTGTCTTCAGTCCTGCTTCTTACCTCTGGAGGAACCTTGCTACAAACTGAAGCTCTGAATAAAGGACTGAATGACCCATCCCAGCTGTGGATGTTCTCCAGAAACTTGATTTGACCCTGCAGTTTATTCCATCACTGCTACAAGCCTGAACCAAGAATTTTGCCATTACTGTATGCAGTTGATTCCATTGAACCAATTCTAGCTCTCATCTATATTTCTTTCTTTTTATGAATAAACCTTTAGATTTTAGAGTCTAAAGGAGGGGTGGCCAACCTGAGCCTAAGAAGGAGCCAGAATTTACCAATGTACATTGCCAAAGAGTCACAGTAATACATCAGCAGCCCCACATCAGCTTCCCCCACCCCCAATCCCAGCGCCTCCCACCCACCGGCAGCCCCATCGATCAGAGCCTCCCCCTTGTTCCCCGCACCTCCCGATCAGCTGTTTTCTGGCGTGCAGGAGGCTCGGAGGGGTAGTGGGAGGAGCGAGGGCACGGCAGACTCAGGGGAGGGGGTGGGAAGGGGTGGAGTGGGGGCAGGGCCTGTGGCAGAGCCAGGGCCTGTGGCAGAGCCAGAGCCAGGGAGCAGTGAGCACCCCCAGGTACACTGGAAAGCTGGTGCCTGTAGCCCCAGCCCCGGAGTCGGTGTCCGTGCAAGAAGCTGCATATTAACTTCTGAAGAGCCCATGTGGCTCCGGAGCCACAGGTTGGCCACCCCTGTTCTAAAGGATTGGCAACAGCGTGATTTGTGGGTAAGATCTGACTTGTATATTGACCTGGGTCTGGGGCTTGGTCCTTTGGGATCGAGGGAACCTTTGTTCTGTTACTGGGGTATTGGTTTTCATAACCATCTGTCCCCATAATGAGTGGCACTGATGGTGATACTGGGAAATTCGAGTGTCTAAGGGAATTGCTTGTATGACTTCTAGTTAGCCAGTGGGGTAAAACCAAAGTCCTCTCTGTTTGGCTGGTTTGGTGTGCCTTAATAGTAAAGGAACTGCAGCTTTGGGGTGTAACTGCCCTGCTCTGAGCAATTTGTCCTGAACTGATACTCTCAGTTCTGTCCCACCAAAGGCCACATTGTTAGAGAGCCCGATCTTCCCCGTGACTCTCCCAGAATGGGTTCCTGAAGGGATATGCTGGAGGCCCCTGAAAGGAAACAGAGGAGACTGAGTCTCCTTCGTCCTCGTCCATCTCATCCAGTGGAGGAGCAACTGCCGAAAACGGTGGAGAGTCCTGCGGTTCCAGGGACAGTGGTCCAGAGAGCAGGGTCTCGGTACTGAGATGCACTTGGTAACCATGAGGCGCAGGGACCCCGGTTCATCCGTTATCAAGAGCTAGGGACCAGCACCGACACAGTAGCCGAGGAGATGGCCACAAAGCCGACAGTACCATCGAGGGCGGGCACACTGGTGTTGATGGACATGGGATCTGATGCTGTTGCTTGCTTGGTACCATGGCGAGGCTCAGCTCGACTGCTTGGGCTTGCCCTCCTTGCTGGCAGAGCGTACCGAGGCCCTGCCAGAGCTCAGTCTCCTTTGAGCTCGGGCACTCTGCAGCTGTACCGGAGGCAGAGTCCTTCCACTCGATCGTGCTGAGGCACGAGGTCGAGGCTCCGGAGAGCATGGATCTTGCTGGGGACCTGGACTTTTTCAGAGCTGGCTCCTCAGGGTGAGAGTCCGCGTTCCTCTTTTTAGAGGCCTTCCCTGAAGCCCCCAAACCCTTCCTTCTCTTAGGGGAAGCCTGCGCCGAGGCAGACGGGCGCTGGGTCTGTCCGGAGAGAGGCGTACAGGGGGCTCTCCTGACCTGACTCAGATGCTGGCAGACAGGAGCGTTTCATCATGAACAGTCCGAGTTTCATCTTCCTGTTCTTCCTTGAGGGCCAGGTAGAAGCTGCACTTCTGCGGGACATGGGGTTCCCGCACGCAATGGACATGCTTGGCATGGCTGTCGTTCCAGGCATGGCCTGGTGAGCCAGGAATGTCCTGCCAGGGAAACCAGACTCCCAGCAGGAGAAATGAGGAGAAAAAAACAACCTCATGGCTACTTAGCTAACAAACTCTAACTGTACTGAACTGTGCCATCCTTGTCCCAGAGAGAAGCAGAGAAGCCCAGGCACATTTGGGATCCATCTCTGGCCAAAGCGGTTGAGAAGGAACAGAGGCCGGTTCTCCTGCGTAGCCTCGCTGTCTGGCACAAGGAGGACGAGGACGCACATGTGGGCTGAACAGATGCTGCGAGCTGAGACTCTCCCTGAAATGGAGCAGCCGCTGGGACATGTCTCTCGAAGAGAAAGCAGGGTGCCCCCCGGCCCAGTGCCATGAGGAGCCACACGCACAGCAGCAGGGTCCCCCCATGCCCCGAGGAGCCGCGCGTGCAGCAGCAGGTCCCCTCCCCCCCGTACCTTGAGGAGCCGCGCATGCAGCAGCAGGGTGTAGGCCGCCTCCGTATAGTTTTCGTAGCTGACGTGCAGGTCCTTGAGCTTGTACAGGTACCTGGAAGCGAATACAGCCAGGGGTTAGCACTCTCTGTGGTTCCACTGTGGGGTGGTGCCCGTGCTGGGCCACAGGGGAGGCTTGGCTAATCCGGGCCCAAGTCCCCGGCCCGCTCACACCGCAGTGGGGCTGATACTAGGCTATACCCAGGGTGGGGGAAATGGCAGCAGCCTCACCTTGCCCTGATGGCTGCACAGCATAGCACAGGGCTCTGCACCCCTGCAGCTTCTCCCAGGCTTCCCCCGGGCCAGGTGGTGCCTGGTGTACTGGTCTGTGCACTGCCCAGAGACTTCAGGGCTGCCCAGAGCTGATCCCACAGCCCCTGGTGTCACATGGGCTCCAGGAAAAGCCAGAGCCACTCTCCCTCCATCTCCTCCCCAGCGGGGCAGGGCCAAGCTGTGCAGAGGGGCCGGGGGAAGCTCTAGGGTAATTAGCCCAAAGAGCATTTTCACGGTGGGGAGCCTTTGTCCCCAGGGCTCCGGCTCACCTGGGTCTGGAAATGCCGCCTGCCATCCCCAAGAGCCCCAGTGCCAGGCCAAGCCTCCCGGGGTGGGTTGTTCTGGGACCTGGCTCAGAGAGTGCCCTCGGCTCCTGCAGAGCATGGGGCATCGCTACACAGCATCAGCTCCCAAAGTGCAGGCAGATCCAGGGCAACAGCTGCCTCCTCCCAGTGTAGATCTTCCCACAGAGTACCTGGAAGTGGCCCAGTCTCCTCCTGACCCTGCTGCCTGGGACAGAGCTGCTGGCCTCAGCAAAGGAAAGAGAAGGTTACTCACCCTGTGCCATCACTGAGGTTCTTCAAGATGTGTGTCCCTGGGGGTGCATCCCTGCGCCTTTGCTCAGAAAGGTTTAGTAGCAGTGCCCATATGGGTCGTGCATGTGTGGTGTTTGCCTCACGATGCCGTTAGCACCTCCTCTAGCGCGCACGACCGGGACCCCACAGTTCCGTCTCTACCGCAGAGTCCTGTATCGAACTCCAAAGGAGAGGAGTGGAGGGAGCGTAGTGGAGACATCTCGAAGAACCTCAGTTACTGCACAAGGTGACTAACCTTCTCTTCTTCTTCGAGTGCTGTCGCTGTGGGTGCTCCACTCCAGGTGACTGTAGAGCAGTGCCCTCCTTAGGACAGAAGGAGCTTGGAGTTGGTTGGTTAATTGAGGATAGCACTGCTAGGCCTAGCCAGGTGTCTGCTTCTGGACCCTGTGTAACTGCGTAGTGTTTCACAAAGGTGTGTTTGGAGGCCCAGGTAGCAGCTTTACATATGTCTATGAGAGGGACATTGTGCAGAAATGCTACTGATGATGCTGTTGATCTGGTAGAGTGTGATCTGGTTCCCACTGGTGTTTGTATACCCTTCAGTTGGCAACCAGATATCCATCTTGAGTCTCTCTGGGAGGATATGGGGTTTCCTTTGGACTGTTCCGTGGTGGAGATGAAGAGTTTGGGGGATTTGGTTCTGTCTAGGTAGAATGCTAAAGCTCATCTAAAGTCCAAGGTGTGCATGACAGCTGCAAGTGCGTTCTCACGGGGTTTGGGAAAGAATGCTGGGAGATGTCTTGGTTGATTTATAAGGAAGGACGGTATCATCTTAGGAACGAATTTTGGATGGGTCCTTAATGTGACTTTGTCTTTAAAAAAAAAACAGTATACGGGGGGTCTGCCATGAGAGCCCCTATTTCTCCCACGCATCGAGCCGATGTGATTGCTATTAAAAATGCAAACTTTATGGATAGTGTGCTAGGGAACAGGTCACCAAGCGTTCGAATGGTGGTCTAGTGAGACCTTTTAAAACTAAGTTTAGGTACCAAGATAGTATAGGTGGACGCACTACTGGGTAGATTGTTTCTATGCCCCTGAGAAATCGTTTAGTGATTGGATGTGCAAATATTGTTGTGTCATCGATTTTTTGGTGAAAGGCAGTGATAACTGCCAGGTGCACTTTGACCAAACTTATGGATAGGCCAGTGTTTTTTAACTTGAGAATGGAATCTAGTATCAGTGGAAGAGGTGCTGACACCGGTGAGATTTATTTGGTGTTGGACCACTCAGTGAATCTCTTCCATTTCTGTAGGTAAGCCATATGAGTAGTAGATTTCCTATTGTGTAATAGTACTTGTTTTACTTGTTCCGAACACCGATTCATTCTGAGTGAACCATAGAGGAGCCATGCTTTCAGGTGGAGCATCTCTAGGTTCGGATGGAGAATCTGACCCTCGTGCTGTGTTAGAAGGTCCGTGTGAAGCAGGAGAGTGATTGGAGCACATGCTGCCATCCGTGTTACGAAGGGATACCAGGTCTGTCTTGGCCATGTGAGGGCTATCAGGATGACTCTCGCTTTGTCTGTCTTTATTTTCTGTTTCACCTTCAATAACGGAGGTAGGGGTGGGAATGCGTATGGGAGAGATGCGTTCCATGTGATTAGGAATGCATCCCCCATCGATCATGTTCCCAAACCTGCTCTCAAGCAGAATCGCGGGCATTTGCAGTTTTGGGCTGTCGCAAAGCGGTCTATCACTGGGTGTCCCCATTGGGTGTCCCCATTGTTCTCTAATATCTCCTTGTTCATCTCCCATTCATGATTATGGGTAAATTGTCTGCTGTGGTGTTCTGGGATCCAGGCAGGTAAGAGGCAGAGATGTTGATATTGTGATGGATGCACCAGTTCCATAATTTTACGGCTTCGGTGCCTAGTGATCGGGCCCCTCCCTGTCTGTTTATGTAGAACATGCATGCAATGTTGTTGGTCATTACTCTTATGTTCTGGTTCCTTAGTAGCAGTAGGAAATATAGACAAGCATTGCGAACTGCACGGAGCTCCAATAGATTTATGTGTAGCCATGTTTTGTTGGGGGACCACTGTCCCTGAATTGTGTATTATTAAATGTGGGCTCTCCACCCTATGGGAGGCATCTGTTGTGAGCATTTGGGATGGTGGCTCCTGTGTGAACAGGATTCCTGACCACACATTGTTGGGTTGTGTCCACCATTCTACGGATTCCTTGACTTTGAGTGGCACTGTGAATCGTCTGTTTAGGCCATGTTTGTGGGGCCCGTAGATGGTTCATAGCCATCCCTGAAGGCATTGCATATGTAATTGTGCATGTTTCACCATGCATGTGTATGCTGCCATGTGACCTAGAAGTTGGAGGCAGATGTGGGCTGATATATATGGGCTGCTCATTACTACAGATATGAGGTTGGATACTGTGTTGAATCTAGGGAGACTTTTGCTTCCATTGAGTCGAGGTAAGCACTGATAAATTCTAGTTGTTGGACGGGCTCTAGGGTTGACTTGCTCTTGTTTATTTGTAGGCCTAGACTCTGGAAGAAGTCTATTGTCTGTCGGGTAGTCTGGATGGCGTCTATTTGAGTGTGCGATTTTAGAAGGCAGTCGTCCAGGTAAGGGAATATTATTATCCCTCGTTTTCTTAGGTGTGCCGCTGCCACCGTGAGAATTTTGGAAAAGATTTGAGGTGCCGTTGATAGATCAAAGGGTCAGACTTTGCATTGGTAGTGGTTCGTGTAAATCTGCTAGGGTAAATCTGTGAGCGGGGTGCATTGTAATATGAAAATAAGCATCTTCCAGGGTAAGGGCTGAAAACCAGTCCCCCTGTTCCAGTGCTGGTGTTATTGTTGCTAAGGTGACCATCTTGAACTTTTGTTTTCTCACAAACTTGTTCGGTAGTCTCAGATCCAGGATAAGTCGCCATCTCCCGTTTTTCTTCTGTGTTACGAAATAGTGGGAATAGAAACCTTTCCCCTGTGCTGAGTGGGAACTACTTCCACTGCACTTAGTTGTAGATAGTGATCTATCTCTTGTCGTAGTAGGTGCTCATGAGAGGGGTTCCTGAAGAGGGATGGGGATGGGGAGTGGGTGGGGGTGTATAGAAACTAAGAGGATGACGTAGCCCGTGTGGGTGACTTCTAGGACCCATTTGTCCATGGTGATGGACGATCATCTCAGTTAGAAGGGGAGTAGATGGTCTCCAGCTGGATGGATGGATGATGTCAGCACTGTAGCATGGGGGAGGTCCTTCAGACCCTCAACCAAGGCTTCAAATTTTCTGTTTGGATGGAGTTTGGGGCGCTGCATCTTTGGAATCTTTGTCTCTGCCTTTGTTGTTCGTATGATCACTGATGTTGTTGTGGATATGGTGAGTATCTGTTCCTCTGGGACGACTGATACCTATTCTGTCCCCCTTTTTATGGAAGGTATGTAAATGCCTAGGGATCGAAGAGTCGCCCGTGAATCTTTCATGATGTGCAGCACTTGATTGGCTGCAAAGAGCTTTTCACCATCAAATGGGAGGGCTTCGTCTGTAGATTGTATTTCTTGGGGTAACCCTGAAGAGTTCAACCACGACGCCCATCGCATGACCACAGCGGTAGCAGTAGATCTAGTAGCTGTGTCTGCTACATCTAGGGATGCCTGCAGGTCTGTCCTCGCTACCCTTCCGAGACCAGTGATTTAAATTGGTCTCTTTTTCCTCAGGTATATCATTAATAAAGTCCAAAAATTTTGCACAGTTTCTGTGGTTATACCTGGCGAGTAGTGCCACATAGTTTGCCACCTAAATTGGCGAGTGGAGGAAGAATATACTTTGTGGCCAAATAAGTCTGACCTCTTACTGCTCTTATCAGTTGTGCTGTTGTTTCCCTCTCTGGCTGGCTGCCTCCACAACCAGTAGTTGGGTGCTGGATGGGTGAATAAAAATTCAGTTCCCTTTGAGGGGATGTAGTACTTTTTGTGAGCCCTCTTGCAGGTAGGTGGTATGGTGGATGGAGTTTGCCGTACTGTTTAGGAGGTTCCATTAGCACCCCATTGATTGGCAGCGCTATCTTGGATGGTGAAGATGTCTGCAAAATGTCCAGTAATACATGTTGGGCTTCCAGTACTTCTTTGAGAGGAATTTTTAGTTCATCATCCACCCTTTTGAACAAGTCCTGAAAGTGGTTGCTGTCATCGGCGGTGGTTGGGGATGGGGGCATTATTGCCTCATCTGGAGAGGAGGATGTGTTATTAATGTTTGGCGAAGTGTCAGTTGCAAGACACTCTTCCTGTTCTTCTATGGGATCCTCCCTTGGATCAGTTGTTAAAGTTTCCGACGGTGTCATAAATATAAAGGGAAGGGTAAACACCTTTAAAATCCCTCCTGGCCAGAGGAAAAGCCCTTTCACCTGTAAAGGGTTAAGAAGCTAGGATAACCTCACTGGCACCTGACCAAAATGACCAATGAGGAGACAATTACTTTCAAAGCTTGAGGGCGGGGTGGGGGGGGAGAAATAAAGGGTCTGGGTCTGTCTGTGTGATGCTTTTGCTGGGGACAGAACAGGAATGGAGTCTTAGAATTTAGTAAGTAATCTAGCTAGATATGCATTAGATTATGGATTTCTTTAAATGGCTGAGAAAATAAGCTGTGCTGAATGGAATGTATATTCCTGTCTTTGGGTCTTTTTGTAACTTAAGGTTTTGCCTAGAGGGATTCTCTATGTTTTGAATCTGGTTACCCTGTAAGGTATTTACCATCCTGATTTTATAGAGGTGATTCTTTTTACTTTTTCTTCTATTAAAATTATTCTAGTAAGAAACTGAATGCTTTTTTCATTGTTCTTAAGATCCAAGGGTTTGGGTCTGTGGTCACCTATGCAAATTGGTGAGGATTTTTATCAAACCTTCCCCAGGAAGGGGGGTGCAAGGTTTCAGTGAGGATTTGGGGGGGAAAGACGTTTCCAAACGACTCTTTCCCAATAATAAACCCGGTTAGACGTTTGGTGGTGGCAGCGAAAGTCCAAGGGCAAAAGGTAAAATAGTTTGTACCTTGGGGAAGTTTTAACCTAAGCTGGTAAAAGTAAGCTTAGGAGGTTTTCATGCAGGTCTTCACATCTGTACCCTAGAGTTCAGAGTGGGTAAGGAACCTTGACAGACGGTGAAGGTGGAAATCTAATGCCTTCCCTACGTGGGCTGGGGGGTCTGCTGTAGTGTCTTCTGTAAGACCCCCATGGGTCCCAATATGGCCAGTTCGCGGGGAAAGGCATGGGTGGTCCCATCCATGGATGCCAATACCATGGTGGTATTTCGTGCCCCTATGTGGGCCTTGATCATAGCGGTCCAGCTGTCATAGGTGTTCTGTTCGGGGAGGAATAGTGAGGTGAGAACATCCCTTTTTCCTTGTTGTCCTCTTCACTTGAGATTGGAGGGGTTATCAGAGATAACGGTTGCTCCGGTACCACGCGCACCGGGGAGCCCTCGATGTCCAGAAGTGGGGACTCCGGTATGAAGGAGACAAATAGATCTTTCTGGCGCAGAAAATGGTGTGGCGCCAGGAGCTTCAGTGCCAATGAGGTCGGTGCCGATTGTGTTGATGATGTAGCCGTCGGTGCCGATGCTGTTGTGGTCTTTGTTGGCGCCATTGTAATAGTAACAGTGGGAGGCGGCATAGTTGGCAGAATGGCTGTCGGTGCTGTCTCCTTCAGCGTCATCAATGGTGCCTTGATGGAGGACGTAGGCTTAGAGCCCCTCGACTCTGCACAGGAGCGCTGTGTTTCGGCAGAGGCCACTGCACAGGTGGTGCTGGAGGTTCCCAGAGAGTTTTAAGTGCTGATCAGCTGTGTGGTTGACACCAAGAAGAGCAATCTGGTGGGAGACCATTTCCTTTTGTTCTGCTCTCTGTGAGGTAATGAGGATGCTTGTTTTTTTGCCTTTTTTTTTTTTTTTTTTTTTTTTTTTTTTTTGAGGAATGGGTCTCAGGAGACCTTGCCATTAAAATGCCTTTCTGTGAGCAGCCTGTCTTCAGGACACACAGCTCACACAGCTTCCACCTTCCTGGGTCTGACCTCGGAGCCTTCAGCATCCTCTGCCCCTCGGTGCGCTTCCCACAGCGAGTCCGCCCAGGTGGGGTCCTGGGGAAGCAAGAGGGTCCTGCCCCCCAACTCCGCAATCAGACGGGACTCTCAGCCAGCCAGTAAAACAGAGGTTTATTAGATGACAGGAACATGGTCTAAAACAGAGCTTGTAGGTGCAGAGAACTGGACTCCTCAGCTGGGTCCATTTTGGGGGGCAGTGAGCCAGACAACCACGTCTGCACTTCACTCCATGTCCCAGCCAGCCCCAAACTGAAACTCCCTCCAGCCCCTCCTCCTCTAGGCTTTCCCCTTTCCCGGGCCAGGAGGTTACCTGATTCCTTTGTTCTCCAACCCTTTAGCTCTCACCTTGCAGGGGGGAAGGGCCCAGGCCATCAGTTGCCAGGAAACAGGGTGTTGGCCATTCTCTGTGTCCAGACCCCTGCACACACCTGCCCTCTAGGGCTCTGCTATGATCATACACCCTTACCCCACCACCTAGAAACTTAAGAACTGCCTAGGGGAAACTGAGGCACCCCCACACTATTCAGAGGAAACATTAAGAACAGTCCCACTTCGTCACACCAACGGACACACTCAATGTGTCCGTTGCTTGGGGGAGATGCACATACCCCAGAAATGTGCCCATTGTAATAACTCAAAGCCTGGGCTCATAGAGACCTGAGGCTAAAACTCATCTTGATGGAGAAATCACTACGGAACACCTCTGATCAGGGGCAGGAAACTCCTTCCCAGCAGAGATCATCAAAAGGAGACTTCCCCAGAGTCCTGACTGGCTTCATGGGGAGCAGTTCCAGAGCATCGCCCAGTGACTCCATGACAATTGGATACCGGCATCACTTCTCGGCATGTTGTGCAGCGTTTGAAAACTGGTGAATCCGGCATTTTTGTCAGTTCACAATATCTATCCTAACTATCCTAAGGGAGAAAAGAATTAAACTATTCTTTTTTTTTTTTTAGGAAGAAAAGGAGTAAGTAATTTACTAAAAAATGAAACTTATGCTTCCTATCCTATTTTACACTATCTAAGAGAGTACTGCCTAAGTGTAATGGGATGGCTGAAGGCTCCGTCCCAGGCTGGGGATGGTTGAGAAGGAAATGAGGGGTCCGGGTTGCAAGCTCTAGATGAGGTGCTAACGGCGCCATGAGGCAAACACTGTGCATGCGCGACCTGCACAGACACGGTTACTAAAACTCTCTGAGCAAAGGCGCAGGGATGCACCATCACCTGAAGTGGAACACCCACAGAGACATCACTCAAGGAAGAAGCAGTGCCTGGGCCCTGCACAGCCAGACAGCAGAGAGCTAGACCTACTCCATGAACCTCGAGGAGCCTGCCTGGCTCTGGGAGCCCGTCCTGTGCCTTCCTGGCACCATCCTCAGGGCGGGTATTAACTTCCAGCCAGTGGCCCCTGTGCAAATCCACCCACAGCAGCTGCACAGGGGCCCCGAGGGCCTCTTTCTAACTGCTGCACCTTTGTTCCAGGGCATGATGCACCTAGGGGGCTGCAGGGCAGGTACTGAGAAGAACCATCTTATTCTGCTTGTGAGTGAAGCCCATTGGAGTGGAGGCCACAGGACGCTTTGGTGGAGATGGGATGGGCCCTGCCTGGGCATATAGGGACAGAATCCTGGGGCACGGCTCTCACAGACCCCCGGGGCACATGGCTCTCATGGACCCCTGGGACACACGGTTTTCTTGGATCCCTGGGACACACGGCTCTCACCTGATGTACATGGCCTGGCGGTCAATCTCCTTGTAGAAGTTCTGGGGAAGGAAGAGCAGAAGGAGGAAGGTGACTGGCGGAGGAGGTACTAAAGAGCTCTGGGCTAGATCCACAGAGGGACATCGGTGCTTGTGTGTAGGCACCTGCTACCTCGTGGGATCTGCAGCCCAGAAGAGGGTGCCCAGCTCCCCACACAATGGATGGGGAGAGCCAGGCCCCTGAGAGTGGGTCCCACAGAAGCCAGTGATAGGTGGGGAGCCAATGGGAGATACTGACCAGAAGGGTGAGGTCTCAGTCCTGCCCTTCCAAGGGCTGTAGGCACCAACCTCCCCCAACCTGGCACTCACAGCACTGACCCCTGGCTGCAGAGTAGCGCCTAGGCCAGGCCAGTTGGTTCCAGCACTCCCCCAGCTTTGGGAGCCCCAGGTTCAATTCCCCCTCTGCCAGACGTAGAGCAGGGATTTGAACATGGGTCACCCCTACCCACGGGGCTGTGGAGTGTCTGGGCAGGGTTCCCAGCCTCTCCCGCTGAAGCCACTGCACCGTGTAAATGTCCCTGCTACCAGCCATGTCAGGGGCCAGTTCTCAGGGCTCGGGTACAGCAGGGGATACCTGGGGGAGCAAGGGAGGGGCCCTAGCAGACTTGTGTGGGAGGGGGGCTGCAACAGCCCTGAGGCCCGAAAGGGAATGGGAAGTCCATCCCCACATGTGCTCCAAGGAAGAGGGGCTGGTGCCTGAGAGACAGGATGTGTCTCTGCCTTCCCCAGATGGGCCATGTCCGGTCCCCCCTCAGTCCCGAGGGCAGCAGCAGAGAAGCCTCCCTTGTCACCGTGCGTCCCGTCTGGTCACACGGCCTCATGCACCAGAGGGCATGGCAGGCCCATCGCGCTGTCTGGGGCGCGCGAGCTGCCCGGGCAGACGCCGGGCTGCCCAGTGGGGCGCGCGAGTTGCCCGGGCAGACGCCGGGCTGCCCAGTGGGGCGCGCAGCCAGGGACCCACCAGCAGGTTGACGGTGCAACTCATGCTGTAGGTCTTGTTCTCGTCGTTCATGACAGTGCGATAGTCCAGCAGCCGCTCCAGGAGGCCCGTGACCAGGGCCACAAAGTTCTCACTGGGCTTTGCCAGCTCAGGGTGATTCCTGCAGCAGCTGAGGAGGCTGGGGAAGAAAAGAAGGATTCACAACCCTGTTCCCCTCTGCCCTGTCCTGGAGCCTGATGCAGGCTGGGCCCATTCCACACAGCAACAAAAAGGGGATATCTTGCTCGTGGCAAATGACAGCTCCTCCAGCCCTGGCCTCTCCCAGCAGGGGGCACTGTGGGAAGCGGGGCAGGAGCTGGGTGTAGGGGGAGCTCCCGGCTCCTCCAGCCCCGGCCTCTCCCAGCAGGGGGCGCTGTGGGGCAGGAGCGCTTACTGTGCGGGGCTCCAGTTTGTCAGCGGGGCGAGGGGCGGAGCTCCCGGGGTGCCTGTGGGGCAGAGCGGGCAGTGACAGACTCGTCCTTGGTCCCAGCACTCCGGCTGGCAGCTGCTGAGGGTGATTCCAGGACACAGCAGCAGGGGCACGTGGGGAAGGTGCGCACGGCTGTAGGAGGGGCCAGACAGGGGCAGGTGTGAGGGGAGGCAGGGGCCAGGCTGGGCGGAGACTCACATGCTCTGGAACAGCTGCTTGTACTGCTCATCCCCACGGCCTCCCTCCACTTCGCTGTCCAGCTTGTGCAGGATCTCGTCCTCGAACTGTGGAGAGGGGCAGCATAAGCTGGGCTGGGGCACTGCCGAGCTCTGGGCAACCCGGGGGCTGCAGCAGCAGAGATGCTGGCAATGAAGAAGCCCCTGCCCGGGGCCTGGTTCAATCCTGATCTCAGCGGGGGTTAGACTAGACTCTTGCGGTGCCTCCCAGCCTGTGGGTCTAGAGCCCTTTCCCAGGGCTCCTGCCCGTCACCTTCTCAGCATCCCCAGCCACGCCCCATGATAGCCTTGGGGGGCGCAGGGCCACTGCCCTGGGGAGCTCCCTACCCTGCCCCTCAGCCGCAGCCACAGCATAGGCTGCCGCGGGAGGCTGGGCCAGGAGACTCTGGGCAGGGCCTGTGGTGATAACTGGGCTGACAGATTTCCCCACATTGTGAGCTCAGCTGTGAGAGGCGGGTGGGAGCGGAGCACGTCCTGGATTAGCTGAGCTCTTGAGTCCCCCCCAGCCACGGTTCTCTGACAAGTGTGGCCACGAGTAGAGCAAGCGCTGGTGGGAAAAGGGGCGGCCCAGGCCGAATGAGTCCCAAGGAAAAGGCCTGATCTAACCCCAGGGCTCCGGAGAACAAGTGCGGGAATCAGTGACCCCAAACCGGTGTGTCGCCAACAAGGACAAAACACGGAGGGGCTGGGCTGCTCCGCCCCTCCCTCCCTCCCTCGCTCCAGGGGTCCTGAAACAAAAGCCCTGGGCCGGGGGGGAGTGGGGAGACAACCACGGGGACCCCTCAGCCTGGCTAGGGAGCAGTGCGCTGGGGTGGCATGTAAGTCTCTACTGAGGCCAGCCCAGGACAGTACCTACAGATGGGCTGTTTAGGGGGAGGGGCTGGGGTGCAGCTAGAGTCCCCAGGCAGGGAGGGCAAGGGGTGCTTCGGAGAGGGGCTTGGCCCAGCGAACCCAGGAAGGGAGGGCGAGGGTCACACTCGGGGGAGGGGCTTGGCTCAGTATCCCCGGGAAGGGAGGGCGAGGGTCACGCTTGGGGGGAGGAGCTCGGCCCGTGGCCTCGGGAAGGGAGGGCGAGGGTCGCGCTCGGGGGGAGGGGCTCGGCCCGTGGCCCCGGGAAGGGAGGGCGAGGGTCGCGCTCGGGGGGAGGGGCTCGGCCCGTGGCCCCGGGAAGGGAGGGCGAGGGTCGCGCTCGGGGGGAGGGGCTCGGCCCGTGGCCCCGGGAAGGGAGGGCGAGGGTCGCGCTCGGGGGGAGGGGCTCGGCCCGTGGCCCCGGGAAGGGAGGGCGAGGGTCGCGCTCGGGGGGAGGGGCTCGGCCCGTGGCCCCGGGAAAGGAAGGCGAGGGTCGCGCTCGGGGGGAGGGGCTCGGCCCGTGGCCTCGGGAAGGGAGGGCGAGGGTCGCGCTCGGGGGGGAGGGGCTCGGCCCGTGGCCCCGGGAAGGGAGGGCGAGGGTCGCGCTCGGGGGGAGGGGCTCGGCCTGTGGCCCCGGGAAGGGAGGGCGAGGGTCGCGCTCGGGGGGAGGGGCTCGGCCCGTGGCCCCGGGAAGGGAGGGCGAGGGTCGCGCTCGGGGGGAGGGGCTCGGCCCGTGGCCCCGGGAAGGGAGGGCGAGGGTCGCGCTCGGGGGGAGGGGCTCGGCCCGTGGCCCCGGGAAGGGAGGGCGAGGGTCGCGCTCGGGGGGAGGGGCTCGGCCCGTGGCCCCGGGAAGGGAGGGCGAGGGTCGCGCTCGGGGGGAGGGGCTCGGCCCGTGGCCCCGGGAAGGGAGGGCGAGGGTCGCGCTCGGGGGGAGGGGCTCGGCCCGTGGCCCCGGGAAGGGAGGGCGAGGGTCGCGCTCGGGGGGAGGGGCTCGGCCCGTGGCCCCGGGAAGGGAGGGCGAGGGTCGCGCTCGGGGGGAGGGGCTCGGCCCGTGGCCCCGGGAAGGGAGGGCGAGGGTCGCGCTCGGGGGGAGGGGCTCGGCCCGTGGCCCCGGGAAGGGAGGGCGAGGGTCGCGCTCGGGGGGAGGGGCTCGGCCCGTGGCCCCGGGAAGGGAGGGCGAGGGTCGCGCTCGGGGGGAGGGGCTCGGCCCGTGGCCCCGGGAAGGGAGGGCGAGGGTCGCGCTCGGGGGGAGGGGCTCGGCCCGTGGCCCCGGGAAGGGAGGGCGAGGGTCGCGCTCGGGGGGAGGGGCTCGGCCTGTGGCCCCGGGAAGGGAGGGCGAGGGTCGCGCTCGGGGGGAGGGGCTCGGCCCGCGGCCCCGGGAAGGGAGGGCGAGGGTCGCGCTCGGGGGGAGGGGCTCGGCCCGCGGCCCCGGGAAGGGAGGGCGAGGGTCGCGCTCGGGGGGAGGGGCTCGGCCCGCGGCCCCGGGAAGGGAGGGCGAGGGTCGCGCTCGGGGGGAGGGGCTCGGCCCGTGGCCCCGGGAAGGGAGGGCGAGGGTCGCGCTCGGGGGGAGGGGCTCGGCCCGTGGCCCCGGGAAGGGAGGGCGAGGGTCGCGCTCGGGGGGAGGGGCTCGGCCCGTGGCCCCGGGAAGGGAGGGCGAGGGTCGCGCTCGGGGGGAGGGGCTCGGCCCGTGGCCCCGGGAAGGGAGGGCGAGGGTCGCGCTCGGGGGGGAGGGGCTCGGCCCGTGGCCCCGGGAAGGGAGGGCGAGGGTCGCGCTCGGGGGGGAGGGGCTCGGCCCGTGGCCCCGGGACGGGAGGGGCGAGGGTCGCGCTCGGGGGGAGGGGCTCGGCCCGGGGCCCCGGGAAGGGAGGGCGAGGGTCGCGCTCGGGGGGAGGGGCTCGGCCCGGGGCCCCGGGAAGGGAGGGCGAGGGTCGCGCTCGGGGGGAGGGGCTCGGCCCGCGGCCCCGGGAAGGGAGGGCGAGGGTCGCGCTCGGGGGGAGGGGCTCGGCCCGCGGCCCCGGGAAGGGAGGGCGAGGGTCGCGCTCGGGGGGAGGGGCTCGGCCCGCGGCCCCGGGAAGGGAGGGCGAGGGTCGCGCTCGGGGGAGGGGCTCGGCCCGTGGCCCCGGGAAGGGAGGGCGAGGGTCGCGCTCGGGGGGAGGGGCTCGGCCCGCGGCCCCGGGAAGGGAGGGCGAGGGTCGCGCTCGGGGGGAGGGGCTCGGCCCGCGGCCCCGGGAAGGGAGGGCGAGGGTCGCGCTCGGGGGGAGGGGCTCGGCCCGCGGCCCCGGGAAGGGAGGGCGAGGGTCGCGCTCGGGGGGAGGGGCTCGGCCCGTGGCCCCGGGAAGGGAGGGCGAGGGTCGCGCTCGGGGGGAGGGGCTCGGCCCGTGGCCCCGGGAAGGGAGGGCGAGGGTCGCGCTCGGGGGGAGGGGCTCGGCCCGTGGCCCCGGGAAGGGAGGGCGAGGGTCGCGCTCGGGGGGAGGGGCTCGGCCCGTGGCCCCGGGAAGGGAGGGCGAGGGTCGCGCTCGGGGGGAGGGGCTCGGCCCGTGGCCCCGGGAAGGGAGGGCGAGGGTCGCGCTCGGGGGGAGGGGCTCGGCCCGTGGCCCCGGGAAGGGAGGGCGAGGGTCGCGCTCGGGGGGAGGGGCTCGGCCCGGGGCCCCGGGAAGGGAGGGCGCGGGTCGCGCTCGGGGGGAGGGGCTCGGCCCGGGGCCCCGGGAAGGGAGGGCGAGGGTCGCGCTCGGGGGGAGGGGCTCGGCCCGCGGCCCCGGGAAGGGAGGGCGAGGGTCGCGCTCGGGGGGAGGGGCTCGGCCCGCGGCCCCGGGAAGGGAGGGCGAGGGTCGCGCACGGGGGGAGGGGCTCGGCCCGCGGCCCCGGGAAGGGAGGGCGAGGGTCGCGCTCGGGGGGAGGGGCTCGGCCCGTGGCCCCGGGAAGGGAGGGCGAGGGTCGCGCTCGGGGGGAGGGGCTCGGCCCGTGGCCCCGGGAAAGGAAGGCGAGGGTCGCGCTCGGGGGGAGGGGCTCGGCCCGTGGCTCCGGGAAGGGAGGGCGAGGGTCGCGCTCGGGGGGAGGGGCTCGGCCCGTGGCCCCGGGAAGGGAGGGCGAGGGTCGCGCTCGGGGGGAGGGGCTCGGCCCGTGGCCCCGGGAAGGGAGGGCGAGGGTCGCGCTCGGGGGGAGGGGCTCGGCCCGTGGCCCCGGGAAGGGAGGGCGAGGGTCGCGCTCGGGGGGAGGGGCTCGGCCCGTGGCCCCGGGAAGGGAGGGCGAGGGTCGTGCTCGGGGGGAGGGGCTCGGCCCGTGGCCCCGGGAAGGGAGGGCGAGGGTCGCGCTCGGGGGGAGGGGCTCGGCCCGTGGCCCCGGGAAGGGAGGGCGAGGGGTGCGCCAGGGCTGAGAGGCTCAGTGTCGAGGGCCTGGGACCAGGCGCAGGGGCTGAAGGGAGCTGTGTTCCTGTCAGGGCCAGCTGGGTCACGGCCAAGGGGGAAGGTGACAGGCCCTGTGCCTCGTCTCTCCAGCTGGCCTCTGGCCCTGGTGCTCTCTTTTCCCAGAGCCTCCCCTCACTGCCCCTGTCATACTGGCACAGACCCCCATGGGAGGGGCTCACCATCACAGCATGCCTCCTAGCCCAGGGCTGCTCTCATCCTTTGCCTTGTGACTACGCGCGCCCCCTCCTTGCACCCTGCTGGCCCCAGACTCCCTGGGGCCCAGTACGCACCATGCTGAAGGTCTTGGTCAGCTGGTACTCGCACAGCATCATGTCGAAGAAGATGGGGATGGTGGATTTGCGCAGCTCCAGCTCGGGCACCAGCGTCATCTCCAGGATGGGGCCCACCATGCCAGGGATAAACTGAATCTTGTGATGGCCTGAGGCAGGGGCAGGAAGGGACTGGTGGGAAGGGTATTGCTCTCCCAGGACCCCTCCCCTCTCCCCATGGCGGGAGAGCCCGCTCCTTCCTGTCATGGGCAGCAGCCCAAGGGCAGGATCTCCTTGGGGATGTGGCGGTATAACCCTGCCTGCCCAGCCCTGTGGGACACTGGCAGAATTTATTACATGCCTTTCCGAGGCACCCAGATCAGGCCTAGCAATGAGCTGGGTCCTGCCCCAGAGAGAGCAGCATCCAGGAGCATGATGATCGGCAACAGGTATAAGGGACAGACAGACGGGGAGCGGGGCTGCGTCGCAAGGGCCTTCGCAGCTGCACACCCACGTGGGACCAGCTCGAGACGGGAGATCGGATTCAGTCCCTCTTTGTAGTACCCCCTGATGCTCCAGTCTTGCTCCCCACACCATGCAGCTCTACTGATGCCCCTCAGTCCTGCCCCACAGCCCCTTGGCTATTCCAGCTGTTTCTGTTTCTGTTTGGCTGGCTTGCGGAGAAAAATGCAAAGACCCAGGAGCCCCAGCTGTGCACTCTGTCTGCCAGAGCTCAGTATTGCTCTAGCTGCCAAACCGAAAGGTAGGGAATTATTCTCAGAGGCCAATACTGGAATGTCCCAAAGAGGATGAGACGTATGACTGTTCTCCCCTAGTACAGACCTAGCAGGTCCTTCATGCCCCTTGGTACCTGGACTGCATGTGTCAGAACAGAGATAAGGGGTACGCCAGGGACCGGAAAGCCAAGGCGGAAAGCTGATTGGCTACTCCTTGTATTGGCTGATGTAACTTTTACTTGTAAACAGGCAGGGCACACAGAGATGGCTTTCGAGGTTAACGTCTGTGTAAGGTGAATGTCACATCACTGCATGAGGCAACTTCCCGGAGTGCTGTGCTGTATCACCGGTGTATAGCAATAACCTGGACATTGGGTTTCTGCTTTCTGGAGTATATTTCATAACGAACCAAAGAGCCGTCATGTAAATGACTGTGATCCTGCCCCTCAGGCTCAGCCGTGCCTGGCCCCACCCCAGAGCTGCCCTGCCCAAGGCTCAAGCCCTTCCCACCCTGGCAAGACAGCAGCTGCCTCCAGCTGCCCTGCGCCAGCCTCACCTAGGTTGTACCACATGTCCCGGATGGCAGCTCCAATTGTGGCTCTCATGTCTCCGTACCTGATGCGATAAGGAGAGGGAATTATTCCCTCCAGCCCCTGTGCCACCCGGACCATTCGAGGTGTCAATAAGGGCAGATAGGGGCTTCAGGGCTGGGAATCCAGCACCAGATCCACCCCCCTTCCCATCCTCGATGGAGGCTCCAGACGCAGCCAGTCTAGAGCATCACCGGAGAGCAGGGAATCCCCTGCCTGGTTATATGAAAAAGTCAGGAGGCACCTCCAACCACTGAGGCCAGCAGAGGAGCCCGGGCTGTGGCCATGGAAGATGGGCTCCACAAGGTCCCATAACCCCTAGGGCCCAGTGGAGATAGGCAGGTGACTCACTTGGCAAGGATGGTCGTACGCTTAGCCTGGGAGAAGTTCTCCAGCTGCAGGGAATCCTGGGTGAGGAAGGCAACTGCCAGGTGGAAATAATTGTTCCAAAGCTGTAAAGAAAAGATGGGCTCAAAGGTAGCTACAGAGATATCAGATGCATGGGGGGCTGGGACCCAGAGGTGAGGGAGTGGGGCAAGGCCAGGGAGTGGGGGGAAGGAGGGGAGTGAGATGCGAGGAGGCATAGATTCATAGATTCTGAGGCCAGAAGGGACAATTGTGATCACATAGTCTGACACCTTCCCCCTCCCTCCCCTTCCCCCATACAGCCCAGAGACGTGCTCCACAATAATTTCTAGAGCAGAGCTTTTAGAACCAGGGCGGGCAAACTTTTTGGCCAGAGGGCCACATCGGGGAATAGAAATTGTACGGCGGGCCATGAATGCTCACGAAATTGGGGTTGGGTTCAGGAAGGGGTGAGGGCTCTGGCTGGGGGTGCAGGCTCTGGGGTGGGGCTGGGGATGAGGAGTTTGGGGTGCAGGAGGGTGCTCTGGGCTGGGACTGAGGGGTTTGGAGGGGGATCAGGGCTGGGGCAGGGGTGTGGGAAGGGGTGCAGGTTCCGGCTGGAGGTGCAGGTTCTGGGGTGGGGCTGGGGATGAGAGATTTGGGGTGCAGGAGGGTGCTCCGTGCTGGGATTGAGGGGTCTGGAGAGGCTGGGGCAGGGGGTTGGGGCATGGGGAGAGGCTCAGGGGTGCAGGCTCAGAGCAGTGCTTATCTCAAGCGGCTCCCAGAAGCAGTGGCATGTCCCTTCTCTGGCTCCTAAGCATGGAGTGGCCTGCACCCCTCGGAGCGGGGACATGCTGCAGCTTCCGGGAGCCGTGTGGTGTGGTCCCGGACCCGGCTCCCCAGTGGGAGCTCACGGGCCGGCTTAAAACGGCTTGCAGGCCGTAGTTTGCCCACCCCTGTTTTAGAAGAACATCCAATCTGGAATGAAAAATTGCCAGGAATGGTGAATCCAGAAAGACCCTGGGTGAATTTGTTGGTGTATATCTATATCTAGATCAATCTACACTGTGATTCATATATCTATGTAATATGTTTAGGTCATTGAGGCCTGGTATGAATGATGCGTGCTTGACATGAATGTATGTGTTGCAAGTTAGCAACCAAAGCAAGGACTTAAGGTCAAAGACTATTAGAACTATTTGTGCAAAAACAATCTTATGTTCTGTGGCAAATTGCCGGTATGATTTTGATGGGTCCCACACTTCCTCTTCTTGGGGGGGAGGGGTGTTCAGGGCGCAGTTTCCTGCCCCTGAACTAGGGTATCTACTGTCCCACTAGTAACCCAGAGAAGGGTAGTGGAGAGGGAGGGACCCGGGCCCGCCCTCTACTCCGTGTCCCAGCCCAGAAGCCCTAGGGATAGTGGTAAACCACTTGAACTAGTGCTTCCTTCCCCTGGGCTACTTCCCTCTCCTGCTCGTCAGCTTGTGGGGCTTCTTGCCCTCTCTCTCTGCACAAACCGGGTGTCTCTTTACCTAGGGTCTTGGTCTTCTAGCCAGCCACGGCACTTGTCCAAACTCTCCTCTACTTCAACTCCTCCAAACTGCTCTCTGCTCCAACTCCAAACCACTCTACTCCACCTCCTTCCCCTGGCTGATTGAAGCAGGGTTTTTTTTTTTTCCGGTGACTAGCTTCAGGTGCTCTAATTGGCTTCAGGTGCTTTTAATTAATCTACAGAAACCTTTCTTCCCTCTACAGGGAATAAGGCTTCTCCTCAGCCTGGGACTTACATCTCTCTCCTAGATCACTCTCCTGCTACCTTCTGGCCATGCTGTATCACAGTTCTGAGAAAAATACTGAAAATCATCAGAAAAGGAAACAACACCAGGTGGACTGATATAAAATTGTATCAGAATTAGAGGAAATGGCACGTCTGGGACCATGGCGGCCCACCCAGGATTGTCTCTTTGGAATTGTGTGGGTAGAAGGCCTAGTAAACAAAGGCAAAGAACCGATGACGCAACAGAATGGACTATAAATGGTGCCTATGATTTATGCAAATCAGAGTTTTTTCTTGATCCAGAGTCCCGTGTGGATATAGATGTGGTTTTGCTGGCTCCCCACATCTTATGATCTTATCCTGACAGAGAAGGCCGTCCCTAGCCATTTGGGTGCCCTACACAGCCCCTGCGCGACACACCCCAGGGTCTGGGAGGCAGGAGCTGTGGGTGGGTACTTTTGGGGGCCCCGCAGACCCAGAGTGGCCTGGGGGATTAGCGGCCTGGGGGGCCGGGAGCAGCCTGCTCCGCTTCCCTTGCCCCCAACCCAGTCATGTCGCTCGGGGAGGAGGCTTGGGGGAAGGGATCCCCACCCCCAAACTCACCGGCAGCGGCGGGAAGCGGAGCAGCCCGGCCCCAGGCCACTCTACTCCGCCAGCTCCCAGCCGTGTCGCTCCGCTTCCCGCCGCCAATTTTTGTGTCATCTGCAAACTTCAGTGATGATTTTGTTTTCTTCCACGTCATTGATAAAAACATTAAATAGCGTAGGGTCAAGAACCGATCCCTGTGGGACCCCATTGGAAACAGACCTCCTTGATTATGATTCTCCATTTATTATTACATTTTGAGATTTGCCTACAGACAGCCCCCCAACCTGAAGCGAATACTCACCAACAACCACATACCACACAACAGAACCACTAGCCCAGGAACCTATCCTTGCAACAAAGCCCGTTGCCAACTGTGCCCACATATCTATTCAGGGGACACGATCACAGGGCCTAACAACATCAGCCACACTATCAGAGGCTCGTTCACCTGCACATCCACCAATGTGATATATGCCATCATGTGCCAGCAATGCCCCTCTGCCATGTACATTGGTCAAACTGGACAGTCTCTACGTAAAAGAATAAATGGACACAAATCAGATGTCAAGAATTATAACATTCATAAACCAGTCGGAGAACACTTCAATCTCTCTGGTCACGCAATCACAGACATGAGGGTCGCTATCTTAAAGCAAAAAAACTTCAAATCCAGACTCCAGCGAGAAACTGCTGAATTGGAATTCATTTGCAAATTGGATACTATTAATTTGGGCTTGAATAGAGACTGGGAGTGGCTAAGTCATTATGCAAGGTAGCCTGTCTCCCCTTGTTTTTTTCCTGCAAAACCTCCCCCAAGACGTTCTGGTTAAACTTGGATTATTGCTGTGCACATTGTAAGATGAACTGTTGCCAGCAGGAGAATGAGTTTGTGTGTGTGGTTTTTGGAAAAGGGGGGGTGTGGGGGGGGGTGAGAAAACCTGGATTAGTGCTGGAGGTGACCCACCTTGATTATCATGCGCATTATAAAGAGGGGTTTCAAAGGGGGATGGGCTGTTGCCAGCAGGAGAGTGAATTTGTATGTGTGTGGGGGGGGGGGGGGGGGAGAAGGGTGAGAAAACCTGGATTTGTGCTGGAAATGGCTCTACTTGAGGATCACTTTAGATAAGCTTCAGAGTAACAGCCGTGTTAGTCTGTATTCGTAAAAAGAAAAGGAGTACTTGTGGCACCTTAGAGACTAACCAGTTTATTTGAGCATGAGCTGATGCTCAAATAAACTGGTTAGTCTCTAAGGTGCCACAAGTACTCCTTTTCTTTTTAGATAAGCTGTTGCCAGCGGGGGAGTGAGGTGGGAGGAAGTTTTGTTTCATGGTCTCTGTGTGTATATAATGTCTTCTGCAGTTTCCACGATATGCTATGCATCCGATGAAGTGAGCTGTAGCTCACGAAAGCTCATGCTCAAATAAACTGGTTAGTCTCTAAGGTGCCACAAGTACTCCTTTTCTTTTTACGAATACAGACTAACACGGCTGTTACTCTGAAACCTGAGATTTACCAGTTAGCCAGCTTTTAATCCATTTAATGTGTGCCATGTTAATTTCATATCGGTCTAGTTTTTTGATCAAAATGTTGTAGGGTACCAAATCGAGCACCTCACAGATGTCTATGTATAGTACAGCAACACTGTAACCATACTTGTCATCTCCTCAAAAAAATAGCAAGTTTGACAGGATCTATTTTCCATAAACTGAGGTGATTGGCATTAATTACATCACTGTCCTTTAGCTCTTTATTAATCGAGACCCAGCCACTCCATTGTCTTACACAGGACAGATGTCAGCCTGACAGGCCAGTAATTAACCAGGTCATCCTGCTTTCCCTTTTTAACATTGGCACAACGTTAGCTCTCTTCTGTCCCCTGGAACTTTCCCAGTGCTCCAAGACTCACTGAAAATCTTTTTGCGAATACAGACTAACACGGCTGCTACTCTGAAACCTGTCATTATGCAAGGCACTGCATTTAGCTGTATGGAGTGGAAATCCATCAACTGCATGAAAAAACTTGTACAGATACAGACAGACATCATCTTCCTCTCCAAATGCAAACAGATGGACATTGTACCAAAAGGACTGAAGGTAAAAAATCCATTACAATCTACATACCACACAGACTATGCTGACAGCTTGTGCCACACGCTCTCAAAGAAACTGCGGAACCACCTGATCAACATCCTCTACAGCAAACAGGGAAAGATTAAGAATGAGCTCTCAAAACTGGATACTCCTATAAAAAAACAACCTTCCACACAAACTTCCTTGTGGCTGGACTTTACTAAAACTAGACAAACCATTTACAACACACACTTTGCTTCTCTACAAAAGAAAAAGGACACTAAACTTTCTAAACTACTACATGCCACAAGGGGCCACAGCAATGGTTCCCTCAACACACCCAGCAATATTGTTAATCTATCCAACTATACTCTTAGCCCAGCAGAAGAAGCTGTCCTATCCCGGGGCCTCTCCTTCTGCCCCTCCACCCCCACAAACACGATACAGTTCTGTGGTGACCTAGAATCCTATTTTCGACGTCTCCGACTCCAGGAATATTTCCAACACTCCTCTGAACAACATACTAATCCACAGAGACCTCCCTACCAACACTACAAAAAGAAGGATTCTAGGTGGACTCCTCCTGAAGGCCGAGACAGTAGACTGGACTTCTACATAGAGTGCTTCCACCGACATGCACGGGTTGAAATTGTGGAAAAGCAGCATCACTTGCCCCACAACCTCAGTCGTGCAGAACACAATGCCATCCACAGCCTCAGAAACAACTCTGACATCATAATCAAAAAGGCTGACAAAGGAGGTGCTGTTGTCATCATGAATAGGTCGGAATATGAACAAGAGGCTGCTCGGCAGCTCTCCAACACCACTTTCTACAAGCCATTACCCTCTGATCCCACTGAGAGTTACCAAAAGAAACTACAGCATTTGCTCAAGAAACTCCCTGAAAAAGCACAAGATCAAATCCGCACAGACACACCCCTGGAACCCCGACCTGGGATATTCTATCTACTACCCAAGATCCATAAACCTGGAAATCCTGGGAGCCCCATCATCTCAGGCACTGGCACCCTGACAGCAGGATTGTCTGGCTAGACTCCCTCCTCAGGCCCTACGCTACCAGCACTCCCAGCTATCTTCGACACACCACTGACTTCCTGAGGAAACTACAATCCATCGGTGATCTTCCTGAAAACACCATCCTGGCCACTATGGATGTAGAAGCCCTCTACACCAACATTCCACACAAAGATGGACTACAAGCCATCAAGAACAGTCTCCCCGATAATGTCACGGCAAACCTGGTGGCTGAACTTTGTGACTTTGTCCTCACCCATAACTATTTCACATTTGGAGACAATGTATACCTTCAAATCAGCGGCACTGCTATGGGTACCCGCATGGCCCCACAGTATGCCAACATTTTTATGGCTGACTTAGAACAACGCTTCCTCAGCTCTCGTCCCCTAATACCCCTACTCTACTTGTTCTATATTGATGACATCTTCATCATCTGGACCCATGGAAAAGAAGCCCTTGAGGAATTCCACCATGATTTCAACAATTTCCATCCCACCATCAACCTCAGCCTGGACCAGTCCACACAAGAGATCCACTTCCTGGACACTACGGTGCTAATAAGCGATGGTCACATAAACACCACCCTATACCGGAAACCTACTGACCGCTATTCCTACCTACATGCCTCCAGCTTTCACCCAGACCACACCACACGGTCCATTGTCTACAGCCAAGCTCTACGATACAACCGCATTTGCTCC
The DNA here is from genome assembly GCF_015237465.2 of Chelonia mydas. Classification (NCBI taxonomy): domain Eukaryota; kingdom Metazoa; phylum Chordata; order Testudines; family Cheloniidae; genus Chelonia; species Chelonia mydas. The sequence continues at coordinate 141,887,015 of NC_057852.1, read as the reverse complement.
AACCCCTCAGACAGAGACAAACACCTACAAGATCTCTATCAAGCATTCTTACAACTACAATACCCACCTGCTGAAGTGAAGAAACAGATTGACAGAGCCAGAAGAGTACCCAGAAGTCACCTACTACAGGACAGGCCTAACAAAGAAAATAACAGAATGCCACTAGCCGTCACCTTCAGCCGCCAACTAAAACCTCTCCAACGCATTATCAAGGATCTACAACCCATCCTGAAGCACGACCCATCACTCTCACAAATCTTGGGAGACCCGCCAGTCCTTGCCTACAGACAGCCCCCCAACCTGAAGCAAATACTCACCAGCAACCACATACCACACAACAGAACCACTAACCCAGGAACCTATCCTTGCAACAAAGCCCTTTGCCAACTGTGCCCACATATCTATTCAGGGCACACCATCACAGGGCCTAATCACATCAGCCACACTATCAGAGGCTCGTTCACCTGCACATCTACCAATGTGATCTATGCCATCATGTGCAAGCAATGCCCCTCTGCCATGTACATTGGTCAAACTGGACAGTCTCTACGTAAAAGAATAAATGGACACAAATCAGATGTCAAGAATTATAACATTCATAAACCAGTCGGAGAACACTTCAATCTCTCTGGTCACGCGATTACAGACATGATAGTTGCGATATTACAACCGAAAAACTTCAAAACCAGACTCCAGCGAGAAACTGCTGAATTGGAATTCATTTGCAAATTGGATACAATTAACTTAGGCTTGAATAGAGACTGGGAGTGGCTAAGTCATTATGCAAGGTAACCTATTTCCCCTTGTTTTTTCCTACCCCCCCCACCCCCGTTCTCAGACGTTCTTGTTAAACCCTGGATTTATGCTGGAAATGGCCCACCTTGATTATCATACACGTTGTAAGGAGAGTGATCACTTTAGATAAGCTATTACCAGCAGGAGAGTGGGGTGGGGGGAGAGAAAGCCTTTTGAAGTGATAAACACCCATTTTTTCATGGTCCGTGTGTATAAAAATATCCTCACTGCATTTTCCACTTTTATGGATCCGATGAAGTGAGCTGTAGGTCACGAAAGCTTCTGCTCAAACAAATTGGTTAGTCTCTAAGGTGCCACAAGTACTCCTTTTCTTTTTTTGAAAATCAACCTCCAGTGAGCTCCTCAGCCAGCTCATTTAAAACTCTGGATGCAAGTCAGCTGGACCTGCTGATTTAAAAATGTCTCACTGTAGTAGCTTCTGTTTAACATCTTCCAAAGAGACGAGTGGAATGAAAAGAGTATCACCATATGAGGAGGCTGCATAGTCTAGTTTTTTCCCCAAATACAGAACAGAAATATTTACTGAACACTCCTGCCTTTTCTGCACAATTATTGAGAATTTGGAATCGCTGTCGGCACACTGAAAAAAGAAAAGGAGTACTTGTGGCACCTTTGCGAATACAGACTAACTGGACATAATATGAGGGGGAAAGGAATCCAGGAGAGCTGGCTGTATTTTAAAAAATCGTTATTGAGGTTACAGGGACAAACCATCCCGATGTGTAGAAAGAATAGTAAATACAGCAGGTGACCATCTTGGCTTAACAGTGAAATCTTTGCTGATCTTAAACACAGAAAAGAAGCTTACAAGAAGTGGAAGCTTGGACAAATGACCAGGGAAGAGTATAAAAATATTGCTCGGGCATGCAGGAGTGAAATCAGGAAGGCCAAATCACACCTGGAGGTGCAGCTAGCAAGAGATCTTAAGAGTAACAAGAAGGGTTTCTTCAGGTATGTTAGCAACAAGAAGAAAGTCAAGGAAAGTGTGGGCCCCTTACTGAATGAGGGAGGCAACCTAGTGACAGAGGATGTGGAATAAGCTAATGTACTCAATGCTTTTTTTGCCTCTGTCTTCACGAACAAGGTCAGCTTCCCGACTACTGCACTGGGCAGCACAGCATGGGGAGGAGGTGACCAGCCCTCTGTGGAGAAAGAAGTGGTTCGGGACTATTTAGAAAAGCTGGATGAGCACAAGCCCATGGGGCCGGATGCGTTGCATTCGAGAGTGCTAAAGGAGTTGGCGGATGTGATTGCAGAGCCATTGGCCATTATCTTTGAAAACTCATGGCGATCAGGGGAAGTCCCGGACGACTGGAAAAAGGCTAATATAGTGCTCATCTTTAAAAAAGTGAAGAAGGAGGATCCTGGGAACTACAGGTCAGTCAGCCTCACCTCAGTCCCTGGAAAAATCATGGAGCAGGTCCTCAAGGAATCAGTTCTGAAGCACTTAGAGGAGAGGAAAGTCAGCATGGATTCACCAAGGGCAAGTCATGCCTGACTAATCTAATTGACTTTTATGATGAGACAACTGGCTCTGTGGATGAGGGGAAAGCAGTGGATGTGTTGTTCCCTGACTTTAGCAAAGCTTTTGACACGGTCTCCCACAGTATTCTTGCCAGCAAGTTAAAGAAATATGGGCTGGATGAAAGGACTATAAGGTGGATAGAAAGCTGGCTAGATTGTCGGGCTCAACGGATAGTTATCAATGGCTCCATGCCTAGTTGGCAGCTGGTATCAAGTGGAGTGCCCCAGGGGTCGGTCCTGGGGCCGGTTTTGTTCAATATCTTCATAAATGATCTGGAGGATGGTGTGGATTGCACCCTCAGCAAGTTTGCAGATGACACTAAACTGGGAGGAGTGGTAGATACGCTGGAGGGCAGGGATAGGATACAGAGGGACCTAGACAAATTAGAGGATTGGGCCAAAAGAAATCTGATGAGGTTCAACAAGGACAAGTGCAGAGTCCTGCACTTAGGACTGAAGAATCCCACGCACTGCTTCAGACTAGGGACCGAATGGCTTGGCAGCAGTTCTGCAGAAAAGGACCTAGGGGTTACAGTGGACGAGAAGCTGGATATGAGTCAACAGTGTGCCGTTGTTGCCAAGAAGGCCAATGGCATTTTGGGATGTATAAGTAGGGGCATTGCCAGCAGATCGAGGGACGTAATCGTTCCCCTCTATTTGACATTGGTGAGGCCTCATCTGGAGTACTGTGTCCAGTTTTGGGCCCCATACTACAAGGAGGATGTGGAAAAATTGGAAAGCGTCCAGGGGAGGGCAACAAAAATGATTAGGGGACTGGAACACATGACTTATGAGGAGAGGCTGAAGGAACTGGGATTGTTTAGTCTGTGGAAGAGACGAATGAGGGGGGATTTGATAGCTGCTTTCAACTACCTGAAAGGGGGTTCCATAGAGGATGGCTCTAGACTGTTCTCAGTGGTAGCGGATGACAGAACGAGGAGTAATGGTCTCAAATTTCAGAGGGGGAGGTCTAGGTTGAATATTAGGAAAAACATTTTCACTAGGAGGGTGGTGAAACACTGGAATGCGTTACCTAGGGAGGTGGTGGAATCTCCTTCCTTGGAAGTTTTTAAGGTCAGGCTTGACAAAGCCCTGGCTGGGATGATTTAGTTGGCGTTGGTCCTGCTTTGAGCAGGGGGTTGGACTAGATGACCTCCTGAGGTCCCTTCCAACGCTGATATTCTATGATTTTATGAAATACTTTGTCGGGATTTTTTCTGTTCCAAATGTACTTTAAAATCTCCTAATTGTCTTTAACTCTGCTGGCCAAAGATTTCTCTTTGTGTCCCTTGGCTTCCCTTATCAATTGTATACAATTCCTAACTTCCCCATTCTTCTATTTATTATTATATATTTTTGAGCTGTCTTCACCTCCCCTCTAAACCAGGTTGTTTTTCAATCAGCACAGCCTTCTTCCTCAGTTGTGGAACTGTGGCTGTTTGGCCATCAAGTAAGTTCTTAGATAATTCCCAATTATCATTCACATTTTTATGATTAAATGCTTCCTGCCAGCTGATCTGGCTCACAATCATATTCAGCTTAGTGAAACTGGCACTATTAAAGCACCAAATACATCTATTACTGGTCTGGACTTTATTCTGCTTGCACATTATAAATGTGATCACATCATGATCACGTGTTCCAAAGCTACCATTAATTTTTGGTGCTTTGATCAGTTCCTTTTTGCCAGGACAAGGGCTCATAAAGAATTCCCTAGTGCTGGTTGAAAGCCATTTTGACTTAAGAGGGCGAAGAGGCCACATACCAGAGGTGTATGTGCGGGGGACGGCAGGGGTCAGGATCCAGGGACATGCGGGGGTGGGAGGAGGCTAGAGACCAGAGATGAATGGGGGCAGGAACCAGGGACGAGGGGGAGGCTAGAGAACAGAGATATAGGTGGTGTAGGGACCGGAGATGTAGAAGGAGCAGAAACCAGAGATGAAGGGGAGGTAGAAACCAGAGCAGGGGCTGACCGCATCTCACCTGAAACACTAGAAACCTGCTGGGGGGTGACAAGACCAATCTGAAGCCTGCCCAGAAATGCTCCCCCAGACCTTATCACAGGCTCCACTGGAGCAGCCCCAGGTAAAGCATTAGCAAAAATGCTGGCAAAGGCCTGATGCCTCCCCTGCAGCCCCGGCTCTCACAGGCCCCACTCAGCGCTGGACAAGGCCCATGGAAGCAGGCCGAGGCCCTCCCAGCCCCTCCACTCACCTGCAGTTCCAAGCTGCTGCTGCTCAGGAACATCTGGGTCAAGGTGTCAGCAAACTGGTTGATGGCTTGGAGGAACTCCCTGCAGGGAGAGCGACAAAGGCAGTGAGCGGCCCTGCCTGGAATGGTCTGTTGTGCCCTCAGCCCTTGCATGTGAGTGGGACGGGGCTGCTGAGCACTGACGCTACGTGCAGCCAGGCAGGGAGGCTGCTGCAAGGGTGCAGGCTCTCAGCCCCATGCTGCGAGATTTAATTGGGGATCAGTCCTGCTTTGAGCAGGGGGTTGGACTAAATGACATCCTGAGGTCCCTTCCAACCCTGATATTCTATGATTCTATGAAGCATTACCAAACCTCGCAGGTATCTGGCGAGTCTCACACTGGTTGGTGTTTTTCTCCAAGCCCCAGCTCCTGGAGCCCTGGGATTACAGCGGGAGCTGTATAGCATACAGTGTTTTTAAAAATCTGCATCTAGCCTCTGCAGTGGCTGAGAACAGCTGGAGAAGGTGCCACCAGGAGCAGGCAAAGGACTGGCCAGCGCTCGTGTTTGGCTGAACCCCGCAGCTCCCCAGCTCCAGAGTTTGGGGGGTTGACTTGTGATTATTGATACGGACCCTGGACTTCAGGAAAGCAGACTTCGACTCCCTCAGGGAACAGATGGCCAGGATCCCCTGGGGGACTAACATGAAGGGGAAGGGAGTCCAGGAGAGCTGGCTGTATTTCAAGGAATCCCTGTTGAGGTTACAGGGACAAACCATCCCGATGAGTCGAAAGAATAGTAAATATGGCAGGCGACCAGCTTGGCTTAATGGTGAAATCCTAGCGGATCTTAAACATAAAAAAGAAGCTTACAAGAAGTGGAAGGTTGGACATATGACCAGGGAAGAGTATAAAAATATTGCTCGGGCATGTAGGAAAGATATCAGGAGGGCCAAATCGCACCTGGAGCTGCAGCTAGCAAGAGATGTCAAGAGTAACAAGAAGGGTTTCTTCAGGTATGTTGGCAACAAGAAGAAAGCCAAGGAAAGTGTGGGCCCCTTACTGAATGAGGGAGGCAACCTAGTGACAGAGGATGTGGAAAAAGCTAATGTACTCAATGCTTTTTTTGCCTCTGTTTTCACTAACAAGGTCAGCTCCCAGACTGCTGCGCTGGGCATCACAAAATGGGGAAGAGATGGCCAGCCCTCTGTAGAGATAGAGGTGGTTAGGGACTATTTAGAAAAGCTGGACGTGCACAAGTCCATGGGGCCGGACGAATTGCATCCGAGAGTGCTGAAGGAATTGGCGGCTGTGATTGCAGAGCCCTTGGCCATTATCTTTGAAAACTCGTGGCGAACGGGGGAAGTCCCGGATGACTGGAAAAAGGCTAATGTAGTGCCCATCTTTAAAAAAGGGAAGAAGGAGGATCCTGGGAACTACAGGCCAGTCAGCCTCACCTCAGTCCCTGGAAAAATCATGGAGCAGGTCCTCAAAGAATCAATCCTGAAGCACTTAGAGGAGAGGAAAGTGATCAGGAACAGTCAGCATGGATTCACCAAGGGAAGGTCATGCCTGACTAATCTAATCGCCTTTTATGATGAGATTACTGGTTCTGTGGATGAAGGGAAAGCAGTGGATGTATTGTTTCTTGACTTTAGCAAAGCTTTTGACACGGTCTCCCACAGCATTCTTGTCAGCAAGTTAAGGAAGTATGGGCTGGATGAATGCACTATAAGGTGGGTAAAAAGCTGGCTAGATTGTCGGGCTCAACGGGTAGTGATCAATGGCTCCATGTCTAGTTGGCAGCCGGTGTCAAGTGGAGTGCCCCAGGGGTCGGTCCTGGGGCCGGTTTTGTTCAATATCTTCATAAATGATCTGGAGGATGGTGTGGATTGCACTCTCAGCAAATTTGCGGATGATACTAAACTGGGAGGAGTGGTAGATACGCTGGAGGGGAGGGATAGGATACAGAGGGACCTAGACAAGTTGGAGGATTGGGCCAAAAGAAATCTCATGAGGTTCAATAAGGATAAGTGCAGGGTCCTGCACTTAGGACGGAAGAACCCAATGCACCGCTACAGACTAGGGACCGAATGGCTAGGCAGCAGTTCTGCGGAAAAGGACCTAGGGGTGACAGTGGACGAGAAGCTGGATATGAGTCAGCAGTGTGCCCTTGTTGCCAAGAAGGCCAATGGCATTTTGGGATGTATAAGTAGGGGCATAGCGAGCAGATCGAGGGACGTGATCGTTCCCCTCTATTCGACACTGGTGAGGCCTCATCTGGAGTACTGTGTCCAGTTTTGGGCCCCACACTACAAGAAGGATGTGGATAAATTGGAAAGAGTCCAGCGAAGGGCAACAAAAATGATTAGGGGTCTAGAGCACATGACTTATGAGGAGAGGCTGAGGGAGCTGGGATTGTTTAGTCTGCAGAAGAGAAGAATGAGGGGGGATTTGATAGCTGCTTTCAACTACCTGAAAGGGGGTTCCAAAGAGGATGGCTCTAGACTGTTCTCAATGGTAGCAGATGACAGAACGAGGAGTAATGGTCTCAAGTTGCAATGGGGGAGGTTTAGATTGGATATTAGGAAAAACTTTTTCACTAAGAGGGTGGTGAAACACTGGAATGCGTTACCTAGGGAGGTGGTAGAATCTCCTTCCTTACAGGTTTTTAAGGTCAGGCTTGACAAAGCCCTGGCTGGGATGATTTAACGGGGACTTGGTCCTGCTTTGAGCAGGGGGTTGGACTAGATGACCTTCTGGGGTCCCTTCCAACCCTGATATTCTATGATTCTATGATTCTATGATTGGTCGGTCGGGGTGGACAAGACCGGTGGGGGGCATGTCTGGCGGGATTCCTGTGAGTGAAGGTGCTGCACCCCTGGCTCAGGGAGACAGCCCAAAGAGCTCTGAACAGCTGGGCTGTCAGAAATTGGAGCCATCAGCCTGCCTGTCAGAGGCCGGAAGAGGCCCCGCTGTGAGGGGTATTACAAAGCCCTGTCCCCGGGCGAGGAGGCAGCTGTCTGGCTGGTTGGCCTGCTGTCTGCGCTGGAGCAGCCCATGCAGGCGACCTTGACCCCCGCTCCCCCCCGTGTGCACACCCCAACTCATGCCCATGCCTGCATCACCCATACAGGCATGCACCCCCATGCAACAGCATGCCCATACCTCGCCCCCCAGAACAGAGAACCTCACACACAGACACGCACACACACAGCCAGCACGTCCACCCCCAGGGTGGGCACGCTGTGACGAAGTGGGACTGTTCTTAATGTTTCCTCCGAATATGGTGGGGGTGCCTCAGTTTCCCCTATGCAGTTCTTAAGTATCTAGGTGGTGGGGTAAGGGTGTATAATCACTGCAGAGCCCTAGAGGGCATGTGTGTGCGGGGGTCTGGACACAGAGAATGGCCGACACCCTGTTTCCTGGCCACTGATGGCCTGGGCCCTTCCCCCCTGCAAGGTGAGAGCTAAAGGGTTGGAGAACAAAGGAATCAGGTGACCACCTGGCCCGGGGAAAGGAACAAAGCCCAGAGGAGGAGGGGCTGGAGGGAGTTTCAGTTTGGGACTGGCTGGGACATGGAGTGAAGGGCAGACGTGGTTGTCTGGCTCACTGCTCCCCAAAATGGACCCAGCTGAGGGGTCCTGTTCTCTGCACCTACAAGCTCTGTTTTAGACCATGTTCCTGTCGTCTAATAAACCTTCTGTGTTACTGGGTGGCTGAGAGTCACGTCTGACTGCGGAGTTGGGGGGCAGGACCCTCTGGCTTCCCCAGGACGCCGCCTGAGCGGACTCGCTGTGGGAAGCGCACGGAGGGGCAGAGGATGCTGAAGGCTCTGAGGTCAGACCCAGGAAGATGGAAGTTGTGTGAGCTGTGTGTCCTGCAGACAGGCTGCTCCCGGAGAGGAGACTTCCCCAGAGTCCTGCCTGGCTTCGTAGGGAGCAGTTCCAGAGCATCGCCCAGGGACTCCGTGACACACGCACATGTGCACACACAGACCCATCCCCTCTTCTCTCACCTTCCACACCCTGTCCACAGCCACCTCCCCAGTCCTGTCACTGATCCACAAGATCTGTGCCAAGCCCCAGCTTTTCAACAGTCCCTTGGGGGAACCCCTCAGTGGGGCAGTCCCCCAAGGGTTCCACTCTCCCTTTGGGGCAGGCCCTGCAGCCTCCCTGGCTCCTAGACTGAGCCTCTGGGTGCCAGCAGCCCTCCTGCTGCCCCCCGAGAGCTCTGCCCGGCCAGGCCAGCTGAGAGAGGCAGAGGCGTGTCCTGGGCAGAGGCGTGTCCATGCTGCAGGACTCGTGCCCCCAGCCAGGATTCACAGTGACTCCCCAACAGCGTTTCCCAAACAGAGCCGGGTTCACGAGTCACCTGGCCCCAGCGTGGGCAGCCCTTGGGTCAGCGCAGAGACAGAGCCGGTAACGCAGCGTCTGGCCTGGGCAGCCCAGAGCAATTCACCAGCCCAGCTGCTGGGACTCCATTGCCAGGCTGGCTCTGACCCCCTCAGTCAGTTCTCAGGTCAGAGAGCGCCAAGCTCCTTCCAGAGCCCATGCTTAGCCCCCCCACTTACCCCCTCCCACCCACGCTTACCCCCCTGCCCACACTTAGCCCTCTCCACTTAACCCCTCCCCCCCACGCTTAGCCCCCCCACTTACCCCCTCTCACCCACGCTTACCCCCCACTTACCCCCTCCCACCCACGCTTAGCCCCCCACTTAGCCCCTCCCACCAACGATTAGCCCCCCCATGCTTAGACCCCCACTTACCCCCTTCCACCCACGCTTAGCCCCCCTTATCCCCTCCCCCCATGCTTAGACCCCCCACTTACTCCCTCCCACCCACGCTTAGTCCCACCCACGCTTAGACCCCCCCACTTACCCCCTTCCATCCATGCTTACCCCACACACACTTAGCCCCCCCACTGACCCTCTCCCACCTCTCAGGCCTTTGTTCTCGGCTGGGGTCTCTGCTCAGCTCCGGGCTGAGAGGCAGGAGACCCGGGAGTCACTGGAGCTGGCATTGTCTCTCCGACCCCCTGGTGCTCTGGCTCAGTTTCAGCCAGTTCCTTACTCTTGGTCTGTCCTGAGAGCAAACTTAACCCCCCACCCCACGCTGGGGAGCCATGCAAGGTCTGGGGGAAACTGAGGCCCACAGAGTCATAAAAACATTACAAAAATTCCCCACTTTGTTACTCTGTCACTGCCTCCTCCTGGATATCAGGCTATCAATTCCCCTAGGGTACCATACCCCCCACAGCCCTGCCCCCAAAGATATACAGCCCGCTCCCCCCACAGACCCTGCCCCCACAGATGCACAGCCCCCGCGTACCTCCCACAGCCCTGCCCCATAGATACAAAGCCCCCTTCGTCCACAGTACCGTCCCCCCTGTCCTGTCTATACCGGGGCCGCGCTGGGCACAGAACTACCAGCAGCCTCGCCCAGGGCGCTGAGGGGCGTTTAAATCAAGGGTGTGACACACAGCGCTGCCTAGCGGTGGAGCGGTATAACACAGTATAGAATTTCATTGCACCTCCCCTGGCCCCCACCCCACAGATACAGAGCCCCCTCCCTCCCACCTTCCCCACAACCCCTCCTCCACTGATACAGAGCCCCCTCGCCCCATACCTACCCCACAGCCCCTCCCCCACAGTACAATACTTCCACCCCACAGATACACAGCCTCCTCCCCCACAATACCTACCCCACAGCCCCCTCCCCCATGATACCCCTCCCTCACAGTATGATACCCCCACCCCACAGATACAAGGCCCCCCTCCCCTACAGTACCATCCCCCCCACAGCCCTCACCCCACCTCTCTCCTCCACAGTGTCGCACCCCTATGGTCCCTGCCCCACAGATGCATGCTCCCTTCCCCCCACAATCCCTTATCCCTTCAGGGATTCTGCCCATGAACTCCATTACACCAAACATCACCCCACACCCATCATAACCCAAAGACCCACCTCAGCCCCATGTCTCCCACCTCCCTCCCCAGCCTGGCGGAGGGCGGCTGAACTGAAGGCAGGTCCCTTCCTGCCTTTGGGGAGAACCCTGGGCATCCCAACAGGGCTACGATGTCTCTACCCTGGCTACTCCACGGGCCCTGGCCTGGCTAGAGCATTTTGTAGGCAGAGGCTCCCCCAGCCCCAGCGCCTGTTCCCTGCCCATGCCAGGCCCAGCCCCTCTCTGGGGCAGCTGAGCCTAGTGTGCCCCCAGCATCCCCCAGGTTGGAGCAAGCAGCCCCCACCCCAGCTCAGCTGCACTTGGGTGAAGAGGACCTGTAGGTGCCGGGCGGACTCAGCCCTTTGTGGGGACAGGGATGTTTTACCGGGACATGTAGGGCCTGTTTGCACTCGGGACGCTACAAGGGCCCAACAGCAGCGCTCCAGCGTAAACACTCGTGCCAGCCGCGTAGTCCAGCCACCTCCCCGAGATGGGGCAGCTGGGCCGTGGGAAGAATTCTTCCGTCAACCGAGCGCTGGCCGTACCGGGCCAGGGGGCTGAACTACACTGCTGGGGAGCGAGGGGAGGGTTACACCCCTGAGGTCGACCCCACATTTCAGCTCAGACCAGCCCTACATTTGCCACCTTTGAGGCCTGGGCATGTTTCAGGTAGAAGCTGCAGCACCGGCCCCAGACTCAGCTGCAGGCAGGAGCCAGGCTGAGCGGAGGCAGCGGCTGGGCCAGGGGGCCTCCGACAGGTGAGCAGGGGGACCCGAAAAACAAGACGTGTCCATTCCGTTGCAGGTCTGTGCGCTCCCTGAGCACAGCTGCCAAAATCTTTTCCCTTAGTATCGGCTCCAGCACCCGAACAGCGGCACAGTGCGTGGGGAACGTGTGAACCCACACGGGCTGCTGCTCGGCAGACTTGTGCTAGGAAAGCAGCGGAAGCAGCTTGAGGCCTTGTGGAGCGAGCCATTAGATTAGCTGGGGGCGAGATGTTCGTGAGTTCGTAACACGCCCACATACATGAAGGAATCCACAATGAGACTCTGGGCAGAGAGCGGGGGACCTTTCATTCTTTCCGTATTGCACCAGCTGAGCAGATCTGCAGAACGGTGTGGTGCATTGTGGGTAGCCAGCTAGAGCCCGCCGAACACCCAGTGAAAGAGGCGCTGTCCCTCTCCATTCACATGGGGCGTAGGGGGGACACCGGCAGGAAGATTGCTGGACTGCAATGGGATTGTGAGACCACCTTTGGAAGGAACGACGGTGTGGTTGCAACTGGCCTTTGTCCTTGAAAAAAGGCTGAATGTGGAGGCTCCGATGTGAGAGCCTGGATCTCTGAAGTGATAGTCACCAGGAAGGCCACTTTCCAGGAAAGCAGTAACAACAAATATGTTGTAATGGTTCGAATGGGGGCCCTGTAAGTTTGGACAGGACAAGGTTCAGGTCCCAGCAGGGGCGGGGTAGAGGGATCTCTCACCTGGCGGTACACCCTCTTCAGGCCTTTGAAAAACCGGGTGACCATGTCATGAGAGAAGATGGATTGGTTGTCCACCTTGGGATGGAAGGCAGAGATGGCCGCTAGGTGGCCTTGACTGAAGAGAGCGCTCGGTCTGGTTGTTTCAGTAGGAGCAGGTACTCTAAGATAAGCTGCAGAGATGACGGTGACAGTGGTATTTGCTGTTGGGAGCACCATATGGAAAATCACTTCCATTTTGCAAGGTAGGTGGCCCAGGTGGAGGGCTTTCTCCTGCTCAGTAGGACCTTGCAGACCTGCTCCAAGAAAGCCTGCTCTCCCGGATTTAGACCTGGAGCTTCCAGGCTGTCTGATGAAGAGAGCTGAGATTCGAGTGCAGCAACCAACCATGGTCCTGGGAGATCGAGTCTGGATGCCGTGGAAGTTGGAGTGGCGCCTCCACGGACGTGCTGAGAAGAGTGGTAAACCAGTGCTGCCTGAGCTCTGCAGGGACCAGCAGGATGACCTGCGCTCGGTCTCGCTTGATCTTCATCAGAACCTTGTGAATCAGTGGGGTAGCAGGAAATGTGCAGTAAAGGCATCTTGTCCATGGCAACAGGAACGCGCCTGTGAGGGACCCCGGGCTGTGACCTCGCAGGGAGCAGAGATGATGTAATTTCCTGCTGTCACAGGTGGCAAATAGGTCTACAAGGCCCGGGGAGTCCTTCACCATCGAAAGATGTCCCTCACCATATCCAGCTGATGTGTCGGTTGCTAGGGACAAAGACAGCTGAGGTCTTGAGAAGGGTCTCCCTGCACATACCGTGTGGCTATCCAGCCACATCAGCGAGCTGAGGTCCTGGGTCGGAATTGTGCGCACCGAGTCCAGGTGATGGTGAGAGGGGGAGTAGACCGTGGCTAGCCAGGCTGGGAGAGGTCTGAGACATAGTCTCGCACGTTGCACTAGTTATATGCATGACACCATCTGGCCCAGGAGGCTCAGACACTTCCGTATGCGATTGGATGAGCTCAAAGGGATCTTAGCATGGCTGTTACTGAGTGGAACTGGTCTTCCGGAAGCGTAGCTCTCGCTTGCACGGAATCGGGAACCGCCCCAATGAATCTCTGTCCTTTGGGTGGACGCCTTACGTTCAGCAGGAGGCAAATGCATTGAAGGTCAATTGGATGAGACGGATGTCGGCTTCCAATTGAGCTCTGGAGCGGCCTTTTGTCACGGAGTGTGGGGGAGTCCAGGCCCTGCACCCCTCTTCCTGGGACTCACTGAGACTCTCAGCCAGCCAGCAAAACAGAAGGTTTATTGGACAACAGGAACACAGTCCAAAACAGAGCTTGTGGGGACACCCAGGACCCCTCAGTCAAGTCCTTCTGGGGGAGCAGGGAGCTTAGACCCCAGCCCTGGGGTTCCCTGTGTTCCTCCACCCAGCCCCAAACTGAAACCAAACCCACCCAGCAGGTTCCCTGCTGCAGCCTCCGTCCACATTCCTGGGCAGAGGTGTCACCTCCCCCTCCCCCTCCTGGCTCAGGTGACAGGCTCTCAGGTCTCCCGTCCCCAGGGCACATTCCCAGGTCAACACTCCCCCCTCCCTGCTGCGTCACATCGTCACACCTTTGACTAGCCAGTCATTGAGAGACGGAAAGAAGGGGACTCCCTTTTTTCTGAAACATGTTGCTACCACTTCCATACCCTTGGTGAAAACTCGCAGAGTGGCTGGTAATGGCCTTGGTTCACTACAAACCTAAGGAGATGTCTGTGGCCATGAAAGATCGAGATGTGGAAATAAGCCTCTTTTAGATCAAGGGCAGCATACCAGTCCCCAGGATCAGCAAGGGGGTGATGGAGCCAAGGAGACCATGCGGAACTTTACACTCTTGAGATACCGGTTGAGACAGCGCAGGTCTAAACTGGGTCTGAGACCCGCCTTGGCTTTCACAATTAGGAAGTAACAGGAATAGAAACTGTTTCCTCTCACCTGAACTGGAACCTCTTCCATGGGTCCCACCCGAAGGAGGAACTGGGCTTCTTGTTCCAACAGATGCTTGTGAGAATGGTCCCTGAAGAGAGATGGGGGGCTGGGGGGGTGGACAGGAATTGGATGGTGTAACCCAGTTTTACTGTGCTGAGAACCCAGCTGTCTGATGTGATCTGGGTCCAGGCATCCAGGAAGTGTGAGCGGTGGTAGGAGAACAAGGGGGTAGCTAGATCCGATGCAGGGGGGCTGGAATGCCGACCTTGAGCATCTCGTCAAATGAGTGCTTCGATGATCCCGGGTGAGAGGGACCCGACAAGGAGGTTGGGGGAGAAGGTCTGTGCCTGAATCTGTCATTCTTTCTCCTGGGCTCGTCCTGCCTAGGTGGCTGACAGAATGAACGGTCCGTCTGCTGTGGCCTGTGCTGCTTCCTCGACCCTGCCGGTGCATAAAGTCCCAAGGATTTCAGGGTTGCTTTTGAGTCCTTGAGGCCAAGTCTGTCGTCCGTTTGCTCTGAGAGGAGTGCTGATCCCTCGAATGGAAGGTCCTGAATAGTCTGTGGTGCCTCGTGAGGGAGCCCTGAGGCTGCAGGCAGGAGCTCTGGTGCACTGTTACCGCTGTGGCCATTGATCTGGCCACGGAGTCAGCTGCGTCCAGGGCCACCTGCAGGGAGGCACAAACCAAGGTTTTCCCCTTCTCAATCAGGGAGGAAAACTCCTGTCTGGAGTCCTGTGGGAGAAGGTCCTTGAATTTTTGATCAAGCTGAACTCCCACATATTAACATCACAACGACCCAGCAAGGCTTGCTGGTTCGCTGGGTGGATCTGAAGGCCCCTGTAGAATAAGCCTGCAGTCTGAACAGGTCCAATCTCTTTGGGTCCTTTGCCTTGGGCATAGGAGCCGTCTGTCCCTGGCGAGCCCTTTCGCTGGCAGGGGTCCCAGGGGAGGGGGAGAAACAAGGGATCAATATCGCAGGGCTGGTACGAGATACTTGCACTCTGTGTGCTTTGCTGCCAGAAGGAGGGAGGCTGGGGTTTGCCGCAGGGCCTTAATTGTGTCCATGATGGCTTCATTTAGCAGCTGGGCCGTGTGCTGCCTCGTTGACCATGTTAGAGGCTGCCTGCTTCAAAGAGTGCTGGCAAGCCCTGTAGTGGCCCTGTGGTGGGGAGCCCCCTGGGGTTACTAATGCCTCATCCCGAGAGCGGGATGAGGAGGCTGAAACGGGCTGGAGAGCCTCCACTGGTTCCTGCAGGAAGCTGCTGGGCTTCTCCCGTGGCTCGGTGCCATGCTCTGTACCAGAGTCCGGATCTGTAGCCCCACTGCGGAGTGCCGGGGGCGCCCTGACCTCCGAGACAACAGAGTACGAGTGTCTGGACGGGATGCCCTGTGGTGGGGGAAACCCCCAAGGGCTCCAAAAGGGGCACTGCATGGCTGCGGTCCCCATGGACCCAATGGCCAAACGCCGGGAGGCACCGGGGCAGGATAGGAACGGCCTGGAGAACAGCAAGGAGGGAATTACGAGCCCATCTTGGAGTCTGACGAAGACGACAAGCTGTGGGGCAGAGACCAGGGCGGTGCCGTGTCGCTCGGTGCCGGAGAGGGTCACTGAGGTGATCTCGAGGCTGACAACATGCTGGACAATGGCCCCGGCATTGGGTGAGGTTCTGGTGCTGGCTCCCTGCTACTTGGTGGCACTGGCGGTGCCAAGTCTTGACCCTCTGGGGATCCTGGTACCGGAAGGGTGGAAAGGTCCCTGGCCGCGGCCAACGCCTCAGGAACTGGCCGCTGCGTTTGCTCTGGGCTGCTCCCTTGCAGGTGTCTGAGGGGCTTGATGCGGCACCAGAAGACGTGGTGCTGGGGAGGAAGAGCGGCCGACAGGTCTCACCCTCTCTTCTTTTGCCCTCAGTACCGGGGACCTGCTCTTGTCTTGGTGTCTGCGGGGCTTCTTGGGCACCGGGGGAAATGACCGGGGCACTGGGCACCCCCCCACAGTGCCCAGCCCCCTTGTGGCACCCAGCCTCCCGCAGCGCCCAGATCCCCGAGGTGCCTGGCCCTCCCCCCGCACAGCGCCCAGCTCCCCACCCCACGGTGCCCAGCCCCCTTGTGGCACCCAGCCCCCCCACGGTGCCCAGCTCCCTGCAGTGCCCAGCCCCTCCCCCCCGCAGTGCCCAGCCCCCCCGCAGCACCCAGCTAGGGTTGCCAACTTTCTACTCGCACAAAACTGGACACCCTTGCCCTGCCCCTCCTCCAAGGCTCTGCTCCCGCTCACCCCCGCCCCCCCCGTCGATCGCTCTCCCCACCCTCACTCACTTGCTCATTTTCATCTCAGGGGGTTGGGGTGAGGGAGGGGCTGAGGGCTCTGGGGTGGGGCCAGAAATTAGGTGTTTGGGTGTAGGAGGGGGCTCCGGGCCGGGAGGCGGAGCTGAGGGGTTCGGAGGACGGGGGTGGGGGCTCCGGGCCGGGAGGCGGAGCTGAGGGGTTCGGAGGATGGGAGGGGGCTCCGGGCTGCTGCAGGGGGTTGGTGTGTGGGACGGGGTACAGACTCTGGGCTGGGATTGCGGATTCCAGGGTGGGGCCAAAAATGAAGGATTCAGGGTGTGGGAGGGAGCTCCGGGAAGGGACAGGGCGTTGGGGTGGGGGGGAGGGCTCTGGCTGGGCGTGTGGGCTCTGGGGTGGGGCCCCAGGACTCCCGCCCCCAGCAAACAGAGCAGGAGCAAAATGTAATAGCCTGTCCTCAACCAACTCCCACCTAACACTCCAGGGCCCCCCCAACCCACCCCCCTGTTAAATGTCTCTATGGCCATGGCCCCCCCCAGCCCACCCCCTTGTTAAATGCCCCCTTGGCTATGGCCCCCCCAACCCACCCCCCTCTTAAACATTCCTGTGGCCCCAGCCCCCCTAACTCACCCCCCATTAAATGCCCCCATGGTCCCGGCCCCCTAACTTGTCCCTCGTTAAATGCCTCTGCGGTGATGGTCCCCCCAACCTGCCCTCCCATTAGATGCCCCCATGGCCACAGCCCCCCCCACACCCCATAGGCCCAGGTTACCAAGCTTTCACCCCAGAGACACACGACGCCTCTTCTGTGTAAGGCGTGTCACTGAGCTGCCCCTCTGGCACGGCACCGCGCAGGGGCTGGACAGAACAATGCCGATAACGTGCCACGACACCCCCAGCCCAGCTCCTGGCTAAACACCCCCCTGGTGCCCCCACCTCCCGCAAACACCCCCCAGCCATCAGTGCTTCCCTGTCCCACACAGCCCCCAGCACCTCCCCAACCGGCCACCCAGCTCCTTCGCCTTTCCACCCCTGCTGAGCTGGAGCTTCCAGGATCCCCCTGGCCTGGCTGCCGGGGCATGTGCCCTGTGGGTGCTTGTGGGAGAGGAGCCCTGCAGCCCCTCTGTCTCTGGACAGGCAGGTCCAGTCTCCGCACGTTCCTTCCCACCAGCCCAGCCTTGCGGCGGGGCCCTGCTCACCGGTTCTGCACCATGTTCATCACCATCCAGTCGGAGGGGTACACAGTCTTGCCAATCAGATCCTTGAACAGGATGAAGGTCTCCATGAGAAAGTCCTGCCGAGCAAGGAGGCCCTGTTAGGACCCAGGATGCTGCCAGTTGCCTGCAGCCCCTGGGTTCGCCCAGGGGTGAGGGTGCCCAACCCGGGCGGGGCGAGCTGGCTGAGGAAGGAGGTGAGGCTGACAGCGGGGGAAGCAGTGAGAGGATGGGGCACCCGGCAGGTGAGGGAAGGTTTGCCCATCTCTTCAGGGCTCTCATAGGGCCCCAAGAGCAAAGTGTCTCCTCCCTGGCCTGGGAGCAGGCTGTGCCAGCTCCTCCCCCACGCACCAGCCTGTCTCTAACTGGCGTCGCCACCACGGCCTCTGGCCTGAAGCTGCAGCTGAGTCTGGCGGCACTGGCTCCTGGCTCCCTCCCAGGGCCACAGTGCGAGCCCAAGGGCAGGAGACTGGCCCAGGCCCAGGGGACACTGGCCCTCCTCACCCGCTGTCCGGGGGCAGGGGCGCAAACATGCTTCCTGGCTTTGGGGCTGCTAGGCAGTGAGCTCAGCTCAGCCCTCCCTTGCCACGACCCTCCCCAGCCAACAGCAGGGGATCAGACCAGCTGCCCCTTGGCAGGGCACCACAAGGGGTGGGGTGGACAGGACACAGTTTCCCCCTCCCTCACACACTGGGTAAAAACTTGTCCCCAGTTGGTGCCCCGGAGCCAGCACAGAGCGAGCGGGCAGGTCTCTTCCCTCTGCCCACGGAGAAGGGGAAAAGCAGCAGAGGCAGTCGGGCTGGGGGGTGCCAAGGACACAGAGCTGGCGGTGGGGGCGCCATGGGGGAGAGGGTTCTGAGGAGCTGGGGGGCACCATGGGGGGTGTCGAGGCTCTGGCTCTGGGGTGCAATGGGGGAGGGGGTGCCGAGGAGCTGGCAGTGGGAATCCCGTTGGGGGAGGGGGACGCCGAGGTGCTGGCTCACAGGTGCTGTGGGGGAGGGGGCGCCGAGGAGCTGGCTGTGGGGTGCCGTGGGGGAGGGGGCGCCGAGGAGCTGGCAGTGGGGATCCTGTTGGGGGAGGGAGCACCGAGGAGCTGGCAATGGGGGTGCCGTGGGGCAGGGGGCGCCGAGGAGCTGGCTGGCGGGTGCCGTGGGGGAGGGCGCGCCGAGGAGCTGGCTGTGGGGTGCCGTGGGGGAGGGCGCGCCGAGGCGCTGGCTGTGGGGTGCCGTGGGGGAGGGGGCACCGAGGAGCTGGCAGTGGGGATCCCGTTGGGGGAGGGGGCATCGAGGAGCTGGCAATGGGGGTGCCGTGGGGGAGGGGGCGCCGAGGAGCTGGCTGTGGGGTGCCGTGGGGGAGGGGGCGCCGAGGCGCTGGCTGTGGGGTGCCGTGGGGGGGGGGGGCGCCGAGGCGCTGGCTGTGGGGTGCCGTGGGGGAGGGGGCGCCGAGGAGCTGGCAGTGGGGTGCCGTGGGGGAGGGGGCGCCGAGGAGCTGGCAGTGGGGTGCCGTGGGGGAGGGGGCGCCGAGGCGCTGGCTGTGGGGTGCCGTGGGGGGGGGGGCGCCGAGGCGCTGGCTGTGGGGTGCCGTGGGGGGGGCGCCGAGGAGCTGGCAGTGGGGTGCCGTGGGGGGGGGGGGCGCCGAGGCGCTGGCTGTGGGGTGCCGTGGGGGGGGGGGCGCCGAGGCGCTGGCTGTGGGGTGCCGTGGGGGGGGCACCGAGGCGCTGGCTGTGGGGTGCCGTGGGGGGGGGGGGCGCCGAGGCGCTGGCTGTGGGGTGCCATGGGGGGGCGCCGAGGAGCTGGCAGTGGGGTGCCGTGGGGGGGGGGGGCGCCGTGGTAGCCTGGGGAACAGCACTGTCACTGCCAGGCCTCTTACGACCGCGCAGCCTGCAGAGCCCCGGCCAGGACCCCGAACTCCGCCACTGTCTCCTAGCAACGTCTGGGGGGGGCTGGCTCGATCCAGGCGTCTGGCTGGAGCGAGGACCCAGCCCGGCTGCTCGGGGGCGCTAGCGAGGGGGGAGGCAAGCACAGAAGAGTACCATCCACCCCCCCCCGCCCCCTGAGCTATTCAGCTTTGTGGCACAGGCTCAGATCTGGCCAGGCCCATGCACCGCCCCCACTGACCCACCTGACACCAGCCTTTAAGCGCCCCCTCCCCCCCCGGGTGTCTGTCCCAGTCTCCTCCCTTCGATCCCCCTCCTGGCCCGGCTCTGCAGCCCCTAACCCCATTCCATCCCCTCTGCCAGTTTCATCACTTTGCCATCAGCTGCAGAGCTGCTCCTGGAGCTAAATCCCGAGCCGATGCCAGCCGGTGATGCTCTGGGGCCGCTGGACTTCGCCCCCCGTGGGCCCTACGTGGCACCCTCCCATAGAGGCACCAAGGCGAGGCATCACTGCCAGTGAGCCAGGCCAGCACCTCTCCTTGCAGCCTGGCTTGGGGGCGGCCTGCCAGCTGGGCACTGCCCATCTGGGTGTGGGAGACCCCTGCCCGCAGCCCATGGGAAGGGACCGGCCTGGGCCACGCAGAAGGGATGCAGAGCAGCTAGGGAGTGTCTGGGACGGGATGGGGGCAGGGGCTGTCCGGCCCGGGGGCGGGGGAGCGGCTGCTACGTCAGTACCACAGCGAGCGACAGCCCCCTGGGAGCTGCCGGGCCGAGCCCTGGAGAGCACAGGCTGAGCGGGCGACTCACCACCAAGTCGGGCCGGGCAGAGAAGGCCTGGATGTAGGAGCTGTAATGGGCCTCGTCCATCTGGTTCAGGATGGCTGCCATGCAGGCCACGTAGTGACTCTGAGGAGAGACAGCCCCGGGGAGTCAACAGGACAGACGCCGACCCAGGCCTTGCAGTGCAGTGAACCGAGCGATTGCTCGCTGGGATCCCCCAGCCTGACCCCCGGCCTCCGCCCGCCCATAGAATCACAGGACTGGAAAGGACCTCAAGAGGTCATCTAGTCCAGTCTCCTGCTCTCATGGCAGGACTAAGTATCACCTAGACCATCCCTGACAGGTGTTTGTCCAACCTGCTCTGAAAACTCCTCAGTGATGGAGACTCCACAACCTCCCTGGGCAATTTATTCCAGTGCTTAACCACCCTGACAGTTAGGAAGTTTTTCTTAATGTCCAACCTAAACCTCCTTTGCCGCAATTTAAGCCCATTGCTTCTTGTCCTATTCTCAGAGGTTAAGAACAATTTTTCTCTCTCCTCCTTGTAACAACCTTTTACATACTTGAAAACTGTTATGTCCCTTCTCAGTCTTCTCTTCTCCAGACAAAACAAATCCAATTTTTTCAATCTTCCCTCATAGGTCATGTTTTCCAGACCTTTGATCATTTTTGTCGCTCTTCTCTGGACTATCTCCAGTTTGTCCACATCTTTCCTGAAATGTGGCACCCAGAACTGGACACAATACTCCACTTAAGGCCTAATCAGCGTGGAGTAGAGCAGAAGAATTACTTCTTGTGTCTTGCTTACAACATGCGTGCTAATACATCCCGGAATGATGTTTGGTTTTTTTGCAACAGCGTTACACTGTTGACTCATATTTAGCTTGTGATCCACTGTGACCCCCAGATCCCTTTCCGCAGCACTCTTTCCTAGGCAGTCATTTCCTGGGCTGTCGATTAATCGCAATTAACTCACATGATTATCTCAAAAAAATTAATCACGATTAATCGCACTGTTAAACAATAGAATAAAAATTGAAATTTATTAAATATTTTTTGATGTTTTCTACATTTTCAAATATATTGATTTCTATTACAACACAGAATACAAAGTGTACAGAGCTCACTTGATACTATTGTTTTTGATTACAAATATTTGCACTTTAAAAATGATAAACAAAAGAAATAGTATTTTTCAATTCACCTCATACAAGTACTGTGGCGCAATCTCTTTACTGTGAAAGTGTAACTTACAAATGTAGATATTTATTACATAACTGCACTCAAAAACAAAACAATGTAAAACTTGAGAGCCTACAAGTCCACTCAGTCCTACTTCTTGGTCAGCTAATCGCTAAGACAAATAAGTTTCTTTACATTTACGGGAGATAATGCTGCTGCCTGCTTCTTATTTACCATGTCACCTGAAAGTGAGAACAGGCATTCATGTGGTACTTTTGTAGCCGGCATTGCAAGGTATTTACGTGCCAGATATGCTAAACATTTGTTTGCCCCTTCATGCTTCAGCCACCCTTCCAGGGGACATGCTTCCATGCTGATGATGCTCGTAATGCATTCATTAAATTTGTGACTGAACTCCTTGGGGGAGAATTGTACGTCTCCTGTTCTGTTTTACCCACATTCTGCCCTATATTTCATGTCAGAGCAGCCTCAGATGATGACCCAGCACATGTTCATTTTAAGAACACTGTCACAGCAGATTTGACAAAATGCAAAGAAGGTACCAATGTGAGATTTCTAAAAATAGCTACAGCATTTGACCTAAGGTTTAAGAATCCGAAGCGCTTGTGACGTTATTGACACAAACTGGGACAGTATAGATTATTGTTGCAACCAAGGTACTATACAGGCACCAAATCTTGTATAAAGGGGGTCAAATAAGGTGTCTAAGACAAGGTTATTGTTGGCTGGTTATGATTATGCTATCTGTATGCATGTATCATTTTTGTATGTAAAGTTATAAGTATTGGCTCTATACTGTCTGTATTTCAAACTTGTGATATGCTTCTGGGTGACACCCCAGACAATTTGGCATCTGCACTATCTAGCCTGCTTGATGGCCCATTAAGGACCATCAGCTATACAACTGACCCATTGAGAGAAGGCAGATACACCTTGGGACTCAGCCAGGTATGCAGGGACCTGCTTATGGACAGAACTCTAATGTTTTTCCATGCCATGTGCTGGGTAGCTTGCCTTAGGAACAAAGAAAGCAGATGCCACATGGCAAGAGACTATAAAAGACTGCTGCAGCTTCTCCATCTTGTCTTCAATCCTGCTGCTGACCTCTGGAGGAACTGTGCTTGAAACGGAAGCTCTGAACAAAGGACTGAATGACCCATCCCAGCTGGGGATGTTCTCCAGAGACTTGATTTGAACCTGCAGTTTATTCCATCACTGAATCATAGAATATCAGGGTTGGAAGGGACCCCAGAAGGTCATCTAGTCCAACCCCCTGCTCAAAGCAGGACCAAGTCCCAGTTAAATCATCCCAGCCAGGGCTGTGTCAAGCCTGACCTTAAAAACCTCTAAGGATGGAGATTCTACCACCTCCCTAGGTAACGCATTCCAGTGTTTCACCACCCTCTTAGTGAAAAAGTTTTTCCTAATATCCAATCTAAACCTCCCCCACTGCAACTTGAGACCATTACTCCTCGTTCTGTCATCTGCCACCATTGAGAACAGTCTAGAGCCATCCTCTTTGGAACCCCCTTTCAGGTAGTTGAAAGCAGCTATCAAATCCCCCCTCATTCTTCTCTTCTGCAGACTAAACAATCCCAGCTCCCTCAGCCTCTCCTCATAAGTCATGTGCTCTAGACCCC
Source organism: Chelonia mydas (assembly GCF_015237465.2). Taxonomy (NCBI): domain Eukaryota; kingdom Metazoa; phylum Chordata; order Testudines; family Cheloniidae; genus Chelonia; species Chelonia mydas. The sequence goes on along the minus strand of NC_057852.1, from coordinate 141,864,104 downwards.
TAATCATTTTTGTTGCCCTTCGCTGGACTCTCTCCAATTTATCCACATCCTTCTTGTAGTGTGGGGCCCAAAACTGGACACAGTACTCCAGATGAGGCCTCACCAGTGTCGAATAGAGGGGAACGATCACGTCCCTCGATCTGCTGGCAATGCCCCTACTTATACATCCCAAAATGCCATTGGCCTTCTTGGCAACAAGGGCACACTGCTGACTCATATCCAGCTTCTCGTCCACCGTCACCCCTAGGTCCTTTTCCGCAGAACTGCTGCCTAGCCATTCGGTCCCTAGTCTGTAGCGGTGCATTGGATTCTTCCATCCTAAGTGCAGGACTGCTACAAGCCTGAACCAAAAACTTTGCCATTACTGTATGTAATTGATTCCATTTAACCAATTTTAGCTCTCATCTATATTTCTTTCTTTTTATGAATAAATCTTTAGATTTTCGATTCTAAAGGATTGGCAACAGCGAGATTTGTGGGTAAGGTCTGATTTGTATATTGACCTGGGTCTGGGGCTTGGTCCTTTGGGATCGAGAGAACCCTTTTTCTCTTGCTGGGGCATTGGTTTCCATAACCATTCATCCCCATAACAAGTGGCACTGGTGGTGATACTGGGAAACTGGAGTGACTAAGGAAATTGCTTGTGTGACTTATGGTTAGCCAGTGGGGTAAAACCAAAGTCCTCTCTGACTGGCGGGTTGGTGTGCCTTAGAAGTGTAGAAACCCCAGCCTTGGGCTGTAACTGCCCTGCTCTAAGCAATTTGTCCTGAATTGATACTCTAAGTTGTGTCCTGCCAGAGGCAGCACCGTTACAGTGCCGTCCAAAATCTGAGAGGGACGAGATGTGGAGCATGCTTTCAGAAGTCTTAAAAGAGCAACATTCCGATGGGGAAACTACAGAACCCAAACCACCAAAAATAAAATCAATCTTCTGCTGGCATCTGACACAGATGATGAAAATGAACATGCGTCAGTCTGCTTTGCTTTGGATCGTTATAGAGCGGAACCCATCATCAGCATGGACGCATGTCCTCTGGAATAATGGTTGAAGTATGAAGGCACATATGAATCTTTAGCGGATCTGGCACATAAATATCTTGCGATACTGGCTACAACAGTGCCATGCAAACACCTGTTCTCACTTTCAGGTGACACTGTAAACAAGAAGCAGGCAGCATTATCTCCTGCAAATTGTAACCAAACTTGTTTGTCTGACCGATGGGCTGAAGTAGGACTGAGTGGACTTGTAGGTTTTACATTGTTTTATTTTTGAATGCAGTTATTTTTGTACATAATTCTACATTTGTAAGTTCAACTTTCATGATAAAGAGATTGCACTACAGTACTTGTATTAGGTGAATTGTAAAATACTATTTCTTTTGTTTTTTACAGTGCAAATATTTGTAATTAAAAATACATATAAAGTGAGCATACATACATATACATACATATACACTTTGTATTCTGTGTTGTAATTGAAAACAAAACATTTGAAAATGTAGAAAACATCCAAAACTATTTAAATAAATGGTATACTATTATAGTTTAACAACACGATTAATTGAAATTAATTTGTTTAATCGCTTGATAGCCCTAGTCATTTCCCATTTTGTATGCGTGCAACTGATGGTTCCTTCCTAAGTGCAGTGCTTTGCATTTGTCCTTACTGAATTTCATCCTATTTACTTCAGAGCATTTCTCCAGTTTGTCAAGATTGTTTTGAATTCTAATCCTGACCTTCAAAGCACTTGCAATCGCTCCCAGCTTGGTAACATCCACAAACTTTATAAGCGTACTCTTTATGCCATTATCAAAATCATTGATGAAGATGTTGAACAGAACCGGGCCCAGAAATGATCCCTGCGGGACCCCACTCATTAGGCCCTTCCAGCATGACTGCGAACCACTGATAACTACTCTCTGGGAACGGTTTTCCAACCAGTTTTGCACCCACCTTATAGTAGCTCCATCTAGGTTGCATTTCCCTAGTTTGTTTATGAGAAGGTCATGTGAGAAAGTATCAAAAACTTTACTAAAGTCAAGATATACCACCTCTACCGCTTCCCCCCATCCACAAGGCTTGTTACCCTGTCAAAGAAAGCTATCAGGTTGGTTTGATGCAATTTGTTTTTGACAAATGCATTCTGACTGTTACTTATCACCTTATCTTCCAGATGTTTGCAAACTGCTTGCTTAATTGTTTGCTCCATTATCTTTCCGGGTACAGAAGTTAAGATGACTGATCTGTAATTCCTGGGCTGTCCTTATTTCCCTTTTTAGAGATGGGCACTATATTTGCCCTTTTCCACTCTTCTGGAATCTCTCCCATCCTCCATGACTTCTCAAAGATAATCGCTGATGGCTCAGATATCTCCTCAGTCAGCTCCTTGAGTATTCTAGGGTTCATTTCATCAGGCCCTGGTGACTGAAGACCTCTAACTTGTCTAAGTAATTTTTAACTTGTTCTTTCCCTATCTGAGCCTCTTCTGAGCCTACCTCATTTTCACTGGCAGTCACCACATTAGACGTCCAATCACCACCAACCTGCTTGGTAAAAACTGAAGCAAACAAGTCATTAAGCACCTCCGCCATTTCCACACTTTCTGTTACTATTTTTTCCCCCTCATGAGTAACAGACCTACCCTGTCCTTGGCCTTCCTTTTGCTTCTAATGTAGTTGTAGAATGTCTTCTTGTTACCCTTTTGTGTCTCAAGATAGTTTGATCTGGTTTCATCCCATGTTCCCCTCGGCACCTCGATAGGCCCCCAGCCCAGCTGATGCATGCCCCAGCCCAGCCCATGCACCCCCCCAGCAACCCTGCTGACCCCCAGCCTGCACCCCCCCAGCTCATGCACCCCCTAGCCCAACCCAGCCCATGCACCCCCCAGCCGAGCCTAGCCTCACCCCACCCCCATCCCCCCCAGCACCCCTGCCATCCCCCAGCCCAGCCCATGCACCCCTTAGCATCCCTGCCTGCCCCCAGCCCAGCCTGTGCTCCCATTCAGAGTCCCTAGCTAGACCTCTCCCAGCCACTTGTCTGAAGCCCAGGCTGCAGGAGCTCTCAGGGGAGCACAGTGGGTCTCAACTCTTGCCAGATGATACCAGGCCCAGCCTGTCCCAGTCTCTTCCTCCTCCTCCACAAGAGATAACCCCAGCCCCATTGACACAGCACAACGCAGCCTGACTCACCAAGTACCCCTGCAGCTGGCCCTGGTGACACAGAGGCGCAGGTGGCTGGGCTGAGGGCTATGGGAGCCCGGAGATGTGGGGCATGTGGCCCCAGTGCCAGCTTCTCCTGCCTCAGTCTTTGAATGCTGCCTCTCCCGCCCTCAGGCCTGGCAGCACCTCAGCATCACAGCCCCGCCCGCCCAGTAATGAAATGAAAGAGCGAATCCCATAGGACAAGGCCTGGGCCACCCAGCTCCTGCTCCATGCACTGCCTGGCTGTCTGCAGAAGGTGCAGCGCATCAGAAGGGATGCATAGGCAGCCGTGCCGCAGACAGGGCAGAGGCAGAGTTGTAGGTGGGGAAGGAGTTCCCTCCCGGGCCCAGTCACACGTCTCTGCACAAACACCAGCCGTGGCTCCTGGGGCTCGGCTCCTGGGACAAGCACCAAGTGCTAATCTCTTGTTAGCTAGCCCAGGATCTCTAGCAGGCTCACACAGACTCCCTGGACCGGCCCAGCATGCAGCCCTCCCCACGCCTTGCTAGGCACCACCGACTCTCCAGGACCGTGAACAGTGAGGTGGCAACATTTGCAGATGATACAAAACTACTCAAGACAGTTAAGTCCAAAGCTGACTGTGAAGAGCTACAAAGTCTCACAAAACTGGGTGGCTGGGCAACAAAATGGCAGATGAAATTCAATGTTGATAAATGCAAAATGATGCACATTGGAAAACACTGGGGAGAGGGATTGGCCTGCTAAACCCAGGGTTGTGAGTTCAATCCTTGAGGGAGCCATTTAAGGATCTGGGGCAAAAACTGGGGATTGGTCCTGCTTTGAGCAGGGGGTTGGACTAGATGACCTCCTGAGGTCCTTCCAACCCTGATATTCTATGATTCTTTACATATACACTGATGGGGTCTAAATTAGCTGTTACCACTCAAGAAAGAGATCTTGGAGTCATTGTAGATAGTTCTCTGAAAACATCCATTCAGTGTGCAGTGGCAGTCAAAAAAGCGAACAGAATCTTGGGAATCATTAAGAAAGGGATCGATAATAAGACAGAAAATATCATATAAATCCATGGTACGCCCACACCTTGAATACTGCCTGCAGATGTGGTCGTCCCATCTCAAAAAAGATATATTGGAATTGGAAAAGGTTCAGAAAAGGGCAACAAAAATTATTAGGGGTATGGAACAGCTTCCGTATGAGGAGAGATTAATAAGACTGGGACTTTTCAGCTTGGAAAAGAGACATCTAAGGGGGGATATGATTGAGGTCTATATAATCATGACTAGTGTGGAGAAAGTAGATAAGGAAGTGTTATTTACTCTCCCTCATAACACAAGCACTAGGGGTCACCAAATGAAATGAATAGGCAGCAGGTGTGAAATACACAAAAGGAAGTATTTCTTACCACAACACACAGTCACCCTGTGGAACTCTTTGCCAGAGGATGTTGTGAAGGCCAAGACTATAACAGGGTTCAAAAAAGAACTAGATAAGTTCATGGAGGATAGGTCCAACAATGACTATTAGCCAGGATGGGCAGGAATGGTGACCCTAGCCTCTGTTTGCCAGCTGGGAATGGGCGACTGGGGATGCATCACTTGATGACTCCCTGTTCTGTTCACTCCCTCTGGGGCCCCTGGCATTGGCCACTGTCAGCAGAGAGGACACTGGGCTGGACGGACCCTTGGTCTGACCCAGTCTGGCCACTCTCGGGTTCTGCGCAGAGTAGCAGGGAGAAAAGAGGGGGAAGGAGAAGTGGCTCTACTCAGGCCCAGACTGGGTCCCAGTCGTAGCAGCCGTACTAGAGAACATGCCCCAGTGCAGGAGGGGACTGAAACAGCTTCCTGGGGCTGCTCACTGTTGGAGGTTTTAAAGATTTTAAAGAATCCTTATTGAGGTTACAGGGACAAACCATCCCGATGTGTAGAAAGAATAGTAAATATGGCAGGCGACCAGCTTGGCTTAACAGTGAAATCTTTGCTGATCTTAAATACAAAAAAGAAGCTTACAAGAAGTGGAAGGTTGGACAAATGATCAGGGAAGAGTATAAAAATATTGCTCGGGCATGCAGGAGTGAAATCAGGAAGGCCAAATCACACCTGGAGTTGCACCTAGCAAGAGATGTTAAGAGTAACAAGAAGGGTTTCTTCAGGCATGTTAGCAACAAGAAGAAAGTCAAGGAAAGTGTGGGCCCCTTACTGAATGAGGGAGGCAACCTAGTGACAGAGGATGTGGAAAAAGCTAATGTACTCAATGCTTTTTTTGCCTCTGTCTTCACGAACAAGGTCAGCTCCCAGACTACTGCACTGGGCAGCACAGCATGGGGAGGAGGTGACCAGCCCTCTGTGGAGAAAGAAGTGGTTTGGGACTATTTAGAAAAGCTGGACGAGCACAAGTCCATGGGGCCGGATGCGTTGCATCCGAGAGTGCTAAAGGAGTTGGCGGATGTGATTGCAGAGCCATTGGCCATTATCTTTGAAAACTCATGGCAATCGGGGGAAGTCCCGGACGACTGGAAAAAGGCTAATGTAGTGCCCATCTTTAAAAAAGTGAAGAAGGAGGATCCGGGGAACTACAGGCCAGTCAGCCTCACCTCAGTCCCTGGAAAAATCATGGAGCAGGTCCTCAAGGAATCAATTCTGAAGCACTTAGAGGAGAGGAAAGTGATCAGGAACAGTCAGCATGGATTCACCAAGGGCAAGTCATGCCTGACTAATCTAATTGCCTTCTATGATGAGATAACTGGTTCTGTGGATGAAGGGAAAGCAGTGGACGTGTTGTTCCTTGACTTTAGCAAAGCTTTTGACACAGTCTCCCACAGTATTCTTGCCGGCAAGTTAAAGAAGTATGGGCTGGATGAATGGACTATAAGGTGGATAGAAAGCTGGCTAGATTGTCAGGCTCAATGGGTAGTGATCAATGGCTCCATGTCTAGTTGGCAGCCGATATCAAGTGGAGTGCCCCAAGGGTCGGTCCTGGGGCCGGTTTTGTTCAGTATCTTCATAAATGATCTGGAGGATGGGGTGGATTGCACCCTCAGCAAGTTTGCAGACGACACTAAACTGGGAGGAGTGGTAGATACGCTGGAGGGTAGGGATAGGATAGAGAGGGACCTAGACAAATTGGAGGATTGGGCCAAAAGAAATCTGATGAGGTTCAGCAAGGACAAGTGCAGAGTCCTGCACTTAGGACGGAAGAATCCCATGCACTGCTACAGACTAGGGACCGAATGGCTAGGCAGCAGTTCTGCAGAAAAGGACGTAGGGGTTACAGTGGACGAGAAGCTGGATATGAGTCAACAGTGTGCCCTTGTTGCCAAGAAGGCCAATGGCATTTTGGGATGTATAAGTTGGGGCATTGCCAGCAGATCGAGGGACGTGATCATTCTCCTCTATTCGACACTGGTGAGCCCTCATCGGGAGTACTGTGTCCAGTTTTGGGCCCCACACTACAAGAAGGATGTGGAAAAATTGGAAAGAGTCCAGCGGAGGGCAACAAAAATGATTAGGGGACTGGAACACATGACTTATGAGGAGAGGCTGAAGGAACTGGGATTGTTTAGTCTGTGGAAGAGAAAAATGAGGCAGGATTTTATAAGCTGCTTTCAACTACCTGAAAGGGGGTTCCAAAGAGGATGGATCTAGACTGTTCTCAGTGGTAGCTGATGACAGAACAAGGAGTAATGGTCTCAAGTTGCAGTGGGGGAGATTTAGGTTGGGTATTAGGAAAAGCATTTTCACTGGGAGGGTGGTGAAACACTGGAAAGCATTTTCACTAGGGAGGTGGTGGAATCTCCTTCCATAGAAGTTTTTAAGGTCAGGCTTGACAAAGCCCTGGCTGGGATGATTTAGTTGGGGATTGGTCCTGCTTTGAGCAGGGGGTTGGACTAGATGACCTCCTGAGGTCCCTTCCAACCCTGATATTCTATGAGGTCCTAGCAGTACTGGGAGATCTAAGTACAGGGAGGTCCTCCCCCTGGGATCTAAAGCTGGCCACAGGGCTTGCTCCATCATCATCAGTTTAAATTTGATCTTCCTGTTTTTTGGGGGATCTACCCTTGAAGGAAGTGAATATCTCGCACTTACTAGGGATATTGGTATCACCCAGACAGCACAGACAGTGGGAATGCCCATCGCTGACTGGAATAGCCACATGATAAGAGAGTCACCTTTAGCATCCCGGCGAGTGAAAGAAAGAAAGAACGAAAGAAAAGGGAACAGCTGATCCAACAACTACAAACACTATATACTAACCAACTTCTGAATACTAGCAGAGAACAGGCCCAGCTGTAGGTCCCATCTCAGGCTGAAGGCTATTGAGAAGGAGCTGAGGGCAATTCACCCACGCAGCCCCATATAGCCTTGGTGCGGGTGTGGGGGACATGTGCAAGCTGGAACCGGCACTGCTACCAAAAATCTCTGATCAAAGGCACAGGGCGCAGATCAACCTGAAGTGGAGCACCCACAGGGACACTCTTGAAGAACTGCTAGTTTTTAATCCATTTAATGTGTGACATAATTAATTTTATATTGTTCTAGGTTTTTAATCAAAATGTCTTACGGTATCAAGTCAAATGCCTTACGGAAGTCTAAGTACATTACATCACCACTATTACCTTTATCAGCCAAACTTGTAATCTCATAAAAAAAATCAAGTCAGTTTGACAGAATCTACCTTCTAAAAGCCCATGTTAATTACATTAGCCTCCCTTAGTTCTTTATTAATTGACTTCACTAGCAGCTGTGCCACTATCTTGTCTGTGATCGTGTCAAACTGACAGGCTTATAATTTACCTGGGTCATCCCAGTTACTCTTTTTAAAAATTGCACATTAGCTTTGTCCAGTCTTCTGGACCTTCCCCAGTGCTCCAAGACTTATTGAAAATCAACATTAACAGTCCAGTGAGCTCCTCATGCACACAAGTTATCTGGACATACTGATTTTAAAATGTCTAACTTTAGTAGCTTCTGTTTAACATCCCCGAGTGATACTAATGGAATGGAAAGGGTGTTATCACCATCTGATGAGACTGCATCATCTGTTCTTCCCCAAATATTGAACAGAAATATTTACTGAACTCTTCTGCTTTTTCCACATTATTATTGATAATTCGACGATTCCCATCTAGTGGTTCATCTACAGACCAATATCACTTTTTTGTTCCTAATATATTTAAAAAACTCCTTCTTATTGTCCTTAACTCTGCAGGCCATAAAGTTCGCCTTGTGTCCTTTGCCTTCCCTTATCAATTGATACAATATCTAACTTCTGATTAATATTCACTACTATCAACTTCCCCTTTTTATCTATTTAATCAATCATCTATCTACCTAAACTGCCTTCTCTTCCCCTCTAATCCAGGTTGTTTTTTTAAGCAGCACAGCCTTCTTCCTCAATTGTGGGGCTGTGGGTTTTTGGGCATCTAGTAAGATGTTCTTAAACTAGTCCCAATTATCATTCACATTTTTCTGATTAAATTCTTCCTCCCAGCTGATCTGGCTCATAATTGTTTTCAGCTTTGTGAAACTGGCCCTATTAAAGCACCAAGTACATCGATTACTGGTCTCGACTTTATTCTGCTTGGACATTATAAATGGGATCAAGTCATGAGCACTTGTACCTTAGTTACCATTAATTTTTGGTTCTGCAATCAGTTCTTTATCTGCTAGAACAAGGTCTAATAACGAATTCCCCCACATTGGCTGCAACACTTTTTGAGTTAGGAAACGTCATCTACAATGCTTAAAAATTCCAAGGATGTTTTCGTCCTCCAGCATAAGACCGCCAGGATCACAGTATTTCTGTTGCCTATACATTATAGACAGGTGCGTAAGGAGGCCATCATCCTGGTCCCTAGTGTGATTTGGTGGTCGGTAGCAGACACTAACTAGTACCCCAGTACCCCTAGTAACTATTGATAAATGTAGGCCTCAGTTTGTGGTTTGAGATTTTGTTTTGTATTGTAATCATTTGTTTCCACCACTCTCGCATGTCTAGTTGAATCTCTATTCGTTCTTAAATAACGCTGCTGTTATTTTATTACAAGTGCTCACAAATGCTGTGTGATTTACAGGAGCGACGACTGAAGGTAAAACTGGGAAACTGGGGCATGCTGCTCCCCTTTGGGGCAGAGGAGCTGGGATTCCTGTGAGCAGCCAGTGTCAGGGGCTGGATATCACAGGGGAAGGCTTCAAAGTGAGTCAGGGACTGGGGTGCACCTGCACTGCGAAGTCAGGGCTGATCTACCCCAGAGGACAGCGCTTGAGTGGCTCACAGGCTGGTAGTGTTAGGGATCTGACACCCAGCCACCCTGGGCAAGGCCCCTGGCACTCTATACCTCAAAGTAACTCCCTGGAACCCCCATAGTCCCCACTGCAATAGGATTATGATGTTTTGTACAAAGGGTGCCTTGTGAGGTATCATTTGGTAAGTCTGGATCGGCTGAACACTAATAACCTGGTGGCTAGTATGTGCTCTCATGGTATGTGAAGTTATGAAGTATTGCTGTATGTGTTACAGTTACAACAAGGGAACATAAGAATGGCCACACTGGGTCAGACCAATGGTCCATCTCGCCCAGTGTCCTGTCTCTGCAGTGGCCAATGCCAGGTGCCCCAGAGGGAATATAATCATCAAGTGATCCATCTCGAAGGCAGCACATACACAATGGAGACTGCTTGACCACAGGGACTGCCTGACCCCCACGTCACAGCAGGATCTTTCTAGCAGCTGGAAGAAGGTATAAAAAGAGAGACAGTGACATCATTTCGCCTCTCTCTTCCCCTCGCTCCCTGCCATCTCAACACCTGGAGGGACACGTGGAAGACAAAGACTTAGAACTGGGGAGTTTGGTCTCAGGCTGGAAAAGGGTCCAGTCTGTGTATTGAGGATCTGTAACCTGCTTGTACCAGCTGTCAAGGTGAGAAAAACTGTTTGATTCAACTCTTGCTTAGACTAAAAGTTTTGAATTTAGAATGCGCGTTTCTATTTTTATTTCTCAAGGTAACTAACTTGGACTTTGTGCCTACCACTTACAATCTCTCTTTCTGTCGTTAATAAACTTATTTTAATGCTCTATCCTTACCAGTGAGTTTGTCTAAAGTGCTTGGGCAATCTGCTTAGATTACAAAGACTGGTGCATGTCCACTTTCCTTTGACGTAGTGGTGAACTAGGTAATGAACTTACACAGGCCAGGCTTCTGACCAGTGCAGTTCTGGGGTGCAAGGCTGGGCAGCTGGGAGAATTGGCTGGAGCCTCCTTGCTGATGGTCCATGAGTAAGGCTGAGAGTCTGTCATGGAGGTCACAGATTCCGTAACTTTCCGGGACCTCCGTGACTTCTGCAGCAAATGGTGTGGCTGGTTCCGGGGCTGCCCGAACAGCTCAGGCAGCCCCTGGGCCAGCTGCGCCGGCTGCTGCTGGGGCAGTCTGAGGCCACTGTCCCCCCCGCCCCAACACACACACAGAGCAGTAGTTTGGGTGTGTGAGGGAGCTCAGGGCTGGAGCAGGGGGTTGGGGTGGTGCTTACCTCATGGAGGGGTGGGGGGGGAGGGGCTTGAAGCAGCCGGAATGGCCCTCAGCTCCTAGGCAGAGGGGGCAGGGGGCTCTGCATGCTGCCCCTGTCTGCTCGCCCCTGCAGCTCCCATTGGCTGCAGTTTCTGGCCAATGGGAGCTGCGAAGCCAGTGCTCATGGAAGGGCAGCGTGCAGAGCCCCCGGCGTTCCCTCTCCCTAGGAGCTGCAGAGACATGCCGGCTGCTTCCAGGGAGCCACGCGGAGTCGGGTAGGGAGCCTGGCAGCCCAGCCAACCTGCGCCCCAGCATCAGAGGGGGTCCCGGGCCACACGCTACTGCCTGCCCCCCCCAACACCAGAGGGGGTCCCAGGATGCCCCCCGCAGCACCCCCGGCCCAAGTTTTAGTTAGGGGTATATAGTACAAGTCATAGACAGGCCACAGGCCATGAATTTTTGTTTACTGTCTGTGACTTGTCCATTACTTTTACTAAAAATACCCATGACTAAAACGTAGCCTTATCCATGAGTGGCTGGGAAATCATCCAGGTACCTCAGCTGCGTGTGTCCCTGCCTGTGGCTGGCTGTGTAAGTGCAGGGCCTGGCAGAGGTCTGTAGCTTGACGCAGCATCACAGTGTGAGAGACAGCCCAGGCTGGTGGGTTTGGAGCGCTCAGCAGTTCCACTGCCCAGGTTTCACCCTGGGGACCCCGTCACCGCTACCCCTTGCTAGAGGCAGTGGGGAACAAGGTGACCCACAATCCTGGGTACCCCAAGAACTGTCACAAGCCCCAGGCAGCAGCCCCATGCTCCGAGGTGTAGCGTTGGCTCTTATGGCACTGGATGGCTTGGGACATGGCTAATGTGCTACAGAGCCTTTCCCCTGTAGGACACCAGTTCGAACAGAGGGCTTCGCTCACCACGGACGTCAGGCCAACACCACCACAGAGTTAAATATGCACAGCTTTTTAGAGCCAAGGTTTATGGTTAGCTCAGCAAGTAATTTACATTAAAACCACACCCACAGCTGAACTAGCAATGGGAGCTGGGCAGAGTGTGACCCTTGGAAAGCCCAGCTGACTGTACCCAGAGGATGATCCTCAGGAGACCCCATGCAACACTTGGGTTTCCTTGGAGGTGCACACGAGGGAGTGCTTGAGAGAAAGTCACCTTCCCTGCTGCTGGCACAGAGCAGCCCATCCATGGCCAAACTCCACTTTCCTCCTCCCTCCTTCCCAATAGCAGAGCAGGACAGGGAGCTGCCACAGTCACACCAGAGAGCATAGCAGATCTGAGCTCCCCATCCCATGCCCTGCTCCACACGATCTCCTTAGACAACAGAACTAGATGTTACAGTGCCAGTGATGGGTACCAAGGGACGCTGGACACAGAGTGAGCGCTGCCCAGTGCGCCTGCCCCACAGGTGTTAAGCACATCTCACCCCAGGAATGGCTCAGCCCTCACTCACAGCAGCCTAAGTTCTGGTGAACATCCCTCCCCCCAGTTGTGCACCAGGCCCCAGCCCCAGCCTGCTCTCTCCCAGCCAGGAGAACGTGTCCCTGGGTTCTACACTGCTTGTCTGATGTGGGGGAATGAGGATGTGGGCCGTGCTCCCGTTCAACCTGCCCCCACCTCTGAGTGACAGCCTGGCTCCAAGGCTTTGCAGTCGTGCCCAGGCAAATCCCCCGTGACCCTGTGAAACGCTCTAACGCATCAGCTGTGATGAGGGTCCCATTTGGTTTATTTAACTGACACTTGACAATGCCTGGAACCTGCCACCCCTGCCCAGCAAGCACTTGGCAGCCCTGTTTCCAGGGGCAGAGGCAGAGAAGCGTTCTCTGCAAGAGGCCTCTTCCACTAGGTAAAGCCACACACACACACAACAACCCAGTACAGGCAACACAGCTCTGCCGGGCAGGGGAAATGGAGCCACGTGAGGGATGGGAACAGAGTTATGGCAGTTTCTGATCCAGGGACGGGCTCACGCTGCAAAGGCTCAAAGGGAAGGTTCCCTGCCAATGAAAACTGACCCATCTGTCCTCAGACCCACTTTCACACCAACCACTATGTGCATGAACGTGCACCCCCTTTTGCCTTCAGCTATTCTTGGCTGCTGGGGCCCACTGCACCCAAGTGTGAGAACTGCCCACAATGCTGGAGGGCTTGAAGCCCCCTCCCCCTCCCACACCCTATACCCCACATTTCATCCAGCTCGATAGGGAAACACCATGAAAATGGGGCCTCGCCAGTCACCAGGAGACACTGGCCAGCGGGGGTGGAGAGGTAGCTAGGAGGCCTTTCCCATCTAAGGGACACTAGTTCCAATCTAGCCCCAGGCTGAGAGGGAGCTTGAGGATGGAATATTTCATTGCTAGGTCTAATCTAGCGGTTCTCAAACTTCACTGCACCATGACCCGCTTCTGACAACAAAAATTACTACACGACCGCGGGAGGGGGACCAAAGCCCAAGCCTGCCTGAGCCCCACTGCCCTGGACAGGGGGCCAAAGCCAAAGCCTGAGCCCCACCACCCAGGGTCGGGGGTCCAAAGCCGAAGCCCAAGGGCTTAGCCCCAGGCGGGGCGCCTGTAACCTTTACCCTGCCACGCAGGGCTGAAGCCCTCTGGCTTTGGCTACTGCCAGTGGGGCTCAGGCTTCAACTTTGCCCTGGACCCCAGGAAGTCTAACACCAGCTGTGGCAACCCCATTAAAACAGGGTCCCGAGCCACAGTTTGAGAACTGCTGGAAATCTGACCTCAGGTCAGCAGTGATGGAGTAGTGCTGCTATCTGGTGGCTACTTGTGATTTTGGTGAAGTGGAGTGTGCACAGGATGACCCAGAAGGCAGGTGACACATCACAAACGGCATTAAGTGGCCCCTCATTAGCGGTCTCAGCAGAGAGAGCGGGGAGTGACTGAGCGCCGGAGACCAAGCTCCAGAAGACAGTCCCTCCAGGGCACAGCTAAGGCTGGGGAGCAGCGTGCTGGGGGCTCCTTGCCCTGCTAATGAAGGGTCCTGCTCTGTGGAGCAGGGTCTGTTCCACACAGCACCTTTCCCCAGTGCTCCGTTCAGTGGCTAGAACTACCGCGTAGCAGGTGCAGTGAATCCAAGGACACAGGGAGGCTTGAAAAACATGCCAAGGACACAGAAACTGATCCAGCTAAACAGTAAATGAATAAAAATCAATCCCATTAGCATAAAAGTGAAAGAGTGAACATGACAAGCCAGGAGCTGTGTCCCCGACTGGCCCACAGCTGTGTCAGCAGCACCTGCACAAAGACACCGCAGAGCCTTGCTAGGGCAAACTGCAGAGAGAGTCCTGCATTGGCACAAGGGTCATTACCTGCCCCTCGTGATCCATATTCCTTCAGTCCTAGCAGGCATGACTTGCCTGCAGAGTTTGAAATGAATGTCTCCTGGCTGCACACAAGCTGTTGGCTCAGCCCAGGCAGCGTCCAGTCCATACCCAGGACTTTGCTTGGGAGTGCACGTGACACACAGTGTGCACGGCAAGGGGCCTTTCTGAGACAGTGAGCATGTGACATAGGGCAGACTGGAAATGTGCCACAAATGGAAACTCGCATTCTCATCTATCCTACCTGCCTGCAAGCGCAGGCGAAGGAGAGACCCGACAGTATTGTTACTAATCAGCAACTCATGGACAGGTTTCAGAGTAACAGCCGTGTTAGTCTGTATTCGCAAAAAGAAAAGGAGTACTTGTGGCACCTTAGAGACTAACCAATTTATTTGAGCATAAGCTTTCGTGAGCTACAGCTCACTTCATCGGATGCATCTCATGGACAGAGACTGTCTTGGCCTGTGGCTCCGAATGGAACTGCCCCAGCACAAGGAGCAGCCCACTGACCTGGGGCTCCTTGAGAAGGGAATGCCAAGTGCCATGGTGTTGCAGGCAGGGCATCCCACTCCCCTTTCCCCAGTGAGTCCAGTGCATGCAGCTTGTCCCCTCTGGACGGAGCAGCCAGCAGAGCTGGGTGAGACTGGAGGTTACACGGAAAGTTGGGGCTTGGCAGGAATGTGACAGGATGGACACTTCTAAAGCAAGCTGATCTCTTCAGGGATTTGATGAGATTAGTTCAGACACGTGAAAACAGCTGTTCTAGCAGCTGTTGGAATTAGATTCAGGTGAATTCACTGTGCTGCCTGTTACACCTTGTACCAGTGAAACTGTATTTCCATTTAAATTACGTTACTGGGAAGGGAAGCAGCCAGACCCTGCCATACATATGGATATGGTTCAGCTAGGGAATGGGGGAGCTGTGCACGCACTGGCTATAGATCTCCCAGCAAAGCGCCAGCCCGCCCAGCAGCACAACCCACTCCCACAGCCTCGGGGGCGGATTTTAGTGGTGCAGATAAAGACTTTTCATTGCAACTTTCCCTAGCACAGGGGTTCTCAGACTGGGGGTCGGGACCCCTCGGGGGTCACGAGGTTATTACATGGGGGGTCGCGAGCTGTCAGCCACCAAACCCCGCTTTGCCTCCAGCATTTATAATGGTGTTAAATATAAAAAAAGTGTTCTTAATGTATAAGGGGGGTCGCACTCAGAGGCTTGGTATGTGAAAGGGGTCACCAGTACAAACTCTGAGAACCCCTCCCCGAGCAGGATTGTAGCAGGCAGATGAGCTGCCCCGTTGTGACATGACTGGCTGGGTTACCTGTGATGTCACAACTCCACCACCCAGCAGTGTGCTGTTTGCAGCTGCCTGAAATCCAATTGCACCAGCAACCAAGTGCAGTGATTGTGAACGTCTCCAGCCGATGGATCTTACAAGAAATAAACTTGCAGGGGGGCTCAGGGCTCCTGGTGGTGGGAAGATGGGGTTCAGGGGCATGAGGGAAATGGTCTCCTCTCCAGCCTTGACAAAGGCCATCCTGCCCCACACTCACGTCTGTTCCAAATGCTGTTGCATAGATCCATGACCTACCTCATAGCTCTGACCCAGTTCCCCCTCCCCTGGTTCTCCCTTCAGCATCACATCAGACACAGACCCCTCATCTCCACGTCCACAGCCTGTCCCATCCCACCACCCAATCATCCCCCAGACACCACTGGGCCCACTCCGCCTTCGCCCTGCCAATGGGACAGCAGACACTGGGCACTTGCAGCAGTTCACACCTTTGCACTTTCTGCCCGGCTGCCCTTACACGCAGGGTGAGCTCCCCTTAAGCTCTGCAAGGCCACCTCATTGGCTCTATCCAGCTCCCTCTGCCGCCAGGCCTACAATAACCCCCCAGCTTCACCGAGACCATTTCCGTCTCCCTGCCGCCTCGTGCTCTGCCATCTGTCTGTTGTACCCCTGCTCTCTCATCTCACACGTGGCCAGTGAGCTCCTGGGGCAGCGACTGTCCCCGTTACATGCTTGCACAACACCTAGTATGATGGAGCCCTGGCCTCTTGGCACTACTGTAAAACCAATAACCACAGCAATCAGGCATGTGGAGAAGGAAGAGGAGAAAGAGGTTTTTTGGGGGGAGGGGGGAAGAGAGAATGCAGAGCATGGGGAAGATGTGGCTTCGACCCACTTTTGCCATAATACCTACAAGAAACCAACCAGTGAGTGACTGCTGAGCTGGGGGGATGGCTGGAGAGTAGAGGCTGAAGCTATAAACATACCAATACACACCAAAGCAAAGGTCTGCGTGTGCTTAACGATTGGGGGTGTTGCCCTCTTAGACACAGGGCTTCCGATGGCACTGGTCATCTTGTCCTTGAGCTCTTCCAGGGGAGAAACATTGCGCTCTGTGTCTGTGCTGCCCCCAGCAGCGGGAACTCAATCCTCCCCGGCCTCAAGGCACTGCTGTCAGACAGGTCATAATCCTAAGGGACTGGGGAGGGGGCTGAACGAGGCAGCTGGGAGTCAGGGCAGAGAAGAGAGAGTCACAGGCAGAAGCGTGGGAGGAAGGGGTGTTTCAGGCCTTGTCAAGGAATTGTCACATCTGAATCTAATACATATGGGGGCTGCAAACCACTCCGAGTAGCTGTGAGCAGGGCCCTGCATGCTGCTGCCCCGGGATCCGGACATGCCAGGCTGCGCAGCGCCAAGCTCTGGATCAAACTCCCACAGCCATGGTAAGGGGCTCCCCCTGCAGGCACTGTTATGGCCCTGGCTGTGCGGCAGCCACCAACCCAGCCGGACCCAGGGCTGGATGTGCCAAGTCTCCTTGGCAGGGTTATTCTGTCCAGACTTGGAGGCAGGAGGAGCCTTCACCACACACAAGAACCACCCAGCTCTGCCGCCAGCAGGGGCTCTTTTCCAAGGCCAGACCTGTGTACCCCCAACCCCCACCACAGGCCCTATCCTGTTGCAAATGTAACGTGGACAGACCCCGGTTGTCAGCGGGCAGGATTGAACCTGGGACCTCTGGAGCTTAGTGCATGAGCTTCTACCGCATGAGTTAAAAGCCATATGGTGGTCTCAGTGCCACTAGATGGGACAGAACCACTGTGACGAAGCGGGACTGTTCTTAATGTTTCCTTTGAATATTGTGGGGGTGCCTCAGTTTCCCCTAGGCAGTTCTTAAGTATCTAGGGGGTGGGATAAGGGTGTATGATCATTGCAGAGCCCTAGAGAGCAGGTGTGTGCAGGGATCTGGACAGAGAATGGCCGACACCCTGTTTCCTGGCCACTGATGGCCTGGGCCCTTCCCCCCTGCAAGATGAGAGCTAAAGGGTTGGAGAACAAAGGAATCCGGTGACCTCCTGGCCCGGGAAAAGGGAAAGCCCAGAGGAGGGGGGGCTGGAGAGAGTTTCAGTTTGGGGCTGGCTGGGGACGAGGAGTGAAGAGCAGACGCGGTTGTCTGGCTCCCTGCCCCCCAAAATGGACCCAGCTGAGGGGTCCTGTTCTCTGCACCTACAAGCTCTGTGTTAGACCATGTTCCTGTCCTCTAATAAACCTTCTGTGTTACTGACTAGCTGAGAGTCACGTCTGACTGCGGAGTTGGGGGGCAGGACCCTCTGGCTTCCCCAGGACACCGCCTGAGCGGACTCGCTGTGGGAAGCGCACGGAGGGGCAGAGGAGGCTGAATGCTCCGAGATCAGACCCAGGAATGTGGAAGCTGTGTGAGCTGTTTGCCCTGCAGACAGGCTGCTCAGAGAAAGGAGACTTCCCCAGAGTCCTGCCTGGCTACATAGGGAGCAGTTCCAGAGCATTGCCCGGGGACGCCGTGACAGCCCCACACCCAGGAGATGTGTGGGTTACACATGCACACAGCCAGCCTACCTCACAGACCCCACTGCTCAGCCGTTCAGGGCTTTGCAGGCCAGACGGGACCTCCTCTGTAAACACAGGCCAAAGAACAGGGCCAGTTTCCTCTGTCTTGATTGCACTAAATTTTGTTTGGCTAAAGCACCTCCCAGACAGGCCTCCAGTCCTGGTTTCAAGACACCAAGAAGAGGGAGAATCTGCCCTTCCCTTGGGAGCTGGTTCCAACAGTTACTCACCCTGGGTGAGAACAATTTGCCTGACCTCTCCTGTGTGCCTGGTGTCACAGAGTGTGATAGAGTCCGGGCCCTGCACCCCTCTTCCTGGGATTCACTGTGACTCTCAGTCAGTCAGTAAAACAGAAGGAATAGGAACACAGCATAAAACAGAGCTTGTGGGTACAACCAGGACCCCTCAGTCAAGTCCTTCTGGGGGGCAGGGAGCTTAGACCCCAGCCTTGGGGTTCCTTGCGTTCCACCACCCAGCCCCAAACTGAAACTAAACGCCCCCCCCCCCCCAGCAGGCTCTCTCCTGCAGCCTGTGTCCAGTTCCCCGAGCAGAGGTGTTACCCCCCTCCCCCTCCTGGCTCAGGTGACAGGCTCTCAGGTCTCCCGTCCCCAATGAAACCCCCTGCCACATTCCTAGGTCAACACTCCCCGCTCCCTGACACCTGGTTCAGCTTCTAGCCAGGGTCTGGTTTCACCTCCCCTCTTAAAGGGCCCTTAGGGCCCGGGAGCTTCTCCCAGCCAAGGTGCTAATGCCCCATGGGCAAGCCACCCTCCGTCCATCCCCTTTGTGGGGCGCTAAGCGGAGCCAGTTCCCGAGACTCCTGCCGGCGGCTTTCTCCAGCCCCCCAGTCACTTCCCCGCTCCAGCTTTTCAACATCCCTTTCCAAGTGCTGCCCGAGAGCTGGGCGCCTGCTTCAGCCCCGCACAGGAGCCCCCGTTACTGCCCAGCGCCCCGGCCTCGCCCCCGACTCCCCCGCGGTCACTCCCTCTCCGAACCCGGGGCTCGCCTGCCGTGCCCGCCCCCGCTACACAAGCACAACCCCAGCACACGCCCCCTGCCCGCTCCGGCCCCTGCCCCGGGCTCGCCTGCCCCCGGCCGCCCAGGATCCCCACCGGCCCGGGCTGCCCCGGCTCCGCCCCCCCGCTGATGACACATCACTTGGCACCGACCTGCCTCCCGGCTCCGCCCCCTCCGGCGGCTCCTCCCCAGCCCGGCCCGGCCCGGCCGCCAGCGCAGCCCGGCTCGCGGCCCTGGAGCTGCCCGTCCCCGAGCTGCCGCGGCGCCTGGGCTCGGCAGCCCGCTCCGCTCCGCTCCGCCGCGGGGCCAGGTGAGGGACCGTGAGCGGCCGCGCTGCGAGCGGGGAGACGGCGCCGTGGGCACGGGGAGGGCGCAGGGCACGGGGGAGCCCGGGGGGGGGCGCAGGGCACGGGGACATGGGGGCGCAGGGCACGGGGGGAGCCCGGGGGGAGCGCAGGGCACGGGGGGGTTGAAGGGGCACAGGGGGAGCACAGGGACATGGGGCTGCAGGTATGGGCAGCCCGGGGGGAGTGCAGGGCACGGGGGGGAGCCCGGGGGGAGCGCAGGGCACGGGGGGGTTGAAGGGGCACAGGGGGAGCACAGGGACATGGGGCTGCAGGTATGGGCAGCCCGGGGGGAGTGCAGGGCACGGGGGGGAGCCCGGGGGGAGCGCAGGGCACGGGGGGGTTGAAGGGGCACAGGGGGAGCACAGGGACATGGGGCTGCAGGTATGGGCAGCCCGGGGGGAGTGCAGGGCACGGGGGGGAGCCCGGGGGGAGCGCAGGGCACGGGGGGGTTGAAGGGGCACAGGGGGAGCACAGGGACATGGGGCTGCAGGTATGGGCAGCCCGGGGGGAGTGCAGGGCACGGGGGGGAGCCCGGGGGGAGCGCAGGGCACGGGGGGAGTGAAGGGGCACAGGGGGAGCACAGGGACATGGGGCTGCAGGTATGGGCAGCCCGGGGGGAGTGCAGGGCACGGGGGGGAGCCCGGGGGGAGCGCAGGGCACGGGGGGAGTGAAGGGGCACAGGGGGAGCACAGGGACATGGGGCTGCAGGTATGGGGAGCCCGGGGGGAGCGCAGGGCACGGGGGGAGTGAAGGGGCACAGGGGGAGCACAGGAACATGGGGCTGCAGGTATGGGGAGCCCGGGGGTAGCGCACGGACAGGGGGAGCACGGGCTGCACAGGGCACGGGGAGTGTACAGGATCATGGGGCTGCAGGTATGGGCAGCCCCGGGGGGAGTGCAGGGCACGGGGGGGAGCCCGGTGGGAGTGCAGGGCATGGAGGGAGCCCGGGGGTGGGGAAGCGCAGGGCATGGGGGAGCATACAGGACAGGGGGCTGTGTGGGAGGAAGGGACACAGGACTCCGGGGCATGGGGAGTGGGGGAGTCACAGGGCATTAGGAGCCGGGGGCCATGAGAAACCTGGGGAGACCCCAGGGACAGGGGGCTGCGGGGCAGGGGGGGTGCAGAGTATGGGGAGTCCGGGGACCCGGGTCTGTAGGGGGAGCTAAAGGGTATTAGGAGCCAGGGGGCATGGGGAGCCTGGGGCTGGTGTTGCGGTGTCCTAGGGACAACAGGTCCGCAGGACCCAGTTTCTGAGCCACGGGTCCCTTGAATCAAGATGGGTAGAGCCTGGGTGCCAGGTTTTGTCCTCTGAGGGGCACTGGCTCTGTCCGCACTGCCTGGTCAGTGACCTGGGGGCTGGCTCAGAAAGCTGCAGTCATGGAACCAGCTCCAGCTCAGTGCCAGGCCTTATGTTCTCCCATTGCGGTCACAGGGGGTGGGTGGGGGAGCAAGGGTGGGTGAGCAGTGGTGGAGAAACGACTGGTGGCCAGGGTGGTCACAAGAGGCTGGTGAGGGTCACTGGGGCTGGAAGGGCCTTGGTGGGGTAGTTGGCTGGGTGAGGAGTTTGCTGAGCTCTGACCTACATTCCCTGTTTTCAAAGGGTACGTGAGGTGCCCAGCCTTGTGAGGTCTGGGACCCTCGAGCTGTAGGACCCCATCCGCTCCCAGGCACTGGGGCAGGGTTGTCTGCTTTCCATCTGCTGCTAGTGTTTGGCTGATGGGGCTCCCAGCACTTCTCCGGGGGAGTCTCTCCCCCTCCCCATTGCTCTGGTTGAGGGAGCAGCAGAGTAAACAGATTCCAAAAGGGGAACCTGCTGGGAGCATCTCTAGCCCTTGCTGACCTGACACCCCTCTGCATGTCCCCCCCGTCGCCCCTCCTTAGGAGTGGGCTGGAAGGAGCCATGTGCTGGCGGAAGGGGCAGAGGCTGCCCCACACTGAATGAACCTGGCCATGGTAGCTCTGCTGCCTTGGCTTTTCCCTGTTCAGTCTGGCCTCTGGGGAATAGCACTGGCTCAGTACCACCTTCTGGGGGTGCTGCAAACCCCTGGCTTTGTCCTGTCGTCATGTCAGGGAGGTAGCTAGGAAACACCTGGTTCTGGGGAGAGACCCCCATACTTGCCCTTTCCTTCCTTGGAGTGAGGGCATGGTGTCTGCAGCCCAGTCTAGAGAGGAGATGTAGCCCCTGGCTGGAGGAGCTGGAGGCTCCAGGAAGAAATAAATCTGCCCCAGCTTCTCGGACTAGTGACTTTTGCTGTTGGAAAGACCAAAGTTCCCTGGATAGCTCGTGTCCGCGCCCCCTGCTCAGGCTGCCCTTTCTCGCTGCCTCAGCCTGTTTCAGCCTCCATCTCTGCTCAAAGAAAAGGAGGACTTGTGGCACCTTAGAGACTAACAAATTCATTTGAGCATAAGCTTTCGTGAGCTACAGCTCACTTCATCGGATGCATCTCTGCTCAGTCACTAACGTGTGGGAGATCCAGGGAGAGCGTGCCAGTCCAGAGAGCAACCACCTCCCTCTCTGCTGTCCCTCTTCAGGAGACATGTCCATCAGCTGAGACCCACGTGTTCTTCTGTCTCACCCTGGTCCTGGGCCTGTCACTTTCTGAGCTGTGCATTCCTGACCCGTGGGTCCGAGGTTAGACGCCATTTCTGCTAGCGGGTGTTTCTGGCAGCTTGTTCTGCTGTGTCCTGGTTGGGGCCTTTGTGCCTGAGAACTAGGAGCAGAGCAGGGCCTCAGAAGCGATTGAAGTGGTTGGTTTCCAGAGACCTCTCTACCGTCCCTGCCCCCACCACCAACCTTGGCAAAGTGTGCCAGATGCAGGGAATCCTCAGGAGAGGCTCCGGGGCGGTGATACTGATGCTAAGAGCAGGGACTGTCAAGACCCTGAGGAAAGAGAGGGCGCAATGGTGCCATTTTCTTCCTTTCATGGATCAGGTGGGGATAAGTGACAGCGGGTATGTGTAACCAGCATGGGCTGGCCTACCCAGCTGGCCTGAATGCCGCTAGCGTGGGTAACAACAGTGCAGCATGGGAGTGTGTGCCTCGGGGCCATGCCAGGCTTTCCTGCTTGCGCTGACGCACACACTGCATTGTCTTCACTATTGCTGTTCCTAGTGCTAGCCGGGTAATTCAGCCTGTGCCCAGCTTGTTCTGTGGAGAGATACCCTAACCAATCCAAAGAAGCCAGGCAGCAGGAACTAGGCTTGCCTTGTGAGTGTCACCAGCCAGGGAACACAAATACCTTGGTGCCAAAGTGGGAACCGTCTGTTGGGGAGCACACGTGCTCTCCTGGAACCAAATGCTCCAACCCAAGCTGCTGTCCCCCTTGGCATGTTCTGAAGAAGTGAGAATGAGTCTCCTTGGAGAGCCACACTTAGCCCAAGTAACCTCTCTTTGCCTTCAAGGACTGCTAGCAGAGATCCCCTCTCCATAGCACTACCCTGAGGGGTGGGTCTCAGGGGAACTGTGATGCTGGTCCCCTGAAGTGCATTCTTTAGCTCAGGAAGTGTATCCTAGGCAGCCACCAGACATAACTGAGAGACTACTCATTTTGAGGCGTGCTTTAGATCTGGTGGGATGTGTTCTAAATCTGTCACGTACACCTCCAAGGTTGTAACAGGTTTGAATGCAGAACCTCATTGAGTCAGATATCTCTGAGCAGAGGTCATCTTCCTCACGGATTACTATAATTATTTAGGATTTACACTATGGTAATACTCAGAGGCCACAAATAATCTAGGACAGTGTTTCTGAACTTTTTTGATACCAGGCACTGGCTTGCTGCCTTCCTAAACTGTGTCAGGGAGATCTCAGGGACCGATGCTGGCCCACGGACCGGTCATTGAGAAACACTGATCTAGGGGATTTACTTCTCTCTAGAAAATAATGGAGGACCCTTTTTCATATCTAAACAATGTATCCTGGCTTCCCTGCTAATGAATATGGTTTAGGGAAGCACACAGGTAAAATGAGGGATTGATTATGAGATGGGATTCTCTTTAGGGTCAGGTTTCAGAGTGGTAGCTGTGTTAGTCTGTATCAGCAAAAAAAAAAGAGGAGTACTTGTGGCACCTTAGAGACTAACAAATTTATTTGGGCATAAGCTTTCGTGGGCTAAAACCTTGTGTAAAAGCTTATACCCAAATACATTTGTGGGTCTCTAAGGTGCCACAAGTACTCCTCATTTTCTTTAGGGTCAGGAATTGTGCAGTCAGCATAGAGTCACCTTATCCTTATGGGGGAGGATCAGCCACTCTGGCCTGGGGCTCAAAGACAACCCTGGCTGAAGTGATTACTATGAGGAATGTAGTCTTCAGGGACAGGCGATGTCCCAGAAAGATGGCAGTGCCTGGTGGTGAGAAAGTGTGGGTCACTCGTCCAGAAAGCACGTAACTCCAGGATCTGTTAGTAGGAATGTGGTAAGTGGATATGGTTGCCAATTCATTTTGACTGTGTTTAAGGTCACCTCAGATTTCCTCAATGACGGCAAATAGTCTAGGCCAGCAGATACGTGTGCTGGAGTTGTCTGTTTGCGAAGTGCCCAGGGACAGAACTTTTTCTGGTGCAGCAGTTTGCCTTGTGGAAAGTCCATGGCTCCCTGATAAGGTTGGCTGCTCGTTGAGGCACACGCCCAGTCCCAGTCTGTCAGGTTTTGCCACCAGGCAGTCTTCTAGTTGTAGAGATTTTGGCTTCGGATGGGCAATGTGACCCTGTTTCTGGGAGAGGTAATCCAGACAAGCAGGGCTATGGACGGGTTGTGCTGTCTGGGAGATGTGAATACCAGTAATGATGAACCTGTTTTATGGCTCGCAGTAACCCTCAGGCCATGGCCTGTTTTATTTTTCTGATTATTGCTCTGGAAATTGGAAGCATGGGAGGGACCCTGTAGAACTGCCATGCTCCAGGCCAGGCTGGCGCGCTGCATCACTCCCCAGAATCTGTTCTCTCCCTGGAACAGAACTGTTGCCATTGGTGATGTGTCTTGTGTAGATAGGTCTGTCTGAGGTTGTTCCCCAAGTTGTTGGGGAAGCGCTTGTGCTGGAACCTGCCACTTCTGTCTAGGAGACAGACAGCCACCAGTGAGGAGGTCATCATTAGATCACATTTCGCAAACTGGACTGTTTCTTGACATCTAGAAGACATCAAAGACTGAACAGAGCTCCCCCACAACAGTGGCTGTAGTCTGTGTATGAGATGCTGAACTACTTCTGCATTGATGTGAGGAAGAAAAGCCTTAGCATACAAACTGCTCCTAATTCCCACCCACTGATGTGTCACCCCTCCTCTGCCACAGACTTCTGGTGTGGCCTTGTGCAAGTTGTTTAGCTTCTCTGTACCTCAGTTCCCCATCTGTAAAATGGGGATACTAGTACTTCCCGACCTCACAGCGGTGCTGTGTGGATAAATACATAAAGGATTATGGAGCTCTCCCATTTAGCAGAAATGGGGGCTATGTAAATACCTAAGACAGACAGATAGTTGGGCCTCTGTAGGCTTCCACAGGCCTTGTATTGTCGGGTGATGAAAGTAAGGTTCCTAGCCTGATACTACCACTGCAGATAGAGTTGGAAGATAGAAGGGCAATGTAACCACGACACATGATCGCTGGCCTGAAGAATTAACTAACTGGAGAGATCTCAAGTTGAGTCTGGATAATAGATTATAAGGGTACAGGACACCACGAACCCCATAAGTTTCCAGAAGAGGTGTAGAGTGTGTGTGTTTTTTATTAAAGACCTGAAGAGGTGAATTCATAGATTCATTTATTCCATGACCAGAAGGGAACATGGAGATCATCTAATCTGACCTGAATAACACAGGCCATGAAGTTTTCCCAAAATAATTCCCAGAGCAGATCTTTTAGAAAAACATCCAATCTTGATTTTAAAATTGCCAGTGATCGAGAATCCATCATGGCCCTTGGTAAGTTGTTCCAGTGGGTAATTACCCTTCCTGTTAAAAATTTACACTTTATTTGCAGTCTGAATTTGTCTAGCTTCAACTTCCAGCCATTGGATCATCTTATACCTTTCTATGGAAGATTGAAGAAATACTTGTTCCCCATGTAGGTACTTACAGACTGTGATCAAGTCACCCCTGAACCTTGGTCTGCATCCTTTGTTCCTAGATGTAGATGCTTACATTGAGCTGTACTAAAACGCTGCCAGAATTGTTTGCATTAGTCCTGTGGCAGATGTGCTGAACTTACGATTGAATTGGTGGTGTCTCCTATGAGGGCTGTTGGCTCCACTGATGTGAACGGAGACTCTTCTAGTCCCAGGGAGTGGAGAGGGAGCTAGCTGTCTGTCTGCAGAACTCCTCAGAGAGTCACCTAAATAAAAATACATGTGGATCCCTTAGCTGCTTATATGAGCTGCTGCGATGGTTAGACACTTAATGACCCAGAAAGGCCAAAAGGGAGACTCTTGTACTGGTAAAGATCTTCTACTGTGCAGAGTCCAAGGTCCTTGCTGTGAGCTGGCCTGGTGATGATGTGCAAGCATGTGTCCTTCCAGCACAGAGTCTTCTCAGAGCCAGGATGTGATGAAGCTTCCTCATTGACTACTTCTGTTGTGGGCTTGATTTCTGTGTCATAAGCACCTGTGCTTCATCGGACCATTGACCCTCCATCACCATCTCCTCTGCCTTCTTTTCAGAATTCAGGGGAAGATTTGTGTCCAGGGAGAAGTTGTATGCCGCTAGCAGAGCCTGACAGTTAGCTATTCTCATCTGCAGAACTACAGAAGGGTACAGTTTCCTCCCCAGTAAATCTAGTCTGGCTTCGTACGTCTCGAGGAGTAGATTTACAGGTTTGCTCTAGTTCTCCCTTCTCCTGAGCTGCAGACACTGCAAGGGAATTAGGAAGTGGATGCCTGAAGAAAACCCCCAAAGTCTGTTTGATGGACAGCTGGAATTTGTCTGCCTTTTCAGAGGTACAGGGCCCAGTGTTGGGCTGGGGAGTCCTTCGGTGGTTCTTTAAGTTCTTCATGGATAATGACCTCCATTCAGGGTCTGTGCTGAGGCTCAAACATGTCAGATAATCACTGGGGCAGTTCTTGTACTCCGAGGTCCCCAGAAGGCCTTGAAAATTCTTGGAGACTGGGGGCGCCAAGGAAAAGGAGGAGGTCCACACTGCTTCCTCAGGTGGTGATGAGGAAAAGCAGGAAGTTAGCCATTTCTTTGTCATCAGACACCTTACTCACAGTAATTTGGGAGGATACAGACATCCCTAGATGCTATTTGTGGAGCTGGGGTCTGTCTCTTAGGAGGATGATCCCCAGAGTCCCTAACAAGGGAGGTTGCAGATGTGGAAACAATGTCGTCTGGTTTTTCTTTTGGATTGACCAGAACCAGCAGATCAGCTCCACAGGAATAAGGTGGCATGTTACAGGCCATGTTATTGGTGTCCATGGAGGAGCTGTCCATGCACCAGACAAGTTAGCCATTGATCTTGAGGAATCAGACACTGGATATAACCCAAGTTGGATGGCAGCTGCAGGGATCCTGAGGGCTACAGGACTGATCAACAGACTCTATCCTTGATGGCAGAGGTTGATTCAGGGGCTTTCAGGTCCCAGGCCTTGATTCTGAAGCTAAACTCTTCTAAGACATCATTTTGGGAGGTGGGGGGAAGGGGAGAGGAGAGGAGAAGAGAAGAGAAGGGGGTATATGGCTAAGGCCATGTCTACACTACCCACCGGATCGGCGGGTAGCGATCGATCCCCGATCGCTCTGCCGTCGACTCCGGAATTTCACCAGGGCGAGAGGCGGAAGCGGAGTTGACGGGGGAGCGGCCGCCGTCGATCCCGTGCTGCGAGGACGTGAAGTAAGTGATTATAAGTAAGTCAATATAAGATACGTCGACTTCTGCTACACCAGAACTGTACACATTATCACGTTTGCACCAGTGCCAAATACAGGGGGAATATAATATCCCTATTCCTACTTGAGATTCCCCTGTTCACGCATCCAAGGCTCACACTAGCCCTTTTGGCCACAGTGTCACACTGGGACCTCATGTTCAGTTGATTATCCACCTGATGTCCCCAAGTTATTTTCAGAGTCGCGGCTTCCCAGCATAGAATCCCCCATCGTGTCAGTATGGCCTGCATCCTTTGTTTCTGCATTTGGCCATATTAACACACACTGTTTAGTTGTGCCCATCTTAGATTACTCTCTATAGTGACCTGTCCTCTTCACTGCTTGCTTCACCCCTCCCCGCCAATCTTTGTGTCATCTGCAGACTTCATCAGAGATGAGTTTTTCTTCCAGGTTATTGATAAAAATATTAAATAGCACAGGGCCAAGAACTGATCCTTGTGGAACTGCACTAGAAACATACCTGCTCGATGATGATTCTCTATTGACAATTACATTTTGAGACCTATCAGTTAACCAGGTTTTAATCAATTTAATTTGTGCCATGTTGATTTTGTATCATTCTAGTTTCTTAATCAAAGTACCAAGTCTAAGTGTAGTACATCAGCACTATTACCTTAAACAACCAAACTTGTAATCTCATCAAAACAAGATCCCAAGTCAGTCAGGATCTGTCTTCCATATACCTGTGCTTATTGTCATTAATTATATTACCTTCCTTCCTTTATCATCTGAGTCCTATATCTGCTATTCCAGTATTGTGTCCTGGATCAACGTCGGGCTGACAGACCTATAAGCACCTAGCTTTCACCAGTGCTCTGAAGCCTAGGGAGGGGGTTGGGCTTCAGAGCATGAGCTCCAGCCCGAGCTGCAACTTCAGTGCTCTGTGTACACAGCTATTGCTCGTGCGAGCCCCACTAGCCCATGTCTATTGACCCGGGCTGTGGGGCTCACTCCCACTCGCTCCAGAATGCTGTGTAGACGTACCTCATCAGGGCAGTATGCACAGCTTCAATGGTCACTGCTCTTGAGGGGTGATGACTACAATACAGAGGGCTCCCTGTGTACTCTGTGCAGACAGAACTCAAAGGAGAAGCATCAGCTATACCATAGTACAGACAAGGGCAGGTCCTGTGAAAACTTCCCAACACCTAACTCTGCCAGTGCTCCTTGATCCCGCTGCTAGCCCTGCCCTCAATTCCCACATTGTGCATCACTGACCAATTCTGTGGGGCATTTGTGATATCGATAAGTGCCTACTACTGGTTGCAATGACTTCCTCCATCTCCTGTCACTTGTGTCCCAATACTGATGTGACATGAGTTGGGTGGGGGGGGGTGTCACTGCAATCAGTGCTACCCCCATCTCTCGTCCATGCTCCTGTCAGATCCTGTCTGATGCTCAGCCTGAGTTCTCTGGGGCATGGACTGTACTTTGTACAGTGCACAGCACAATAGGTCTCTGATCCCTGACTGGGGTTCCTAGGAGTTACCACAATGCGTACAATAAATACTGGGGTCCCCAGTCTCTTACAGGGAGAGAACAAAGCCATTACCAGAGTGACAGATTGCTGAGTTGGCACTCCCCTCCCAATGTACTACCTACAGCCCCTTGCCCCAACCCAAGTCAAGCACTCAAGTTAGCAAGTGCCAGTGGATCGCACTGGACTGGGACTCAGAAGACCTGGCTTAGTGTCCACAGGCCTGCTGGGTGCCTTTGTGGGAGTTGGCAGAGCCCAAGGTCTGGTTTGACCTGTCCACAGCAGGCACCTGCCATGGCTTAAGCTAAGGCAGAGACTTAGAAAATGGCCTCCCAGAGTGAACGGGGCCTCCCTGGCAAGGGCTCCATGCACTGGATGGAGCCATCA
This sequence comes from Chelonia mydas, assembly GCF_015237465.2. Taxonomy (NCBI): domain Eukaryota; kingdom Metazoa; phylum Chordata; order Testudines; family Cheloniidae; genus Chelonia; species Chelonia mydas. The sequence continues at coordinate 141,835,080 of NC_057852.1, read as the reverse complement.
GTTTATTATGGCAAGAATCATAGTGACCCTTCCCCCTGCAGCTACTCCCCCATCCTATTTGGCATCCCCAGGACAGCATGGCCCGAGTCCCGCAGCCTTGTCCCACTGAGGGCACACGCCCAGTGCTTCCTGCGAGCTGTGCTGTGCTCAGAAATGCACAGGGAAGCTCGGGGTTGCCTTTGGGAGGTGGGGTCTGTGTATAAACCCTGAGTGAGTGCTCTCAGGGCAGCCAGTGTGTGCAATGTTCCCCTTTCCTTCCCCAGAGCGGGGTGGGGGTGGTTCTCACTGTACTAGGCAGCACTGCCTGAACCCCTCCTGCCTGCTGTACTGGACTCTGGCTGGCTCCTGCTGCCGCTCCCACCCTGCTGCGGCTCCCACCCTGCAGCTCTCGGGAATAGCAGTGCGCTGGGTGCTGTAGAAGGAGGTTGCAGCTCACTCAGTCCCTTGAGTAATGACTCTCTCCAGCCTGTTGCTGTCCATACTAACTAGGTGTCCCATCTATTGTGTCTTCATTTCGTTCTGCCTTACAAGCATCTCCCTACGTCTGGGCACGGCTCCAGGAGCAGGAAGGAAATTGCCCTGCGACTGGGCGTCTGGCTGGGTGGCGCGTTGAGCAGAATGCTGAGCAGAAAGCTGCAGCATAAGGCACTGGGTGGCAGGCTGGTTGTGGGCACCACCCTCCACCACTCCAGAAGGGGATGCCCCAAGGCGGGAGGGATCAGGCAGCTCCCTCCCAGCTCTGGTTTGGTTTTGCTAAGCTCTGAGCTGTGCAGCTTGCTGCTCGCTGCGGGAGGGGTCGGGAATCCAGCTCACTCAGCAGCTGGGAACTTTGCTTGTTCTCAGCACCTGCTAACTCTTGGCCACTCTGCTGAGTCGTCAGCTTGGTTACAGCAAGAACGAGCTGCAAGGGATGTGGCCGCAGCACCGTGCTGTAAAACAGGATAGCAATGCCGGCTGTGCAGAGTTCCCAGAATGAGGCACTGTGGGGGGCAGGACAGGGCGTGCTCTAGGGAGCAGGGCCTGAATGCGGGCTGCAGGGGGTGTTCCCTTCTATACCAGGCCCAGCTTTGCACACATGCTGTAGGGAGCAAGGCAGCAGCACTGGAAGGGTGCTGAGGGAGGGGTGTGGGGCGCGAGGGGGTTTTGGAGTTGCTCTGCTCCTCGGCCACTCAGCAGGTACCTCTGGATATTCACAGACCTTGGACATCAGGGACACTTTGTGTATGTCTACATGCCCATGTTACAGCGCGGCTGCGGTGATGTGGGCAGTGTAGTCATGCTTTATTGCCCGGGGAGAGCTCTCTTGGAGATAAAAAATAACCACCCCGAAAGAGCGGTGGTAGCTTTATCCCTGGGAGCGCAGCTCCCAGGGATACAGCGCTATCTGTACTGGTGCTTTTCAGTGCTAAAACTTTTTCTCGCTCAGGGGGTGTTTTTTCACACCCCTGAACGACTAAAGTTTTAACGCTGAAAGTGGCAGTGTAAACACAGCTTAAATTGCAAGGCAAAGGAGCATTGCTCCCGGCGTGTTAGTGGCTCTAACTGTCCCTGCAGCTCCAAAGCAGTTCCTCTCCGTGAGTTCTTCTCTGAAATGACTGTTAGACTCTTCCACATCCCTTGAGCTGCCTGAAGGGTGGCAGGGGGCAACTCAAGCAAGGCTGCTGAGCCTGTGCTGTGCTGTGCTGCATGCAGGAGGGAGTGGGGAAACCCAGCTGGGGCAGACGGGAGGCAGGAATGGAAGCAGAGTGGAGATGACTGGAGTTGGTATAGGGTGCGGCAGGAGATGTATGCCTGAGTGTGATTTGGGATCAAGGGGCGGTGGAGTGCGGGTGTGCATGCCTCTCACACAGTTGGGGTAGGGGGAATGGGTGCATGTGTGCTCATTGCAGAGCTGATGTGGCAGGGAAGACGTGTCGGTGCCCACGCTGGGAAGCATGTGTGCGAGTGGGTGCAGCATTATGAAACGGACCTTAGGGCACTCTCCTGCCCTGGGCTGGGCTAGTGGCTGTATCTACCATTGCTTACAGAAATAGAACCAAGGGCCCTGCAGCCTCCAGTGACTCCAATTGCCTCTGACACGAGGAGCGATAGGGGCCTAACTCAACTGCAGTGCCTGAAGGGAGGGAAGGGGAAGGGTTCTGTGCCATGTCATTTAGATACAATGCATGGCAAACCTAGAGCCTCCAGGTGGCAGGTGGGGGTCTCTGAGTAAAATCCCAACTCAGCTGAGTTGGAAAAGTCCCTGCTCCTCCAGACGAGATTGCTTTATGGACTGTCCCGGGCACCCACACCTGGAGTAGTGGGGGGAATGAGGGGAGGCTGCAGGTGGAGCGCCCGGGTCTGGAGTAGCCGGGGGGAATGAGGGGCGGCTGCAGGTGGAGCGCCCGGGCCTGGAGTAGCCAGGGGGAATGAGGGGCGGCTGCAGGCGGAGCGCCCGGGCCTGGAGTAGCAGGAGGAATAATGGGTGGCAGCATGTGGAGCGCCCGGGCCTGGAGTAGCGCGGGGACTGAAGTTCAGGATTGAGGACCATCAGCCTTGCTTTGTGTGGGGGAGCCAAGGGTTGGAATGGGGAGAGGGAGCAGCAGGTTGAGACTGAGGGGAATCAGCAGAATTGATGGGGGGGAGGGTGCCCTTGAGTGGAAGAGCAGGGGCTGGACACCTTCCACTCAGAACAGCAACATGCAGGGACTTGTAGTTCCCACAGGTTGCCTCTTTGTATTCGAAACGGGAACAGATGCAGCCCTTGGACTCCTGCTGAACTGCCAGCAGTGCCCTCCGTGGAGCAGCAGGAAGGCCGCTGGCTCAGGGATGATGCACATTCTCTCACTGGCCCATTCGCCATGTTTGGTGTAAGCTGGCTCCCCGCACCCAGGACCCCGGCCTGTCACTGCCCTGCGTGGAGCTGGCTCCCTGGCACAGCCTGTCTGCCCTGCACCGAGCTCGGTGCACATAGCCCCACTGTGGCAGAGCTATTTTTAACAGTTTCTTCTGCTTGAATTGAGCTGTGAACTTGTACTGTGTTTATGCTAAAGGGGCTTCCTTTTCCCCTTTTGCTGAAGAGGCAGCGCAGGAGATCAGAACTTGTCTCTTTGGGTTTGTGATCTTGCCTGAGCTGAGAGGGAGGGCTCGAAAGGGGCAGCAACTCTGTGCGGAGGCAGCCATGTGTGCTGGAAACTTTGCTGCCCTTGGGAGGGAACGTGAGAGGAGACAGGGTGACGTGCTGCAGCTCCTGTGCTGGCTCCATGCTCACACAGTCTCTCTCTGTCTCTGCAGGTCCAAGGGAGCGTAGGGGCCATGAGCTGGGCCTGGACCTGCTGCCATCCTGCCCCCAGGGGGGCCAACCCTGGGGGTGACTAAGAAGGAAAAGCAGCCAGGAGAATGGACTCCTGGTGCCCCAGGCCAGGCTCAGGGCCAGCTATGCTGGGGCACTTTGTTGGAAGCTTTAGGGGCAAAGGACAGAGGCAGGACGGCCAGGACAGCATGCCAAGAAGCCTCAATGCTGCATCTCCTGTTCAGCTTTCCTCCTAGTCGCCAGTCCATCAGCGAGACCCACAGGCAGCAGAGGATGAAACCAGCTGCCCCCCTGCCCAAGCCATGGGCAGCCCTTAGCACGGGTCTCCTGCCGCAGCTCTGACAGGCGGAGGAGATGCTCCCTCTGCCAGGTTGCAGCACGTGTACTGCAGCTTCCCAAGCAGCAGGACGGAGGAGCATGGGAGTGGAGCCTCGGGCCTGAGGGCGGGGGGGGCGGCACGAGATGGTCAGTAAGGAGACCAGCCCCTGCCTGGCTCGGAGCAGTGAGGGCAGCCAGGAGAAAGCCATGACAGTACGCTCGGTGCTGCTCAACCGCGACTCGCCCGACATCGAGACCCGCCTCAAGCGCCGACGCAACCGCACCCAGCAGGTACGCTTCAAGGACCTGGTAGATGGTAACCCTGGGGAGGAGGCGAGCCCCCCCCAGGAGCCAGCAGCCACACCTGACACCAACACCCCATGTGCCTCTACGCCCCCCAGGGACTCCCCGGAGCTGGTGGCAAACTATGCCTCGGACGCCCAGCGGAGCTGGCACCAGGCCAAGCCGCACTCGCTGACGCTGCCTATGCCCAGCAAGGTATGTCTGAGCACGGCCATCCAGACGTCCCCCAGCCTCCAGCAGCAATTCCCAGCCTCCCGCGTCCGCAGCAAGAGCACCTGCGACTTCGCCCAGGAGGAGGTGCTGGCCACCGCCTGGGAGCCCAGCAAGAGCCAGACGGGCTGCAGGGGTCCTGCCAGGGCACCCGCCTCTGCCAGAGCCAGCAGGGATCTCCCCCAGTGCACCCTCACCAGCCTTTCCGCACACAACCACCTCCCTGCCTCCCCCCTCGCCCAGCACACCAGCAGAGAGGGGCAGCCAGGCCCCGCTCCACATGCCACTTTGTGCCACGGAATGACTCCACCGCCCAGGGCTCCTTGCCCACCTTATCCAGGGACCATCAGGTGTACCGCTGCCAACTATACCTCCCAGCAAAAGGGCTGCCCCCCAGTGCCCAGCCCCAGCCTCTGCTCTTCCCAGCCCCCTGCATACACCAGGAACTGTGGGAGCCCTAAGGATAGCCACGGTGCCCCTGCTCCGTGTCCCCTGCACCCTCCCTCTGTGCCATGTGGACAGCCTGGGCCACCTGCAGAGCCACTGCCTTGGAGCAGGAGCCAGTCTGAGCAGGACCTGCCATGCCAGCCTGCTCATAACTGCATGACCGGCAGCCATGGGCTCGGCCAACCAGCTCAGTGTCCCTCCCAAGGAGACCCTGCCGCTGCCCTGCAACAACGCCACAGCTCGTCCTGGGGCAGCCCCCGCTGCCTCTCTTCAAACCACAGCCCCAGCACAGTCCTGCCACCACCAAACCAGCCCAGTTCTACAGCCACCATGCTGAAGAAGACACCAGCCACCCTCAGCCACCAGGCTCCCAGCAGTGGACAGTCCCAACCTGTGGCTGCAAGGCCCAGTGTCTGCAGCCAGCTAAAGGCCATCCAGACTGAGTGTGGCCTCGTGAACTTGGAGGAGCCTCAGCAACTGATCTCCACATCCAGCCAGGGGCACCCCCCAAGGACACAGCAATTCACCCGGACTCCTGGGGCCCCCTGGAGCAACGAGCTGCTGGGCGAGCCCTGTCTGACGGCCGAGCAGCTGGAGACTCTGCACCAGGTTCAGGACCTTCTGCAATTGGTGGCTGCAGCCAAAGGGCAAGTGGGTTTGTCCAAGGGGGATGAGCATTTCCTAACATCTCGGGGACATGTGAGTGTGGGACCCGGGCAAATGGGGGACCTACAGTCACAGCTGCAGTCCCTGGAAGGGGTGCTGGAGACCAGCCAACAAACCATCAAGGTGCTGCTGGATGTCATCCAGGACCTGGAGAAGAAGGAGGCCCAGCGGGATGGGTGAGCAGCAGGGTGCAGGTGGGCTGCCAGGGAGGGTGCAATGCTGTGGGGGAAGACAAGGTGCACGGACTCCCCACCATAGGTTTGGCTCGATCAAATGAGGTGTCAGGTCAGGAAAGGATAACACGACTCCAGGGAACTACTGTCCAAACAGCACTGACCCAATGCCAGCCCGCTGACCCCCACCTGTCCATAGTGCACCAGCCCCACACTTGCCTGCTCTCAGCCCTCCCCATGCCAACACACACCTGCCCTCCCCCTTCCCCTACACGTCACGGGTAGTCCAGTCTGCCAGCCAGGGTAAAGCACAGGGATGAGTGTGTGTCATGGGAGCTGAGATTCACAAACTCCTCTCAGACAGGGGCCACCAGACGTCCCTTAGATGGGAACTGCTGTCAGTCCCTCCTGAGCCAGGTAGGATTCAAACCGCTGCCCTGCAGGAGAGAGGCTCCGGAGCTCATTAGCACTATCCTGAAGCAGCCAGGCCCCATACATACTATTGCTACCCCTTGGCAAGTGAGGCTGCTGTCTGGAAAGATCAGTTCAAGTGCAGACTTTTCTGCAGCTCACACAGGCAGCATCTTCTCCTCTCTGCATACACAGGCAATGCCTCCCACCAGTGCGCTCAGTCGCTAGCAAACCCACTGCACAATTAAATGTCCTACCTTCTTAGAGGGACAGTTCCCATTAAACAAAATACAAACCCTAAAACTACACCAGTAAAACAAATATTAACACACCATCCAAATTTACCTCTGTCAAGGTTCCTTACCCACTCTGAACTCTAGGGTACAGATGTGGGGACCTGCATGCAAGACCCCCTAAGCTTATTCTTACCAGCTTAGGTTAAAACTTCCCCAATGTACAAACTTTGCCTTGTCCTTGAACTGTATGCTGCCACCACCAAGCGTTTTAAACAAAGAACAGGGAAAGAGCCCATTTGGAGACGTCTTCCCCCAAAATATCCCCCCAAGCTCTACACCCCCTTTCCTGGGGAAGGCTTGATAAGAATCCTCACCAATTTGTACAGGTGAACACAGACCCAAACCCTTGGATCTTAAGAACAATGGAAAATCAATCAGGTTCTTAGAGGACAGGTTTCAGAGTAACAGCCTTGTTAGTCTGTATTCGCAAAAAGAAAAGGAGTACTTGTGGCACCTTAGAGACTAACCAATTTATTTGAGCATAAGCTTTCATGAGCTACAGCTCACTTCATCGGATGTATTCTGTGGAAAGTGTAGAAGATCTTTTTATATACACACAAAGCATGAAAAAATACCTCCTCCCACCCCACTCTCCTGCTGGTAATAGCTTATCTAAAGTGATCACTCTCCTTACAATGTGTATGATAATCAAGTTGGGCCATTTCCAGCACAAATCCAGGGTTTAACAAGAACGTCTGAGGAGGGGGGAGGAGGGGGTTAGGAAAAAACAAGGGGAAATAGGTTACCTTGCATAATGACTTAGCCACTCCCAGTCTCTATTCAAGCCTAAGTTAATTGTATCCAATTGTATTTACAACCTATCCTGAAGGATGACCCAACACTCTCACAAATCTTGGGAGACAGGCCAGTCCTTGCCTACAGACAGCCCCCCAACCTGAAGCAAATACTCACCACCAACCACATACCACACAACAGAACCACTAACCCAGGAACCTATCCTTGCAACAAAGCCCGTTGCCAACTGTGCCCACATATCTATTCAGGGGACACCATCACAGGGCCTAATAACATCAGCCACACTATCAGAGGCTCGTTCACCTGCACATCCACCAATGTGATCTATGCCATCATGTGCCAGCAATGCCCTTCTGCCATGTACATTGGTCAAACTGGACAGTCTCTACGTAAAAGAATAAATGGACACAAATCAGATGTCAAGAATTATAACATTCATAAACCAGTCAGAGAACACTTCAATCGCTCTGGTCACGCAATTACAGACATGAAAGTTGCTATATTACAACAAAAAAACTTCAAATCCAGACTCCAGCGAGAAACTGTTGAATTGGAATTCATTTGCAAATTGGATACAATTAACTTAGGCTTGAATAGAGACTGGGAGTGGCTAAGTCATTATGCAAGGTAACCTATTTCCCCTTGTTTTTTCCTACCCCCTCCCCCGCCCCCCCCAACGTTCTTGTTAAACCCTGGATTTGTGCTGGAAATGGCCCAACTTGATTATCATACACATTGTAAGGAGAGTGATCACTTTAGATAAGCTATTACCAGCAGGAGAGTGGGGTGGGAGGAGGTATTTTTTCATGCTTTGTGTGTATATAAAAAGATCTTCTACACTTTCCACAGTATGCATCCGATGAAGTGAGCTGTAGCTCATGAAAGCTTATGCTCAAATAAATTGGTTAGTCTCTAAGGTGCCACAAGTACTCCTTTTCGTTCTTAGAAGAAGAATTTTAATTAAAGAAAAGGTAAAAGAATCACCTCTGTAAAATCAGGGTGGTAAATACCTTACAGGGTAATCAGATTCAAAACATAGAGCATCCCTCTAGGCAAAACCTTAAGATGCAAAAAGACAAAACCAGGAATATACATTCCATCCAGCACAGCTTATTTTATCTGCCATTCAATAGAAGGAAATTTAACGCATTTCTAGCTAGATTACTTACTAACAGTTGTAAGGCTGCATTCCTGATCTGTTCCCGGCAAAAGCATCACACAGACAGACGAACCCTTTGTTCCCCCACCTCCAGATTTGAAAGTATCTTGTCTCCTCATTGGTCATTTTGGTCAGGTGCCAGCGAGGTTATCTTAGCTTCTTAACCCTTTATAGGTGAAAGGGTTTTGCCTCTGGCCAGGATGGATTTTATAGCCCTGTATACAGAAAGGTGCTTACCCTTCCCTTTATATTTATGACAACTTCTCTGTAGGATGGTTTGCAATATAAGATAACAATATTAATTGCAGAGTCCTCACACTGTGAGAGTCATTAACAGAGTTTGAACCCATGAGTTGCAGATCCACACACAGACTTCCACAGCTCTGGGAAGTGAGGGGTGAGGAAAGCTTGCTAATATCCTGTGTGTGGGTCAGCCCATCGAGAAAGACATGACACATTTTGTCCCAAGCACATAACTGTTTGGGAGCTAGTGGTGGGATGCTGGGTATCAGGGTTACTGGTTTCTGTTCTTAGCACTGGGGACACAGTATGATGTAGTGGTTCTAGATATCACAGCCAAACATAACACTTCAGGCTGAGTTGTCTGCAAGGACTGAACTCAAGGCTTGGCTCTAAAAGCACAACCAGCTCCATTAACATGGAAGTAGTAATAGACTCAGGTTATGTTCACACCGCAAAACCCCCTCCTCAACAGTGAGTCTCAGAGCCCAGGTCAACTGATGCGGGCTTGGCCTGTGGCCCTGAAAATAGCAGTGTAAACATTTGGGCTTGGGCTGGAGCCTGGCTCTGGGGCCTCACCCCCTTTCACGGGGTTTCAGAGCCTGGGCTCCAGCCAAAACCTGAATGTCTGAGCTGCTATTGTTAGCCCCATAGCGTGAGCCCTGCCAGCACCAGTTTGTTGATCCGGGCACTGAGATTTGCTGCCACGGGTGTGGCTTGTTTCTTTTTGCAGTGTAGACCTACCCTCAGAATCCTCCATATGTGGTATACCACCAGAGAGTGACACCAAGCCTCATTGCATCAGTGGGGTTACACATGCACATAATTTGGCACTTTGCTTCAGAAAGGCCGCAGGGCAAAGTGGATGAGACTTGGGTCTATCATATTAAGCACATGGATTCTAGTCCTAGGCCTACCTGTAGAGACCTGTTGGAACCTCCTAGTTATTTGTAAAACAGGTAAATGCTAGCTGCCTTCTTCTAAGGTGGTGGTGTGAGCCCTGGGTTACTAGTGGTTGGGAAGGGCAAAAAAATATTTGCACCAGTGGAAGAGCTGGGATTAGAACTCATGTTCTCCTGGTTTACAGCTCAGTATGCCTTGTCTTCCCTAAGTTTCGGGGCATGTGTGTATCCTGGCCACTTTCCCTTTCCTGTACAATGTGGATTGGCAGAGACGACCGCAAGACTCAGCAGGCAATTCGGACTGCTCTCGCCAGAAAAAGGAAGATGCAGCAACTGTGAGAGCACAGACTGACTCCCCAAGGCACCCCTGTTGGGGGTCCAGGCCTCCCTGCTGTGTGCGGTCAGGTCTCTCCGAACAAAGCACTCAGTATTCATGTCTGTTCATTTCACTGATTCTGCTGTTCCTGAGAATGGGGACGTGGGAGCAGCACCAGTGCCCCTGACCCATGCCTTGCCTTGTTCCTTGACTTTAGCAAATCTTTTGACACGGTCTCCCACAGTATTCTTGCCAGCAAGTTGAAGTATGGGCTGGATGAATGAACGATGAGGTGGATAGAAAGCTGGCTAGATCGTCGGGCTCAACGGGTAGTGATCAATGGCTCCATGTCTAGTTGGCAGCCGGTATCAAGTGGAGTGCCCCAAGGGTCGGTCCTAGGGCTGGTTTTGTTCAATATCTTCATTAGTGATCTGGAGGATGGTGTGGATTGCACCCTCAGCAAGTTTGCAGAGGACACTAAACTGGGAGGAGAGGTAGATACGCTGGAGGGTAGGGATAGAATACAGAGGGACCTAGACAAATTGGAGGATTGGGCCAAAAGAAATCTGATGAGGTTCAACCAGGAGAAGTGTGGAGTCCTGCATTTAGGACGGAAGAATCCAATGCACCGCTACAGACTAGGGACCGAATGGCTCGGCAGCAGTTCTGCAGAAAAGGACCTAGGGGTTACAGTGGACAAGAAGCTGGATATGAGTCAACAGTGTGCCCTTGTTGCCAAGAAGGCCAATGGCATTTTGGGATGTATAAGTAGGGACATTGCCAGCAGATCGAGGGACGTGATCGTTCCCCTCTATTTGACACTGGTGAGGCCTCGTCTGGAGTAGTGTGTCCAGTTTTGGGCCCCACACTACAAGAAGGATGTGGAAAAATTGGAAAGAGTCCAGTGGAGGGCAACAAAAATGATGAGGGGACTGGAACACATGACTTATGAGGAGAGGCTGAGGGAACTGGGATTGTTTAGTCTGCAGAAGAGAAGAATAAGGGGGAATTTGATACCTGCTTTCAACTCCCTGAAAGCGGGTTCCAAAGAGGATGGATCTAGACTCTTCTCAGTGGTAGCAGATGACAGAACGAGGAGTTATGGTCTCAAGTTGCAGTGGGGGAGGTTTAGGTTGGATATTAGGAAAAACTTTTTCACTAGGAGGGTGGTGAAACACTGGAATGTGTTACCTAGGGAGGTGGTGGAATCGCCTTCCTTAGAAGTTTTTAAGGTCAGGCTTGACAAGGCCCTGGCTGGGATGATTTAGTTGGGGATTGGTCCTGCTTTGAGCAGGGGGTTGGACTAGATGACCTCCTGAGGTCCCTTCCAACCCTGATATTCTATGATTCTATGCCAGACATGGGGTCATAGTGTGAGTCTGCTCCTATCTGTACACCAGAACATCCACCTCTACCAATGTGCCTGAAGCCTGGCCAGTTCTGGTGTCTGCATTTCAAAAAGAATGTTAAAATTTGGAAGGGAGCCAGAGAAGGTAAGCAGCAGGATACGGACCCTGGACTTCAGGAAAGCAGACTTTGACTCCCTCAGGGAACAGATGGCCAGGATCCCCTGGGGGACTAACATGAAGGGGAAGGGAGTCCAGGAGAGCTGGCTGTATTTCAAGGAATCCCTGTTGAGGTTACAGGGACAAACCATCCCGATGAGTCGAAAGAATAGTAAATATGGCAGGCGACCAGCTTGGCTTAATGGTGAAATCCTAGCGGATCTTAAACATAAAAAAGAAGCTTACAAGGAGTGGAAGGTTGGACATATGACCAGGGAAGAGTATAAAAATATTGCTCGGGCATGTAGGAAAGATATCAGGAGGGCCAAATCGCACCTGGAGCTGCAGCTAGCAAGAGATGTCAAGAGTAACAAGAAGGGTTTCTTCAGGTATGTTGGCAACAAGAAGAAAGCCAAGGAAAGTGTGGGCCCCTTACTGAATGAGGGAGGCAACCTAGTGACAGAGGATGTGGAAAAAGCTAATGTACTCAATGCTTTTTTTGCCTCTGTTTTCACTAACAAGGTCAGCTCCCAGACTGCTGTGCTGGGAATCACAAAATGGGGAAGAGATGGCCAGCCCTCTGTAGAGATAGAGGTGGTTAGGGACTATTTAGAAAAGCTGGACGTGCACAAGTCCATGGGGCCGGACGAATTGCATCCGAGAGTGCTGAAGGAATTGGCGGCTGTGATTGCAGAGCCCTTGGCCATTATCTTTGAAAACTCGTGGCGAACGGGGGAAGTCCCGGATGACTGGAAAAAGGCTAATGTAGTGCCCATCTTTAAAAAAGGGAAGAAGGAGGATCCTGGGAACTACAGGCCAGTCAGCCTCACCTCAGTCCCTGGAAAAATCATGGAGCAGGTCCTCAAAGAATCAATCCTGAAGCACTTAGAGGAGAGGAAAGTGATCAGGAACAGTCAGCATGGATTCACCAAGGGAAGGTCATGCCTGACTAATCTAATCGCCTTTTATGATGAGATTACTGGTTCTGTGGATGAAGGGAAAGCAGTGGATGTATTGTTTCTTGACTTTAGCAAAGCTTTTGACACGGTCTCCCACAGCATTCTTGTCAGCAAGTTAAGGACGTATGGGCTGGATGAATGCACTATAAGGTGGGTAGAAAGCTGGCTAGATTGTCGGGCACAACGGGTAGTGATCAATGGCTCCATGTCTAGTTGGCAGCCGGTGTCAAGTGGAGTGCCCCAGGGGTCGGTCCTGGGGCCCGTTTTGTTCAATATCTTCATAAATGATCTGGAGGATGGTGTGGATTGCACTCTGAGCAAATTTGCGGATGATACTAAACTGGGAGGAGTGGTAGATACGCTGGAGGGGAGGGATAGGATACAGAAGGACCTAGACAAATTGGAGGATTGGGCCAAAAGAAATCTGATGAGGTTCAATAAGGATAAGTGCAGGGTCCTGCACTTAGGATGGAAGAATCCAATGCACCGCTACAGACTAGGGACCGAATGGCTAGGCAGCAGTTCTGCGGAAAAGGACCTAGGGGTGACAGTGGACGAGAAGCTGGATATGAGTCAGCAGTGTGCCCTTGTTGCTAAGAAGGCCAATGGCATTTTGGGATGTATAAGTAGGGGCATAGCGAGCAGATCGAGGGACGTGATCGTCCCCCTCTATTCGACACTGGTGAGGCCTCATCTGGAGTACTGTGTCCAGTTTTGGGCCCCACACTACAAGAAGGATGTGGATAAATTGGAAAGAGTCCAGCGAAGGGCAACAAAAATGATTAGGGGTCTAGAGCACATGACTTATGAGGAGAGGCTGAGGGAGCTGGGATTGTTTAGTCTGCAGAAGAGAAGAATGAGGGGGGATTTGATAGCTGCTTTCAACTACCTGAAAGGGGGTTCCAAAGAGGATGGCTCTAGACTGTTCTCAATGGTAGCAGATGACAGAACGAGGAGTAATGGTCTCAAGTTGCAATGGGGGAGGTTTAGATTGGATATTAGGAAAAACTTTTTCACTAAGAGGGTGGTGAAACACTGGAATGCGTTACCTAGGGAGGTGGTAGAATCTCCTTCCTTAGAGGTTTTTAAGGTCAGGCTTGACAAAGCCCTGGCTGGGATGATTTAACTGGGAATTGGTCCTGCTTCGAGCAGGGGGTTGGACTAGATGACCTTCTGGGGTCCCTTCCAGCCCTGATATTCTATGATTCTATGATTCTAAGAGCTACAATGATTCGAAGTCTGACAACCCTGCCTTAATAGTGAGAGGCTTAAGAAGCTCAATCTATGCAGTTTATCCAAGAGAAGGATAAGAGGGGATGTAATCGCAATCGGTTACTACCTGCATGGGGAGCAGAGGGCTCGTTAATCTAGCAGACAAAGGCAGAATGAGATCAGTGGCTGAATTCTGAAGCTAGACCAATTCAGGCTAGAAATAAGGAGCAGTTTTTTCTAAGGGTATGTTGTTGTAACGTGGCTGTGTAGTCGCGGCATAGCGCTAGGAGAGAGCTTTCCCAGCGCTGTAAAAAACCCACCCCCGTGGGGAGTGGCTCCCAGTGCTGGGGCACTGTCTACACTGCCACTTTACAGCGCTGAAACCTTCCTAGGCAGTCATTGCCTATTTTGTATTTGTGCAATTGATTGTTCCTTCCTAAGTGGAGTACTTTGTATTTGTCCTGATTGAATTTAATCCTATTTATTTGTGACCATTTCTCCAGTTTGTCCAGATCATTTTGAATTCTAATCTTATCCTCCAACCCCTCCCAGCTTGGTATCACCATCCCCAGACTTGATAAGCGTGGTCTCCATACCATTGTCCAAATCATTGATCAAGATATTGACTAGAATCAGACCCAGAACAGATCCCTATGGAACCCTACTCAGTATGCCATTCCAACTTGACAGTGAACCACTGATAACTACTCTCCAGGAACGGTTTTCCAACCTTTTGTGTACCCACCTTATTTTTGGTTTGTCTAAGATCTATATCCCTAGTTTGTTTATGAGAAGATCATGTGAGACTATCAAAAGCCTTAGTAAAGTTGAGATATATCCCATATACTGTTTCCCCTCGTCCACAAGGCTTCTTGGTTTGACATGACTTGTTCTTGACAAATCCATTTTGACTGTTACTTATCACCTTATTATCTTTGAGGTGCTTACAAACTGATTGTTTGATTATTTGCTCCATTACCTTTATGGGCATTGAATTTAAGATGACTGGTCTATAATTCTCTGGGTTGCCCTTATTCCCCTTTTTATAGACAAGTACTATATTTGCCCTTTTCCAGTCCTCTGGGATCTCTCCTGTCCTCCACGAGTTCTCAAAGATAATTGCTAATGGCTCAGAGATCTCTTCAGCCAGTTCCTTAAATATTCTAGGATGTATTTCCCCAGACCCTGCCGACTTGAAAACATCTAACTTGTCTAAGCAATTCTTAACTTGTTCTTTCCCTATTTTAGCCTCAGGTCCTATCCCATTTACACTGATGTTCACTACGTTAGTCATGCGATCACTGCTAGCCTTTTGGCATTTAACGTGAATCTAGATACTGTGTGCCGTACTGGCCATCTCACCTCACCTGGTGTACTGCGGAATTAGTGGGGGCTCAGAGATGAAGGAGTGACAAGAATGATTTGAGTCTTGGAGAAATTCTCTCATGAGGGTCTGACCAGCCTGGTATTGTTCCCTTAGAGAGGAGATGCATTAGAGGAGATTGGTCTATAAAATACTGAATGGGCTGGAGATGGGTTGTGGAAGCAGGAGCTCCTGTTCTCCCTGGTTCACAGCACACGGACAGTCAATGAAACTGAATCAGGGAAATTCAAACGGATCAAAGGAAATACTTTCACACACAGTGTAATTATTTTTTGGAACTCTCTGCCACAGGATGGTGTTAGGGCCAAGATCTTACCAAGATTTAAAGAGGGGCTGGGCATCTGCATGGAGAACAGAGGAATATACTTGTGTGTGTGAATAGTTGATGCTCAGAAGCAAGTCCTGAAAAGGACTGGCTCCGGCCCTGAGGTAGGGCTTATCACCTCGTGGGCTGGATGAGATCTCAGCTGGAGCAGATGAGCCCACTTCTGCCTACTGCAAGGTTTCTTACACCTTCCGCAGAGACAAATGGTCCTGGCCCCTGTCAGACATGGGAGACTGGGCTAGATGGGTCATGGGGCTGACCCAGGCTGGCTGTCTTTATCTGTCCATCCAGCTTGATCCTTCTAATTGTTTCCTCATCCCACAAATGCTACATTATACCAACAAGGGGCTCTGTCTCCACACTTCTCACACTGTCAGCTATGCAGGGCACAGGTACAAAGTGTGTGGTGTTTGGGGTGGGATTCACCCCAGGCTTTCTAGAGGCCACAGGCTCCCCAGAGAGCTCAGCGTGCAAAGGACCACCGAATTCTCTGCTAAGCTGCCATGAGGAGGAGTTCCAGCAGGGTGATCATGTAGGGCTGGCACATGGCAGGGGATTAGGCCTTCTACTGCTCCTACTACCCTGATCTGCAACCTTGTGAGAAGCACAAAGTCTGTTCTGAGTCAGGGAAAGGCTGGGAATGGTCCCAACCCAGCTTGGCCCTGCACTGAAAATTAAATGATACAAAAATGCGGGGAGTGGTAAATAGTGAAGAGGACAGGTCACTGCTAGAGAGCGAGCTAGATCCCTTGGCAACCTGGATGTGAATAAAAAATATGCATTCTAATATGGCTGTATGAGAATGTGTACATCTAGCAACAAAGAACGTAGGCCACACTTACAGGATGGGGGACTCTATCCTGGGAGCAGGGACTCTATAAATATCACATGGGGAACAAATATTTAATAAGGGGCTCGTCAGTCCAGCAGAGAAATGTATAACCCGATCCAATGGCTGAACATAGACAAATTCAGGCTGGAAATAAGGTGGAAACTTTTACCAGTGAGAGTAATTAACCTTCGGAACAATTTACTGAGGGTCGAGATGGATTCTCCATCACTGGCAATCTCTCAGTCAAGATTAGCTGTTTTTCTAAAAGATCTGCTATGGGAATTATTGTGGGGCCGGTCTCTGGCCTGTGCTATACGCAGGGTCAGACTAGATGATCACAATGGTCCCTTCTGGCCTGGGGAATCTATGCAAACCATCTAGTATCAGTGGCCAGGCAGTGAGCTCATCCTAACCCTCTGCTCACAATGGCATTACCTCCCAGAGACGGGTCAGAGCCACTGTCTCTATTGTGCTGAGGAGAAAGCAGTGGCAGGCAGGGTGCCTGGGGAGAATGAGAGGTGGAACCCAGGAGTCCTGGGTTCCTAGAACCCAGCCTTCCTCTCCCATAGCCAAGATCTTGGAAGCTTCCCTGCCCTCCTCTCCAAAAGCTGTGAGGGGTACTGCCACCCCACCCACAACTCTGCTGTCTGTGGTCCGGATGCTCAGCCCTTCTTCCTTAGCCCCTCTTCGTAAGCCACTCCCTCACGATGCTCTCCATGCCCCTTCTCTCTTTCTTGCCAGTTGCAGTTCTCCAGGACGTTTTCTGATCACCCTGGCCCATTGGCTCCTGCTGCGTTGCCTCACTGACATCACTGTCCTACCTATGGCAATGGAGTGATGTCACAGACCCTTGGGGAGTTCTTACAGGGAGGGGTCTGAGAGACACTGGGAACAGCAACCCCAGGGCTCCTTGCTCATGGGGTTTCTGCTCTGTTGTAGGAGACGCTCATACCGGACAGGGCAGGATATTGCCAACTGTGGGACCTGCCGGGACTGCGCCTGCATCATCTACAGGTAAGAGCCACCTCGCCAACCCCAGTGTGCTTGACCCCCGGCTCTGCCCCAGGCCCCTCCTCCACTCCACCCCTTCCCCCAAGGCCCCACCCCTGCCCCGCCTCTTCCCGCACCCACTCCATCCCCACCCCGCCTCTTCCTGCCCAGTTCCATCCCTCCCCCAAACATGCCACATCCTCGCTCCTCCCCCCTCCCTCCCAGCCTCCTGCACACCACGAAACAGCTGATCGCAGCAGGTGGGAGGCATGGGGAGAGAGGAGGAGGCGCTGATCTGCAGAGCCACCGGCAGACAGGAAGCACAGGGAGGGTAAGGGAACCTGATAGGGGAGCTGCCGGTGGGTGCTTAGCATCCACCATTTTTTCCCTGTGCGTGCTCCAGCCCCGGAGCACCCACAGAGTTGGCGCCTATGAAAGTAGAGGCTGAGGAGCAATGTGCAAACAGACACACCCTAACGGTTCCTCAACAGGCCCCTATGCCCAGGGGACTCCTGGCCTGCAAGCTCCTCCCTGTGTGAGACACGGGTGAAGGACAGAGGTGCTGATGTATCCCAGGAAGGTCATTGCAAGCCTGATGCACCCAGATGGAAGAGTCCAATGCGAGGAAATCTTGTCAGCCATAGCTGGGTCACTGGGGAATCATAGAATATCAGGGTTGGAAGGGACCACAGGAGGTCATCTAGTCCAACCCCCTACTCAAAGCAGGACCAATCCCCAACTAAATCATCCCAGCCAGGGCTTTGTCAAGCTGGGTCTTAAAAACCTCAAAGGAAGGAGACTCCACCACCTCCCTAGGTAACGCATTCCAGCGCTTCACCACCCTCCTAGTGAAAAAGTTTTTCCTAATATCCAACCTAAACCTCTCCCACTGCAACTTGAGACCATTACTCCTCGTTCTGTCATCTGCTACCACTGAGAACAGTCTTGCTCCATCCTCTTTGGAACCCCCTTTCAGGTAGTTGAAAGCAGCTATCAAATCCCCCCTCATTCTTCTCTTCCGCAGACTAAACAATCCCAGTTCCCTCAGCCTCTCCTCATAAGTCATGTGCTCCAGCCCCTAAACATTTTTGTTGCGCTCCACTGGATGTTTTCCAATTTTTCCACATCCTTCTTGTAGTGTGGGGCCCAAAACTGGACACACTACTCCAGACGAGGCCTCACCAGTGTCGAATAGAGGGGAACGATGATGTCCCTCGATCTGCTGGCAATGCCCCTACTTATACATCCCAAAATGCCATTGGCCTTCTTGGCAACAAGGGCACACTGTTGACTCATATCCAGCTTCTTGTCCACTGTAACCCCTAGGTCCTTTTCTGCAGAACTGCTGCCTAGCCACTCAGTCCCTAGTCTGTAGCAAGTATCAGGGGGTAGCCGTGTTAGTCTGTATCCACAAAAACAACAAGGAGTCTGGTGGCACCTTAAAGACTAACAGATTTATTTGGGCATAAGCTTTCTGGGTAAAACACCACTTCTTCAGATGCATGGAGTGAAAATTACAGATGCAGGCATTATATAATGACACATGAAGGGAAGGGAGTTATGTCACAGGTGAAGAACCAGTGAGACAGGGCCAATTCGATCAGGGTGGATGTAGTCCACTCCCAATAACAGATGAGGAGGTGTCAATTCCAGGAGAGGCAAAGCTGCTTTTGTAATGAGCCAGCCACTCCCAGTACCAATGCAAGCCCAAATTAATGGTGTTAAATTTGCAAATGAATTTTAGTTCTGCTGTTTCTCTTTGAAGTCTGTTTCTGAAGGTTTTTTGGTCAAGTATAGCTACTTTTAAATCTGTTATCGAATGTCCAGGATGATTGAAGTGTTCTCCTACTGGCTTTTGTAGGTTACCATTCCTGATGTCCAATTTGTGTCCATTTATTCTTTTACGAAGGGACTGTCCAGTTTGGCCAATGTACATGGCAGAGGGGCATTGCTGGCACATGATGGCATATATAACAGTAGTAGACGTGCAGGTGAATGAGCCTCTGATGGTGTGGCTGATGTGGTTGGGTCCTCTGATGGTGTCGCTAGAGTAGATATGGGGACAGAGTAGGGAATGAGGTTTGCTACAGGGATTGGTTCCTGGGTTAGTGTTTCTGTGGTGTGTAGTTGCTGGTGAGTATTTGCTTCAGGTTGGGGGGCTGTCTGTAAGCGAGCAGGACTCTGCACTTGTCCTTGTTGAACTTCATCAGATTTCTTTTGGCCCAATCCTCTAATTTGTCTAGGACCCTCTGTATCCTATCCCTACCCTCCAGCGTATCTACCTCTCCTCCCAGTTTAGAGTCATCTGCAAACTTGCTGAGGGTGCAATCCACACCATCCTCCAGATCATTTATAAAGATATTGAAGAAAATGGGCCCCAGAACCGACCCTTGGGGCACTCTGCTTGATACCGGCTGCCAACTAGACATGGAGCCATTGATCACTACCTGTTGAGCCGGACAATCTAGCCAGCTTTCTATCCACCTTATTGTCCATTCATCCAGCCCATACTTCAACTTGCTGGCAAGAACACTGTGGGAGACCGTGTCAAAAGCTCATGCTCAGCTTTGTTTGCTGCACAATATAAACCGTGCTCTACGTCTCAAAGTGGGCCAGGCACACAGGATGGGTGCACACTTAGTGCACATACTCCAGAACTTTCAGCTGTGCCTTTGTGCCCGGGGAGCTGCGCAGGGCGAGGCAAGGCCTGACACAGCAGGGTAAGGCTATGGGCTGAGATTGAGGAGCATCAGCAGAGCTACAGTGGGATCAAATATTTGCTAACAGGCTCTTCTGTCTAGCAGACAAAGGTAAATATGATCCAGTGTCTGGAAGTTGAAGCTAGACAAATCCAGATAGGAAACTGAAACATTGCAATTAAAACAGCCCTGCAGCCCAAGCCCCAGGTGTCTGAGTCAGCAGGCATGGGAAATCCAGTGTCTGGAATGCTTGGAAGCGAGAAAAATTCAAAGTACGCTAAGGCACACGTTTACGTGAGGGTAACTGGAACAACTTAGCCAGGGATATGGTGGATTCTCTCTTGCTTGGAGTCTTTAAATCAAGATTCGATGGCTCTCTTGCTACAGGATATGCTCCAGCTCAATGAACTGCTCTGGCCTGTGTTATGCAGGTCAGACTGGTTGATCATGATAGTTCCTGCTGGCTTTAAAATCTATGTCCTGTGTGTGAGGGAGCCCATGGCTGGAATAGGGGGGCTCTGAGGGGTGAGATCGAGGGGTGCCAGCGGAGCTGCATGTCTGTTTGGGGAGCTCCCTAAGCCTCTTTCCCCTTTTACTGGCCAGCACTCTGTGCCCCTCCCATCTGACTGAGCTAAAGAGCCTTTGCTGGAAAGTGAGACTGTTGGTGAATGTCATGTGAAAGCTCTGCATGAGGAGTGACAGCCCCTTGCAAACTGTCACCTACTGCTGAGCCCCATCAGCCTGTGCTGCTTCTCCGCTATGGCAGGCACTCCCCCCGCCCCTCCAGACATGCCTCCTCCTTGGGTAATGGCTCCTAGTGGGTGGAGTGTGGGATCCTAGGGGCCCAGCTCTTAGTCCTCTGTGCCTGGGGGCAAGGGAGTGCCTGTCTCCGTTTCCCTCTTTCCCCAGGTCCAAATCAGTCCGTGGCAAAGAAGCCACAAAGCCCCGAGCAAGCGGAAGGGGGAGGGAAGGGAATGGGACAGCTGCTACTTGGTCTGTGAGTGAGTGAGGGCTGGGGGACACTGTCCCCATTACCCTGTGGGAGGGGGGGGTACTCTCAGCTGTTCACTGTGCATGTCAGGCTGGGTATCCCTGTGTGTGTGGCTAAGGTTCTTTCCACGTCTGTGCACCCTGCTCTCGATGTGCATGTGCTCATTTGATCATTAATGACGCTTATTCGGTTTGTGTCACTAAAGGCTGAATGGCACTCTGATGGGTGGGTCTGAGCAATGCTGTGTGTTCATGTGGGTGCATCTCTGCCTGTGTGTATGCCTCTGCCCCCACCTCTCTTTGCATGCAGGACTCTGTCTCTCCTCCATAGCTGTGGGCGGGCGTCTCTCCCTGCTGCAGTGTGCATGTCTCTCTTTGGAGGTGCCTTGTTGTGCATCTCTTGCTCTGTGCTTGTTTACATCAGAGCTGACAGCAAATTCCTCCTGTATAGCTAGTGGGGGATTTCAGTGCTAACGGGGATTGACAGGTCTGTCTCCGTGGGCACTGTGACTGGGAGACATGTCACAGCTGAGGGAGGTGGATTGTATAACTGTTGTCTCTGACTGTGGACTCCCTCTGGGCTTAGCTGCCATCCACATGGTGAACAAAGTGCTCTAGTAGGACCCATACAGGCACAAGGCAACAGACACTAGAACAGCGTCATGCCTGGACCGTGTGACCTTTTCCAGACGCTGAGAGTCTGGTTCTGTTGCAAGGAATGTTGGGCGACTGAGACTGTACAAAGGAGACATCAGGGTAAGGTGCAGGCTGGGTGAGTGGAGATCAGTGCAATAGCTGAGGGTTAATGGTGGAGTCCCTGCCGGCTCTGCCAACAAGTCAGTGCTCCTACTGCAACCGAGGGAGACGGGCATTCCCTCTGGCCACTACAGAGCTCCGTTCCTCAAGCCCCTGGCGTACAGTGGCAAAGGCTCATTCTGTTATTATGGACAGGTTTCAGAGTAACAGCCGTGTTAGTCTGTATTCGCAAAAAGAAAAGGAGTACTTGTGGCACCTTAGAGACTAACCAATTTATTTGAGCATAAGCTTTCGTGAAGCGAGCTGTAGCTCACGAAAGCTTATGCTCAAATAAATTGGTTAGTCTCTAAGGTGCCACAAGTACTCCTTTTCTGTTATTATTGGCATCACTAAGATCAAGGTCCCACGGTGCTAGGCAGCACAGATTGCCCCTGCCCTGAGGAGCTCACAGTCACGTAGAAAAGACACGCACAGGAACAGGGCTAACGCTCCTTGAGGCCCAGAGAGAGAATGCCTTCCCCACAGTCACATGGGGGAACAGAATGCAGGTCTCCTGCTAACAGCAGCCATTCTTCTATTGCCTGTAGATAGAACAATGGCTCTGATCCGCTGTGAGGCAGCAAGATTCAATTCCTTAAGGGGAAGAGCATCCGGGGGCAGCTTTTGGGGTGGATCAGCCAGAGCATGGGGTGTGCAAACCTCCCTTCAATCATTAGGACATACATTAACCCTTTACACACCACTCCCGCAGCCTTCTTTAGATCAGGACCTAGTGACATCAGGAATGTGCTGCCCCAGGGGCCATAAGGCCAGAGGAAGAATTCCTTCTCACTCCATTCTCATTTGACTCCCCAAAGGAGCAGGGCAGGGACCTGGCTTCTCTCACTGTGGCGAGTTTCCATCCTGCCCTGGAGTACAGAAGGGATGTTAGGCAGAGGGCTACTGCCCAAAAGCCCGCATTCCTGCTTCCCCAGCCAGGATGATATGAGGAGGGGAGGTACCATGTTACCTCAGTCCCCAGTACCTACCAAAGCAGTGAGTAGATGCTCCCTTTTACATGCCTAATTTCTCTGATTTTTCTGCCTCACTCGAGCTCCCTTGTTGTAAATAGGTGTTTAGCGGGAGGGCTGGTGGAGCCGTGTCTGACTGTGAGAGGGCCTCGTTTCTGAGACGGGCTGGAAGATATGATATGCTGAAAGGGGCTCAGGCTCAGCACTGAAGCCTTCTTCCACCACCCTCCTAGTGAAAAAGTTTTTCCTAATATCCAACCTAAACCTCCCCACTGCAACTTCAGACCATTACTCCTCGTTCTGTCATCCGCTACCACTAAGAACAGTCTAGATCCATGCTCTGGTGCTTTCCTTTTAGATTGAGCGAGGGAGTACAGCTTCCTGGGCACAGTGCATGGCCCAGGTAAGCCTCTGCTGATGGGCGAGGGTTTGGTGGGGTGGAGTGGTGGTTTGACGGACCCTGATCACACATTCATATAGAATAACTGTCTGTTATAACTGTGCATCCCCTCAAAGGCTAGAGTTGCTTTCTAGCCCTGGTGCGTGCTGCTGTGGCTAACCCCAGAGTTGTGGGTGAGTGATCCTTGGGGATAGTCTGGACAGTCAGAAAAGTTTCTGAAGCACTTTGGGACCCAGTGGGAGAAAAGTTGTTCTATAAATGACTTAATTAGTTAATGTACATGAGGGGCTTTGAGGACAGACTGCTGACTGTTACTCTCATGTAAGCTCATTAGTGCTCCATGGGGCTGAAATCATTCCCATCTGACATCAGCTCAGCGGCTGGTGGGAAATGTGTTGATGTCTCAGGCCAGTACAGGTGTCCACATCATAAAAGCCCCCAGCCCAGCTTGTTAACAGTCTCAGCTGAGACTGAGGCCTGAAGGGGCATGGACACTAAACTCCCCTGGCAAGGTGGATCCTGGCAGGGCAGGGGTAGCTTGTGGAAAGAGGACTCCATTACTGATTGTCCTTGAATTATTATTGTATGAAATAGGAAAAGGAGGACTTGTGGCACCTTAGAGACTAACCAATTTATTTGAGCATAAGCTTTCGTGAGCTACAGCTCACTTCATCGGATGCATCCGGGGAAGTGAGCTGTAGCTCATGAAAGCTTATCCTCAAATAAATTGGTTAGTCTCTAAGGTGCCACAAGTCCTCCTGTTCTTTTTGTGGATACAGACTAACACGGCTGCTGCTCTGAAACCTATTGTATGAAATGTTTCTTAATATTTTCTTCTTTGTTCTGTGTCTCCCACAGTGTCGAACATGATTTTCGGCAGCAGGAAGGCCGCTTCCAGAGGGTGCTGAGCAGCATTGAGAGTGAGTCAAGGCAAAGCTCCCCCACGATAGCCCGGGCCACCACACCGACTTGGCAAGAGCTGTCCCCGATGCCGAAGCTGCCTGCAAAACTGGACTCCAAAAAATCCAGGCGCAAATGTTTCTGGTTCCTGTGACCCATGGTGCTGCCTGAGGGGGGGATGCAAAGGCCACATCACCAAGGCAAGAGGACATGCGTGAGGTCCCCACTGCCAAAGAGACGTTCTGTTGCTGACACACCAAGCACTCTGTTCCTTTCTCTCCCTCTCTCTGAGTCTAGGGTTTGGGTAGCACCAGCTTTTGTATTCTTACCTCTCCCCTGTTTAACATACTAAGGCCCCTGTGTAAATAACGGGCAGGAGGAGGAACACCACTGTACTTAATGAGAAATCAATAAACTGTAGGGAGACGCTATTTTCACTACACAGGCTCTTGCCAGCAAGTTTTTGCTCTTAAAAAGGCAGCGATTGGCTCCTGCTGTTTGGAGTATTTGGGGTACAATTAACAAAGAAGGCATGGAGATAACACTCCCTCCATGCACCCAGGGTGTCACTGCCATCATGGTAAACATGCTGAAAGCTGCTGGAGTTTTGTCTACACTAGGGCTCCCGTCAGTGCAGCTGAACGGCTGGTTAACACCCCTGCCTCCATCTCTGATCTCCAAGGGCAGGCACCCCCAGCATTTCCAATCTCTGTAGCTCTGAGGTCAGGCTACATCTCCCCTTTCTCTGTGTAATGAAAAGCGCATTTCTACGGCATGGCTCCCCACAGAACAGCCAGCAGCTGCCTTTCAATCACTTCAGTGTATCAAAAGTACCTGGAGGTTTGTCACTTCCACGCTCAGAGTTCAGTGGCGACTGTTTCAGCTGCCTAATGAGAGGCCCTGCAATTGTGTTTTACACAAAGAAAAGTTGGGCCTGTGTTACAAGTTCTCCTCAGCATAGCACCATTCCCCTTCACCCCATGGTCATCAAGTGTCCCACCCCAGTCTGGCTTGCTATCCAGGTGACAGGGTAACTAAGTCCTCTGCATTCTGGGTTGAGAGCACCTTCTTATAGCCTTGATTTCTGAAATCACGAGTTGCAGGGATTAGTCAGAGAGCTGCAGCTCCTGCTGATTCACAACCACTGCCGTCAGGACCTGAAGGCGCAAAGAGCCTCACCAAGTGCAGCACAGTGTGAAACTTTCTCCATGCAATGTGAACATCGCAAAGATCTTGATACTCAAAGGGGACAGGTTACGCACGGGGGAACCTGACCTTTGAGTTTCCTGGATCAGACGGTTGGCAGGGGGATGCAGCTATTGGGAGAAAGGCCAACACTGGAAGCTGGAGGAAGCTGGTACATAGGCAAGTGCCAGTGAATGAGCCCTGGGTTCTCACCTGTTCAGAAATCTGAGACTCATTCACTCACTTTACATTCCTCAGAATTCTGCAGAGCCTGTTAATGAAAGAGCAGATAGCACCAGTGGTGATGTGTGCACCTGCCTGCTGTGGGCATAGCTGAGACCAGCCTAACTCATTTCACACCACCAGTTTTGATCACTTGTGACCTGCTACCTCTAATCGGAAGCACTGTGGTATTGAGTCCGGATGGGGAGGGGAAGCCAAACCTAGAAGTTATACTCTCCATCCCACATGCAGCTGGCTCGCAGGGAAGGAAGCTGAGGGCTCCCTGGCTGCAGGATTCACTGACTAATTACAAGAAAGCAATTAGCAGCTCAAATATTCCAGCTTTTTGAAGGCTGCCCATGAGAGGAGAAATGCAATGTCAGTTTAATGAGGGTCCCAGATCAAAGAGGGCTGGAAGCAGCCAGTGGGCGATGTCAGCATGCTGAGCACGGCACAGAAAACACTCCCTAATGCTCCACACAACGTCAGCAAGATGTTGCCGTACTCAGAAAAACCAACCTGGAGCTGCACAAAGGCCAGGAGAGTGGGAAAAGAGAGGGCTCTACAGAAATCCCATGAGGCTGAGAGCAGCACAAAGGCCTCTGAATGATACTGTCTGTGCATGATAACGGTCTGGAAGGGAGGCTGGGCCCCAAGAAGGCCTCAGAATTCAATACCCATTGAAGTCAATGGCAGCTGCTGGTCTCCTGTAGGGGGACACTTGGCCCCAGCAGCAAAGACAGAATTTATCTCATTGAAGAACATTTGAAGTCTCAGCATTTCAGGTGTCTGAGACTTGCTATGGCCAATGCACTGTTCACTGTCAACCCCAACCCCAAGCCTGGACAACTCCTGTGAGGGAAGGATCACAAACCCAGTCAAGAAGAGACTGGGATCCATGCAAGCTCCAGGTTACACCCATCTGAAACAGACTAAGGAGCTCAGCAGAGAATTTGCATGGGTCTGCTGGAATTGATATAACACTAACCCACCCTGAGCCTTCTGCCCTTAACCCATGTCCGTGTGCCCTGAACTACAACATATGTCTCGCCGTATGACCTTAACCCACCAGGAACCCTATTTATTTTGGATGGAACCATTTTTGCCCTTCTCTCCCTGTGTGGCACGGATGAGGGGAAGCTTAGGTCTCTGGTGTATGGTTAAGTAGCCAGGAAACTCCAGCTGCATGGTTCATAAGTCCCAGCACTCCGGAAGGCAAGAGCTTCCTTTGGCCTGCAGGCTTTGTGAGCATCCATGAGCAGTTTTTCCTTAGAAGCAGATGATCAGGTCACAGCTGAGAGGTTCTCGGTACCTTGTATCCCCTTCCCCGTTATGCAGCTGCTGAGAGGGTCCCATGGGTGCCTATGTTCAGGGTGCTTGTGGGCCTTGGTCAGATCATTCACCTGGGATGTATTGGGCACCAGGACAGGATGGCAGGTCCCTGGCTGTGGCATCTAAATCAGTGAAGCTTTTAGCTTGTGCAGTTTCACAATCCCCTACAGCCAACAGAGGCTTCACAAGGAGGCAACATCCCTAGCCAAATGATTATTCTGTTGTGCCCTGGATGAGCAGGTCAGAAACCTGGGTGAGGATAGGCATTTCCTAAGGGGGGTGGGATGGGAGCTCTGAGAGGTGTACCTGTGTTGCTGGGGTCACAGGACAGGCCAGCATGGGAAACAGAGACACTTGGGTGTACCAGAGAACAGAGCCAGGGGCTGCTGGGGGACAGTGCAAACAGATGTTCCCTCATGGCATGGGGAGCTAGGGCTCTGAGGGAAGGGGGCAGAAAGTGACCACAGAGCTGTCCCTGGGATTCTTTCCCTCATGCCCCCATCTGCTTCCCATTACACACAGGTTCAATGACGCTGACAAGGACTATGGGTCAGTTTGGCTCTGTGCTCATAAGAAGCTTCCAAACCCCTGGAGTACACACAACAGAGCTGGAAATCGCACTTGCAACAACAGGCTCTGGGAAGATGTTGACTGTTGCTCACCCCCTAGGAACAGCCAGTCATGAAGCAGCCCTGCACCTCTGCGTGGAGCCAGGGAGTACAGAGGCAGCATATAGCTGATAAGTCAGGCCAAGACAGCTACCAGACAGCATTTCTGAAACTCAGATGGTTCAGGTCTTGGCAAAGATTCAAGTGGAGATGGCTGGGATCAGGTCAAAGGGTTAGATTCTCTTTGTACTGAAACTGGTCTCTAACTACCTCATCCAGTGTTCCTCATTACTACTATTATAAATTATGCATGTAGCTCCATTACCGCTCCTTTCTGCCCTCACTTCCCTGGGATGCCAAAATACACCACCCAAAAGCAAGGGTAACAAAAAACGTAATGCTAGTGAGCTCAAATCCCACCTGATCCCCACCAAGCCTCCTTCACTCACTTGGATCCCACACTCTAAAGGTCCTTGTCACAGACCGGCAGGTTCAGAGCTACAATCTCTCCCCCTCCGCAAAAGCGCTGGAGAGAAGGGTATGAAAGGAGATGCTATGACCAGCTGGGCCACACCCTGTCTGCCTCGTTTACAACACTGACACAATGCCTGAGGGCAGAACTGGATACAGAATAGCTTAGCTAAGCAACTGTCCATAAGGCCATTACCCCCAAGGTCAGAGAGGAGCATTTAGGACTGAATCCGCAATCAATTCAGCAAGCAAAGCCACTTAACGATGAGCAAGAGACAGTGCTGGTGATCTGGAGCTGGAAGAGCTTCCTCACCCATTGTGTCGGGCAAGCCAATGAGAGCTCTCCTGAGAAACTGCACAGATTATGCCAGGAAAACAGCCCATCCACACTGCAGCAGTGAAGTGATTCTAGTGAAGGGAGTCTGAGCCTGCCAATTGTGAGAGACTTGCTGAAGAGGGGGGATATCTCAAAATATACGCTTGAAACCCATCTCTGGATCAAACCAAAACCATTAAATAGAAGAGCCTTGTTCACTCCTTGAACCATGGGGTCAGACTGAACTAGTAACTCTCTGAGCCCGTGTCTTACTACTTGCTACAGTAGCTCCTGGAATTAAGGTGCTAACTCACAGGGATCAGTGTAACAGCAGCACAGAGTCCTGGGCATGTCTATCCAAACATCCAGCCAAGGGGCTGCCAGCAGCCTGAACATGCACAGACCTGAGCAGAGCGACCTGCTGGAGAGATCCTCAGGCACACTCCAAACAGAGAACGTACCAGAGCCAGAGGCTCAGTGAGCCTCGCAGCACCACTCTGCCATGCCCGTCACTCCAGATTCGCTTCCTCCAGCAGCACTTGTCAGTGAGAACCAAGAACGGGAGGACAACACTGTTCTCAGATCCCAGCAGGCCCCTCCACTGAGAGGCGAGCTGAGCTTCAGCAGCCATTGCTCCTCTACACTATTGGTTTACAGTCATCCCCACTGACTTCCCGCTGCCACAAGAGCATCACTGTCAGCAGGACACAGAGCATAGACCCAGCGGTTTGCAGTCTGGGCAGTCCCCGTTGGGCTAAGCTGCCATGCACTAACTCCCTGTTATTCCAGTTTCCCCAGACTCACATTCAGCCCCTGGTTTCTAACCCCTGCCCTGGCCCCTGCCCAGTGGGATTGATTTATCTCTAGCCAATTTATCAAGTTCTTTCTTCATTTTGAGCCCCTCCCCCACCTGCTGGCACATCATATCTGCTCCCCACATCAAGACACTGGCTAACCAAGTGAGCCATGGGGCGATCTTGCCTCGTAGCTCCTCACCTACTTGATTAGGCCATTGCACCAAATAGTCCAGCCGGGCCCTAACTCTGATGCATCAGTTGAGCAGCGCTGTGCTCCAGGGTATGTCTATACAGCCCATGAAAGCAAGGCTCTCATTCAGCCCAGGTCAACGGACTCAGGCTAGCGGGGCTCCCAGCAGTGCTCTGAAATAGCTGAGCCGATAACCATCTGAGGCTGCGGCTCAGGCTGCAGCCTGGACTCTGAAGCCTAGGAAGCGGGGGTGGGCCTCAGAGCCTGAGCCACTGGATAGACATACCCAGGATTCTGCAAAGCACTCCCTACACAGCTATTTCTAGAGCATGAGCCCCAGGAGCCCAAGTCTGTTGCCCAACGCTGGGAGGCTTGCACCCACTGGCTGTGTGGACAGAGACTCTATGACCAGCTGATGCCCTGAACCCTGAGATTTAATCCGCTCTGCATTCTTGGCATGCAGAACTCCAAACTGGACAGTCTCTACCCAAAAAAATAAATGGACACAAATCAGACATCAAGAATTGTAACATTCAAAAACCAGTAGGAGAACACTTCAATCTCCCTGGACACTTAACAACAGACGTAAAAGTGGCAATTCTTCAACAATAAAACTTCAAAAACAGACTCCAACGAGAAACTGCAGAACTGGAATTAATTTGCAAACTGGACACCATCAATTAGGTCTGAATACAGACTGGGAGTGGATGGGTCACTACAAAAACTAATTTCCCTCTGCTGATACCCACACCTTCTTGTCAACTGTTTGCAATTGGCCACCTTGATTGCATTGGCTTCATTAGCACTACAAAAGTGATTTTCCCTCCCGTGGTATTCACCCCTTCTTGAATATGCCACTTCCACCTTAATTGAATTGGCTTGTTAGCACTGACCCCTCTCTTGGTAAGGCAACTCCCATCTTTTCATGTGCTGTGTATTTATACTTGTCTACTGTATTTTCCACTCCATGCATCTGATGAAATGGGTTTTAGCCCACAAAAGCTTATGCCCAAATAAATTTGTTAGTCTCTAAGGTGCCACAAGGACTCCTCGTTGTTTTTACAGACTAACACGGCTACCACTCTGAAGCAGAACTCCAATGGTGATTCAGGCCCAGCAAGTAAACCTTGTTCCTGGAAGGAGCCCAGCTCCCTTCACCTGTCCTCAGAACTCACATTCTTCAACCTCAGGATGTCCCTACAGCCCCACCTCCACAGAAGGAACCTCCCACTACGAGATGAGGCCCAGCCTTCTGCCAGCACCCCATGAGGGTCGACCCAGGACTCCACCCTGCCACAGTATCTGCTCCTACCATGAATTCCCCATGTGCCGTGTTCGGTCTTGTGCTGATGGATTTTCCAGGGGCTCTGTGTAACACCGAGAGCCTCATCCTGAGCAAGTTGCTGCAGGATGAATAGCACCAATAGCAGGGGACTCTCAGGAGAAGCTCTTACCACCCCACCTCTTACCAACCCAGCACACTCTTTTGCACTCACCAGGGCCCGTCCCAGGGCCAGGCTCACTCCAAGATGCCCGCAGCCCCCCAGAACTGCACAGAGCAAGCAGCGGTACTCACTCTTAGGTCGTGCTCCTGGTCGAGGACAATCACCCTGCGATTGACAGTGCGCAGCAGCTGCTCCAGAATCATCTGCACATGCCCCTTCACCTTCCTCTGAAAGGCAAGACACACGTCATGTCCAGAGTCCGGGCAGCCCTGCCCTGGTCTCACTCCTGGGATCACCATGCAGGAGACAGAAAGGGAGGTCACCTGGCAGTTACACTCCTTTGCATGGTGAGTACTCAGAGTGCCCCAGGGGCTGTGTCAAACGCAGCTTTGGCACTTTAAAAGGGACCTCCCCCAGCAATGGCAGCAGCCGGACAGACAGCACAAGAGGAATCATGCAGGTGGCCCCACTCACAGCTGGGAGGGGCTGCTCAAAGGGCAACTCAGCCTGCATTTGAGAGCTGGGACTAAAGCAAGGAATTCTCTCTCCACACCTTAGAAACAGATGGCTGCTCGCTCCTAAGCTACGGGCTGACCTCGTGCACCCACATAAGAACATAAAAGAGTGGCCAGACTGGGTCAGACCAATGGTCCATCTAGCCCAGGGGTGGCCAACCTGTGGCTCCGGAGCCACATGGGCTCTTCAGAAGTTAATAGGTGGCTCCTTGTATAGGCACCGACTCTGGGGCTGGAGCTACAGGCACCAACTTTCCAGTGTGCCGGGGGGCGCTCACTGCTCAGCCCCTGGCTCTGCCACAGGCCCTGCCCCCACTCCACCCCTTCCCGCCCCCTCCCCTGAGCCTGCTGTGCCCTCGCTGCTTCACATCTGCCACCACTGAGAACAGCCAAGCTCCATTCTCTTTCGAACCCCCCTTCAGGTAGTTGAAGGCTGCTACAAAATCCCCCCTCACTTTAAATAACCCCAGTTAGGATGGAAGAATCCCATACACTGCCACAGGCTAGGGACCAACTGGCTAAGCAGCAGTTCTGAAGAAAAGGACCTGGGGATTACAGTGGATGAGAAGCTGGATATGAGTCAACAGTGTGCCCTTGTTGCCAAGAAGGCCAATGGCATATTGGGCTGCATTAGTAGGAGCATTGCCAGCATATCAAGGGAAGTGATTATTTCTCTCCATTTGGCACTGGTAAGGCCACATCTGGAGTACTGCTGTTCTCAGTGGAGGAGGAGGCTGTTCTCAGTGGTGAAAGATGATAGAACAAGAAGCAATGGTCTCAAGTTGCAGTGGGGGAGGACTAGGTTGGATATTAGGAAACACTATTTCACTAGGAGGGTGGTGAAGCACTGGAATGGGTTCCCTAGGGAGGTGGTGGAATCTCCTTCCTTAGAAGTTTTTAAGGCCCGGCTTGACAAAGCCCTGGCTGGGATGATTGAGTTGGGGTTGGTCCCGCTTTGAGCAGGGGGTTGGACTAGATGACCTCCTGAGGTCTCTTCCAACCCGAAGATTCTGTGATTCTATGACATGTGAAGTACTCCAAATTCTTGACACACAGAAGATGACAATGTTGCCTCCCAGTCTATCTGATAAATATCTATGAATTATGATTTATTCAGAGATACTGTATCAAGAAGTTTTCAGATAATCCCAGAGTAATATTGCCTAAAATTTAGAAACATCAAAAAACATGATAAAATAAGTCATGGGAAATAAGTTTATAAAATGTGTGATCATTTAAGGAAATGGATGAGATATAAAGAGGCAGAGGACTATGAAAATTTGGTATACCTATTTAGCCAAGAGAAGTTCTTTGATGCCTGGGGCTGGCTGAAGTAAGGGCTGCAGTGTGGGATAAATCCCCAGCGACTAAAAGATGCAGCCCATGCAGCTGATCTATTTGTGCAAGCGAGGCCATTTGTGAAGTGCAGGTCTGAGGAACGGGAAACACCCAGCGTAAAGGGAGGGGTCCCACTTTGTCCCAGGTGAGGGGTTGGGTCTGAGCCCCTACCACCCCAGAAATGGTTGCCTCAAGGTTCCCGGCCCAGAGTGATGGCCTGAGAAGGCGTTATTTGTGTAAATCAACTCAACACATGAGGAAGCAGTGTGCTTTGTATGTGGAATCCACGCAGGGATGCCTGAGGTGATCACAGTTAATTGTCTGTTCTGCACTGTGACACTACACCCCATATTCTCCATAGAGATATTCTTATGATATGAATATGGCATAACTAAGATGTGCTTTAGGCAAGATGGGTCATGTGATGTATCATTGGAAAGGTTCTGATTTACTGAATGTGATTATCCCATTTGTATGTATGTATCATTTCTGTATTTGAAGTTAGGAATACTGACTATGTAACAATTACAAGTGCAGGTTTCAGAGTAGCATCCAGTGAAGTGAGCTGTAGCTCACGAAAGCTTATGCTCAAATAAATTTGTTAGTCTCTAAGGTGCCACAAGTACTCCTTTTCTTTTTGCAATTACAAGTGCATTTACACCTGGGGGAATGCCCACCAGACAGAATGCGATCAGCCTGAATGGGCCATTAGGGAGAACAATAGGACTTTGAAGATACTAATCTCCCACCTTCCTGAGAAGCTTCCTGGGATGCTGCAAACAATATTTGACTCCTGGCTGCTTTGACACTGCAGGGTCATGTGATCCTGTCACCTGGTACTGGACTCCATCTTGGACCCCTAGTATTTTTCCACTGATAAGGGTGGGGGATAAAGCTAGGAAACAAAGGATTCCCGCCATATGTAAATCCTATTTAAGGCAGGGAAGTGAGTTAATCAGGGGTCATTCCTCACTGAATCCCTGTCCAGGATGACTGCTGGAAACATCTAAGAAACAAAGACAAAGGTGGTGGGGAAGGACTGAACCTGGGCTGGAAAAGGTGTCTGGTCTGTGAAAGAAATACCTAGAGTTTTAAGCTGCAAGCAAAAGCAGCTTGTCTTCAAGAACCTCTGTAATCTGCCATAAAGCAACATTTAGGGTGAAAAGAAAAGGAGTACTTGTGGCACCTTAGAGACTAACCAATTTATTTGAGCATAAGGTTTCGTGAGCTACAGCTCACTTCATCGGATGCATACTGTGGAAAATACAGAAGATGCTTTTATACATACAAACCGTGAAAAAATGGGTGTTCACCACTACAAAAGGTTTTCTCTCCCCCCACCCCACTCTCCTGCTGGTAATAGCTTATCTAAAGTGATCACTCTCCTTTCAATGTGTATGATAATCAAGGTGGGCCATTTCCAGCACAAATCCAGGTTTTCTCCTCCCCCCCTTTTTTCCACACACACAAACCCACTCTCCTGTTGGTAATAAATTGGTTACTCTCTAAGGTGCCACAAGTACTCCTTTTCTTTTTGCGAGTGAGCTGTAGCTCACGAAAGCTTATGCTCAAATAAATTGGTTAGTCTCTAAGGTGCCACAAGTACTCCTTTTCTTTTTGCGAATACAGACTAACACAGCTGTTACTCTGAAACCTGTCATTTAGGGTGAGAAACTACCACATGTAACCAGTTTCTTTAGTGTATTAAGCTTAGTTTGCGTGTTTGTTTTTATTTGCTCAGTAATCTGCTTTGATCTATTTGCTATCCCTTATCACTTAAAATCTATCTTTTGTAGTTAATGAACTTGTTTTTGTTTTCTCTAAACCCCGTTTGTGAAATTTATAACTGGGGGGTGCAAAAAGCTGTGCATATCTTCCTCCACACTGATGGAGGGAGTAAATTTCATGAGTTTAAATTGTACAGTTTTCTGTGCAGTGCAAGCCAATACAATTTTGGGTTTACACTCCAGAGGGGGTGTGCATTTGAGTGCTGGGCATACCCCTAGCCGAGTCTTCCCATGCAGAGCTGATTTCAGTGTCTGTGTCTTTCTGCAACTGGGTGTGTCCCTACCTGTGTGTGTGCTGGAGGAGGCTTGAGGGCCTGACTCAGCAGGACAGTGTAAGGGAGCCCAGGCGGGTGGAACAGGCAGGCTCAGTTGTACCCCAGTACACCAGGTGGCACCCTGGAGTGGGGGGTAACCCACCACATGCCCTCCTGGAGGTGGACAGAGTTTATTAAAGAGGCCAGTGTAAATGGCAGAATGTTCCAAGAGTGGAAGCACACAGTGCCCAGATTATACTTGGTAGGAAAGATCTGACTAAGGAATCAGATATGCTTGCAGGGGAGAGATATGAAACCACTTGTACCTTTGGCTCATGCCTAACTAGACTGGGAAGGTTTAAAAGATGCTTGGAAGGTGGGGCTCTCCATAAGATACCCATGGATGTGTTGGTGGGAGAATGATATTATTTCACTGCCTAGGGCTGTTAATATTGGGAATCCCTCTTGCTGTGGCTATGTCCTGGCTTGCAGACACACCCCCAGCAGAGGGGAGGTGAAAACTCCACACCCTTAGCATCAGAGATAAGCTATATGTCTACGAGGAGTTGTAAGAACAACCATGCCGCATCAGACCAATCGTCCATCTAGCCCAGTATCTTTTTTTTGAGATGGGGCCACTAGAGCTGCAGGCAGTATTCAAGCTGTGGGCGTGCCACGGATTCATAGAGTGGCACTGTGCATTTCCTCTCTTATCTTTATCGGTTCCTAATGGCTCCTAACCATTAGTTTAAAAGAAAAAAAAAAGAAAGAAAAAAAAGCTGCCCTGCACGTTGAGCCAATGTTTTGAGAGAACCAGTCATGCTGATTCATCAGAACGGCCAGGCTGGGTCAGACTGAGGGTCCATCCACCCCTGGAGTCCTGTCTGCCGACCACGGCCAGTGCCGGGGCCCCCGAGGGAGTGAACAGAGCAGGGACTCACCAAGGGATCCATCCCGTTGCCCATGCCCAGCGTCTGGCAAACAGAGGCCAGGGACCCCATCCTCGCCCATCCCGGCTAATAGCCATTGATGGACCGGTCCTCTATGAACTTATCTAGTTCTTTTTTGAACCCTGTTACAGTCTTGGCCTTCACAACATCCTCTGGCAAGGAGCTCCACAGGTTGATTCCGCGTTGTGTGAAGAAATACTTCCTGCTGCTCATTAATTTCATTTAGTGACCCCTAGTTCTTGTGTTATGAGAAGGAGTAAACAACACTTCCTTATTCACTTTCTCTACACCAGTCATGATTTTAATAGATCTCAATCATATCTCCCCTTAGCCGTCTCTTTTCCAAGCTGAAAAGTCCCAGTCTGATTAATCTCTCCTCATATGGAAGCCGTTCCAGACCCCAATCATTTTTGTTGCCCTTTTCTGAACCTTTTCCAATTCCAATATATCTTTTTTGAGATGGGGTCCGCACATCCGCACACAGTATTCAAGATATGGGCATACCATGGATTTATATAGAGGCAACATGATATTTTCTGTCCTATCCCTTTCTTGATTATTCTCAGCATTCTGTTCACTTTTTTGACTGCCGCTGCACATTGAGTGGATGTTTTCAGAGAACTATCCACAATGACTCCTAGATCTCTTTCTTGAGTGGTAACAGCTAATTTAGACCCCATCTTTTTTATGCATAGTTGGGAATTACTTTTTTCAATAAAAAAGTGGCACCTTAGAGACTAACCAATTTATTTGAGCATAAGCTTTCGTGAGCTACAGCTCACTTCATAGGATGCATACTGTGGAAAGTGTAGAAGATCTTCTACACTTTCCACAGTATGCATCCAATGAAGTGAGCTGCAGCTCTACACTTTCCACAGTATGCATCTGATAAAGTGAGCTGTAGCTCACGAAAGCTTATGCTCAAATAAATTGATTAGTCTCTAAGGTGCCACAAGTACTCCTTTTCTTTTTGCGAATACAGACTAACACGGCTGTTACTCTGAAACTTTTTTCAATGTGCATTACTTTGCACTTATCAGCATTGAATTTCCTGGGCCATTGTGTTGCCCAGTCATCTAGTTTAGTGAGATCCCTTTGTAATACTTTGCAGGCAACTTTGGACTTAACTAACTTGAATAATTTTGTATCATCTGCAAATTTTGCCAACTAGCTGTTCACCCTTTTTTCCAGATCATATTTATAAATATGTTGAACAGCTGTGATGGGGCGTACTAGGCCTTCATGGCCCTCTGCTAGAGACGACCATGGTCCTACTACACCCCACACCAGGACAGGAAAAGAGCAGTGAGGGTTGGCCCTGCAGGCCTGCCTGGAATGGCTGCTTCCGTTCAGCCAATCAGAGCCCCGCAGGCTCAGATGAAAGGAGCTGTAGGGCCTTAGCAGGTCGGTTCCTGGCTGGGACCAGGGAGGTGAAGAAGGGTGCTCCGCTCTACTGAAGGAGCGCGACTGGCTGCATTTACTAGACCTGGGAGAGAGAGGACCTGAGAACTGTAACCCTAAGATAACAAGTGAAAGGAAAGAGACCAGGTGGGAAGAAGCCCAGAGAAAACAGCAGCAACTAATTAGAGGCGGCAGTGCGTGGCTCCTGTGGAGAGGTTCCCCGGGCTGGGCCCAGGGAAAGTTCCCCCACCAGCAAAGGCAGGCCAAGGAAGAATTTGGGGTAATTGTACCTCCATCACTAGACTGAAATGTCATGTGGTACCAAGGATACGTCAACACTATTATCTTGATCAATCACACTTGTAATGTTATCAAAAAAAGTATCGAGTTAGGTTGAGAGGATCTATCTTCCATAAACCCACATTGATTGTCGTTAACTTCATTACCCTTTTTTAATTCTTTATTAATCGAGTCCCATATAACTGCTCCATTGTCTTGTCCAGAAATGATGTCACACTGACAGGCCTGTAATTACCCAGGTCATCCCATTTACCCTTTTTAAAAATTGGCACATTAGCTTTCTTCCAGTCTTCTGGAAATTCCCCAGTGCTCCAAGACTTATTGAAAATCAACATTAATAGTCCTGCAAGTTCCTCAGACAACTCTTTTAAATCTCTTGGATGCACGTTAACTGGACCTGCTGACTTTAAAGATGTCTAACTTGAGTAGCTTCTGTTTAACATCTGCTAGCGATACGCGTGAAATGGGAAGAATGTTATCTTCACCATATGATGAGACACTGACAATATCCATAATATACTTAACAAACCTTGTGGAATTAAGATTAAACTGTAATTCAGTAAAGTGTAACATTATTGAATTAGGGTTAACACCTTTGCAGTTCATTGTATTACAAATGCAAATGTTTACACAGTACTGTGAGATTGTATGGAACTTCTTTAGTAGAGTGACAAGATTAATGCAATTTCTGGAAGTTCAAAGGTCTTTCTGGAACAATAGGTATGAAGTGAATTTCCTTAGGAAATACCTTGAGGTGAGGGGAATGCAAATCCTCCCCCTCTGAAGCCAATCTTTCGAAGATATGCCCCGAGGAGAGAGACCCTTTGTATACTAACTACTTGCTTCTGGAAACTCCAGTTCAAGGAGCCCTGAAGCGTATAAAAAGGAAACTGAAGATGTCATGCGTGTTCTTGTTTCAAGCTGAAGATCTGATGAACTTGTAACCACAAGGTGTCCCTAAGGTGGGGTATTAAAAGTCTGCACCTGAGCATTTTCCATGGTTCCTAACTTCTGATTAATATTCATTAACAACTAATACCCCGTCTTGTGCTTTATCTGTTAGGACACTGATCCATAAGCAAATTAAAGATGTATTATTCTTCCCACAGGATTCCAAGAAATCTGATAAGTTTAGAAAATGAAGGTCTGATTGCCCTGAACAAAGCCAATCATAGTACACATCTGAACTTCTCAGTCATACAGTTCTGCTGATGCACCAGACATCCAACCCACAGACCCCAGACCCACTATTACAGTCCCGGTCTCCCCACCCCATTGCTTGGCAGGAGCCCCATCTCCACCACCTCTCAAACTCAAGGTGACAGCAAATGTAAGGCTGGGGGCTGAAGTGAGAAGCAGGTGGGCTTCTCCGAGGTGCTCAGGCTGCCCCTACTCTTCCTCTCTCCTACTGTATTTCAAAACTTCCCAGAGGAGTGCTCACCAGCTCAGAGTCCTCCCTATGCTGTCTCTCTTCTCCACTCAGACGTGTCAACCGTTCTTCTGCTCTCTGGAATCAACAATATCAAACATTCATCCTTACAATCAAGCTAAGAGTCATTATCATTGGCTCATTTCACCGTACGACCTTCGGGCAGGGCTGTGCTTCCCTTGTATACCTTTCCCTCTCTGGGATGCATTTCCAAAATGTGGCATGGCACCTGCTGCCTTTCAGAGAGGAAATCTGTCTTATTCCTAGGAGTGTTGGTACAGCTCTCTGCTTCATACTGGAAGGAGATGGGTAAGACCCTCCCACAGGATTTTGGCATGGCTGAGCTGACAGGGGCTGCTCTGTTAAAAGGGACATTATACTCAGGCCTCTTCTGCCCATCCCCACTGAGTGGCCAATGCTGGCATCCTTCAGAAGGTGGATGTCTCAACCAGCTCCACTCTGCTCATCTCTGCATCTGCCAGGGGAATAGTTGTATTAGAGGAAAGTTGGGGCTAAGAGTGTCCAGGCCTTGTCCCCTCACTTCACCTTATAAAGGAGCTCCCTGAGCAAAGGACTGTACCATGTACCCTGAAGTGATGTATTATGGGAGCCTCATAAAGTTGCAACTGAATGGGCAGGAACTGGAGGGTTCAGAGGATGTGGTCTAATCAGAGCAGCTTTTGGCTAATTTTCAAAGGTAGACTGATCAGAAGCAAGTCTGATGGATGAGGGGCACTCCTGGTGCTTATGCGTGGCAGCTGGTGAACATTACGCTGCCCGGGTAGCGAACACCAGTGGTGCTGATGTAGGCAGGGCTCAGATATTGCAGTGGCTAGTGCGAGAGGCAGCTCTCTCTCTGGGCCAAAACCGAAAAGGACAAAAACTGAGTGTGGACCTTAAAGACAGCAGCTCCAATTGACCCTCACAGGGGAGCTAGTCTGGAGCTCATTCCTTCTCAGAGGAGACTCTGAGCTCTATTCCTGACTCTGCCACAGCCTCCATGTGACACCTTGGGCAAGCCACTTCATTTCTCTGGGCCTAGTGCTAATAGCCCTTTGTTCCTCTCCACCTTTGTCTGTCTTGCCTATTTAGATTGTCTGCTCTCCATGTCACAGACTGTCTCCTGTTATGTATCTATACAGCAGCCAGCCAATGGGTGACCTCAGCTGGAGCTTTGAGACTCTACAAACAAATTTTAAAAAATGTAATAATTCCATCTGCTCTGTCCTGTAACTCACATGGGCTGAGCAACTTCCCCTAGGTCTAGTACATGGGGAGAAGGGTCAGCCCACTGGGAGGGAGATAAATTGACAAAGTTTTAAAGGGGTTTCCCACCAGGGCTCCATGATGCTTTGGACCTTCTATTTTCCCATGGGGTGGGGAGACCCCATGGGGAGGGTTTGCAGGTATGGTCAGGAATTACAGGGCTTCCCTAGGGCTTGCAGGGGACTATGGTATTAGCACCCATCACTGCAGTGGGGGCCGTGGCTTGGCCCATCAAATCATGATGGTTTGACTCAGGTATAATTGCTGTGGTTTCATCTCTGAAGGCTTTGGCAGCTCCATCTTGTTTAATGGGAAAGTGCCTGGGACAGTTGGCTAGTCCCAGACAACCGCTGCTATGCCCCCTGTGTCTCTTTCCCCCTAGGTCTGTAGAAGGAAGGGGAATGCCAGCCTGAGCCCCAATATTTGTCCCCACAAGGGAGCTTTGTGCTCAGCCTAGCTCAAGCCCATCTGACCATGTGAGGCCAACACCACGGCTGGACAGGGCTGACAGCTAGCGCTTAGGGTAATGGGGGTTTTACCTTCTGGGCTTTGTACAGCACCTCCAGGATATTGCTGAGCAGCTCAATGCAAGCTTCCTCCTCCTCTCCCTTCTCAATCAGCTCCCGGAGGATGGGGATTGTAGTATGCAGCAGCATCTCTCGACACTCTGCACAGATAGACAGAGATATTAGTTGTGGGATGGGAAGGGGGCAAACACAGACATCTCACTGTCCTGGGGAGGGAGTGGGCCAGAGAGGGGCAGACGTTCAGGCTCGGGTTGGAGCCCAGGCTCTACAACCCTTCCCCCTTGTGGGTCCCAGAGCCTGAGCCCAAAGGTCTCCATTGCAATTAAATGGCCCCACAGCCCAAGACCCACAAGCCCGAGCCAGCTGACATGGGCCAGCTGTGAGCGTTTAATTGCACTGTAAACATGGAGAATTCACCACCTCCCTAGGGAAGCTGTTCCAGTGGTTAATTCCCCGAGTGTTAAAAATGTGCCTCTTATTTCTATTCTGAATTTGTCTGGTTTCAGCTTCCAGGTCCTGGACCTTGTTCCGCCTTTGTCTGCTAGATCAGAAATCTTTGCTCATCTAAGTACTTGCAGGCCCTGACCAAGTCACCTCTTGTGCTACTCCTGTCTTGGATAAACTAAATAGCCTGAGCTGCTTCAGACACTTATCAACAGTCGTGGCTGTGAAACCTTCATTTCTTTATTGTTTTGTCCTTATGGCCCCCATTTCTCTACTGTTTGTATAGTCTCTGTCTGGCTCTGAGATTGTTTCTGTCTCTTGCATAACTAATCTTGCTCGGTGTAAATCAATTAAGGTGGTGGGGTATGATTGGGTGAAGAATTGTTTTACAACATGTTAGGATTGGTTAGAAAATTGTTTAGTAATAACTTAGTACAATGATTGGTTAAGGTACATCTAGGCAAGACTCAAGTTTCACTGTGTAAACTGGGGTCCAAAAGGAAGTTCTAAGGAACCAACTCCAGGACACAGCCCCGAGAGCAGAGCTGCCAGACCTCAACACTCTGCCAATGACACCGTGCAGAAACTGGAGTTCCCCAGATGACCTGATCCTGACTGGCCATCAAGAAAAGTTCATCTGCCTTCTTGGGAGTGGTGAGCATTGTATGCTTAGCGTGTGCCTTCTGTTTTGGTGATTGTTAATAAACTGAGGTTAAGTAGGATATTACTCTGCAAGGCTCTTCCACTGGTAAAAGACCCCGCAGACCCGCAGAGTGTAAGATTACTCCTTGAGCCCAGGGAAGGGTAAACGTGGGTGCCCTATAGCATAAGCTTATGGCCTGAGCTCTAGGGACTGGCTAAAGGTGGGTGCCCCTAGAGTATGCGAATAACAGAGAATTTTGTACACCTTGTCCTAGCAGTGACAATTCAGGCCATATACTGATGCTAACCATGTTTGCAACTTCCTGAGCTGCAGTCTGGCATGTTACACTACACAAGTACATGTGGCCATGTGACCTAGCAGCCTGAGGCACTCACGTGCTGTTGTGAGCTGGTAAGCTTTCATTAAGTACTAGGTGTTGAATGGTTTTCAACCTGTTTTGTGGTAGAAAAGCTCTGGCCTTTTTGGAGTCAAGGATTGCTCCAATGAATTCTGTTGTCTGTACAGATTTCAGTATTGATTTTTCTTGGGTCACTGAGAGCCCTAGAGCTTTGAATATGGACAGAGCAGTGGATACATTGGGCAGATTCTGACCCGCCTCTGGTCTGCCAGTCATCTAGGTATGGGAAGACATGGATGTCTATTTTTTTTTTAAAGATGAGCTGCTACCAGCACCGTGCACTTTGCGAATATCCAAGGAGCAGCTGCCAGGCTGAACGGAAGCCCTGAGAACTGTCAGCCATTCACCACAAATCTGAGAAACTTCTGATGGTTGGGTCACATTGCAACATGGAAGTAAACGTCACTCAAGTCGAGGGCAGCATACCAGTCTCCTTGTTCAAGGGAAGGGATAATTGAGGCTAGGATAACCATGCAAAATTTTATTTTCTTCAGGAATTTGTTCAGCTCTGTTAGATCTTATATGGGCCTGAGACCTCCTTTTACCTTGGGGATCAGGAAATAACAGGAATAGAAGCCTTTTCCCCCCAGGTCCAATGGTACTTCCTCTGTGGCCCCTTTCTAAAGAAGAAACTGGATCTCCCGCTGAAGGGTCATCTCGTAAGAGTGGTCCCTGAAGAGGGACGGGGAGAAGGGGGGAGAAGTACATTGGATGGCATACCCCTGTCCTACTGTGCTTAAGACCCACTGGTCTGATGTTCTATGGATCCAGGCACTTAGCAAGCAGGACAGACAACTGGTAAACAAAAAAGGAGGACCCGATGGAAGTGAGGAGACTGATATATTGTCCTCAACAACCCCATCAAAATGCCCACTTGGAAGGTGTGTCTTGATGGGATGAGCTCACTGATGTTGAAGAGGAGGGAAGTGGAGGTTGCCTTCTACAGCTCCTTCCCTTTTTTCTTGGCTGAAAGGGCTGTTGTTAACAAAAATGCTTTCTTTTCATCGCTGGAGTGTAGATTCCAAGGGACTTCAGAGAAGGGCCTACAAGTGAAAGGTCCTGTATGGTTTGTTGGACTTCTGCATGTAGTCCAGAGGACTGAAACCACAGTAGGAAGAAAGCCTGAGACATAAGCCCTTGTATCAGAGGCCTGGTATGAGGCTGGAGGCCTGAACTAAAGTAGTGGTCAAAACTTTGCTGCCATAAAGCAAAGTTAACTTGTGA
Source organism: Chelonia mydas (assembly GCF_015237465.2). Classification (NCBI taxonomy): domain Eukaryota; kingdom Metazoa; phylum Chordata; order Testudines; family Cheloniidae; genus Chelonia; species Chelonia mydas. The sequence goes on along the minus strand of NC_057852.1, from coordinate 141,792,567 downwards.
GCAAGAGGCAGGCCCTGCTCACAGAATCTGGCAAGAACAGGGCTGATATTGCTGAAACACACATTCCTAAGTAGCGCTAGGTATAAGAAATATACATGCAAACACATCCCAGAAGGATGGGACAAGAACACTCCGATACCAGCACATTCCCCAAAGATAACAGGAACACACTGACCCATCCTAAAGATAAGGTCAGGATGACAGCATGATGGAAAGAGATGTACCAAAAAGTACAAGGCCATGAGTGGCATCCTAATACATCAGAGGTTGGCACCCTGATACGTCAGGGGCAGTATGTAACTTATTTGTATCGGTGTGTAAAAAGATCTCAGAGGGAGTGTCTTTGGCCAGCCGAGCGGGGAATGGAAAGTCCCACCATTCACTCAAGTATCAGGGGGTAGCCGTGTCAGTCTGTATGCACAAAAACAACAAGGAGTCTGGTGGCATCTTAAAGACTAACAGATTTATTTGGGCATAAGCTTTCGTGGGCTAGAACCCACTTCATTGGATGCCACCTTTCATTGAGCTGCATTCATTGTTTTAGTATCCTCATAGAGTCTGCCAAGTTCTATTACCATGCTTTGTCGACAATAAAACTGGCCTGGCACCTTTGTACCTTAACGGATCCTGTGGTCATTGGGCAGTTATCTCAAGCCGTTGTGGTGAACAGGCATGCAAGGACATGGGTGTGTGCTGAGGAATGTTCTCTGTGCTGGCTCCCTACTGGACAGAATCCACCTCCAGGTCTCTTGCCAACTGTTCAAAGCCCTCCATGGGACTGGCTCCAGCTCCCAGAGTTTGCCTCTTCTTCCACAACCATGACCTCCAACAGCAGCCATGTTCCACCACAATAATAAACAGTCTGCTAGTGGGGGTGGAGTGGGAGACAGAATTCCACAGAAGTCAGCCCCAGATTATGGAATTTATACTTGCAAGTGGTAAGAACGAGCACCTGTGAGTTTGTCACCCAAAGTGCAGGAGTGCCTGCATGTGCAGGCACTGCCCACCTCAGCGTGCTAGCACGTCCAGAACCCTGGCACACGTGCATGTGCTCTCATGCCTGGCTCCTTACTAGAGAGGGTTCAGTGCAGAGTCTGTACTGGAGTGTGTGACAAAGTGGGAATTTTCTGTAATATTTTTATGAATCCTATGTGCGCCTCGGTTTCCCTCTGTACCTTAGAATCATAGAAGATTAGGGTTGGAAGAGACCTCTAGTCCAACCCCTGCTCAAAGCAGGACCAACCCCACTAAATCATCCCAGCCAGGGCTTTGTCAAGCCTGACCTTAAAAACCTCGAAGGATGGAGATTCACCCTCCCTAGGTAACCATTCCAGTGCTTCACCATCCTCCTAGTGAAATAGTGTTTCCTAATATCCAACCTAGACCTCCCCCACTGCCTTGCATTGGTACCGGGGGTTAAAAACCGTTCACACTGCACCTGGAACAGTGCAGGAGACATGATTGCACCTAACTGTCTGGGTGGAATGACTGGATTGTTAAAAAACTGGTTGAAACTGACCTAGCTGAACAGGAGATCCAGAGAGACAATGAGACCACCCACAACAACTGAACAATTGACATCTGGCAGCAGGATACCCCAGAAGGCGTATCATGTGAACTAAGCTAAGAACAAAGGGGAGAAGGTGTCAAGGTGGCTGGAATAATGACTGCCCTTTGGAGGGCCTCAGCTACTTTCACTCGGAGTTAAGGACAAAGAGAGGGAGATGGCATGAAATAGGGTCCATAGCAGTTTGGCTATGGAAACACAGAAACTGTCCTTTCTGTGTTCTGACCTAAGGACTTTCAGATTCCATAGGCCAGGTGCCTATTAAGTTGTTACCTTGTTTTGGAAAGGCTGCCTGGCGACAACTAAAAAGACTCAGAGCATTGCGCCCTGAAGGGGCACGGGACAAACTTCCCACAGGAGTCTGGCTTGGCTGGGTTTGCTGCCGGGAGCCATGGAGAGAGAGGGATTGCAGATGCCCAAAGGCCCAGTCTTGGAGACCATGGGCCTGCCCTGTGAATTGTGTGGGTTCTCGAAGCCTGGCACACTAACAGGGTCACTGCCAAGGGACTGTTTACGTGCTGGGCATAGATCAGGCCCTGTGGATCCGTGATAGGGGGCTCCCCTTGATGTCCCCCACTTACCATAAGACTGGAAGATCTTGCTGTTGACTATATCCGTCAGGGACTGCAGCTTCTGCTTCAGCAGTTGTAGAGGGGGCAGGTTCCCAATGAAATCCCGCAGCAAGCACCTAAAGCCCAGACACAAGGGGACTCGGTTAGGTGATAATATGTAAAATCTCCAGAATAGGGATGGGATAGGGAAAATCCCAGGGATCTTCAGGCTACAAGGGTTTCTTTCTTCCTCCTGGGTGTATTCTCCAGCCCAACTTACTCAGCCACTTTCCTGCTCTGGCCACTCACTGCACCAGCAGCTGTCTCTGTTTTGAGGAAGAATTCAAAATGGATGACAGGTCATTTATTGACTGCACCTCTTCTCACAGGTGGGATTGGGCAAATTAGTGGGTAGGGCTGCTAAGAGTGTATAAATCTGAGCCTGATAGCTGACAGGCAGGTTGGATCACGGAAGCAATGGGGTATGTAGGCTTTGGGAGGGTGGTAGACATTTTGTGCATTTTGGTCACACCTACTAGAGATAAGGTTGCAAGTCGGCTTCCCATATAAAAGCCCCCCTCCAATGTTTGTACGCTTGTACATTTCTAAACTGGTCTCTCCTCCCATCTCTTACGAATGGCAGTTTTTTAAGACCCGCAATGCCAATACTTTCTTTGTGCCTTAAATTAACCTAGACCATTATAAAAGAAAACTGACAGAGTCAAGAAATTACAGAAAGATGTTCTCTGTTGTGGCTTTTCTTGTTAAATGTGGAGCTTAAAATTATGCCTTTGGTTGTTATTAAATGTTGTACCAAAAAATGCCACCCGCTGAAGAGAATGTTACTGTAGAACATCCCGGACTGTCACCTGTGGAAGAGAACGTTACTAGGAAGAGAAGTACTTCCTGACTTTCTGGAAATTTTAACTATTTAGCTTTAAATCGCAGTTAAACTCTGAAAAATGAAATATGTAAAAATGGCAGAAGCTTGTTCAACAACTCTGTTTCTGGTAAGTATTCAGAGTCTGATCTGCTGACTTCAGTGTTGGAAATCAGTTTCTGCTGTTTTTTACTGCTATTAATCCTGCAGAGCCAACACAGACAAGAAGAGAGGGAGCTGTTCCTCCTTGGGTATCAGCCAAAGGGCTGTATGTCAAGTTCCAGTCAGTGGCAGCTGCACAAGACCACTGAAGATGCCTGGGCTGCATAGGTATTCCTAATGGCAGCATCTGACCCGTGGAACTTTTTAACTGATGATTATATGCAAGACAGATAAACCCCAAGGAAAGTTCGCAGAGCAGGGACTGAGAAAACAGGTTTATGTACCATTTGAGCACACTTAAAATTTTCACAGTCTTTCTTTTTCAATCAACCAATCTCACTTGGATTCGGCAACCACCTTTTTGAAATAGCCCCCACTCCTCCTACCACAACTTCTGCCTATTGCACTCCCCATCTGGATGCAGCATTTCCATTCCCCACCCAGCAAACAGTGCAATAGCCACTCACTGGGAGGCCCTTTCCTGGGAGAATCACCTGTCTTCACTGTCACCTTATTTCCTTTGCTCCAGTTCAGAATTATTTATGTTGTTTCAATTCCACCAGTCCTTTGTCCTCCACGTTTGACCCTCTGCCCACGCTCATTGATCCTGCAGTGTTAATTTACTGACAGCACCTTTAAATACAACATCAATGGAATATGATGTCACAAATGCAGGATGAGGGCATCACTGCAGGACTATTGGAAGGTGAGCCTGGGTGGCAGGGGGAGGAAACAGACATACAGGACACCCTTTACAAATACACATGCCACTCCGTGGAGAGAGAGTGACTGAGCTTGGTGCATTGGCTGAAAGAAGGAGAAAAGTGTCCCTTACCCCAGCACAGAGGAGTCGAAGATCCCAAACACATCTTCCAGGATCGAAGGCAGGTACTTCAGAGCAGCTCCCTGGAAGCAGAAATCAGCAAAAAGAGCTAACTAACTACTGGGCTATGTTTTATTAACAGACTTTAGAAGGGCACATTTACTAGAAATCTTACTGCTCTGACTGAAATTCATATTGTGCAAAGAGCCAGCAGCAAGCCTCTGCACTATTTAGACGCTATTTAAAGGCCCCTTGAATTTCATCCTGACTCCAAACATAAGTCTGAGGCGGATGCACAAAGAAGTTTCTCTCTGATTCAGTATACTTCATGTAAACAAACCCACAACATTACTACCATAAACAGTAGCTCCATGAGCTCTCCTTCCCCAAATGGAGACATTTTGCTGAGACCATTTACTCTTACTAGATCAACACTAATCAGAATCAGAAAAAACTGACCGTGATAATTCAGACATATCATTGTAGACAGGAATAACTGTTTCAGGTCTTTACTTTAAAACAGAGGAAGAAATTTCATGAAGAAAATTGGATTCTCCCTTATATTTGTACAGGCACAGTCCATCCCACAGAGAGACCCCAGGCTCTGGGGCTCCCACAATAATATGACTTGCTACCACCATATTCCCAAATGGAACAAAGTTTTCTTATATTCCATAAAGGAGGGGCTGGGACTTCTCTCTAGAGTCTGGGTGAATGTCCTTTTCAGATGTCCCTCAGCAAACCTACACAGCAACCAGAAAGTCACTTTCCATTGTGAGACAGAATTTTTGTCGCTTCCTCTGTTCCGTTAAAAGTACAACATTTGTTAGAGGTGCAGGTGGATCCTCCACTAGCATCATATTTAGATCCATTTTGCAGTCTACGAGTCACTTCAGATTTTTTTTCCCCAATGGTTCTCTAGCCCATCCCATGAGTGTCCTTCAGGTCTGAGCTGCAGCCATGGCTCTGGTGTTTCCTCTGGTGGTTCAACCTCCATATAGTCTTTGATGTTCTGCACAACTTCTGCCAGCACACACAGCCATTGCTGCTGCACACACATCTGCAGCCTCCCAAGTCTACTAGTAAATCCACCAGTTCTCGCACTGTACAAGATTCTGACCACAACCATTGACCAGTAGGTCAACTGCTATCACAAGGAAAAGCGCTCTCCTAAAACTACTGGTCCCATGTCTCGGAGATCTCCAACTGGTCCAGGATGGCAGCTTTGACAGCCTCATAGCTGGTGCCCGTGTCCTCATTCAGGGCCAAATACGCAATCTTTTACTCCGTGAGCAGCAGCAGCCGCCACCCTCCTGTCAAAGGTGACCTGGTGGGCCTGAGGGTTCCCTCCTGGACAGAGAAAGGTTGATATCCACAAGTAACCTGGGTTGTGTCTCTGGAACATCTGTTCCTGGAACTGTCTCTGCAATTCCTGCTGCTCTTTTATAGATCCCTAGATTCCAGTCCCAGAAGGGACTACTGTTATCAGAGAAATCTGCTGCTTGCCAGGAGCTAGGATTCACGATGTGACGGAGAGACTGCTGAGACTCATCAAGCCCTCGGATCGCTACCCCTTCCTGCTTCTCCACGTGGGCACCAATGATACTGCTAAGAATGACGTTGAGCGGATCACTGCAGACTACGTGGCTCTGGGAAGAAGGATAAAGGAGTTTGAGGAGCAAGTGGTGATTTCGTCCATCCTCCCCGTAGAAGGAAAAGGTCTGGGTAGAGACCGTCAAATCGTGGAAGTCAACGAATGGCTATGCAGGTGGTGTCGGAGAGAAGGCTTTGGATTCTTTGACCATGGGATGGTGTTCCAAGAAGGAGGAGTGCTAGGCAGAGACGGGCTCCACCTAACAAAGAGAGGGAAGAGCATCTTCGCAAGCAGGCTGGCTAACCTAGCGAGGAGGGCTTTAAACTAGGTTTCCCGGGGGAAGGAGACCAAAGCCCTGAGGTAAGTGGGGACGTGGGATACCGTGAGGAAGCATGAGCAGGAGAACGCGAAAGGGGAGGGCTCCTGCCTCATACAAAGAAAGCAGGACAAACAGCGAGTTATCTCAAGTGCCTATACAGAAATGCAAGAAGCCTGGGAAACAAGCAGGGAGAACTGGAAGTCCTGGCACAGTCAAGGAATTATGATGTGACTGGAATAACAGAGAGCTGGTGGGATAACTCACATGACTGGAGTACTGTCATGGATGGGTATAAACTGTTCAGGAAGGACAGGCAGGGCAGAAAAGGTGGGGGAGTTGCACTGTATGTAAGAGAGCAGTATGACTGCTCAGAGCTCCGGTATGAAACTGCAGAAAAACCTGAGTGTCTCTGGATTAAGTATAGAAACGTGAGCAACAAGGGTGATGTGGTGGGAGTCTGCTACAGACCACTGGATCAGGGGGATGAGGTGGACGAGGCTTTCTTCCGGCAACTCATGAAAGATACTAGATCGCAGGCCCTGGTTCTCATGGGAGACTTCAATCACCCTGATATCTGCTGGGAGAGCAATACAGCAGTGCACAGACAATCCAGGAAGTTTTTGGAAAGTGTAGGGGACAATTTCCTGGTGCAAGTGCTGGAGGAACCAACTAGGGGCAGAGCTCTTCTTGACCTGCTGCTCACAAACCGGGAAGAATTAGTAGGGGAAGCAAAAGTGGATGGGAACCTGGGGGGCAGTGACCATGAGATGGTTGAGTTCAGGATCCTGACACAGAGAAGAAAGGAGAGCAGCAGAATACGGACCCTGGACTTCAGAAAAGCAGACTGACTCCCTCAGGGAACTGATGGGCAGGATCCCCTGGCAGAATAACATGAGGGGTTGGACATATGACCAGGGAAGAGTATAAAAATATTGCTCGGGCATGTAGGAAAGATATCAGGAGGGCCAAATCGCACCTGGAGCTGCAGCTAGCAAGAGATGTCAAGAGTAACAAGAAGGGTTTCTTCAGGTATGTTGGCAACAAGAAGAAAGCCAAGGAAAGTGTGGGCCCCTTACTGAATGAGGGAGGCAACCTAGTGACAGAGGATGTGGAAAAAGCTAATGTACTCAATGCTTTTTTTCCTCTGTTTTCACTAACAAGGTCAGCTCCCAGACTGCTGCGCTGGGCATCACAGAATGGGGAAGAGATGGCCAGCCCTCTGTGGAGATAGAGGTGGTTAGGGACTATTTAGAAAAGCTGGACGTGCACAAGTCCATGGGGCCGGACGAGTTGCATCCGAGAGTGCTGAAGGAATTGGCGGCTGTGATTGCAGAGCCCTTGGCCATTATCTTTGAAAACTCGTGGCGAACGGGGGAAGTCCCGGATGACTGGAAAAAGGCTAATGTAGTGCCAATCTTTAAAAAAGGGAAGAAGGAGGATCCTGGGAACTACAGGCCAGTCAGCCTCACCTCAGTCCCTGGAAAAATCATGGAGCAGGTCCTCAAAGAATCAATCCTGAAGCACTTACATGAGAGGAAAGTGATCAGGAACAGTCAGCATGGATTCACCAAGGGAAGGTCATGCCTGACTAATCTAATCGCCTTTTATGATGAGATTACTGGTTCTGTGGATGAAGGGAAAGCAGTGGATGTATTGTTTCTTGACTTTAGCAAAGCTTTTGACACGGTCTCCCACAGTATTCTTGTCAGCAAGTTAAGGAAGTATGGGCTGGATGAATGCACTATAAGGTGGGTAGAAAGCTGGCTAGATTGTCGGGCTCAACGGGTAGTGATCAATGGCTCCATGTCTAGTTGGCAGCCGGTGTCAAGTGGAGTGCCCCAGGGGTCGGTCCTGGGGCCGGTTTTGTTCAATATCTTCATAAATGATCTGGAGGATGGTGTGGATTGCACTCTCAGCAAATTTGCGGATGATACTAAACTGGGAGGAGTGGTAGATACGCTGGAGGGGAGGGATAGGATACAGAAGGACCTAGACAAATTGGAGGATTGGGCCAAAAGAAATCTGATGAGGTTCAATAAGGATAAGTGCAGGGTCCTGCACTTAGGATGGAAGAATCCAATGCACCGCTACAGACTAGGGACCGAATGGCTAGGCAGCAGTTCTGCGGAAAAGGACCTAGGGGTGACAGTGGACGACAAGCTGGATATGAGTCAGCAGTGTGCCCTTGTTGCCAAGAAGGCCAATGGCATTTTGGGATGTATAAGTAGGGGCATAGCGAGCAGATCGAGGGACGTGATCGTTCCCCTCTATTCGACACTGGTGAGGCCTCATCTGGAGTACTGTGTCCAGTTTTGGGCCCCACACTACAAGAAGGATGTGGATAAATTGGAGAGAGTCCAGCGAAGGGCAACAAAAATGATTAGGGGTCTAGAGCACATGACTTATGAGGAGAGGCTGAGGGAGCTGGGATTGTTTAGTCTGTGGAAGAGAAGAATGAGGGGGGATTTGATAGCTGCTTTCAACTACCTGAAAGGGGGTTCCAAAGAGGATGGCTCTAGACTGTTCTCAATGGTAGCAGATGACAGAACGAGGAGTAATGGTCTCAAGTTGCAATGGGGGAGGTTTAGATTGGATATTAGGAAAAACTTTTTCACTAAGAGGGTGGTGAAACACTGGAATGCGTTACCTAGGGAGGTGGTAGAATCTCCTTCCTTAGAGGTTTTTAAGGTCAGGCTTGACAAAGCCCTGGCTGGGATGATTTAACTGGGAATTGGTCCTGCTTCGAGCAGGGGGTTGGACTAGATGACCTTCTGGGGTCCCTTCCAACCCTGATATTCTATGATTCTATGATTCTATGAGGGGGAAAGGAGTCCAGGAGAGCTGGCTGTATTTTAAAGAAGCCTTAGTGAGGTTACAGGGACAAACCATCCCGATGTGTAGAAAGAATAGTAAATATGGCAGGCGACCAGCTTGGCTTAACAGTGAAATCTTTGCTAATCTTAAACACAAAAAAGAAGCTTACAAGAAGTGGAAGCTTTGACAAATGACCAGGGAAGAGTATAAAAATATTGCTTGGGCATGCAGGAGTGAAATCAGGAAGGCCAAATCACACCTGGAGGTGCAGCTAGCAAGAGATCTTAAGAGTAACAAGAAGGGTTTCTTCAGGTATGTTAACAACAAGAAGAAAGTCAAGGAAAGTGTGGGCCCCTTACTGAATGAGGGAGGCAACCTAGTGACAGAGGATGTGGAAAAAGCTAATGTACTCAATGCTTTTTTTGCCTCTGTCTTCACGAACAAGGTCAGCTCCCAGACTGCTGCACTAGGCAGCACAGCACGGGGAGGAGGTGACCAGCCCTCTGTGAAGAAAGAAGTGGATTGGGACTATTTAGAAAAGCTGGACGAGCACAAGTCCATGGGGCCGGATGCGCTGCATTCGAGAGTGCTAAAGGAGTTGGCGGATGTGATTGCAGAGCCATTGGCCATTATCTTTGAAAACTCATGGTGATCAGGGGAGGTCCCAGACGACTGGAAAAAGGCTCATGTAGTGCCCATCTTTAAAAAAGGGAAGAAGGAGGATCCTGGGAACTACAGGCCAGTCAGCCTCACCTCAGTCCCTGGAAAAATCATGGAGCAGGTCCTGAAGGAATCAATCACAAAAGACCCTGTAAACCTTTAAAAGATTAATCCCGGAGCCTGGAGGATATGGATGTGTGCCCGGAGGCAATGGGTGTGTGCCCGGAGCCCGGAGGCAATGGGTGCCTAAATTGACAGGGTTGCGCCTGAGCCCTAGGAACAGGGTACGGGTGGGTGCCCTAGAGTGTAAGGTTACGCCTGAGCCCACGGAAGGGTGAGGGTGGGTGCCTAAATTCAGAGGGTTACGCCTTGAGCCCTAGGAACTGGGTAAAGGTGGGTGCCCTAGAGTATGCCAATATCAAAAAATTTTGTGCAGGTACCAGTGTGGATGGTAAATATAGTCGCACGTGATGGAATTTAGAGGTTTTTTTAGTTTGCTCTAGAAAACAATATGAAATTACACACACACTACATTAAAAGAACATTGAGATTGCAAAGTCAAGCACTCAGAAGTTCAGAGTGGTTGATTTCTCAGACTGCAGTGGTTGATACGGGCTGGGTCTCCTGAATGGGTACAGCATCCAGAAGATTATTACCAATGTTATTAGAAGGAAAGACCCAAGGAGCACAACTGCAATTTAGCACAAGCCGCTTTGCTAACAAATCCACATACAATCCCACAAACATTGCAATATCACAGCACATAGAGAGATAGTACCAAGTATTTAGCCCCGTGACAGGCATCACTCACATCTCCTGGTGTCAAGGTTCCTTCCCCACTCTGAACTCTAGGGTACAGATGTGGGGACCTGCATGAAAAACCCCTAAGCTTATTTTTACCAGCTTAGGTTAAAACTTCCCCAAGGTACAAACTATTTACCTTTTGCCCTTGGACTTTACCGCTGCCACCACCAAGCGTCTATATATAACAGGGAAAGATATATAACAGGGAAAGAGCCGCTTGGAAACATCTTTCCCCGCAAAATCCTCCCCAAACCCTACACCCCCTTTCCTGGGGAAGGCTTGATAAAAATCCTCACCAATTTGCTTAGGTGAACACAGACCCAAACCCTTGGATCTTAAGAACAATGAAAAAGCAATCAGGTTCTTAAAAGAAAAATTTTAATTGAAGAAAAAAAGTTAAAGAATCACCTCTGTAAAATCAGGATGGTAAATACCTTCCAGGGTAATCAGATTCAAAACATAGAGAATCCCTCTAGGCAAAACCTTAAGTTACAAAAAGACACAAAAACAGGAATATACATTCCATTCAGCACAGCTATTTTATCAGCCATTTAAACAAAACAGAATCTAACACATCTCTAGCTAGATTACTTACTAAGTTCTAAGACTCCATTCCTTTTCTGTTCCTGGCAAAAGCATCATACAGACCGAGAGAGAGGCTTTGTTTCTCCCCCCTCCAGCTTTGAAAATATCTTGTCTCCTCATTGGTCATTTTGGTCAGGTGCCAGCGATGTTATCTTTAGCTTCTTAACCCTTTACAGGTGAAAGGGTTTTTCCTCTGGCCAGGAGGGATTTTAAAGGTGTTTACACTTCCCTTTATATTTATGACATCTGGTGTGGAACCCCAGAATGTCAGTCATTATCTTCCTCAGTGGTTGTCAGGATACAGCTTTCATAATTCCCCAATGGGATTCATACGTACTTATGAAGGTTTCAACCCCTTTTCCTTATCTATACTTCCACACACCCTACATTTGGAATGCCCCATCTTTCATAGCCTAGCTTGTTAGCTCCCCTTGTACTCATTAACATTTATGTCACTCAATCACCAAAACTTACTGTTCGCACACTGCTGACACCCTAGGTCTGCAAAAATCCCCAAAATATTCTAACTGGCTTTAACTAGTACATTGCAATATATATTTCCTAAATACCAGCAATTTAACAACACTGACTTAATGCAGCATTCTACCTTATGACACCTTGTAATATATGGACATTGCTGTCTTGTGACAACTTGTGACCTAGGGTCACTTACTCGTTAGTTCTTTATGCCAAGTTTATCTTTAGTCTTGAGGCCTTGTTCAGCTAAGCTATGAAGGCCCTATCTTACAACATTAATACTTATTCCTAGGGCTGTTGATTAATCGCTGTTAACTCACACGATTAACTCAAAAAAATTAATCGCGATTAAACATTTAATCGCGATTAATCACACTGTTAAACAATAGAATACCAATTGAAATGTATTAAATATTTTTGGATATTTTTCTACATTTTCATATATTTTGATTTCTATTACAACACAGAAAACAAAGTGTACAGAGCTCACTTGATATTATTGTTTTTGATTATAAATATTTGCACTTTTAAAATGATAAACAAAAGAAATAGTATTTTTCAATTCACCTCATACAAGTACTGTGGTGCAATCTCTTTACCGTGAAAGTGTAACTTACAAATGTAGATATTTTATTACATAACTGCATTCAAAAACAAAACAATGTAAAACTTTAGAGCCTACAAGTCCACTCAGTCCTACTTCTTCGTCAGCTAATCGCTAAGACAAACAAGTTTCTTTACATTTATGGGAGATAATGCCGTCTGCTTCTTATTTACCATGTCACCTGAAAGTGAGAACAGGCATTCGCGTGGCACTTTTGTAGCCGGCATTGCAAGGTATTTATGTGCCAGATATGCTAAACATTCATATGCCCCTTAATGCTTCGGCTACCATTCTAGAGGACATGCTTCCATGCTGATGATGCTCGTTAAACAATAATGCCTTCGTTAAATTTGTGACTGAACTCCTTGGGGGAGAATTGTATGTCTCCTGTTTTGTTTTACCCGCATTCTGACATATATTTCATGTTATAGGAATCTTGGATTATGACCCAGAACATTTTCATTTTAAGAACACTTTCACAGCAGATTTGACAATACAAAAAGAAGGTCCCAATGTGAGATTTCTAAAAATAGCTACAGCATTTGACCTAAGGTTTAAGAATCTGAAGTGCCGTCCAAAATCTGAGAGGGACAAGGTGTGGAGCATGCTTTTGGAAGTCTTAAAAGAGTAAAACTCCGATGGGGAAACTACAGAACCCGAACCACCAAAAAAGAAAATCAACCTTCTGGTGGCATCTGACTCGTATGATGAAAATTTAATCGCGATTAAACATGTGTTGGTCCGCTCTGCTTTGGATCATTATTGAGCAGAACCCGTCATCAGCATGGACGCATGTCCTCTGGAATGGTGGTTGAAGTATGAAGGCACATATGAATCTTTAGTGGATCTGGCATGTAAATATCTTGCGATGCCGGCTAAAACAGTGCCATGCAAACACCTGTTCTCACTTTCAGGTGACATTGTAAACAAGAAGCAGGCAGCATTATCTCCTGCAAATTGTAACCAAACTTATTTGTCTGAGCTACTGGCTGAAGTAGGACTGAGTGGACTTGTAGGTTTTACATTGTTTTATTTTTGAATGCAGTTATATTTTGTACATAATTCTACATTTGTAAGTTCAACTTTCATGATAAAGAGATTGCACTACAGTACTTGTATTAGGTGAATTGAAAAATACTATTTCTTTTGTTTTTTACAGTGCAAATATTTGTAATTAAAAATAAATATAAAGTGAACACTATACACTTTGTATTCTGTGTTGTAATTGAATAATGTAGCTGAAGTCAACGTACTTAGATCTGCTTACCGCGGGGTCCACACTATGCTATGTCAACGGGAGACGCTCTCCCGTTGACTCCCCTTGTGCTTCTCATTCAGGTGGAGTACAGGAGTCGACAGGAGAATGATCTGCAGTCGATTTAGTGGGTCGTCACTAGACCCACTAAATCGACCACTGATGCATCGATCACTATGCGTCAATCCCCAGTAAGTGTAGACAAGCCTTAAGAAACTAAAACTGAAGGGAAAGAAAAATGAAACTTTTTTTTTTTTTAAATAACTGGCTAAGTAAAGTCTAATCAAACTATCTAAGAGCTACTAAGCTAAAACTACGATGTAAACGATTTTCTCTTCTAGAGATTTTCGAAGAGGCAGCACGGCCACTGAGCTGCGTCTGCAGCCGAGGACGTAGAGAAGGAACGGAGGAGTTCGGGTCATGCGCGCGCTACACGAGACACCAACAACACCGCGAGACAGCTGCTGCGCGCGCACACCCCGACCGAGCACTGCTACCTAAAATCTCTGATCTCTGGCGCAGGGACACACCGATACCTAAAGTGGAGCACCCACATGGACACTACTCGAAGAAGAATCTTAAATTTCATGAAACAAGGAACAGCTGCATCGTCCCTCAAATGATTTATTTTTATTAGACTGGTTTATATAGCACTATTTTAACTGCTGCATGAAAACCAACACAAACCCACTATATGGTCAAGCAACAACAACAACAAACAATTCTCAAAGACCTCCAGAAGTGGAAAAGGCCAAATGCAAACAAGAGCAGGTTTTGCATTTGTTATCTCCGTACACTTTGGAATCTGCTCTCCCCTTGGTTTGGAGAAAGTGAATAAGGAAGTGTTATTTACTCCTTCCCATAACAAAAGAACCTTGGTCAACCAATGAAATTAACAGGGAGCAGGTTTAAAACAAAGATAAGGAAGTATTTCTTCAGACAACACACAGACAATCTGTGGAACTTGTTGCCAGGGGATGTTGAGAAGGCCGAAAGTATAATTGGGTTAAAAAAGGAATTTAGATAGGTTCATGGAGGATAGGTTCATCAATGGCTATTAGCCAAGATGGTTAGGGATGCAACCCCATACTCCAGATGTCCCAAACATCTGACTGCTAGAAGCTGGGACTGAACGACAGGGGATGGATCACTCAATAATTGCCTTTTCTGTTCATTCCCTCTGAAGCTTCTTGCGCTGGCTACTGTCAGAAGACAGGATACTGGTTTAGATGGACCACTGATCTGACCAGTATGGTCATCCTTTTGTTCTTATGGGTTTTTTTTACCATTCTTGTATCAGTGGAGAACAGATCCCTTTGCTGCTGTGCAGCTTCCCAGAGAGCTCTGGGGTTTTCTTTTGTGACATACCTGCAGCTTACTAGATAAAGCCTTTACCCTCACTCAAACAAATACTTGTCTGATCCTTACTTAAGGAAACCATTTCTTGGTGCTGACTTCTTGTGACAAACTATGACCATAAATATCTGTGTGAATGGCATATTTTGATCAGTATCCCAACAAGTGATTTATGTGCTTGACTGGCCTGGTCTACACTTATAAAGTTTTACTGGCATAATTATGTTGGTAAGGGGAGTGATTTTGGGGTCTGTGTACACTACACAGCTTTTAGAAACACGGCCATGTCGCTAAAAGTCAGGCAGTGTAAATGCTGTTTGTCGCCACTTTTGCTGACAAAATATTTGCACCCCCTATGAGCAAGGTTCGCATTGTTGACAGGAGAGCGGCTTTTTAAAGCATCTGTGAATGACAAAAGTTTTGTCGTTCAGTTGGCAGTGTAGACAAAGCTTTTGATGACATAGCTATGCCAGTAAAATTCCTAGTGTAGACACTATTATACTGGTATAAAGTACTTCACCAGATTAGAATAAACCTTACTCGTATAAGCACTTTTATACTCGGATAACTACGTCTACACCAGGGTAGTTTTGCTGGAAAACTTTTAAGTGTAGACAAGACCTAAAATGGGATGAGACAGTTTCAACACTGGGGAAAGAGGAGGAGGCCCTTTTGCCTTACAATTTATACTTAAGGTATATTAAAAGACAATGACAGAGTTAATAGCCTTAATGGCTCTAGTCTGCTCTCCTTGGGAAGCACCCAAATCAGTCTGAACACAGTGGATCAAACTGAGGCTTTGCCTACACTACAAATGCTTTGCCAGTACAGCTATACCATAAAAGCAACACTGGCAGAGCCTATAGGCACCGACTCCGTGGGTGCTCCGGGGCTGGAGCACCCACAGGGAAAAATTAGTGGGTGCTCTGCACCCACCAGCAGCCAAGCTCCCCGCCTCACCTCCACCTCTGCCTGCTCCCAGCGCACCGCGTCTCTGCTCCTCCCTCCCTCCCAGTGCTTGCCGCCGCCAAACAGCTGTAGCAAGCTCTGGGGGGGGGGGGAGGAGCGGGAATGTGGCGCGCTCAGGGGAGGAGGTGGGGAAGAGGTGGGGCCAGGGCGGGGATTTGGGGAAGGAGTCGAATAGGGGCAGGGAGGGGGCGGAGTTGGGGCAGGGACTTTGGGGAAGGGATTGGGATGGGGGCGGGAGGGGATGGGGCAGGGGTGGAGTCGAGTAGGGGCGGGGCCAGGGGCAGAGTGGGGTTGAGCACCCACCGGCGCCAGAAGAAGTCGGTGCCTATGGCAGAGCCCCCTACTGTAGCCACAGCCTATGCCAACAGAAGGTGATTTTCTTCATTATGGTTACGCCACTTCCACGAACAACACTAGCTGTGCTGACGGAAGCTCTCTTCTGTCAGCATAGCTGCATCTACATGGAGGTTTGGCAGCATAATAGCTATGTTGGCTAGGTATGTGGACCACACACACAACACTCTAACCAACACAGCTATTCTGGCAAAACTTTGTTGCATAGACCTGGTGGGAGAGACCCTCAGTCTCTCAGGAGTATTTGAGCCTGAAGTGAAGTGTAAGATTAGATGAGACTAAATATCCGTGTAAGGTATTTGTTGGTTTAAAATCATTTTCCTCTAATATTTTGTTCCAGCTACTATATGAAATAAACAGAAATATTGGTTTTAAGAAAGTTGTTGGTCAATGTCACTGGTCACAGGTTCCCAAAGGCAGGAAATGCAGGTGTGTGAAACCCAGGTAGACCAGGAGGATGGCAAGTGGTTAGTTTACACAGGGTAGTTTAGCTAGGGCCTGACCTAAGGGTTTATCTGCATGGGAAAATTGACTGGCCTGAAGATAGCAGTATAACTAGGGTTACCACATTTCAAGTTCCCAAACAGAGGACACTGCTGGGGGGTGGGGGGCGGAAGGGAGGGAGAGCTGGAGGGATATTCATTTTGGGGGGTACTGGAGAGGTATTTGGGGGTGCTGGAGGGTGTGTGTGTGTGTACTGGGAGGGGTATTTGGAGGTGATGGAGGGTGTGTATGTACTGGGAGGGATATTTGGAGGGTGCAGGAGGGGGTGTGTGTACTGGGAGGGGTATTTGGGGCATGCTGGAGGAGGGTATATACTGGGAGGCATATTTGGAGGGTGCTGGAGGTGTGCGTGTGCTGGGAGGGATATTTCAGGGGTGCTGGAAGGATGTGTGTGTACTGGGAGGGGTATTTGGGGGTGCTGCAGGGTGTGTGTGCTGGGAGTGGTATTTGGGGCATGCTGGAGGGTGTATATGTACTGGGAGGGCTATTTGGGGGGTGCTGGAGGGTGTGTGTGTACTGGGAGGGTTTTTGGGGGTGCTGGAGGGGTATTTGAGGTTGCTGGACAGTGTGTGTGTACTGGGGGAGAATTTGGGGGATCCTGGAGGGTGTGTGTGTACTGGGAGGAGTACCTGAGGGGTGTTAGAAATGGTACCTGCACCCTCACTCTCGAGGCGGGGGGCAGTGTCACTCCCTGTCACAGTGACAGGGCGGTTGGCACAGGCCTAGGATGCAGCGCCAGCCTGTCAGTCAGCACCTCCCTGTGGGCCTCTTCCCTTCCCCAGGGCAAGGAGCTGGGGCCTGGCCATATCACCCCTCCCAGCCGGGCTCTGAGACCCTGTGGCAGGACAGGCGGCCTGGCCGAGAGGCGCTTGGCAGCTCTGCTTAGCTGGCAGGGTGGGTGGGTGGGTGGGCTGGGCCAGGGTGGGATCCAGCAGATGCAGGGGAGGGACTAATCGGGGTTTGGAGACGGCTTTTTCTGAGCTGCAACATCTGCTCCACAAAAATCCAGGACATTTCCCCTTATTTCAAAAACCCGCCTGGATGGAGGGCGGAAGGTCAAAAAAAGAGGTCATGTCTGGGAAAATCCGGAGACATGGTACCCCTAAGTATAATTATGCCAGTATAACCCCCCATGTGGATATTATTCTGGAATATAGTAACTTTATTCCTGTATAATTACTCTGTATTGGAATTGTGAGATTCTGCCCCAACACAGAGAAGGACAGGAGTTCTAACACCTCAGGAGATGCTCTGAGAGAGACCAGAAAGGGGACCAAGGTAGAGCGAGTCCTGTAACTGTGGTTTCAGAGTAGCAGCCGTGTTAGTCTGTATTCGCAAAAAGAAAAGGAGGACTTGTGGCAGCTTATCATACACATTGAAAGGAGAGTGATCACTTTAGATAAGCTGTTACCAGCAGGAGAGTGGGGTGGGAGGAGAGAAAACCTTTTGTAGTAATAAACATCCATTTTTTTCATGGTCTGTGTGTATAAAAACATCTTCTGTATTTTCCACAGTATGCATCCGATGAAGTGAGCTGTAGCTCACGAAAGCTCATGCTCAAATAAATTGGTTAGTCTCTAAGGTGCCACAAGTACTCCTTTTCTTCTTCCTGTAACTGTGACACTCCTATATAATGCAGCCCCCATTTGATATGGAGATTGCATTGGTCTCATTGGCTGATCTCCTAGCACTGGCCAAAGGTCATGTGTCAGGTATCCATGCTACTGCATACTGAAAGTTCCCTAGTGCACCATGGTAGCAGGGTCGACACATCCAGTTAGTGCACAGCAGGCTACTGAGCTGTACATTCAGAGACACCCTCGTTTGCTGTGAACTAGCTAGCCCTGTAGACAAGCCCTCATTCTCTCTCTCATCCTCTCCCAAGGGAGAGAACTGTGCAAGTCTAGTTCCATAGATTTTAAGACCATCATATGTTCCAGAAAGGCATTCAGTATTGTTCTGAAGAGGTCAAGAGATGGAGAATCCATCACTTCCCTTGGTAGTCTGTTCCAATGATTAATCACCCTTACTGTTAAAAAGTTGTGCCTTGCCTCCAATTTGAATTTCTCTGGCTTTAATTTCTAGGCACTGGTCTTGCTGTGCCTTTCTCCACGAGATTAAAGAGTTCTCTAGTAGCCAGTATTTTCTCCCCTTGCACACCGCATGCAAGTCACCGCTCAGTCTTCTTTTAGACAAACTAAATAGAGTGAGCTCTTCAAGTTTCTTACTGTAAGACATTTGTTCCTGCTTTTGAACCATTTTTGTGGCTCTGTTCTGCACCCTCTCTAGTTTTCAAAATCCTTTTTAAACTGTGGACACCAGAACAGGTGCAGTATTCCAGTATCGGTCTCATTAATTAGCCCTTTTTGGCACAGCCTCACAATGGGAGCTCATGTTCAGTTGCTTGTCCACTATGACCTCCAAATCCTTTTCAGAGTCATAGAATCGCAGAATCCTAGAATATCAGGGTTGGAAGGGACCTCAGGAGGTCATCTAGTCCAACCCCCTGCTCAAAGCAGGACCAATCCCCAACTAAATCATCCCAGCCAGGGCTTTGTCAAGCCTGACCTTAAAAACTTCTAAGGAAGGAGATTCCACCACCTCCCTAGGTAATGCATTCCAGTGTTTCACCACCCTCCTAGTGAAAAAGTTTTTCCTAATATCCAACCTAGACCTCCCCCACTGCAACTTGAGACCATTACTCCTCGTTCTGTCATCTGCTACCACTGAGAACAGTCTAGCTCCATCCTCTTTGGAACCCCCTTTCAGGGTGTTGAAAGCAGCTATCAAATCCCCCCTCATTCTTCTCTTCTGCAGACTAAACAATCCCAGTTCCCTCAGCCTCTCCTCATAAGTCATGTGTTCCAGTCCCCTCATCATTTTTGTTGCCCTCCGCTGGATGCTTTCCAATTTTTCCACATCCTTCTTGTAGTGTGGGGCCCAAAACTGGACACAGTACTCCAGATGAGGCCTCACCAGTGTCGAATAGAGGGGAACGATCACGTCCCTCGATCTGCTGGCAATGCCCCTACTTATACATCCCAAAATGCCATTGGCCTTCTTGGCAACAAGGGCACACTGTTGACTCATATCCAGCTTCTCGTCCACTGTAACCCCTAGGTCCTTTTCTGCAGAACTGCTGCCAAGCCATTCGGTCCCTAGTCTGTAGCGGTGCATGGGTTTTGTTCAATATCTTCATTAATGATCATATTGAACAAAACTGGCCCCAGGACTGACCTGGAGGATGGCGTGGTTTGCACGCCAGATCTGGAGGATGGCGTGGATTGCACTCTCAGCAAGTTTGCAGATGACGCTAAACTGGGAGGAGAGGTAGATATGCTGGAGGGTAGGGATAGGATACAGAGGGACCTAGACAAATTAGAGGATTGGGCCAAAAGAAATCTGATGAGGTTCAGCAAGGACAAGTGCAGAGTCCTGCATTTAGGATGGAAGAATCCCATGCACCGCTACAGACTAGGGACCGAATGGCTAGGCAGCAGTTCTGCAGAAAAGGACCTAGGGGTTACAGTGGAGGAGAAGCTGGATATGAGTCAACAGTGTGCCCTTGTTGCCAAGAAGGCCAATGGCATTTTGGGATGTATAAGTAGGGGCATTGCCAGCAGATCGAGGGATGTGATCATTCCCCTCTATTCGACATTGGTGAGGCCTCATCTGGAGTACTGTGTCCAGTTTTGGGCCCACACTACAAGAAGGATGTGGAAAAATTGGAAAGAGTCCAGCGGAGGGCAACAAAAATGTTTAGGGGACTGGAACACATGACTTATGGGGAGAGGCTGAGGGAACTGGGATTGTTTAGTCTGCGGAAGAAAAGAACGAGGGGGTATTTGATAGCTGCTTTCAACACCCTGAAATGGGGTTCCAAAGAGGATGGATCTAGACTGTTCTCAGTGGTAGCTGATGACAGAACAAGGAGTAATGGTCTCAAGTTAGAGTGGGGGAGGTTTAGGTTGAATATTAGGAAAAACTTTTTCACTAGGAGGGTGGTAAAGCACTGGAATGCGTTATCTAGGGATGTGGTGGAATCTCCTTCCTTTGAGGTTTTTAAGGTCAGGCTTGACAAAGCCCGGGTTAACAATCTCAAATGCTGCCAAGGGGCGACCTGTGCATACCGATAGTGGGGGGGGGGGCAGAGTGATGGCAGACGGCTTCAGCAGCGTTACTGAGTACAAGCCAAGCAGCAAATCAGGGGTGGGGGTGGGGGAAGAGACCCTGCATGCCCCCCCAAATGTCCCCCACAAGAGATCTAATGAGATAAGAATTTATGTCTGCTCTCTGTCCACTGGATGCAGGAGATTATCCACCACTAAAAACTGTTTCCATCCCAAGTCCTGGCCTAAACCAGACTTTGGCAGATCTAGGATTCTGTCTTCAATTCATTGTGTCTATGGAAGGCAGAGTTGAGTTTTACCCTTGGATATGCAGTAGAGAGAGCTGTACCCGCTTTCCTCCCACTGGGAGTAAACTGCTCTGGGCTGACTGCCAAGAAGGTCCCTTGCCACACTTTGTCTCTTTCTCTCTTTTTTTGGAGAGAACGCAGGGTGGGGAGTACTGCCCTGTGTCAACACTTCCTGCATAATATCAAAGCCAGAGCTGACTCAGACAAGAAATGGATTCTGTTTTCTTCTCTCTAATTAATCTTCACAAAGTGTAAATGAGTTGGTTTCATTTTTTCTTTTCAGCTCCCTTCATCAGATAATGTTCCGCCCTATGCTGTTAATTACATGGGGAGTTGGGAGAACGCTGACACCCACTGCGGTTAAAAATAACGGATCAGCATTCAGCAATACAGGCTGGGAGCTATAATCCCTGCGGGGGTGCTCCCTGCTTGGACAGGGATGGAGCATGCTGGGACCTGCATTCTCTGCAGGGAGGCTCCTCCACTTGGAGTGGGACACAGCACTGCAGACGGGGATCTGCAGTTTCTGGCCTGCACTTTAGCTGCCCTTGCTTTATTGTCACTATCATTACTTATTATTGGTATTACTGTAGCTCCCCAAAGCCCCAGTCATGGCCCAGGGTCCCACTGGGCTAGGCCCTGTGCAAACACAGACCAAAAATGTAGCCCCTGCCCCAAAGACCTTACATACCTAAGTATAAGACAAGAGATAACAGACCACAGACAAGCAGGGCTGGAAGGGACCTCAAAGTCATCATGTCCAGCCCACAGCGCTGTGGCAGGGCCAAGTAAACTCAGACAATCCCTGACAGAGGTTTGTCCAACCTGTTTTTTAAAAACTCCAGTGATGGGGATTCCACAACCTACATTGAATGCCCATTGCAGAACTTAACTATCCTTATAGTTAGAAAGCTTTTCCTTACATCTAACTTAAATCTCCCTTGCTGCAGAGTAAGCCCATTGCTTCTTGCCCTGCCTTCGGTGGACAAGGAGAACAACTGATCCCTGTCCTCTCTATAACAGCCCTTAACAGATTGTGATTACGTCCCCCTCAGTCGTCTTTTCTCCAAACTAAATATGCCCAGTTTTTTTAACCTTTTCTCACAGGTCAGGTTTTCTAAACCTTTTATCATTTGTGTTAGAATCATAGAATCACAGAAGATCAGGGTTGGAAGACACCTCAGGAGGTTCTAGTCCAACCCCCAGCTCAAAGCAGGACCAACCCCAACTAAATCATCCCAGCCAGGGCTTTGTCAAGCCAGGCCTTAACAAC
Organism: Chelonia mydas; assembly: GCF_015237465.2. Lineage (NCBI taxonomy): Eukaryota > Metazoa > Chordata > Testudines > Cheloniidae > Chelonia > Chelonia mydas. The sequence goes on along the minus strand of NC_057852.1, from coordinate 141,770,599 downwards.
CTCTAAGGATGGAGATTCCACCACCTCCCTAGGGAACGCATTCCAGTGCTTCACCACCCTCCTAGTGAAATAGTGTTTCCTAATATCCAACCTAAACCTCCCCCACTGCAACTTGAGACCATTACTCCTCGTTCTGTCATCTGCCACCACTGAGAACAGCTGAGATACATCCTCTTTGGAACCCCTCTTCAGGTAGTTGAAGGCTGCTATCAAATCCCCCCTCATTCTTCTCTTCTGCAGACTAAATAACCCCAGTTCCCTCAGCCTCTCCTTCTAAGTCATGTGCCCCAGCCCCCTAATCCTTTTCGTTGCCCTTCACTGGACTTGCTCCAATTTGTCCACATCCTTTCTGTAGTGCCGGACACAAAACTGAACGCAGTATTCCAGATGTGGCCTCACTAGTGCCGAATAGAGGGGAATAATCACTTCCCTCGAGACTTCTTGGCAACAAGGGCACACTGTTGACTCATATCCAGCTTTTCGTCCACTGTAATCCCCAGGTCCTTTTCTGCAGAACTGCCGCTGTTGCTCTCCTCTGGACTCTCTTCAATTTGTCCCCATCTTTCCTAGAGTGTGGCACCCAGAGCTGGACAGAGTACTGCAGCTGAGGCCTCACCAGTGCCGAGTATAGCGGGACAATTACTTCCTGTGTCCTACACACAACACTCCTGTAAATATACCCTGAATGATACTAGCCTTTTTCATACCTGCATCACATTGCTGACTCATATTCATGATCCGTTATAACCCCTAGATCCTTTTCAGCAGTATGACCACCTAGCCAGTTATTTCCAGTCACTTCCCATTTTGTAGTCGTGCAATTGATTTTTCCTTCCTACTTGTAGTACTTTGCACTTATCTTTACTGAATTTCATCTTGTTGAATTTAGACCAATTCTCCAATTTGTCATAGCCATTTTAAATTAAAATCCTGTCCTCCAAAGTGTTTGCAACCCCTCCCATCTTGGTGTCATCTGCAAACTTTAGAAGCATACTCTCCACTTCTTTATCCAAGCCATTAATGAAAATATTGAATAGTACCAGACCCAGGACTGACCCCTGCATGACCCCATGATATACGTCCTCCCAGTTTGATAGAAACCATTGATAACTTCTCTTTCAGTATAGTGTTTCAACCAGTTTTGCACCCATTTTATGGTAATTTCATCTAGACCGCATTTCTCTAGTTTACTTATGAGAATGGTACAGGGGACTGTGTCAAAAGCCTTACTAAAATCAAGATATATCACATCTAATACTTCCCCCCATCCACTAGGCCAGTAACCCTGTCAAAGAGGGACGCAGACTGACAGACGAGGGAGTACATAAGAACAGCCATACTGTATCAGACCAATGATCCATCCAGCCCATTATCCTGTCTTCCGACAGTGGCCAATGTCGGGTGCTTCAGAGGGAATGAACAGAACAGGTAATCATCAAGTGATCCATCCCCTGTCGCCCATTCCCAGCTTCTGGCAAACAGAGGCTAGGGACACCATCCCTGTCCATCCTGGCTAATACCCAGTCTTATTAATCTCTCCTCATATAGAAGTCGTTCCATACTCCTAATAATTTTTGTTGCCCTTTTCTGAACCTTTTCCAATTCCAATATATCTTTTTTTGAGATGGGGCGACCACATCTGCATGCAGTATTCAAGGTTTTGGGTGTACCATGGATTTATATAGAGGCAATATGATATTTTGTGTCTTATTATCTATCCCTTTCCTAATGATTCCCAACATTCTGTTTGCTTTTTTGACAGCCGCTGCACACTGAGTGGATGTTTTCCAGGGGTGAAAGTAAGTTAGAGGACTTACCGGTACGTCGGAGTCCTGCGCAGGGGGCGTAGCCTCGACCGGAAGAGGCATGGCTTTAACAGGAAGAGGCAGGGCCTTAAATCCCCAGGCACTTTAAATCTTGATTTAAAGGGCCAGGGCTCCAGCTACGGTAGTGGCGGCTGGGAGCCCCGGGCCCTTTAAATCACCCCCGAGCTACCAGCTGCAGAGGTGGCTGGGAACCCCGGGGCTCGGGGGCAATTTAAAGAGCCCAGGGCTCCAGCTGCCGCTACCGCAGCAGATCCCCGGGCCCTTTAAATCACTGAGGATCCCTGGGGGCTCCTGGCTGCCACCACTACCCTGGGGCTCTGGGCTCTGGCAGAGCTTTAAAGGGCCTGGGGCTCCACTGTGGTAGCAGCTGCTGGAGCCCCGAGCCCTTTAAATCCCCCCTGAGCCCTGGTGCCTGAGCCCTGGGCTAGTGGCGGCCAGGCTCCGTCGGAGATTTAAAGGGCCGGGGCGGTAGCAGTGGCTGGAGCTCCGGGACCCTTTAAATCCCTGCCAGAGCCCTGCCACCGCTACCCCAGGGCTCGGGCAGCAGGGCTCAAGCGGAGATTTAAAGGGCTTGGGGCTCCAGCAGCCGCTATTGCCCCGGCCCTTTAAATCCACTCCGGAGCCCCCGCCGTCGCTACCCTAGGGCTTTGGCAACAGGGCTCAGGTGGGGATTTAAAGGCCTTGGGGCTCCGGCAGCCACTACCGCCCCAGCCCTTTAAATCCCTACCAGAGCCCCGCTGCCGCTACCCCAGGGCTTTGGCAGCAGGGCTCAGGTGGAGATTTAGAGGGCCGGGGCGGTAGCCGGGGCTGGAGCTCCGGGGCCCTTTAAATTCCCGCCGCAGCCCTGCCACCGCTACCCCAGGGCTTTAAATTGCCGTCTGGGAAAGCCGGTCCCAGTACAGCGCACCGGCTCTTACCGGTACGCTGTACTGGGGCGTACCAGCTTACTTTTACCTCTGATGTTTTCAGAGAACTATCCACAATGACTCCAAGATCTCTTTCCTGACTTGTAACAGCTAATTTAGATCCCATCACTTGTCTCATTGTACAAGGAAACAATGAGATAAAGTTGGTCAGCATGATAGGCTGTAGTCTCAGCACACCAGCAGCCAAACCATTGTCAAGTTTTTTGTAGGTATCACAGCAAAGAAGAATGTTAAGGAAGGATTTCAAGAAGGATAATAAGGTAGCTTTGAAGATGTTTATGGAGAGCTTCTCCCAATCATGAGGGGAAGCACAAGAGAGAGCATAAAGGGGCTTGATTGAAAATGTAACAGCTGGATGATGGAGGCTGGCACCACTGGCCAATCCAAAGTAGGAGTCAACACCTCAATAGTACATGAGAGATAACAGGTATGGTGGGGATAGGCTAGGAAGGGTCTTGAAATTTAAGACCAGAAGCTTTCGTTTAGTGTGACAGAGAAGGGGTAGCCAATGGAGGCGCTGTGTAACTCCCTCCCTCTCTACTAGACATGGCACTGTGCCGACAGGGAAGGATTCCGATGCAGTAATACTTAATGGCACCAATTCTGCTCGATGCAGGTCCCCTCACTCCATCTAACCATGTGTAACAGTGTGGCAAATTCTAGCACCCTGCAGAAACGCACAGGAATTGCTAGACTGGATCTGCTCAGTGGCCAGTCTAGTTCTGTATGATGTCTGACAGAGGGCAGCAACAGATGCTTCAGAGAATGAGTGCACACACACACAAACACACTCCCATATACCTGCCCTCTCCAGAACCGTGCTGGGGTTTCAGCTGTAGGGACAAAAAGGGCCAGGTCTCCCCTGCCCTTCTCACCTGGGACAGCAGGGTTGTACCCTCCAGGGTGGATTTCATCAGCTGATTGACAGTCAGGAAGAATTGCTGCAATGATGCCTGGAATTCTGCTTTTTCTTTCCCTTCATAGAGTCTGAGGCAAAACAAACAGAATAAATATCAGGCCCCTCTTCCTCCCTTGTTCACTGAAGTGACCTTTTTAGTTGATGACATAAGAAAGGATATATCCAAGGAGGCAATAATTCTTCCTACATGGCCTATTCAGACTTCATAAGAACATAGGAATGGCCATACTGGACAGACCAATGGTCCATCTAACCTTTGACAAGGTCCCTCACCAAAGGCTCTTACGCAAAGTTAGCTGCCATGGGATAAGAAGGAAGGTCCTATTATGGATTGGTAACTGGTTAAAAGATAGGAAACAAAGGGTAGGTATAAATGGTCAGTTTTCAGAATGGAGAGAGGTAAATAGTGGTGTCCCCGAGGGGTCTGTTCTGGGACCAGTCCTATTCAACATATTTATCAATGATCTGGAAAAAGGGGTAAACAGTGAGGTGGCAAAATTTGCAGATGATACAAAATTACTAAAGATAGTTAAGACCCAGGCAGACTGCAAAGAGCTACAAAAGAATCTCTCAAAACTGGTTTCAGAGTAGCAGCCGTGCTAGTCTGTATCCGCAAAAAGAAAAGGAGTACTTGTGGCACCTTAGAGACTAACAAATTTATTAGAGCATAAGCTTTCATGGGCTACAGCCCACTTCATCAGACGCATAGAATGGAACATATAGTAAGAAGATATATATATATATACAGAGAAGGTGGAAGTTGCCGTACAAACTGTAAGAGGCTAATGAATTAAAATGAGCTGTTATCAGCAGGAGAAAAAAACTTTTGTAGTGATAATCAAGATGGCCCATTTAGACAGTTGACAAGAAGATGTGAGGATACTTAACATGGGGAAATAGATTCAATATGTGTAGGTTTCAGAGTAACAGCTGTGTTAGTCTGTATTCGCAAAAAGAAAAGGAGTACTTGTGGCACCTTAGAGACTAACCAATTTATTTGAGCATAAGCTTTCGTGAGCTACAGCTCACTTCATCGGATGCATACTGTGCATATGTGTAATGACCCAGCCCCTCCCAGTCTCCATTCAAAGCCAAGTTAATGGTATCTAGTTTGCATATTAATTCAAGCTCAGCAGTTTCTCGTTGGAGTCTGTTTTTGAAGCTTTTCTGTTGCAAAATTGCCACCCTTAAGTCTTTTACTGAGTGGTCAGAGAGGTTGAAGTATTTTTGAATGTTATGATTCCCGATGTCAGATTTGTGTCCATTTATTCTTTTGAGTAGAGACTGTCCGGTTTGGCCAACGTACATGGCAGAGGGGCATTGCTGGCACAGGATGGCATATATCACATTGGTAGATGTGCAGGTGAACGAGTCCCTGATGGTGTGGCTGATGTGATTAGGTCCTATGATGGTGTCACTTGAATAAATATGTGGACAGAGTTGACATCGGGCTTTGTTGCAAGGATAGGTTCCTGGGTTAGTGTTTTTGTTGTGTGGTGTGTGGTTGCTGGAGAGTATTTGCTTCAGGCTGGGGGGCTGTCTGTAAGAATGCTTGAAAGAGATCTTGGAGTCATTGTGAATAGTTCTCTGAAAACATTCACTCAATGTGAAGTGGCAGTCAAAAAAGCAAACAGAATGCTGGGAATAATTAAAAAAGGAATAGATAATAGGACAGAAAATATCATGTTGCCTCTATATAGATCCATAGTACGCCCACATCTTGAATACTGTGTGCAGATGTGGTCGTCCCATCTCAAAAAAGATATATTGGAATTGGAAAAGGTTCAGAAAAGGGCAACAAAAATTATTAGGGGTATGGAATGGCTTCTATATGAGGAGAAATTAATAAGAATGGGACTTTTCAGCTTGGAAAAGAGACGGCTAAGGGGAGATGTGATTGAGGTCTATAAAATCATGACTGGTGTAGAGAAAGTAGATAAGGAAGTGTTGTTTACTACTTCTCATAACACAAGAACTAGGGGTCACCAAATGAAATTAATAGGCAGAATGTTTAAAACACACAAAAGGAAGTATTTCTTCACACAACCCACAGTCAACCTGTGGAACTCCTTGCCAGAGGATGTTGTAAAGGCCAAGGGTATAACAGGGGTCAAAAAAGAACTAGATAAGTTCATGGAGGATAGGTCCATCAATAGCTATTAGCCAGGATGGGCAGGAATGGCGTCCATAGCCTCTGTCTGCCAGAAGCTAGGAATGGGCGACAGGGGATGGATCACTTGGTGATGCCCTGTTCTGTTCATTCTCTCTGGGGCACCTGGCACTGGCCACTGTCGGAAGACAGGATACTGGGCTAGATGGACCTTTGGTCTGACCCAGTAGGGCCATTCTTATGTTCTTAGTATCCTGTCTTCTGACAGTGGCTGGTGCCAGATGCTTCAGAGGGAGTGAACAGAACAGGGCAATTTATCATCCAGTCCCAGCTTCTGGAAGTCAGAGGTTTAGGGACATCCAGTGCATGGGTTTGCATCTCAGACCCTCTTGGCTAATAGCCATTGATGTACCTGTCCTCCATTAACTTATTTAATTATTTTTTGAAACCAGTTACACTTTTAGCCTTTACAGCACCCTCTGGTACAGTTCCACAGACTGACTGTGCATTGTGTGAAAAAGTACTTCATTATATTTGTTTTAAACCTGCTGCCTCTTAATTTCACTAGGTGACTCCTGGTTTGTGTGTTATGTGAAGGGATAAATAATACGTCCCTAATCACTTTCTCCACAGGGTTTGTGATTTTATAGACCTTTATCATACCCCCCACCCCCTCAGTCGTCTCTTTTCTAAGCTGAAAAGTTCCAGTCTTTTTCATTTCTCCTCCTACGGAAGCTGTTCCAGACCCCTCAGCATTTTTGTTGCCCCTCTCTGTACTTTTTCCAGTTCTAATGTATCTTTTTTGAGATGGGGTAACCAGAACTGCACGCAGTGCTCAAGGTGTGGGCATACCATGGATTTATATATTGGCATTATAATATTTTCTGTCTTACCATCTACCCCTTTTCTAATGGTTCCTACCATTGTTAACTATTTGTGACTGCTGCTGCATATTGAGCAGATGTTTTCAGAGGACTATCCACAACGACTCCAAGACTGCTTTCCGGAGTATAACAGCTAACTTAGACCCCATCGTTTTGTATGTATAGTGGGGGTTATGTTTTCCAGTGTGCATTACTTTGCACTTATCAACACTGAATTTCATCTGCCATTTTGTTGCTCAGTCACCCAGTTTTGTGAGATCCCTTTGTAATTATTTGCAGTGTGTTTTAGACTTAACTATCTTGAGTAATTTTGTATCCTCTCCAAACTTTGCCACCTCATTGTTTACCCCTTTTTCCAGATCATTTATGAATATGTTGAACAGCACTGCTTCCAGTACCGATCCCTTGGGGACCCTGCTGTTTACCTCTCTTCACCGTGAAAACTGACGATTTATTCCTACCCTTTGTTTCTTTTCTTTTAACCACTTACTGATCCATGAATGGACCTTCCCTCTTATCCCATGACAGTTTACTTTGCTTAAGATCCTTTTGTGAGGGACCTTGTCAAAGGCTTTCTGAAAGTCCAAGTATGCTATATACGCTGGATCACCCTTGCCCACGTTTATTGACCCTCTCAAAGAATTCAAACAGATTGGTGAGGCATGAGTTCCTTTTATAAAAGCTGTGTTGACTCTTCCCTAACATATCAGGTAAATCTATGTATTTGATCATTCTGTTCTTTACTACAGTTTCAACCAATTTGCCTGGTACTGAAGTTAGGCTCACCAGCCTGTAATTGCTGGGATCACCTCTGAAGCTCTTTTTTAAAATTGGCATCACGTTAGCTATCCGCCAGACATCTGGTACAGAGGCCGATTTAAGCAATACACGGTAATTTAACTTAATACACAGTGAGAATTAGAATGAATTACAATCCTTCTTGAGCAGCTTCTAAATTAGAACAAAGTTTAAAATAACGCAAGGTAGCTCCCTCTCCCTGTTACTAAGAGAAGGGACAGGATACGAATAATATGAACTGTAGCCAAGCCAATGAGCAATTCTCTCACAGTCTCCTTGGAATTTCCTTTTGCTCTTCTGTCCCTTTTATTCTTTTTTCCCATGAGCAATCACACTGTTGGGCTTCTCTGGCACAAGAATGCATAGAAAGTCGCATATGTGAGTATTTGTGGAAAAACAATTTTACATTTGCAAATGCCAGGAGTGCTTTCACACTCATCCAATGAGGCGGACGGCTCAATATTATGGGACTTGTCTGAGCACTCACAGCTATCCAACATACATAGTGAATTCTTGCACAGGATGGTTTGTGAGCAATATGCAGAATAGGAAAACTGTCCCAGTTTACCTGAAAGTGTCCTTTCTCAAGTAATAAGATCTGTAATTCTGTTGTGATGAATATTTCAACTGGCTTGCATCTTGGGAGCAGAACCAGACCTATCAGTCATTGGCAGTTGGGGAATGCCCCACCCCCTGAAATTCACACTAGCTGAGACCATTTTCATTGCCAGGATAATTCAATTGTACTTTTCTAAATCAGAGATTGTTTTAACTATACTTTGAGCAGAGACAACAGTTTCTCCTGCTGCAGAGCATGTGGATAAATTTGCACTAATTAAATTGTAGCCATTGGTCTGAGTGAGCTCTCTGCTGCCATCTTTTGATGAACTAGGGGAAAGACCTCATGAGTAGACCTTATTTACATAGACACACCTGATCAATTAAGGTGATCAATTTTGGCTGGTTTGGGTTAAAATTCACGGAAGTCTTGCAGGCAGGGGTAATGAAATGTTGTCATCCATATGGTGTCTTGCTTACAACATGCCTGCTAATACATCCCGGAATGATGTTCGCTTTTTTTTGCAACAGTGTTACACTGTTGACCCATATTTAATTTGTGATCTACTCTAACCCCCAGATCCTTTTCGGCAGTACTCCTTCCTAGACAGTCATTTGCCATTTTGTATTTGTGCAATTGATTATCCCTTCCTAAATGGAGTACTTTGCATTTGTCCTTATTGAATTTCATCCTATTTATTTCAGACCATTTCTCCAGTTTGTCAAGATCATTTTGAATTCTAATCCTGTCCTTCAAAGCATTTCCAATCCTTCCCAGCTTGGTATCACCATCCACAAACTTTGTAAGTGTACTCTCTATGCCATTATCTAAATCACTGATGAAGATACTGAATAGAATTGGAGCAAGGACAGCTCCCTGCAGGACCCTACTCGATATGCCCTTTGAGCTTGATTATGAGCCATTAATAACTACCCTCTGAATACGGCTGTCCAACCAGTTGTACACCCACCTTATAGTAGGTTCGTCTAGGTTATATTTCTCTAATTTGCTTATGAGAAGGTTCATAAGGCTTTTGATACTATCTCACATAAAGTCAAGATGTATCCCGTCTACTGCTTCCCTCATTCACAAGGCTTGTAACCCTGTCAAAGAAGGACATTAGACTGGTTTGACATGATTTGTTCTTGACAAATCCATGTTGATTGTTACTTAGCACCTTATTATCTTCTAGATGCTTACATATTGATTGTTTGAATATTTGTTCCATTATCTTTCTGGGTACTAAAGTTAAGATGATTTAATTATCAATTAGATAAATTATGAAAGACTGTAACTTAATTACAACCTAATTTCTTCAAATTATAGCCTGTACATAAGATTTCAATTAATTATAGCTATATGGAAAGTAAAGAGTCTGTGTTATTCTGTTGTTAAGATCATTGACACACCAGAAAGACTAACAGATGCTATATTTCTTAAAGAATCACGGTTTAGTTAATTTTGACTCAATGTAATTAATGGCTTTATTTGTAAATTCTCTTAAAATTGAAAGAGTATATGCTGTAAGTTTGGGTATACACTGTATTTTTCATGTATAACAAAGACATTGATTCCCTGCTGTAACAGCAAAATGTAACTCATCCTTAACTATGGAGTCCTGACTAAAGAATGCATCCCATGAAGTGAGCTGTAGCTCATGAAAGCTTATGCTCAAATAAATTTGTTGGTCTCTAAGGTGTCACAAGTCCTCCTTTTCTTTTTGCGAATACAGACTAACACAGCTGCTACTCTGAAACCTATAATACCATGGTGATCATGGAAGGGACAGTGGGAGCATTTGCCAGATCAAATGGTAATGCTCCAAATGCTATCTATATACAAAGCAAGGAATGTTGTGGGATGGTAAAATGGGAATGTGAAAATGAACCTCCTTTAGGAACTTGTTCAGATGTTTCAGGCAGAGCCCTCCTTCCTTGCTCCTTAATTCTCAAAGCTAGGATGGAGATAGAACTGTTCTTGATGGAGAATGCATGGATTATATAGTTCCAAAATGAAGTGGAGGATGAATGGTTTCCTACCTGTCTTGGTGTTTCCTTGGGGTATTCAAGATTGGGGATGGTCAAAACAGAGCCTGTGGTTCTTGCACAGCTCCATAAAGTACTCCTTCCGGACAATGACCTTATTTTGTCCAAAGGTCTATGTAGCCAAGTGTTCCTGACACCAGTCTGGAGGTCTAACTCTGCATGGGTAGGAGCCATGTAGATTGTTCTGAGATAACTTTTCTGACTTTGTCTCAGCACCCTGGACTTGCTCTAGTTACGCCTTGCAAAGTGGTATTCTCTCCTCTTCTACTCCAGGGACCATTTCAACTTTCCATTTGACCTTTATTCTTTTCTGTTGTATCTGTCAGGGACCAGGATTCTACCTTGACTTTTCTGAAGATTCTGACTGATCAGTCTCAGTTTTCAGAAAAGTTTCTCACTGTAGCACTGAGAACAAACCGAGCAGTGATTTGCCTGGGCATCTGCTTTCAGTGAGCAAAGCTCCATACACCAGTGTGAAACAAATATACATCCCACTATCTTTTCAGAGAGACGGTGCATAAGCTGTGAGATGTTTAGGGTGGGAGGGGTACCAACTGTAGTGCAGCCCACCCTTTTTAGCACTGCTTGACCAAAACACAAGGAGGCCCTTAGGGTGTAAGATGACACCTCATAATTACCGCCCCCCCCAGTTCTGATGCTGCCTGAGAGCTTTCATGCCCAGGGGAGGGGGGTTAAGGTGACCCTGCCCAGACTTGGCTGCCTGTGAAGGGCCTGTAGAGTGAGAAGCCCACTCTTTCAGATGAACATCTCTCTCAGTTGGAAACACTGAATCTCCAACCAGGGAATATAGACACATTTAGTAGTGACAGCAGGTTGAATCTGAATTGGTGCACACTAAAGAACCTTTTGGCCTTATAAAATGGAGGCTGGGGGGCTAGAATTAAGTAAATGGTGGTCCAAGGGGGCCCTTAGCACCTGCTTGTTTTTCCACGTCTGGGCTGCTCTCCATCTTGTCATTCCATAGTCAACTGCTGACAAGAGGAGGAGGTGAGGAAGCATTGCAACCTGCAGCACCAGCTGGGCACAACAGACTGGTTATTAGGGTATGACTATCTGCTGAAGCAGCTGGGGATGACAGGCAGGTACCTTCACGGGTTTTTAGGAGTGGCTAGAATTTCCCAGTCCTCTCTTATATCTTCCCAAGGAGTATGAGGAGGATACACTTACCTTGAGAAGCCCACACCATCTGAGCACAGTTTCACAGCACTGTGTCTCAAAGAGTCTACCTTCTGCTTGTTCTAATATACATTATTATTTTGATCCTCTAACTCTATGCCTCCTCCCCTGACAAGGAAGATGTGTGTGTGCGTGCGTCAGGGGGAACAGAGGAGTTACAGAAATCTCACAAGTCTCACAAAGCATGCCATGTGAGGTCTCTAATGAAAGCCAGTGTCATGCTAGCCATTAATATCATTGTGAAATGTATGTAAAGCTACTATGTAAGGAGTTATGTATATATACTGAAAATATGTTTTAAAATCTATATCAATGTATTAGTTATCAGCAATCTTAAACAAACTTAGGTTTCTCTCAGACAAGAGATGTTTATTCCTTTCTCTCTGTCAGGATGTAAATTAAGCATTGTAAGCTAACACAACAGATGTCCATTTACATACAAAGAGATGTGAAATCAACAGGAAAGGAGGACACAGGAAAAAAACAAACCATGGGAGGCTATCCTGGCTATGGGTCAAGACAATGAACAATAGGGGTATATTTAAAAGGCAAAGAAGACACCCCTTCATCCTGTACCTAGTACATAAATGGACAGTGCATTTGTATTCATGAAAACAGGATCTCAAGTTTGACTGAAAATGCTGCAGAGGACTTTGGGTGAAATCAACTTCTTTAGACAGGAGGTTAACCTGTTAGTGAAGTTTACTCTTCTGAAAGCATATTATGATTTTGTTTTATATGTAACCATTTGTTTCCAATATTCTTACTCGTTATTATTTGAATCTTAAATCTTTGATAATAAACTTATTTGTGTTTTCACTATAAATCTATCTCAGTGCTGTTATCATAGAATCATAGAATCATAGAATATCAGGGTTGGAAGGGACCTCAGGAGGTCATCTAGTCCAACCCCCTGCTCAAAGCAGGACCAATCCCCAATCAAATCATCCCAGCCAAGGCTTTGTCAAGCCTGACCTTAAAAACTTCCAAGGAAGGAGATTCTACCACCTCCCTAGGTAACGCATTCCAGTGTTTCACCACCCTCCTAGTGAAAGTTTTTCCTAATATCCAACCTAAACCTCCCCCACTGCAACTTGACTTATGTTAAGCAAAGTACTGACCCTGAGTTGAATCATACAAACTGGTGTGTTCTGTTCCTTTGGGAGCAGTGGACCTGGTAATTCTGTGAGTAGCCAGTATCAGGGGCTGGATATCACAGGGGAAGACTTCAAAGGGACTTGGGGACTGGGTGCACCTATTGTTAATCTGCAAGACAAAGTCAGGGCTGGCCTACCCCAGAGGAGAGAGCTTGAACAGCTAACTGGCTGATGGTGTTAGGGAGCTGACACCCAGCTGAGCACCAGCAAGACCTCTTCAAGCTGGAGGAAGGGGGGTGACCCACAGCCTTGGCTACCCCAAGAACCATCATGCTGCCATGCTGCGTGCCACAAGGGTGAGCAGGAGAAGCAGGGGCTGATGGATTTATTTATTTCTCCTTTGAGTAACTTGCCCATGAGCCTACTTCAGAGGAAAAGTGAAACTGGGCTCAGGGATTGCTCCAGAAATATTTCAGGTGATTAGGGTTCTCCCTGACCTCTTTGAGGGCAAACTTATTGGCTCCCCTCCTTTTCAGGGACACCTTCAGGGTCTCTCAAGGAAAGGACTGAGGTTTGAGAATGGTCTCCCCAGAAGCTCTAACCCTCTCTGTTGTACAGAGTCCACATGGGACAAATGGGTCTGCATTTCCCTGGGATCTTCTGAGAGGCCTGTTATAGGATGGCAGCAGGGAGAGGGGACTGGGCCTAAGGCCACTTACCATACTCTGGCATTGTCAATGCTGCATCGAGTGTTCTCCATCTATGGTCTGAGGGGAGGGACAGAGGGAACGGAAGAGGGCAGCTGAGCAGAGCAGGGTGGTGGCTGCTAGTGCCCACTTTAGGGATTTCGGCATAAGGTTAATAGGCAGCAGGTTTAAAACAAACAAAATGAAGTATTCCTTCACACAACACACAGTCAACCTGTGGAACTCTTTGCCAGAGGAGGTTGTGAAGGCCAAGACTATAAGAGGATTCAAAAAAGAACTAGATAAGTTCATGGAGGATAGGTCCAACAATGGCTATTAGCCAGGATGGGCAGGGATGGTACCCCTAGCCTCTGTTTGCCAGAAGCTGGGAATGGGCGACAGGGGATGGATCACTTGATGATGACCTGTTCTGTTCATTCCCTCTGGGGCACCTGGCATTGGCCACTGTCGGAAGACAGGATACTGTGGACCTTTGGTCTGACCTAGTATGGCCGTTCTTACGAGGTAACCCTACCTGGACGGGACTGTTAAGGGGACACTGCATTGTCCACACAGAGAAGGCCAAGCTCCCTGTCCAGACATTCAATGAAGGGGGAGAAGTCGGAGACACAGACCTTCCCTTTTGCCTTTGGCATTCTTGGCCTACCTCTCTGCCTGAAGAGACACTGGCTGCCACAACAACTTAGAAGGGGAAACAAAGCTGAGGGGAAAATGTCCCCAAACAACTCTAGAACACAGCCGCAAATTAGACAGACAAATTCTTGAGTCAAACTGTTAGTTTGAAATGTGAAATAATTTCCCTCAGAAAGGTTCCGCATGAGGAAAGCTGCCCACCTGTCACTGGGGAGTAGAGCAAACCTGGCAGAATTTCTGGGGATAGAACATTTTCCTGATACTAGTGGCAGACAGGTCTGGTTCTTCCCCCAAGCTGCAAGAAGGCTGAAGTACCCCTTGTACCAGATCCATGGATTATTGCACAATGAAGAATTAAACAAATTTCCCACATTGCATCGGATACTTTCAAACAACAAATTAATAGGAGGAAATTGAATTAATCAGCTTAATAAGTAACCGAACGTTAGTCTCCACTCTAACAATGATTAAACTGCTATCAGACACCATCCTTTGCAGACTCTGTATAGGGTGATTACTCACACAACACTGAATTTCAACTGTTTAACCATGACACAGCAACACAACAGTTTAGGGCAGGAGGTCAAAAAATACTGTATCCAACTGAAAATAGAAGGGGACTTCAGGAAAGCAAAATTTAGTTACATGGGTTAGAATTTGACTAGAATACCATAGTTAACACTGTGACACCTACAAAAAGAGCCAGAGAATTTTAGTGAGCGTGAATGAAAATTATCTCTGCTTTACATCCAAAAGGTGGCACCACAAGAGCGCAGAGCACCCAGCAGAGCACCCAGAGCTAGGTCACTGGTGTCAGTATTAACTCAGCAGTAGAGAAAGCACCCCTCCAGCACACTGCTCCCTGCCATCATTACTCCAGCACCACTTCCTACAACACCTTGAGTTTTTCCTGTAGGTCTCACGTCCAAGTACTGAGCTGGCCTGGACCTGCTGAGCTTGTACTGTGGCCTGGCTGCTGGAGAAGCACTGGAAAGTGAGTGCAAATAATCAGTGACACTTACTGGGCAAAGAGGTGTCTGGAGCGGACAATGAATTTGAAGATATACTCCAAGGCTTTGAAGGTGCGTAAGAGTGAATCACAGGGCTCCCCTCGGCTGGCTGAGTCCACATACTGCGTCAGCACTGAGATCAGCTTCCTGCACGGTGAAGACAGAGATGTGGGAAGCGGGGCCTGAAGGTTAATATGCCTCTTAAATCTAACCCTTCCTACCACAGAGCCTGGTCTGAGGAGAGCTCCAGATATACTGGAGAGTTCAGAGCCCATGCAGAGTCACACTCAGGTTTTCAAATGCCAGATCCCTGGCGGGCAGAACAGTGAAGAGAAAGGGGAGCTTCCTGCACTGCAGGGTTCGCCCTCCAGGTTCTCCTGACACCTACAGCTCCATGGCATCCCACTGAACCTCAGGTTTCTGATCTGCTGGTTCCATGGCCGGAAGTGGATGGGAGGAGACAGGAATGAGGGCCCTATGTGTGTGGAGGCAGGTTCACGACCTGATACTTACTTGTAGGCCAGTGTGGCGCTGAAGTGCTGCTGGATATAGGCCTCCAGAACAGCATTGAAGTGTTGGAACTTCTTGTCAGCAATGAGCCCCACAATGAAAACCTGTGGGAGAAAATCCAAGCAGGTGTCAGCAGCAGCTTGGCACCAGGTCAAAGAACTCCTTGAAAGTGGGACTGGGGGTATTGTCTTAGCAGGAGAACCAGTCCCTAGGAGGGGGGTTTAATATCACTAGAGACAGTCCCTGACCCCCGGGTACAAAGGGAAGGTGTTCATATCAGAGCCTGACCTAAACCCTTCCTTTCTGTCCAGAATAGTAAAGATCACAGAGATAGCAGCAAACATGAAATGAGCTGCAAGGAGCCAACGTGCCTGTCATGGGATGTCTGCACAGCACTGACATGCAAGGGGTTAACAGAGCACGAGGGAGGCTGCATAGAAAGCAGCCAGTAGGAGAGGGGCTGTGAGGAACAGCCAATCAGGCCCAGCTGGTCTATATAAAAGGGAGCTGCAGGGCAGAGCAGGGTCAGTGGCTGCTGGGAGTCTGGGGATTAAGGACTGTGCCCCTGAAGGGCTGAGAATGGTAAGCCCCTTGGACAGGGCAGTGGCTGGCTCCTGGGACTGAGCAGCTGAGTTCCCTTAGGTGAGGGCAAAGAAGGTGCTGTGGCCATGGGGAAGGGGCCCAGGGAGATATAGCAGCAGTGAAAGGAATTTGAGGCGCAGCTGGAGGCTGCTAGCTACAGGGTCCCTGGGCTGGGACCCAGAGTAGTGGGTGGTAGCGGATCCCCCTCCACTTGCCACTGGGGAAGTGGCTGGACTGTTCAACAGAGACATCTCACCCAGAAGGGGAAAATGACCCAGATCGGGGGCTGAGTCGAGAAGAGGATGCGGCAATCCTGGGAACTGAGAGAGGAGCTATAGGTGGGAGCAGAGACAGAGTGCTGGTGTGCAGACCATGGGCGTAAGCCTGGAGTTCATTGCCAGGAGGGGGTGCCAGTTGGGTGCTGAGGGCTGCTCTCCATGACAGTACCCCTGAACCTAATCACTGCAAGGCATTTTACTTATGAGGAAAGGCTGAAAGAAATGGGTATGATTAATCTAGAGAAGAGGAGAGAGGACTGAGGGGTGACATAAGTCTTCAAATAAGTGAAAAAACTGTACAAAGATTGAACGGTTACTTACCTGTTTGTAACTGCTGTTCTTTGAGATATGGGTGCAGATGTGTATTCCACACAGGTGTGTGGATGCACATTGTGCCAGAGACAGAAATCTTTGGCAGCAGCATCCCTCAGGGTGGTGCATGCACCCTACAACTCTTCATGTCCACTCTTAGGTGACATTAGGGTGGTGATGCCCTAACCCCCCTATTCCTTTGCACTGGAAGAGCAGCCTAAGACTCCTATGCAGAGGGGACAGAGGGTGGGTTGTGGAATACACATCTACATCCCCATCTCAAAAAACAGGTTGTCATGAATATAGGGGAAAGGGTAGCAACCTTTATGTATGCTTGGCAGCTGTATTGGATTGCCTTACCTGTAAAGGATTAAGCAGTTCAAGTAACCTAGTTGGCACCTGATCAGAAGGACCAATGAGGAAACAAGATACTTTCAAATCTGGGCCGGGGGAAGGATTTGTTTTGTTCTGTGGGTTGTTCCCTCTCCGGACGGAGGGAGAAGCCGAGCAGGTACAATATCTCTTGAAACATATACCTGGAATAATCCATATAAAACTACAGAAACTGTGAGTAGGGCAAGGAAATGCGTTAGGTTATCTTTTGTTTTGGCTTGTGAATTTTCCTATGCTACAGAGGTAGTTTCAGTCCTGTTTTTGTAACTGTGAAGCTGAGCACAGAGGGGAACCCTCTGTTTTAAATCTTTTTATTACCCTGTAAAGTTACCTTCCATCCTGATTTTGCAGGTGTGAGTCTTTTACTTTTTTTCTTTATAATAAGGTTCTTCTTTTAAGAACCTTATTGATTTCAGTGTCCTGAAGACAAAGGGTCTGGTCTGTGCTCACATTGCTAAAGCAACTGGCTGGTATATTATTCTCAAACTTCCCCAGGAAAGGGGGTGAAGGGGCTTGGGGGTGTATTTTGGGGGACAGGGATTCCAAGTGACCCTTCCCTGAATATTTTGTGTAAATCACTTGGTGGTGGCGGCAATACCAGTCTAAGGAATTAGTGCCTTAGAGAAGTTTTAACCTTAGGTGGTAAAATATAAGCTTGGGGGTCTTTCATGTGGGTCCCCACATCTGTACCCCAAAGTTCAGAGTGTGGGGGGGGGGGGAATCCTGACACAGGTAAATAACTGGTGTGTCTTCACTGAGTGGATGCAGATGTGTATTCCACTCAGATGACACATAAGCAGTGTTGTAGATGGTGGGTTCAGTCTATTTCAATAGTGACTTCAGCACTTTCCAAAGTTCGCATCTGACCTGGAAACAGTCGTGATGGCATAGTGATGAGTAAAGGTACGTACAGGAGACCAAGTATCCACCCTACAAATGTCCTGAATGGGAACATTGTTCAGAAATGCTATAGATCTCGCTTGCACCTTCACTGAGTGGGCAGAGAGCATCGGAGCAGGAGGAGAGCTGGCTACAGAATATGCAGTATTAATATATGAAATGACCCATCTGGAGATTGTTTGAACTGAGACTGCTTGACCCTTCATTTCATCCGCATAACAAACAAAAAGCCTAGAAGACTGTCTAACAAGCTGGGTTCTGTCCAAGTAAAAGCCAATGCTTTCCTCATATCTAAAGACATATGAATGGCCAGACTGGGTCAGTCCAATGATCCATCTAGCCCAGTATTCTATCTTCTGACTGTTTCTGGTGCCAGATGCTTCAGAGGGAATGAACAAAACAAGGCAATTATCGAGTGATCCATCTCCTGTTAAGTCCCAGCTTCTAGCAGTCTGAGGGTTAGGGTTGTGTCCTACACGATCTTTGCTAATAACTTCATAGAGGATTGGTTCATCAATAGCTATCTAATTTTTTTGAACCCAGTTACACTTTTGGCCTTCACATAATCTCCTGCAACGTGTTCACAGATGGACTGTGCTGTGGAAAGAAATACTTCCTTTTGATTGTTTTAAATCTGCTGCCTACTAATTTCAGTGAGTTACCCCTGGTTCTTCTGTTATGTGAAGGTGTAAATAACTCTCTTATTCACTTTCTCCACACCAGTCATGATTTTATAGATCTCTCTCATATTCCCCCTTAGTCATAGGCGGCAAGTCCTATGGGCCCATGGTGCCTGGGCACCAGGAATATTCCTGGCCCGGCTCCAGCAATGTTTGGGGCCGGGTCTCCCCCTTGGCCCCGCCTTCTGCACCTGGGCCCCACGCGTCCCCCAGGCCATTTAAAACAGCCCGGGGCCCCCACTCGCCACTGGCAGCGGAACTGAGCGACTTCCTCCCTGCAGCACCTGGGCTGGGTGGGTCTGCGTCCTGCCCCAAGTGCCCCTGCAGCCAATGGGAAGCTGCAGGGGCAGTGCCTGGGGGTAGCGACACATGGAGACTCCCAGCCTGCCCTGCCTAGGAGCCCCAGGTAAGCGCTGCACCCCCTGTTCGGCCCCCAAACTCCTTCCCAGAGCCTGCACCCCCAGCCTGCACCCAAACTCAGTCCCAGCACCTGCACCCCTCATCCCCTCCTGCACCCCAGCCCCTGGCCCAGCCCGGAGCCTGCGCACAGCACCCAAACTCCATCCCAGAGCCTGTACCCCCACTCCCTTCCCACACATCCTCTCCTGCCCCCAAACTCCTTCCCAAAGCCTGCACCCCCTCCCTCTGGCCCCCAAACTCCCTCCAGAGCCTGCACCCCAGCTCTCTGCACCCCCAGCCCAGAGCCTGCACCCCTCCCCCCACCCCAAACTCCCTCCCAGAGTCCAACCTCTCTCGCATCCTGCACCTCAATCCCCTTCCCCAGCCCAGGGCCTGCATCCCAGACCTCCTCCCCCGACCCAAACTCTCTCCCAGAGCCTGAGGCAGTGGGGTGGAGTTTAGGGGGGTGGGTTCTGGGCACCACCAAAATTTCTACAAACCTGCCACCCCTGCCCTTAGTCATCTCTTTTCTAAGCAGAACAGTCCCAGTCTTTCTAATCTCTCCTCATATGGAAGCTGTTCCATACCCCTCAGCATTTTGGTTGTCCTTTTTTGTTCTTTTTCCAAATCTGACATATCTTTTTTGGAGTGGTGTAACCAGAATTGCATGCAGTATTCAAAGTGTGCATCTGCCACACATTTACATTATATTTTCTGTCTTATTATTTATCCCTTTCCTAGTGGTTTCTAACACTCTGTTCAGGTTTTTTGACTGCTGCTGCACACTGAGCAGATGTTTTCAGAGAACTATCCACAATGACTTCAAGTGGTAACAGCTAATTAAATGTCTGAAAACATTCAGTCAATGTGCAGCTACAGTATAAAAATCATGGTACACTCACACCTTGAATACTGTTTGTAGTTCTGGTTGCCCTATCTCAACAATGATGATGGAATTGGAAGAAGTACAGAGAAGGGCAACAAAAATGCTGAGGGGGATGGAACAGCTTCCATAGGAGGAGAGTAAAAAGACTGGGGCTGCTCAGCTTGGAAGAGGCGACTACGGGGGATATGAGAGAGGTCTATAAAATCATGACTAGTGTGAAGAAAGTGCACGCAACACAGGAACCAGGGGTCACCCAATGAAATTAATAAGCAGCATGTTTAAAAGAAACGTAAGGAAATCCTTTACACAATGCACAGGCAACCCGTGGAACTTGTTGCCAGGGGATGCTGTGAAGGTCAGAACCTGGGTTTAAAAAAGAGCTAAGTAAGTTCATGTACGATACAGCCATCAATGGCTGTTAGCCAAGATGGTCAGTGACGCAATTCCATGGTCTGGGTGTCCCTACACCTCTGACTGCATGACAAGGGAAGGGACTGCATGACAAGCTGGGACTGCATGACAAGGGATGGATCACTCAATAATTGCTTCAGAGGGACTGAATAGACCAGGGCATCTGGCACCTGCCACTGTCAGAAAACAGGATATTGGGCCAGATGGTCTATTGGTTTGCACC
Source organism: Chelonia mydas (assembly GCF_015237465.2). Taxonomy (NCBI): domain Eukaryota; kingdom Metazoa; phylum Chordata; order Testudines; family Cheloniidae; genus Chelonia; species Chelonia mydas. The sequence goes on along the minus strand of NC_057852.1, from coordinate 141,750,314 downwards.
CAGTATGGATGTTCTGACAATGTCCCTCTGCATCAGACTCAACGCCCACCACATGGACGGTTCTGGTGTTATGGTGCCAAACTCTTGTCTCAGTATGAGGGAGACAGGGATGGATGGCTCGGCGCCACTCTGTGTACCCAGTGAATCGTGGTGCTGCTCAGAACCTCCCTTTGAGGAGGAAGATGAGACTTTTGGACGTAGAGAAGAAACGGTTACTCACTTTCTCGTAACTGTTCTTCGAGATGTGTTGCTCACATCCATTCCAATTAGGTGTGTGCACGCCACATGCACAGTTCGCTGGAAGGTTTTTCCCTTAGCAGCATCTGTTGGGTCGGCTCTGGAGCCCCCTGGAGTTGCGCCTTCATGGCGCCGCATATAGAGCCCCGCCGCCTCTCCGGTTCCTTCTTGCCGGATACTCCGACAGAGGGGAAGGAGGGTGGGTTTGACATGGATGTGAGCAACGCATCTCAAAGAACAACAGTTACGAGAAGGTGAGTAATTGTTTCTTCTTCTTCTTCTTCGAGTGCTTGCTCACTGATTCAAATTAGGTGACTCCAAGCCTTACGAAGGAGGTGGGGTCAGAATTCACGGAATCGCTGACTGAAGCACTGCCCTGCCGAACACTGTATTGTCCCTGGCATGCTGGGTGATGGCATAATGAAAAGTGAAGGTGTGGACAGAGGACCATGTAGCTGCTCTACATATCTCCTGGATTGGTACCTGGGCCAGGAAGCCTGCCGAAGATGCCTGAGCTCTAGTAGAGTGCGCAGTCAGAGCAGGGGCGGGGACCTGTGCGAGATCGTAACAAACCCAGATACAGGACGTTATCCTTTGCATGGACACTGGGAGGCCTTTCATCCTGTCTGCCACCGCAACAAACAGCTGGTTTGACTTGCGGAACAGCTTAGTTCAATATAAAATGCCAGTGCACGCCGCACATCCAGGGAGCGGAGCCTCTGCTCACAGCTATTTGCATGGGGTTTCAGGAAAAAGATTGGAAGCAATATGTCTTGGTTGGTGTGGAAATTCAAGACCACCTTCGGGAGGAAGGTCAGGTGAGGTCGCAGTTGCACTTTATCTTTGTAAAATATGGTGTATACAAAGGCTTGGATGTGAGAGCCTTGAGCTCAGACATCCTTCTGGCTGATGTTATTGCAAACCAGAAAGGCCACCGTATAGGAGAGGTAGAGAAGTAAGCATGTCACTAGGGGCTCAAACGGGTGCCCCATCAGCCTCCAGAGTATCAAGTTAAGGTCTCAAGTGGGAGTGGGCAGCCGAATATGAAGATATAATATGTCCAACCCCTTGAGGAACCGCCGCACCATTTGGTTATTGAAGATGGAGCGGCCATGCTCTCTAGTGGAAAAGCTGAGATGGCAGCCCGGTGAACCTTTATCAAGAGTGAGACAAGCACTGTTTCAACTTTAGGAGATAGTCCAAGTTAAAGGGCACCAACAATTGTGTCGGAGGGATATGGCTCTGCGAGCACCAAATCGCGAATCTTTTCCACTTGGCCAGGTAAGTAGCTCTGGCCGAAGGTTTTCTGCTACCCAGAAGAACCTCCCTAGTGGGGACTGAGCAAGTGAGCTCTAGCGGGTTCAACCATGCAGCTTCCAGGCCACGAGGTGGAGAGACTCAAGATTGGGGAGCTGAAGCTTTCTGTGATGTTGAGTGAGGTCCAGAACCAGAGGTAGAGTGATAGCTCCAGTAGCATGGTGTACCAATGCTGACATGACCAGGCTGGTGCCACCAGGATCACTGAGGTTCTGTTGCTCTGGATTTTGAGGATGACTTGTGAATCAGCAGTATGGAGGGAACGCGTATGTAGCCAGGTGGTTACCCCACTCCGGCTCAGAAGGGGTTAAAAACCAGCCCTTGCAGAGGGCCAGGGTTGAGAGAAAAGCCTAGGCTGATTGGGGAAACAGCCACAGCTGGGGCTATGCCCCAATCAGGCCACAGCTGGCCCTATAAAAGGGCTGTGAGCCAGGAACTCAGGAAGTCTCTCTCTCACTCTCTTTTGAAAGAGGAAGGACTGGCTGCCTGGGAGATAAGGGTACCTGGAGTGGAGCAGGGCTGGGGAAGGGCCAGAGAAGCTGGGGAGCTGCAGCCTGGAAAAACCCCTGGCTGCAGGCCTTGCTAAAGGCCAGGAAAGGTACTGGGGCTACAGAAGTGTAGCCTGGGAATAACAGAGGCAGCTGGTCCAACCCCCTTGCTGATGAGTGGTTTAGCAACTGCAGTCTGCCCCAGTGAGCAGGGGCTAGAGGGTGACTGGCAGTAGCCACTGAGGCAAGGAGGGGATAGAGGGTTGGGGGTTCCCTGGGGAGGGGAAACCCAGAGTGTGGGAGCACTGCCAGGGGGCAGCACCCCAAGGTAAAGGGGCACTGGGGTCCAGGAGGGATAAGGGGGGCCAGCGGCAGGCAAGACACTGGCCTGCAGAGGGTGCTCCAGGCTGGGAGAGCTAATTCCCAAGACAACCAGCAGGAGAAGCCACACTGGTGAGTCATCGCCTCACTACAGCGTAAAACAGGCAGTCCTTCCATGGAAACAGAAACGTGTCTGCCATCGAATCCAGGCTGTGGTTCAGGAAGGAGCAGAATTTTAGGCACTTCCTGTTGGCCACTGTGGCAAACAGATCAATCTGGGGAACTCCCCTCTGCTAGAAGATACTGCTTATTACATCCGGGCAGATAGACCACTCGTGATTGTGAAAAGACCTGCTGAGATGGTCTGCTAGTTTGTTCTGAGACCCTGGAAAACAGGACGTTTCCAAAAGTATGGAGTGAACTATGCAGAACTCTCAGCTTGAGGGCTTCCTGACACAGGGGAGAGGAGTGTGCCCCCGTTTGCTGATATAAAACATTGCTGGTGTATTGTCTGTCAGGACCAATATGCACATGCCCTCCAGGAGAGGCCAAAAGACCTGACGTGCCAGTCGGACAGCCCTGAGCGCTCTCACATTGATGTGAAGCAAGAGTTCCTCCAGAGGCCCTGAGTTCTGTTCTCTCCAAGGTGCACTCCTGTCATAAATATAAAGGGAAGGGTAACCAACTTTCTGTATACAGTGCTATAAAATCCCTCCTGGCCAGAGGCAAAACCCTTTCACCTGTAAAGGGTTAAGAAGCTAAGATAACCTCGCTGGCACCTGACCCAAAATGACCAATGAGGGGACAAGATACTTTCAAATCTCGGGGGGGGGGGGGGGGGGGGGGGGGGGGGGGGAGGACACAAAGGGTTCTCTCTGTGTGATGCTTTTGCCGGGAACAGATCAGAAATGTAAGCCTTCCAACTCCTGTTAAGTTAGTAAGTAAGCTAGCTAGAAAATGCATTAGATTTTTTTGTTTTGTTTAATGGCTGGTAAAATAAGCTGCGCTGGAGGGAATGTATATTCCTGTTTTTGTGTCTTTTTGTAACTTAAGGTTTTGCCTAGAGGGATTCTCTATGTTTTGAATCTGATTACCCTGTAAGGTATTACATCCTGATTTTACAGAGGTGATTCTTTTACCTTTTCCTTAATTAAAATTCTTCTTTTAAGAACCTGATTTTTCATTGTTCTTAAGATTCAAGGGTTTGGGACTGTGTTCACCTGTATCAACTGGTGAGGATTTTTATCAAGCCTTCCCCAGGAAAGGGGGTGTAGGGCTTGGGGGATATTTTGGAGGAAGATGTCTCCAAGTGGTCTCTTTCCCTGTTCTTTGTTTAAAACGCTTGGTGGTGGCAGCATACTGTTCAAGGACAAGGCAAAGTTTGTACCTTGGGGAAGTTTTGAACCTAAGCTGGTAAGAATAATCTTAGGGGGTCTTTGATGCAGGTCCCCACATCCATACCCTAGAATTCAGAGTGGGGAAGGAATCTTGACAGCTCCCCACCCCATGGTTTGGAGAACACAACCCCTGAGCACACCAAGTGCAGGTCAAGCCACCAGTGAAGAGACTTGAGGACCCCCAGTGAAAGGGTAACCACAACATCTAGGCTGTGCCTGATCGGTCGATACACCAATGCTAGCCAAGCTTGGAAAGGTCTGAGCATTGCACTACATACGTGCAAGATGCCATGTGACCTAGGAGTTTAAAGCAACTCCTTACTGTGGTTATAGGGAACATCTGAGGTCCTATATGATGTCGTGAATGGCCTGGAAACGCGATTGAGGTATAGAATCCTAGAATATCAGGGTTGGAAGGGTCCTCAGGAGGCCATCTAGTCCAACCCCCTGCTCAAAGCAAGACCAATCCCCGACTAAATCATCCCAGCCAGGGCTTTGTCAAGCCTGACCTTAAACTCCTAAGGAAGGAGATTCCACCACCTCTCTAGGTAACGCATTCCAGTGTTTCACCACCCTCCTAGTGAAAAAGTTTTTCCTAATATCCAACCTAAACCTCCCCCACTGCAACTTGAGACCATTACTCCTCATTCTATCATCTGCTACCACTGAGAACAGTCTAGATCCATCCTTGTTGGAACCCCCTTTCAGGTAGTTGAAAGCAGCTATCAAATCCCCCCTCATTCTTCTCTTCCGCAGACTAAACAATCCCAGTTCCCTCAGCCTCTCCTCATAAGTCATGTGTTCCAGTCCCCTCATCATTTTTGTTGCCCTCCACTGGATGTTTTCCAATTTTTCCACATCCGTCTTGTAGTGTGGGGCCCAAAACTGGACACACTACTCCAGATGAGGCCTCACCAACGTCAAATAGAGGAGAACGATCACGTCACTCGATCTGCTGGCAATGCCCCTACTTATACATCCCAAAATGCCATTGGCCTTCTTGGCAACAAGGGCACACTGACTCATATCCAGCATCTCATCCACTGTAACCCCTAGGTCCTTTTCTGCAGAACTGCTGCCTAGCCATTTGGTCCCTAGTCTGTAGCGGTGCATGGGATTCTTCCGTCCTAAGTGCAGGACTCTGCACTTGTCCTTGTTGAACCTCATCAGATTTCTTTTGGCCCAATCCTCTAATTTGTCTAGGTCCCTCTGTATCCTATCCCTACCCTCCAGCATATCTACCTGGCCTCCCAGTTTAGTGTCATCAGCAAACTTGCTGAGGGTGCAATCCACACCATCCTCCAGATCATTAATGAAGATATTGAACAAAACCAGCCCCAGGACTGACCCTTGGGGCACTCCACTTCATACCGGCTGCCAACTAGACATGGAGCCATTGATCACTACCTGTTGAGCCCGACAATCTAGCCAGCTTTCTATCCACCTTATTGTCTATTCATCCAGCCCATACTTCTTTAACTTACTGGCAACAATACTGTGGGAGACTGTGTCAAAAGCTTTGCTAAAGTCAAGGAACAACACATCAACTGCTTTCCCCTCATCCACAGAGCCAGTTATCTCACAGGGACGCTCTGCCTGTCTAGAGTCTAGCACTGCCCCTATGAACTCTATTCTCTGAGTAGGGGTGAGCATTGACTTTTGAGTGTTTCAGAGGAGGCCCAGTGTGCTGAAGGTGGATCTTATGAGGGTGACCTGTTGATACACTTGTGTTCTGGACTAGCCCTTGACTAGCCAGCAGTCGAGGTACAGAAATATCTGAACCTGCCTGTTCCATGGAAAAGCAGCCACAACCGACATACATTTGGTGAACATCCGAGGTGCCGATGATAGGCCGAACAGTAATACTGTGAATTGGTAGTGGGAACTCCCGACTGCGAACCTTAAGAAGCACCTGTGGGGCAGGATTATGGAAATGTGGAAGTATGCATCCTTGAAGTAAAGGGCGGCATACCAATCCCCTGGATCCAGGGATGGGATAATAGTGGTCTAAGAGACTATACATAACTTTAGTTTCTTCATGAACCTGTTGAGATTGCACGGGTCCAAAATGGGTCTGAGGTCCCCTTTTGCTTTCTGCATTAGGAAATACCGGGAGTAAAACCCCTTTCCCCTGAGCTCCAGATCTTACACCTGATGGGACCTCCCCTAAGCACTTTAGACAAGCTGAGTGTGGGTCACCCTTGGGCATAGGCTTCTGACAAACCCCACACAGCTTAAACCCCTGGGTCCGAGGCATGCCCTGGGCTCAGGAGAGGGACAGGGAAATGGGATAGGGAAACAACCCCCAGTACCCCAAGTCCAAATATAACTTTTTTTAACTATTTACAGAAAACTATGCTGGAGGATCACTTGTTGAACATGAGAGAGGGAACGCTCTGACTGTCAATGGCGGCAAGAAGGAACCGGAGAGGTGGTGGGGCCCTATATGCGGTGCCATGGAGGTGTGACTCCAGGGGGCTCCAGAGCCAACCCGACGGATACTGCTAAGGGAAAAACCTTCCAGCGAACTGTGTACGTAGCATGCACACACCTAATTGGAATGGATATGAGCAAGCACTCGAAGAACAACCTCTTTCCATCTTTTGGGTTGTCTTGCGGGGAACCCCAGGAGAGGACAAACAACCCCCCCTTCTTGGAGGGGAGTCAGAGTCCAACAATCTATCCTGGGCTTCCACAAGGTTGGTGGACAAATGAGGATGGACAGAGCTATCTGGCACTGGTTTTGTTGCCAAAGCAAGCCTCATGGCTTGTTCAAGGAGGTCCTGCTGGAAACACAGATCCCTGGCAATCTCTACTCACTTTTTCAAGGTGTGGCAAATGTTACCTCTCCTTGATGTGTCCCTCACTGAGGCACAAGAAACACATGTGGGGGTCACTATTACAACTAGTAACCCCACACAAAAGGCAATGTTTGAAGCCTGTAAAGTGCTACATGCCCTCAGTGCTCTGCATTCCACTAAGCCCAAGTAGTAACATTTAAAGCTTTTCAGTTTAATAAAAACCCAACTACAGGTACAAACTGCTACTTATTACAAACTATTTTCAGGAAGAAGCTAAACTAGCTATGAGCAGCAAAACAAAGTAAGAACTACATGGGGAATTCTGACTCTGGCCACTAGAAGGAACTGAGGGGGACGAGGGTGGTATTGCCCTTATACCTTCGAGAGCTGCCACGAGGAGGTATAGGGCGCATGTGCTGCCATGATGGGTAAGACACTGGCAGACCAGGTGCCAGCTTATGCCAAGGTCCCCATGCCTGTATGAAAAACTGACAAATATATACCTTGAATCAGTCTGGCTCATCTGTGTGTTAGTATTGTTAAAATCAGTATTAGAAATATAAGAATGTGTTTAGACTTGATTGAATGCTTCTGAATTGCTGCCTGCATTCACCTGATTTATAAAATCTGTATCTGATATTGTAAGGTAATACTTGAGTGGTTCTGTTGGGAGCCTCTGTAGCTGTATAAATCACCAGATAGGAGAGAGACATTAACTTGTGTGAAGTGCTGGTCTCCAGCAGAAGGTGTTACCTCCTGCCCAACAGGGAAGGTCCATCAACACCAGACAGACTATTATGGAACATTAAAGAGAAGAAAAGGCATTTTGTTGTTCTGCCCTCCCCACACCATGAAGAGGAGGAATTCACTTGCATGACTCATGTTAGCTAAGTTGTCAGCTCAGAGTACAAGGAAGGAGAGAGATAAAAACCCCTACAGAGAAGGAACTATATCTCTGTGCTGCTTGGACTCTAGGGGGCAAGGTTTCTAGGCATAAGCAAGGGATCCCCAGCTGCTTAGTCTGGATTAGCCCTAAAGAACATATAGAGCTTTCTTATTACAGAAGCTTCTATTACCTTTTGAAAAGTAAGATTGGAAATCATTTGTGTGCATATATATTTACTTGCTTTAATCCTGTAAATAACTCTATTTCCTCTTCCTATATAATAAATCTTAATATAGTTTATTATAGGATTGGCTACAAGCATTGTCTTTAGTGTGAGATCTAAGGTGTAACTGACCTGTGGTAAGTGACTACTTCCTTTTTGACTGGAAGTAACCTGAGTATTACTATAATTCTTGGTGTAAGGGACCACCTACCACAAAGGTAGGTGAGACTGTTTGGAATGCCTAATGGGACTGTCTCACTCCATGGTTAGGCTGTTATAGTGCCTGAGGAGTTTATAATTGGTTGGTGAAATTTAAGTATAAAGCTCCTAACCAATTTGGGATTTGTGACCTGGTTCCCTGCAAAAAGAAAAGGAGGACTTGTGGCACCTTAGAGACTAGCAAAGTTATTTGAGCATAAGCTTTCATGAGCTACAGATCGGATGCATGCAATGGAAAATACAGTGGGGAGATTTTATATACACAGAGAACATGAAACAATGGGTGTTACCATACACATTGTAATGAGAGTGATCAGGTAAGGTGAGCTATTACCAGTCTCTGTGGGTTAGTATGCTGTTCAGAGGTGTGTTGGAGATATTCCTTGAGTTGGAGACATCGAAAATAGGATTCTAGTCTGCCCTGAGGTTGGTACTCACATCTTGAGTTACTGCAGGCAGTTTGACAATAGGTAATGCAGCAAAAGCTTCTCGCTCTAGTACACTGCATACACACATACCTGAATGGAATACACATCGGCATCCATTCAAAAAAGAACTGTTCTCCATGTCCACCAAGAGTAGGACAAGAAGTAATTGGCTTAGTTTGCAGCAAGGAAGATTTAGGTTGGATATTAAGAATCTTTCTAACTCTAAAGATAAGCAATGGAACAGATTATCTATGGAGGCTGTAGAATCCCTGTTGTTGGAGGTTTTTAGGAGCAGGTTAGACAAACATCTTAATTCTGCCTCAGCGTGGGTGGGGGGGCTAGAGCAGTGGTTCTCAACCAGGCGTACATGTATCCCTGGGGGTACGCAGAGGTCTTCCAGGGGACACATCAACTCATCTAAATATTTGCCTGCAACAGACAACATAAAAAGCACTAGCCAAGTCAGTACAAACTAAAATTTCATACAATGGCTTGTTTATACTGTTCTATATACTATACACTGAAATGAATTGGAATATAAATATTGTACTTACATTTTATAATTATATGGTAAAAATGAGAAAGTCAGCAAGTTTTCAGTACTAGTGTGCTGTGACACTCTTGTATTTTTATGTCTGATTTTGTAGGCAAGTAGTTTTTAAATGAGACGAAACTTAGGGTGCGCAAGACAAATCAGACTCCTAAAAGGGATACAGTAGTCTAGAAAGGTTGAGAGCCACTGGACTAGATGACCTCTTGTTAGGGCTGGAAGGGACCTCTTCTATTCTATGATTTACAGATAGTGTGCGCACAGAGCTCATTTTCCCCCCACTGCTCACACCGGCCACATCAGCTGGGAACACAGCAGTCATTCTGCCCTGGGACTCTTACTGTTCAGAACCTTGTTGCTATGGCACTGGAGTCAGTCCTGACTCAGGAGTAAGCACCTCCTTCTGAGTCACTCGAACTACTGGCTGGAGCACAGCTGCCCCTAGCACTGCACTAAGGCATTAGGGCAAGTACTAGCTTGGAAGGGAAAATGCTCCCTACTGAATGACACCACTCTGTGCAACATGACACACCTTAGTGCCGCTCTGGGGCATTGGAGTCAGCACTCACTCTGCAGGGAGAGCACCCTCTACAACCAAACTCAACCTTGCTGGTCCTGTGAGATCTAAAAGGATCCCAGGCCACTGCTAGATGGCTCCAGGATGTTATATGATCTGATCAGGTATGGCAAATCCTGTGCTAGATATCTCAAGAGTTTCCTCAGTCTTTTCTCCCAGTCTGTGATCTCGCCTGCTTTTGAGGAATTTCTTTTGGACATCACTAGTGGTTCCTCTGCTGGGTCAGAACTGGCCACTGCCGAGGAGAATAAAGTGCACTACCTCCCATTGGTGTAGAGATGGGAGAATGAGCTAATGAGAGGGTAAACAACTGAATGAGTTTGGCAGTAGGTAGATCAATTGGTGGGAGCATAGAGGGGTGCAGGGTCTGGCCTGGCCCCACCCATGTTCAGGGCTGGACAGGGGGAAACAGGAACCTACTTACTAGGGCATCAAAGATGAGCGTATCATAGACATCGGTGGCTGAATTCTCCATCATAATCGAGAACAAGGCATCCAGAGTGTCCTGAAGGAACTGGGGGAGACACAAGAAGAATAGGAGCCTGAGTGATAACCCCTAGTATGATCCCTGACCCATCCCAAATGCCACCTCAGCCCAAATGAAAGGAAAGCAGAGGTTGGTTACTTGTACAGTAACTTGAGTTCTTTGAGATGTTTTGCCCCTGTGGCTGTTCCACCATAGGATGAGTGCAGGCCTGTGTGCTTTTCACTGGAGACAGTACAGCAGTGTCTGTGGGCCCAAGTCTTCACACAGCAGCTCCTCGTGTTGCCATACAAGGGCATATAGCAGGGGTGGCCAAGCTGTGGCTCCGGAGCCATATGGGCTCTTCAGAAGTTAATACGGGGCACCTTATACTGGCACTGACTCCAGGGCCGGAGCTACAGGCCCCAACTTTCCAATGTGCCTGGGGTGCTCATTGCTCAACCCCTGGCTCTGCCACAGGCTCTGCCCCCACTCCACCCCTTCCCTGAGTCTGCCGTACCCTCGCTCCCCCCCTACCCCTCCGAGCCTCCTGCATGCCAGAAAACAGTTCATCGGGAGGTGTAAGGAGGGAGGGGGAGGAGCTGATCGATGGGGCTGCCAGTGAGTAGGAGGTGCTGGGAGTGCGTGGGGGGAAGGGGAGCTGATATGGGGGGCTGTTGACATATTACTGTGGCTCTTTGGCAATGTACATTGGTAAATTCTGTCTCCTTCTCAGGCTCAGGTTGGCCACCCTTGGCATATAGGGAAGCATGGCCTTGTCACCACTCAATTCCTTCTCAATTGCAAAGCCAGAGTTTCTACAGCAGAGAGGGGGGAGGGAGGGAGGTGGAGCACCCATAGGGTCAAAACATCTCAAAGAACTCAAGTTACTGTACAGGTAAGTAACCTCTCCTTCTTTGAGTATATGTCCCTATGGTGCTCCACCACAGGAGATACCCAAGCAGTACCTCAACATGGAGGTGGATGCTGAGGAAGCAGATCCAAGGCAGTTTGGAGGACTGCGTCACCAAACATGTCAGCTCCAGAAGCAGGTAAGAGTGTAATGCTTGGCAAAGGTATGGACAGAAGACCAAGTTGCAGTCCTGCAGAGTTCAACTATGGGAACATCTTTCACGAGGGCTATAGATGTGGACTGAGCCCTAGTGGAGTGTACTGTCGTATTCCAGCAGTCTCACAGCACATTAAGATGCAACCCAAGACCCACTTTGTCAGTCTTCATGTGGAAATAGACTGTCACGTCATCCTCTCTGCAAAAGATACAAATAATCTGGGAGAGGTAGAAGCCGGGAGCCCTCCTAAGATCCAATGTATAAAGGCTGGTTTCCTCCTCGGAGGCATGAGGCTTTGGACAGAACACTGGTAGACAGATTTCCTGATTAATATGGTATTCCGAAGAGGCCTTAGGGAGGAAGCTAGAATGGGGACTGTTGTGATGACCTTTACCTACTTTTCACCAGTTCACCTTACAATTAAAGTAAATGTGTAGGCCCAGTTATCACAACCCATAGTGTAACTTCATCTCTGTAGAAAGTAGCAAATGGTGGGTCTGCCACGAGAGCACCCAGTTCTTCCACTTGTCTAGCCGAAGTGATGGCTATATGGAATGAAATATTGAGGGAGAGGTGGAGGAGAGAGCAGGTAGCCATCGTTTCAAAAGGAGGTTTCCTCAGGGCACTGAGAACCACATTAAAGTCCCACTGGGGCCCCCGGTTCTGTACAGGAGGCAACAAGTTATATGAGCCCATAAGGAATCTTGTTGTAGGAGGATGGGCAAAAACTGATAAGCCCTTGATGGGCAAGTGGAAGACCACAATACTGGCCAAATGCAGATTCATAGATATTAAGGTCAGAAGGGACCATTATGATCATCTAGTCCAACCCCCTGCACAACGCAGGCCACAGAATCTCACCCACCCACTCCTGCGATAAACCTCTCACCTATGTCTGAACTATTGAAGTCCTCAAATCATGGTTTAAAGACTTCAAGGAGCAGGGAATCCTCCAGCAACTCATTGATAAACCCAGTGTCTTTAAATCTAACAAGTCATCTAGGATCTTGTAGAGCAGAGCTCTTGATGCTTGAGAAGAGGACTGAAGAGAACACCTGGAAGCGTTTCCACTTCTGAATGTAAGTTTTTTGCAAGTAGTAGGTGTGACAAAGTGAGACTGTTCTTAATGTTTCCTCTGAATACTGTAGGGGTACCTCAGTTTCCCCTATGCATTTCTTAAGTCTCTAGGTGGTGGGATAAGGGGGTGTAATTGTTGCAGAGCAAAGGGCCAGTGTACATAAATGGCTGACACTCTGTCTCCTGGCAACTGATGGCCTGGGCCATTCCCCCCCTGCAAGGTGAAAGCTAAAGGGTTAGAGAACAAAGGAATCCAGTGACCTGGGAAAGGGACAAAGCCCAGAGGAGGAGGGGCTGGAGACTGAGTCAGTTTGGGGCTGGTTGGGGACGTGGAGTGAAGTGCAGACATGGTTGTCTGGCTCACTGCCCCCCAAAATGGACCCAGCTGAGGGGTCCTGTTCTCTGTACCTAAAAGCTCTGTTGTAGACAGTGTTCCTCTCATCTAATAAACCTCTGTTGTACTGGCTGGCTGAGAGTCACGTCTGACTGTGAAGTTGGGGGGGCAGGACCCTCTGGCTTCCCCAGGACCCCGCCTGAGCGGACTCACTGTGGGAAGTGCACGGAGGGGCAGAGGATGCTGAACGCTCTGAGGTCAGACCCAGAAAGGTGGAAGCCGTGTGAGCTTTTTGCCCTGAAGACAGTCTGCTCACAGAGAGAGACTTCACCAGAGTCCTGACTGGCTTCACAGGGAGCAGTTCCAGAGCATCGCCCGGGGACTCCGTGACGGTAGGTTTCTAGCTAAATAGGAGAACTGACTGGACAGGTTAGCTCCATGCCAAGAACCATCTAGGAACCATGCTCTCAGGTTTAAGGATAAGGAATTGGGATGGACCAGCGTCCCTGAGCTCTGTAGCAGGAGATCCTTCCTGAAGGGAAGACAGAGGGGCATTGCCACAGAGAGTTGAAGGAGGTTTGAGTACTTGTCTTGGCCAGGACAGTGCTATGAAAATAACCCTCACTCGTTCATGTCGCAATTTGAACAAGGTCTTGAGTTCCCACACAGACCTTCACTGGGAACTCCTTCCACCACCTGACAGAGTCCAGAACTTTTGGAGATACGGTGATGCATTTGGAGAGACTGTCTGTTTGGGATGTACGCAGTCCTAGCCATGTCAGAAGACTCCTGAGACACATGAGCCATGATGAATATGGAGGCATATATGTGGCCCAAGAGTTGTAAGCAGGTCCTTGTAATTATTTGTGGGCTGCACTGTACTATTGAAATCAGACTGGACATAGTAGAGAACCACTCCTTGGGCAAGCAGGCGCTGGCAGTTAGGGAGTCTAGAGTAGCTCTGTTGAAGTCAATCTTCTGGACCGAAGTCAGTGTAGGCTTCTTCATATTGATACAGAAACCCAGGGACTGAAATAGGGCCTGTGCCTTGGAGGTTGCCAACTGAACCTCTAGAGCTGACCAACCCCTGAGGAGCCAGTTGTCCAAGTATGGAAATGCTGTGATGCCCCACTGATGTAGGCAGGCAACTACTACTAAGAGGACCTTTGTAAAGAGGCTTGGGGCTGTAGAGAGTCCGAAGGGGAGGACTCCATACTGGTAATGATCTGAGCATATTACAAAACATGGGAAATGCTTGTGGGATGGGTGGATAGTTACATGAAAGTAGGCGTCCTATAGGCCAAAGGCGATGACACAATTTCCTGGATCTAGGGATGGAATTATGATGGAATGGGCTTACATTGCAAGAAGCAATGATCTTAAATTGCAGCAAGGGCGGTTTAGGTTGGACATTTGGAAAAACTTCCTAACTGTCAGAGTGGTTAAGCACTGCAATAAATTGCCTAGGGAGGTCGTGGAATCTCCATCATTGGGGATTTTTAAGAGCAGGTTGGACAAACACCTGTCAGGGATGATATAGATAATACTTAGTCCTGCCTTGAGTGCAGGGGACTGGACTAGATGACCTCTCGAGGTCCCTTCCAGTTCTATGATTCTATGGCTAGCATCACCATTCTGAAGTGCTGAAAAAGGACATGGATGTTCAAGTTTCCGAGATCAAGGATTGGTCTCCATCCTAATCTTCTTTGAGGGCTAGGAAATAGTTGGACTTGAACCCTCTTCCAACAAACTTGGGTAGAACTGGTTCAATCATCCCCAAGAGCAGGAGAGATTGTACCTCCTGCCTTAAGAACTCCTTGGGAGAATCACAGACTCATAGAATTGAAAAAGAAGGTGGTGAAACAAAATTCCAAATGATGTAAGAAAAGCCACCACCAACAATCCCCCAGTCCTCCAAAAAGAAGAGCCCAGGAAGACTGTTCCTACAGCCCTCAGGATGAGAGTTCTCCTGGCTTTTCCTATGAGACTCAGAATTATGAAGAATACTGAAAGTCCTATTACCGAACATAGCAGAGTTATTATGCTTCTCACTCTTACTATAGGAAATTTCATAGGCATTTTAACTGGATGACTGCTTACCACGCCAACTCTGTCTGTCTTCAGAAACTGCTGAAGAGTGATTGGTAATGGGAGAGCACTCTTCACTGCAAAAGGACTGATATTTACCAAGAGCTACCATCTAAATTGACTTAAAATAAACAGACATCTGTTTAGACTGAAGTAAAAATTTTGAGACCCTTGAGAGGCCATCTAGTCCAGACCCCTGCACTCAAGGCAGGACTAAGTATTATCTAGACCATTCCTGACAGTTGTCTGTCCAACCTGCTCTTAAAAGTCTCCAATGATGGGGATTCCAAAACCTCCCTAGGCAATTTATTCCAGTGTTTAACCACCTGACAGTTAGGAAGTTTTTCCTAATGTCCAACCTAAACCGCCCTTGCTGCAATTTGAGCCCATTGCTTCTTGTCCTATCCTCAGTGGATAAGGAGCACAATTTTATCACCCTCTTCTTTATGACAACCTTTTCATAGAATCATAGAATATCAGGGTTGGAAGGGACCCCAGAAGGTCATCTAGTCCAACCCCCTGCTCGAAGCAGGACCAATTCCCAGTTAAATCATCCCAGCCAGGGCTTTGTCAAGCCTGACCTTAAAAACCTCTAAGGAAGGAGATTCTACCACCTCCCTAGGTAACGCATTCCAGTGTTTCACCACCCTCTTAGTGAAAAAGTTTTTCCTAATATCCAATCTAAACCTCCCCCATTGCAACTTGAGACCATTACTCCTCGTTCTGTCATCTGCTACCATTGAGAACAGTCTAGACCCATCCTCTTTGGAACCCCCTTTCAGGTAGTTGAAAGCAGCTATCAAATCCCCCCTCATTCTTCTCTTCTGCAGACTAAACAATCCCAGCTCCCTCAGCCTCTCCTCATAAGTCATGTGCTCTAGACCCCTAATCATTTTTGTTGCCCTTCGCTGGACTCTCTCCAATTTATCCACATCCTTCTTGTAGTGTGGGGCCCAAAACTGGACACAGTACTCCAGATGAGGCCTCACCAGTGTCGAATAGAGGGGAACGATCACGTCCCTCGATCTTCAAGTTTTACACACTTGAAAACTGTTATCATGTCCCCTCTCAGTCTTCTCTTCTCCAGACTAAACAAACCCAATTTTTTCAATCTTTCCTCATAGGTCACATTTTCTAGATCTTTAATAATTTGTGTTGCTTTTCTCTGGACTTTCTCCAATTTGTTCACATCTTTCCTGAAATGTGGCACCCAGAACTGGACACATTACTCCAGTTGAGACCTAATCAGCGTGGAGTAGAGCGGAAAAATTACTACTTGTGTCTTGCTTACAACACTCCTGATAATACATCCCGGAATGATGTTTGCTTTTTTTGCAACAGCGTTACACTGTTGACTCATATTTAGCTTGTGATCCACCCCCAGATCCCTTTCTGCAGTACTTCTTCCTAGGCAGTCATTTCCCATTTTGTATGCATGCAACTGATGGCTCCCTTCCTAAGTGCAGTACTTTGCATTTGTCCTTATTGAATTTCATCTTATTTACTTCAGACCATTTCTCCAGTTTGTCAAGATCATTTTGAATTCTAATCCTGTCCTCCAAAGCACTTGCAACCCCTCCCAGCTTGGTATCATCCACAAACTTGATAAGTGTACATTCTATGCCATTATCTAAATCATTGATTAAGATATTGAACAGAACAAGACCTAGAACCTACCCCTGCAGGACACCACTTGATATGCTCTTCTAGCATGACTGTGAACCACTGATAACTAATCTCTGCCAATCGTTTCCCAATCAGTTATGCATCCACCTTAGAGTAGCTCCATCTAGGTTGCATTTCTCTAGTTTGTTTGAGAACATTATGCTAGACAGTATGAAAAGCCTTACTAAAGTTAAGCTATAACACATTTACTGCTTTTCCCCTCTCCACAAGGCTTGTTACCCTGTCAAAGAAAGCTATCCGTCTGACATGATTTGTTCTTGACAAATCCATCCTGTCTGTTACTTATCACCTTATAAGGGTCCCTAGAGAGGGACAGGGATGGATAAATAAAGTGGAAGTGGATGCAATAACCCACACTGACCACCTCTAATTTGTCTGAGGTGATCTGCTCCCAGGCAGGTGGGAAGTGTAACAGTCAGTTTCCAAAAGAGGGATGGACAGTAGAGTTGTACAGTAGAGGATCCTGGGGAAAAAGTTGCTCAACGCCTTCAACCAAGGCGTCCAAACAATCTCTTATACAGGGGTGTAGACTGGGTAGTTGTAAAGGGAGGTGGTTTGCTTTTCTGAGGTTTGAATTTCCTCAAAGGCTCCAAAGGGCTAGGAAAGGCCTGGTGTGCATGTACTGGAACACGCTGGAACGTTGTGGAGTTTAAGTTCTGCTAAAATGTCTCTTTATTGCAGGCACATAAATTCCCAGTGACTGTAGCATTGCTCTTGAATCTGTAAGGATATAGAGTGAGGAGCTTTGGCCGTTCAAAGGCAAGGTCTTCAGTTGCATCAGCAGCACTGAGAACAGTCCACAAGGAGGCTTTTGCAATCAACTAACCCTCAGAGACAGGGGATTGAAATGGGTCTTTTTGTGGCAAGTGTTCAGTAAAGTGTGTGAACTTAGAATAATTGCTAGACTCTTTTTACCATCAAGGCCTGGTGGTTTCCAATTCAGAATTGAAGAGCTACAGATGAATAGCTCCTCCTGCCGTGTAGGTCTAATCATTTGGACTCTTTGCCCAAAGGAAAGGGTCTAGAATGAGCCTGGCTTTAGTAACGCTTTTCATTGACCAAGTCCACAGCCAGGGAATTAGGGGCAGCATGGTGGAAGACGTGATCCATTCCTTTAACTTGAATATTTTTTATATGCCCACTGGCAGGTGGGCTGAGTGGTGGCAGGTGTTTGCCACAGAGCATGTGCAGGCAATAACAGTGCCTCATTAATTGGTAGGGCAAACTTTCCCTGGGGCGGGTGATGTTTAAAATGTCTACCAGGGGATGCTGGGAGTCTTGTACCTCTTTTCATGGAATCTGGATGGAGTCTGCCAGGTGTTTCATGAGGTCCTGGAAAGCCTTAAAGTCATCAACATAAGAGGGCAGTGGTGGCATTACTACCTCATATGGGGAGGAAGAGGACCTCGCTGAAGTAGGGGAGTTTTCTTCAGTCTCTGACTCTTATTCCTCTTGTGTTTTTCTCAGTACCAAAGAAGTACATGGTACCTGAGGATGGTCTGTGGTGCCTGTGCATAATGCAGTACCGGTGCGTGTTGGGGTTTGTTTCTAGCTGGCACCCTGTAAAACTGTTCACTGAATTGCTCCCTGGGGTTCCAGTACTCCTCCGTGTACTGAGGAGTGGGTTATGGGAAGGATCCCCAAGCGTATTCATATCCCCGATTTTGAGGGTGTTTGGTGGGCTCTGGAAGATCTTCATCTGTAAATGGACTCAGGAGAGTGTGATGCAGAGCCCTGCACCAAGACCTCAGAGTCAGAAGTATCCTCTCCTGGGTTAAGATGGGGAGCCTCAGGCATCAATGCCAGTACCAAGGGTTGGAAGCCCAACCAAGAGTCATGTTGCAGCTGGCGGGGGAGTACCAGAGAAGGAACTCTAGTAGACTTCCTTAGTAGGGGAGACTCTGGTTCGTCTGAGACTAGAAGGTCCTCCAGGGAAAGGGATCTGGAGGGTGGTGGAGGGTTATGATAGCCTATGTTCAAAGCCTGCGTCAGTACCAGAGCAGGAAACATGGATCAGGGAGGAGATGGTGAATGTGATACCAGAGAGGTCAACAAAGGGGCTTTTCTGACCTTGGAACTGTAAGAAGGCAACAGTAACAGTGCCCAGGGAGTAGTCCTGTATACATCACAGTGCTGAGAGGTGTCAGAAGGAACCAAGATAGAAGCTACCCTGAGAGTAGAAGACTTCTCCACACACCACTTCTTATGCAGTACTGATGTCTCAGTATCAGTTGCAGACAGAGTTTCCCAGGTGTGAGATTTTTTTCATTTATCTGGAAAGTGAAAGAGGCTTTTTCCCCCTTGAAGGCTTAGTTTCTGGGGCTGCTAACTGGTTTCCAGTAGTCACCAAAGTGGCCTGAAATGTTCAGGCCGATGTACCGGGGAGACGGGAGCAGACCCCTCAGGAACTAGGGATTGTACCGTTAGGAGGAAAGTCCCCCTAGCCCCTCTGTCCTTTCTAGACCTGCCTTTAAACACTGAGCAGAACTTGCACTTTAATGGGATGTGGGTATCTCCAAGACACTGGTGACAGCTAGAGTGCCTGTTGCTGCAGGTAAAAAAACCTGTGGCAGGCCTGGCAAGGCTTAAATGACAGGTGGGGTTTTCAGCATGACCTGTAATGCCAAAGCACTAACTAAAGTCCTGAAAAAAGGAGTAACCCTCCTTTGAAAGCACAACTGTGCTGAAATAAAATTAAAATGACAAAAATAACCAAAGTAAATAACTAACAAAGAACATTTCACAATAAGTGAGAGAGGCTGGAAGCTGCAAAATGCTCCATCTCGAGCTGCAGGTGAGTGGCAGCAGGTCCACAGCTCCCTACATGCCTCATAAGGGAGAACGAGGAGCTGCTCTGCGCAGGCTTGGGCCCGCAGACACTGCTTTACAGTCTCCAGTCAAGAGTGCATGGGCGTGTGCGCATCCTACGGTGGAGCACCCATAGAGACATATATTCGAAGAAGAACAGAAACAGACTCCTCAGTCCCTGCGCAATATTGGCCCTTATAATCTGTTCCCCTCAGTTTTCTCTAGTACGGTGCTTCTGGCCTAGGGAGATAAACAATTTTTTTTTTAATTAAAAAATTCAGATTTTATTTAAATCATTTCTTTTATTTAAAATAAATAAGTTTATTTTTTATTTAAAATTAAATTTTAAATTGACAACCTATGTTAGGGCCTAGATTTATTATAATGTATTAAAATCATTTAAATTAAATACAAAAAAAGAATATTAAGCAGTACATGTTTGCTCTCAAGTTTTAAAGTAAGTCAAAGCATTGAACTGGTGGAAGTGACTCACTCAGAACTCAAACTAGAGTTTGTTGAAGGGCTGCACTAGCTTTTGACAGCAGTAGCCTCTTCTGCAAGTGCAGAGAATATTTTCTTTTTTTCAGTTTATTCAACTAGTCCCATTTAATGGCCAGTTCATTCAAAGTTAAGAAAACAACTGGGAATGGAAAAAGCAGGAACGCTTATTTTCCTCTTCCAATCTATGTACAAAAAGTAGGTACGAGAGGATGAGATCTAAAAGTCCTAAAATCCTGAAGGACGTTGTGACCAGAATAATCAGTTCAATTCACTAACTTTTATAAATCAGTCTTAAATGCAAAACATGTTTTGATAAGCTTTTCAGTACACTTTTTTCCAGTTTTCAGCAAATTCCAGGTAGTTTTAATTAAAAATTGTGTGTGCATTTTAATGAATTTGAATTTCCATTTCAAATAGAGCTTGATACAAATCACAAGTAAAAAATTACTCATCATCAAGTAAATAAGAAATGCATCATTCAACATTTTCTAATACAACATTTTCTAATAAAAATGAAGAAGCTGAATAAATGTAAGTTAAGCTATATAATAGCTTAAATTAATGTGTATAGATACAGTGTATTCTTTCCTGGTTAGCAAAAAGAAGCACCAAATTGAGTGTGAAGACTACATTTGGCAGAAAATCAACATATTTAATGGTTTCCAACCAATGAGAATGAACCTTTCTTTAGGAAAATTACAAATGCAAAACATGGTTAAAATAGATGACTTGAAAAGGTTTCCTGCTTGCTGAAATGAATGATTAAAATAGGTCATTTAAATCACTTTGATTTAAATCAGTTAACCCACCCTATCCCAGCCCTTCCCTGGAAGACAATTTTCCAGCCTTATCCATCTCCCTGACAGGAGGGTTCTCCTCATACTTGGCCTAAATTCCCTCTTTTCTTTGTTTCATTTGATCCCTCCTCATTCCACCATGGTTCATGACCCTCAGATATCCAGACACTACGCATATCTGCTACCATTTGCCAATGAAAGGTAAGTTAGAAGCATCATGGCAGCATGTCACTGGCCGTTCATGACCTGCAGGAAGGCTGTGCAGGATGGCTATACAAACCCACGCTGGAGAGTAAGAAGTTATGGAACATCCCTGACCAGACACCCCTGCAAAGCCTGCAAAAGCTGGAGGCTGGGCTGTAAAAAGGGGAGCAGAGCAGCTCAGAGGCAGGCAGTGGAACGGAGCAGGTGGCTGCTCTGAGGGGAAGTTACTGCCCAGGAGCTCACTGCCCGGCACCTGACAACACAGACCTGTGCAAACCCGTAGGGGAGAAGCAGGGGTCGGAGTGTGCGGGTCAGAGACTTGGCTGGAGTGAGCTACTCTGGGAAGCTGAAGGAGACTGGGGTAGGAAGTGTTTCAGGGGGTGGGGGAGCAGAGGGGGCAGCAGCTTGGCACCCCAAGATGTAGGGTGTAGCTGCCCACCACTGGGCCCTGGACTGGAGCCCAGTGGAGAGGGTGGGACCAGGCTCCCCTACTCCCTCCAAGAGGCAATACAACAGGAGCTTTCACCTTCAGTGAAAGGCTGGCTGGGAAAGACTGTGACTGGTCAACGGCCTAGCCCTCAAGCCTCTGTGCTAAGGGGAGGACTGGAAACCCTTGGGGCAGGGACGCCAAAGGACAGGGCTGAGCTTCAATGGGGAGATGTCCTGCCAGTGCTCACGTGACCACTCGGCAGCACTGTCAGTTGTTGTGCACCTTCTGCAGTGTGGTTTCTGAGAGCTACCAAAATCTGCAGCCTTTCCCAGATTAACCCCCTCCTGTCAGTGTAACACGCCACACATCCCAGTTGTTGTGGCTCCCTGGTCTCTTCCCATATCTGCCTCCCTCTGCCGGTGCTGCACCCAGCCCAGTGGGCCCTGATTCCCCGTTAGGCCCCTTGGATGTCACTACAGTACCAGCAACAACTCAGCCCGTGACCCCTCAATATTTCTGTGGCTCTTCTCTGAGCTCCAGACAGTTTGTCAGTAACTATCTCTCTGGCAATAAGATGCCCAGAGCTCAGCATCAGATCCCAGGTGGGGTTTCCCAGAGCTAGAGAGAAAAGGACAACCCCTCCCTGTTCCAGGCTGGGGCCGACTACACACACCACTCAGTGTGGCACGGGCCTATATCCTCACTGCTATATCTTCAGCTCCCTTGCCCACTCTTCCCCTGGCCTGCTCACCAGGCTTTGCCTGCTGAATCTGCACTTTCCAGTTCTCTCTTTCTAAGGGGGGTGGAAAGCGGCAGCTGTTTGGAATGGGGATATGGGATGTTCTTCCTGTAGGACAAAGAGGGCTGGCCCAGGAGAAGCTCTGCCAAGGCTGCCAAGGACCCTTCTTACCTTGATGACTTCTCCTCCATCCACCTTCATTAGCTTCTGGAGGTTTCCAGCCAGGAGGTTGGGCTTCGACCGCCACTTCAACAGCCCCAGCAGGTCAACTGCATGGAAACAAACTCATTCATTCAGTCAGTCCTTATTTTCTATCGACCTAGGCACTCACTGAGCCCTTTAGCTGCACCTCCAAGTCAGCCAGCCCTCCCTGTCCCCCAACCAGCCTCCCCCACTTCCACTGCCCAAGCCAGCATGAAGAGATTCAGAACTGAATCCTCTGCTGAAACAGAAAATGCTTCCTATGAGGAAAGGGGCTGAATGACCCTGGCAGGAGTGACTGTGGCATGATTCTCCACTCACTCCCACCTGCACCAGTCAGGAGTAATTCCACTGAAGTCAATGGAGTGCCAGTGGTGTGAGTGAAAGGAGAATTGGTCCCTGCTGGCTTTCACAGCTTCAATGCTATGTTAATATGAGATGTGGCATTTAATTTCTGCATATGTTACATGGGGAAAGAAAGGAAGGAAAAAAACAAAAGAAAAATCAAAAGTGGCGTGGTGGATTCCTTGAGTGACGGAGTCTCCTGAACGAGTGCAACTCCTGCTCCAATTCCCATCTGCTCACAGCTCAGAGGGAGCCAGGGTCAGCCTGCATGTCAATCAATTTATGCTATGGCCAGGTAGGCCTATGGCTGCCCTGAGAATATGATTGTTACACATCTATCTTTGCTTCCCTCCTCTCTTCTTGCACTGAGCTAAAGCTTCACACTTGGTCACAGAGTCCTAAATAGAGACTACCTGAAAAGCCATGACCTCAGCTGCAAGCACACAAAAGCACTACACATTCTAGGACAGGACCACTGTGAAAACTGAACAGAAAGTCTCCACTAGCTTCTGGGTCCTGTTGGGTCACTATGTTCTGTGGCCACACTCTGGAAGCAAACATCCAGACATACACCTTTCAACCGGCCAGTTTGAAAGATTAAAAATACTGACCTGTCAGGAATCAGGGCCTGCAGCAGAGCCAGTCTCCAGGTGGCCTCATCAGTATAGCTGGCCTGCAGCAGGCTGCCTGATTGGTCACGCCATATAATTAGCTGAAGGGGACAGTGGCCCAGTTTTTAAGCCAGCAGCAGCAGCTACCTGGCTGCTCAATGCTCACGCCTAACACTGTGCCTGCTCCTCTCTTACCTTGTTCCTGCTGCTCCTGCCTTGCCTCTGTCCTGCGCTGCCTTGAACTCCTTTTTGCCTGCCACCTGCTTGCTCCAGTTCCTGCTCTCCAGTTTGATTAATGATTCTGGTTTCTGGCTATTGACTCCAGCTTGACCCTGGGCTCTGATATCCTGTTCCTGACCTCCTGCTTGAACCTTGGCTCCAGCTTCTGACTACTGACTCTGGCTCTGACCCTTGTCCCTGGCTCGGATGCTTGGGTCCCAAAGCCTGCTCCAACCATTCGGTCTGATACCTGCTCTGACCACTAAGCTAGACCACCCTCATCCCAGTCACCTGAGAGATTGAACAGTCCTAAAAAATTACGACCAGGGGTCCTTGGCGCAAGCATGGACCCCATTAAGGCCCCAGCAGAACTGGTGATGCTGTCCAGAATGTGCAGAAGCAAGTAATTGTTCTGTAATCACAGAATTTGGCTTTGCAGGTGCCATTGCTCTGTTGGCTCCTCCAACTCCACCCCCACCCCAGAGCCGAATATTCTCCTGCCTGACAAATTTGATGGCGCACAGGACACGTTTTGGGTGTTCGCAAACGAACATCAGCTCCTGTTCTTACTATGCCCTCAATCATTCCCAATGGACCAGTCCTGTGTGGGGCTCATCTTAAGCTTGTTGACTGGGGAGGCCTGGGCCTGGGCTTCTCCCCTCCTGGAACAGTCCAGCCCCGTTTTGTGACAATTAGGGGAATTCATTCAAGCCACATCCATTATCTCTGATGATCCCAACTGTATACGGACCACTGAGACAATGCTTCAGGCCTTACAGCAGGGAAACAGACCCGTTGCCAAATATGCCACTTCATTTCATTGTTTGGTTTCTGACGTCGGGTGGAATGAGGCAGCACAGCACCAGCATTTCCACCTGGGATTAAATGATATAAAAGACAAGCTCACGCAGGCGGAGCCTCTGCCTCGTTTGAACTATCTGATTGACTTGTGCATCTGAATCGACAATTGCCTCATGAAGCGGCACCACAAGCGTACCTCAATTTTCCAGTTCATGACATCCCAGCCATGGGATTCTTCTATGGTACCCAGAAGTCACCTACTACAGGACAGGCCCAACAAAGAAAATAACAGAACGCCACAGCCGTCACCTTCAGCCCCCAACTAAAACCTCTCCAACGCATTATCAAGGATCTACAACCTATCCTGAAGGATGACCCAACACTCTCACAAATCTTGGGAGACAGGCCAGTCCTTGCCTACAGACAGCCCCCCAACCTGAAGCAAATACTCACCAGCAACTACACACCACACAACAGAACCACTAACCCAGGAACCTATCCTTGCAACAAAGCCTGTTGCCAACTGTGCCCACATATCTATTCAAGGGACACCATCATAGGCTAATCACATCAGCCACACTATCAGAGGCTCGTTCACCTGCACATCTACCAATGTGATATATGCCATCATGTGCCAGCAATGCCCCTCTGCCATGTACATTGGGCAAACTGGACAGTCTCTACGTAAAAGAATAAATGGACACAAATCAGATGTCAAGAATTATAACATTCATAAACCAGTCAGAGAACACTTCAATCTCTCTGGTCACTCGATTTCTGATCTCAAAGTGACTATCCTTCAACAAAAAAACTTCGAAAACAGACTCCAGCAAGAGACTGCTGAATTGGAATTAATTTGCAAATTGGATACAATTAACTTAGGCTTGAATAGAGACTGGGAGTAGAGTGGTTGAGTCATTATACTAAGTAAAACTATTTCCCCTTGTTTATTCCTCTCTTCCCCCCCCCCCCCCGCCCCCACTGTTCCTCAGATGTTCTTTTTAACTCCTGGAAATGTGCTGGAAATGGCCTACCTTGATTATCACTTCAAAAGGTTTTCTCTCCCCCCACCCCACTCTCCTGCTGGTAATAGCTCATCTTAAGTGATCACTCTCCTTACAATGTGTATTTTTTTCATGGTCTGTGTGTATATAAAATCTCCTCACTGGACTTCCCACTTTATGCATCCGATGAAGTGAGCTTTAGCTAACGAAAGCTTATGCTCAAATAAATTGGTTAGTCTCTAAGGTGCCACAAGCACTCCTTTTCTTTTTGCGAATACAGACTAACACGGCTGCTACTCTGAAACTTCTCTGGCATCAGAGCTCTAGCAAGCCAACCAGGTTTGTCCACAAGTCTCTGAATCTGAGACACGCTGATGTCCGGCATTAGGCTTGTGCTTATACTGTGGGAAACCCAGACATCTTGCCTTGACGTGTCTGGTGAAGACTTGGGCAGAACTGGGACCAGGAAACACCAGGTCCCGTGCTCCAAGGAATCAATCCAGACAGAGCTGGTCTTCTCTTTCCTTCAGTAGTTAATAGCACCCATGGGCCACAGTGGGCAGAGCAGGACCCCCAAGTCAGTTTCTGATGCAACTCCAAATACGTCTATAATTCAACTTCTGATAAGCTCAGAAATTCACCTAGAGACCCAAGCCAACTCAGGGGCCTCAGGTAATGTTAAGGACTTGAACCTTGCCATGGCCAATGCAGTTCCCACCAGATCTGATCGAGACTGTAGATGTGTCTCTTCTCTCCACAGAACAGTAACCCACCAGACCTTGCCACTAATGGTTATCACCCTTCGGCGCATCAGGAAACACTCCAATTTGGACTATTCTGGGCCCCCATGTGCGGTCATCCTAGGCATGTCCTGGCTAAACACCCATGACCCCCACATTCATTGGCAGGAAACCCTACACTTTAGCTCCCACTATGCCGATTATCCTGCCTCCCAGGACCTGAGAACCAGACCAGTGTGCTCTGTGGTTCATGTCACACACTGCAAGACCCTGATCATCAAGGAACAAGACCGCTAGGACCCTGACCGTCCCCTACAGCTCCATTTGCTGTGGCCGAGATCCCGCACAAATATTGTGACTTTGCCAATGTTTTTTGAGAAGAGGAAGGCAGACATCCTGCCCTCACATGGGACTTTTGATTGCCTGATCAATCTCCAGCCTAAAGCCAAGATCCCATTTGGTCAGATATATGCCCTCTTTGAACCTGAACTTCAGGCTATCCACATATACTTGTAGGAGAACATTCAGAAGGGTGTCATTCACCTGTCCACATCCCCAGAGGGCTCTCCAAACTTTATTGTCAAGAAGAAGCTTTGCAGCTATGTATTGACTATGTGGCCCTGAACAAGCTAACTGTATGAAACCACTTCCACTTATAAATGAGCTCTTAGACTGGCTATGGGCAGCCCGTATTTTCATGAAGTTAGACATGAGTGGGGCCTATAACATGGTGCACGCGCATGAGGGAGATGAGTGGAAGACCATCTTTCACACTCTATATGGCTTCTACAAATATCTATTCATGCCGTTCAGCCTAAGCAATGCCCCAGCAACATAGGAGCATATGTGGGATGATCTTTGTTCAGTACCACCCCTCCCGCCCCTTCTAAAATACTAATTAGGTAAAAATTTGTAACCACACGTCCCCTGGGCGCACTTGTAAGACATGTGACTCCTTCGAGGGAAAAGGGTGCAAGAATCAAGCAAAGTAAATTACCGTTGGGGGGATTCCTTAATTGACGCTTGGAGAAGCAACGCTGCCGGACAGAGCAGCCAAACCTCTGCTCCGTGGGCTCGAGGAGGACTGTGAACCAGAGGGGTTGTCTCAAGGCAGCTGAGGCCTGGCCTCGAGGGAATCCGAGACAGACCAGAGGGCTGAAAAGATCAGACCAGGAGGAAAGAAGCCGTCTATAAAATTGGTAACCACCTTCTCTGTTTGCCAAGCAGGAACTATGTGATGCTAGCGCAGGACCTGTTTGTGTATGTTTGTGAAAGAGAGACTTGTTAAGAGGAATGTATAGCTGTTAATGTATAGCACTTATGTCTAACATAAAGGAGTTATGTGCTTAATATAACCCTTTGCCATTTATGTAATTCCTTCTCAATAAACTGCTGTGTACTGAAGACAATTACTGTGGACCTTTTTCACTGGTATGGCAGTAATCTGCTCCACCGGGAGCCAGTAAAGATCCATTTCAGGGGTAGTAGCACCCCGTGTTGTCAACAGTGATTGTCATGGTCGGAGTTCTTTGTAGAAATGGGACTCCTGAACAGACGTTCTTTGGTTGTGTCCACCATTTTAGGGACTCTTTGCCCCTGCGTGGCATTGTAACACATCCGTTTAAGTTGTGCCTGTGCAGGATGTACACTGTTCGAAGCCAGGCCTGTAGGCATCTCATGTGAAATCTGATGTGTTTGGTAACAAATGCTGTTGCTGACATATGCCCCAAGAGCTGTAAATCTGTTCTGGCTGATGTTTATGGGCTGTTGATCAATGTCTAAATTAAATTGACTAGTGTGATGAAGCATTGCTGAGGTAGCGTTGCTGCTGCTGTTGAACAGTTGGGACAGGCTCCTATGAATTCCAGTTTCTGGACGGGAATCGCTGTAGACTTTTGCACATTTATCTATAACCCTAGGCTCGTGCAAACGGTTATCATACTGTGTGGCGTTTATTGCTTCTTGTTGTGTTGGTGCCTAACGGAAGTTACTAGATCGCAGGCCCTGGTTCTCATGGGAGACTTCAATCACCCTGATATCTGCTGGGAGAGCAATACAGCGGTGCACAGACAATCCAGGAAGTTTTGGGAAAGTGTAGGGGGCAATTTCCTGGTGCAAGTGCTGGAGGAACCAACTAGGGGCAGAGCTCTTCTTGACCTGCTGCTCACAAACCGGGAAGAATTAGTAGGGGAAGCAAAAGTGGATAGGAACCTGGGAGGCAGTGACCATGAGATGGTCGAGTTCAGGATCCTGACATAGGGAAGAAAGGAGAGCAGCAGAATATGGACCCTGGACTTCAGAAAAGCAGACTTTGACTCCCTCAGGGAACTGATGGGCAGGATCCCCTGGGAGAATAACATGAGGGGGAAAGGAGTCCAGGAGAGCTGGCTGTATTTTAAAGCATGTATTTTAAGGTCAGGCTTGACAAAGCCCTGGCTGGGATGATTTAGTTGGGGATTGGTCCTGCTTTGAGCAGGGACTTGGACTAGATGACCTCCTGAGGTCCCTCCCAACCCTGATATTCTATGATTCTATGAATCCTTATTGAGGTTACAGGGACAAACCATCCCGATGTGTAGAAAGGATAGTAAATATGGCAGGCGACCAGCTTGGCTTAACAGTAAAATCCTTGCTGATCTTAAACACAAAAAGGAAGCTTACAAGAAGTGGAAGATTGGACAAATGACCAGGGAAGAGTATAAAAATATTGCTCGGGAATGCAGGAGTGAAATCAGGAAGGCCAAATCACACCTGGAGTTGCAGCTAGCAAGAGATCTTAAGAGTAACAAGAAGGGTTTCTTCAGGTATGTTAGCAACAAGAAGAAAGTCAAGGAAAGTGTGGGCCCCTTACTGAATGAGGGAGGCAACCTAGTGATAGAGGATGTGGATAAAGCTAATGTACTCAATGCTTTTTTTGCCTCTGTCTTCATGAACAAGGTCAGCTCCCAGACTACTGCACTGGGCAGCACAGCATGGGGAGGAGGTGACCAGCCCTCTGTGAAGAAAGAAGTGGTTCGGGACTATTTAGAAAAGCTGGACGAGCACAAGTCCATGGGGCCGGATGCGCTGCATCTGAGAGTGCTAAAGGAGTTGGCGGATGTGATTGCAGAGCCATTGGCCATTATCTTTGAAAACTCATGGCGATTGGGGGAGGTCCCAGACGACTGGAAAAAGGCTAATGTAGTGCCCATCTTTAAAAAAGGGAAGAAGGAGGATCCGGAGAATTACAGGCCAGTCAGACTCACCTCAGTCCCTGGAAAAATCATGGAGCTGGTCCTGAAGGAATCAATTCTGAAGCACTTAGAGGAGAGGAAAGTGATCAGGAACAGTCAGCATGGATTCAACAAGGGCAAGTCATGCCTGACTAATCTAATTGCCTTCTATGACAAGATAACTGGCTCTGTGGATGTGGGGAAAGCAGTGGACGTGTTGTTCCTTGACTTTAGCAAAGCTTTTGACACGGTCTCCCACGGTATTCTTGCCAGCAAGTTAAAGAAGTATGGGCTGGATGAATGGACTATAAGGTGGATAGAAAGCTGGCTAGATTGTCAGGCTCAACGGGTAGTGATCAATGGCTCCATGTCTAGTTGGCAGCCAGTATCAAGTGGAGTGCCCCAAGGGTCAGTCCTGGGGCTGGTTTTGTTCAATATCTTCATTAATGATCTGGAGGATGGTGTGGATTGCACCCTCAGCAAGTTTGCTGATGACACTAAACTGGGAGGCCAGGTAGATATGCTGGAGGGTAGGGATAGGATACAGAGGGACCTAGACAAATTAGAGGATTGGGCCAAAAGAAATCTGATGAGGTTCAACAAGGACAAGTGCAGAATCCTGCACTTAGGACAGAAGAATCCAATGCACCGCTACAGACTAGGGACCGAATGGCTAGGCAACAGTTCTGCAGAAAAGGGCGTAGGGGTTACAGTGGACGACAAGCTGGATATGACTCAACAGTGTGCCCTTGTTGCCAAGAAGGCCAATGGCTTTTTGGGCTGTATAAGTAGGGGCATTGCCAGCAGATCGAGGGACGTGATCGTTCCCCTCTATTCGACATTGGTGAGGCCTCATCTGGAGTACTGTGTCCACTTTTGGGCCCCACACTACAAGACGGATGTGAAAAAATTGGAAAACATCCAGCAGAGGGCAACAAAAATGATGAGGGGACTGGAACACATGACTTATGAGGAGAGGCTGAGGGAACTGGGATTGTTTAGTCTGTGGAAGAGAAGAATGAGGGGGGATTTGATAGCTGCTTTCAACACCCTGAAAGGGGGTTCCAAAGAGGATGGATCTAGACTGTTCTCAGTGGTAGCAGATGACAGAACGAGGAGTAATGGTCTCAAGTTGCAGTGGGGGAGATTTAGGCTGGATATTAGGAAAAACTTTTTCACTAGGAGGGTGGTGAAGCACTGGAATGCATTACCTAGGGAGGTGGTGGAATCTCCTTCCTTAGAAGTTTTTAAGGTCAGGCTTGACAAAGCCCTGGCTGGGATCATTTAGTTGGGGATTGGTCCTGCTTTGAGCAGGGGGTTGGACTAGATGACCTCCTGAGGTCCCTTCCAACCCTGATATTCTAGGATTCTATGATTCTATGAGGTAATCATCCAAGGTAATCATGACTCCGTGTCTGTGGAGGTGTGCCACCATGACAGCTGGAACTTTGGAGAAAACCCTTGGGGTGGTGGACAAGCCAAAGGCTAGTACTTTGTATTGGAAGTGTTGTTTCCCTAGGGTGGACCTCAAGAGTATTCTGTGTGATGGGTGGATGGTAATGTGGAAATACGCCTCCTGCAGGTCGAGGGCCAAAAGCCAGTCCCTCTTTTCTAACACTGGAATTATGGTTGATACCGTCACCATCTTGAAATGTTGGGTTTTTACAAATTTGTTGAGTTTCCTTAGATCCAATAAGGGTCTCCATCTGCCTGTCTTTTTCTGCGTGAGAAAATAATTTGAATAGAACCTTTTCCCTCTGTGCTGAGTTGGTATACGTTCCACTGCACCTAGACAAATGTTATTTACTTCCTGTTGCAACAGTGACTCGTGAGAGGGGTCCCTGAAGAGGGACGGGGAGGGAGGGTGGGTGAGATGAAGATAAAGGGGATGAAGTAACCAGTTTGGATCATTTCTAAAACTCATCTGTCTGTCGAGATGCTGCACCAAACTAGGTGAAAAGGTGACAATCTCCGAATGGTCGGGAGGTAGTTTCTGTTTCTAGCATTAGAATAAGCGGTTGTCTCGTGCCCTCAACCACACCTTAAAAATTGCTGTCTAGTTTTGGATTGTTGGGACGTTGAAGGTTTGTTTTTTGGCTGTCAACATCTGGTTTGCCTTTGCTTGCGGCATTGTTCATACTGTCTATTTTGTGCATATGGTGGTGATTGGAATCTCTGGATATAAAACCTGCCCTGTTTCTTTTTATTTGCAGGTGTGTAGATACCCAGGGATTTCAAGGTTACCCTTGAGTCTTTAAGGGTGTGGAAAGATTCATCCGTTTTGGCTGCAAATAATTTTGGGTCTTCGAAGGGTAAGTCCTCAACTGTTGCCTGGACCTCCCTGGGGGACCCCGAGAGATAGAGCCAGGATCCCCGGCACATAACCACAGATGTTGCGATAGATCATGCTGCCATGTCTGTGGAGTCAAGAGAGGCCTGCAAGGCCATCCTGGTGATGAGATATCCTTCAGCTATATTCGCTTTAAATTGTTCTTTTTTATCATCAGGCAAATTGTGAATAAATTCTGACATTTTCGAAAAGATGGAGTGCATGTGTTTCACCAGGAGAGCTGCACAATTAGCTATGTGGAACTGAAGTGTTGCAGAGGAATAGGCCTAGCAGCCTACGAAATCCAACCTCTTCCAATCTTTGTTGTATGGGGTTATTCCAGAGTTGTGTTGTTTTCCCCTCTCGTTTACAGCCTCCACCACTAGTGAATTGGTGTGGGGTGTGTAAATAAAAACTCAGCCCCCTTAGATGGCACATAATATTTTTTGTCCTATTTTTTGCATGATGTGGGAGCTGTTGCTGGTGTCTGCCAGATGGTTTTTGCAGGCCCCATAATAGCATCATCAATCAGTAAAGCTATCTTTGCTGATGGAAATGACTGGACTATGTCCAATAGCTTATGCTGAGATTCAGGTACCTGTTTTAAAGAAATGTCTAATGATTCTGCTACCTGAAAGGCCTTAAAATCATCCCCAGTTGTGGGGGCATTATGGTTTCGTCTGGTGACGAAGATGAGAGGTGTGCAGGTGGTGAGGCTTCCTGATCAGATATGTCCTCAGTTTCCTCCGTCACTTCCTCTTGTGTTTCGGAGGATGCTGGGATAGGTGGTAATAGGGATTGTGCGGCTCTCAATCTTGGTGGGCGAGGAGGCCTGCAGTGGTGGGCCCTGTACATTGCCCACAGATTTCAGTAAGGCCAGTTCGGTGGGAAAGGCATGTGGGGTGGTGCCTATGGGTGCCCATACCAAGCACGTGCCTCTGCAGATGGGTGACATGCTCGTAGCTGAGATGGTCCAGATTGCAGTGAGGAGTGACGAGGAGTATATATCACTGCATCATCCTCCTCTTCGTCATCACTGGAGGGAGGGGGAGCTGATCCAGATGGAGTATTCAAGTGGCTCAGTACTAATCTGGATGGAGTACCTTCGGTACCAAGTAGAGGGAATTCAGGTGTTGAAGAGATTATTAGGTCTGCATGTCTTGTGAATTGTTGTGGAACCGTGGACTTTGGTACTGGGGATTGCATTACTGGCAGCCCAGGAATGTGAATTGTAGTCGCTGGTGTCAAGGGCTTTGAGCTGAGTGGCATAGGTACAGCAAGTGGCACCACTGTGCCGCTTGGTTCCGAGTTTCTTTCGGCTCTGCGGATGCCAAGGTGGAGGGTTTCACTTTGCTCTGTGAGCATCCGTTCGAGCTTGCCCTCATAAGGTTTATCACTCTCCAGTAGGGCATCAAGACATCTAAAGTGGACACTCCTCGAAAAAGAAGCTTTGTTCCTACTATTAAAATTTAACGATGCTTGGTTTCAGAAGGCTGTCTGGATATTGTACTCGCCACTGGTCAGACTCTTGAAGGGAAGAAACTGCACCGGTGTATATACACAGTGGATGCACCCTTACCTTTGCTCTGAGTACATGTATTCCAGGTCCTAGGGGGCAAAAAGAACCCTCCTAGGCCTGTATTAGGGTAAATAGGGTTCTGAGGCTAACTCTTTTTGTTGCTATGAGAAAACCAATTATATGTCCTGATACTGACAGTTTTCCTATCTCTTTAAGTCAAAGTTTACTTCAGTTAATGTAAGATGGTATGGGATACTTAACGTAAGTGAACAGGATTATCACAGGCCAATTTGGGCTATATAACTGCTATATTAATGCTTAATAATATGCATACTTAAATGCTTGGGATATATATTGTGGGTAGTATTATTAACATAATATATATGTATGCTAGTCAGCGTGTATTAGTCAACAGTAACCTCCAACCTGTTATGCATCATCCACTCTGTTACTTAGTGAACCCATCAAGTCTTAGACCTTGACCAGGATCAGACCTCTGCAGTCTTCACATTCCAGAATGGGATCCTATAACATGAGGGACACATCTATGTGCCTGAAGGGATCACTCTGCTTCGAATCCTAAAATTCTGCCATCATGCTCCCCTAGCAGGCCACTTTGGCCATTCAAACATTCAAGACCTGGTTTCCAGGAAGTTTTGGTGGCCAGCAATATGCGCCTCTGTTGCGTCCTGTGTAGATTCCTGTGATCTTTGCACCAGGACTAAGATTGCCCCATTCAAGACTGCTGGGTCTCGTCCAGCCCCTACTCACTTTGCCCTGGACTTGGGCCATCCTTCCCATGGACTTTATCATAGAATTACCACCTTCCCAAGGCCACAGTACTATTCTAGTGGTGGTTGACCACTTACCCAAGCTGGCACATTTTGTTCCATGCCAGGTGCTTCTGCTCAGGGGACAGTTTGTCTGTTTGTGAACAACATCTTTTGTCTCCACGGCTTGCCTATAGGCATGGTATCTGACCAAGAAGTCCAGTTTATTTCCCACTTCTGGCAAGAATTTCTATGCCATCTGAGTATTGACACCCTAACCTCAATGACCTTTTATACAAGCACCAAGAGTCAGGCAGAGTGGGTCAATCAAGTCCTTGAACAGTACCTACATTACTTTCTAAACTTATCATCAAGATAATTGGCTGTCCCTGATTCCTCACCTCATGCCAAGTTTACTTTTACATCAATGCTAGAAATGCCTCCAGCAAGCAAGACTCTTTTTGTTGCTAACTATACTTTCCACCATTGTGCTCATACAGAGATCCCCGCCAAATTGTCAATGCTTGCCACTAACAAAATCATTGTCCACAACCAACAGGTAAACCAAGAACTCCAGGGCAGTTAAAAATCGCCAAGACAACTTATGAATGGTATGCCAACCAGTCCCGCCAGCCAATACCTGGTTTTGGGGTAGGGGATAAGGAGTGGTTGTCTGCCTGAAATCTGTGATCAACTTGCCTCTCTGCAAAGCTGGACTATCCGTACACAAGGTCTTTCCAAATCACAAAACAGATTCACCCTGTTATGTTCAAGTTCAAGTTACAGCTACAAGATTCCCTCAAGATTGACACTGTTTTTACATCTCCCTTCTAAAAACTGACAGGTTTCAGAGTAACAGCTGTGTTAGTCTGTATTCGCAAAAAGAAAAGGAGTACTTGTGGCACCTTAGAGACTAACCAATTTATTTGAGCATAAGCTCAAATATGATGAAGTGAGCTGTAGCTCACGAAAGCTTATGCTCAAATAAATTGGTTAGTCTCTAAGGTGCCACAAGTACTCCTTCTAAAAATTATTATTCAAGAATCCCTTCCCACTGCATACTCCTCTTCCACCTATAACTGTTTGGGGCCAAGAAAAATAAGCGGTTCGATATATTCTAGCTCAGGGGTGGGCAAACTTTTTTGGCCTGAGGGCCACATCTGGGTATGGAAATTGTATGGTGGGCCATGAATGCTCATGAAATTGGGGTTGGGGTTTAGGAAGGGGTCAGGGCTCTGGCTGGGGGTGCGGGCTCTGGGGTGGGGGCTGGGGCAGGGGGTTGGGGTGTGGGGGGGTTGAGGGCTCTGGCTGGAGGTGCGGGCTCTGGGGTGGGGCTGGGGATGAAGGGTTTGGGGTGTAGGAAAAAGCTCCAGGTTGGGACCGAGGGGTTCAGAGGGCAGGAGGGGGATCAGGGCTTGGGCAGGGGGTTGGGGCACGGGAGGGGCTCAGGGGTGCAGGCTCTGGGCGGTGCTTACCTCAAGCAGCTCCTGGAAGCAGCGGCACTTTCCCCCCCTCTGGCTCCTATGCGGAGGCACAGCCAGGCGGCTCTACATGCTGCCCCATTATCAGGCGGCAATGGGAGCTGCGGAGGCGGCACTTGGGGTGGGGGAAGCACACAGAGCCTCTGGCTGCCCCTAGATGTAGGAGCCGGAGGGGGGACATGCCACTGCTTCCAGGAGCCGCACAGAGCCATGGCACAAGCACACAGAGTGGCTCCCGACTCCGCTCCCCAGCAGGAGCTCGAGGGATGGATTAAATCGGCTGGCGGGCCAGATGTGGCCACGGGCCGTAGTTTGCCCACCCCTGTTCTAGACTCTTGCTGGGCATCTAATTGACTGGGACAGGTACGTCTCAGACAAATGTTCCTGAGAACCTGCAGGACACATCCATGCCCGAGATCTCCTGCAAGCCTTTCACCACATGTACCCCAAGAAACCAGGCCCCAAGGGCCCTAGACGGCACCCTCAATGGGGAGGGGGGCACTGTGAGGGCCTGCAGCAGAGCTAGTCTCCAGGCAGCCTCATCAGTACAGCTGGTCTGTAGCAGGCTGCCTGACTGGACACATCACCTGATTGGCTGGAGGGTCTAGCAGGCCAGCTCTTAAGGCAGCAGCTGCAGCTAACTGGCTTCTCAATGCTCATGCCCAACATTGTGCCTGCTCTTGTGTTACCTTGTTCCTGCTGCTCCTGCCTTGCACCCAGTCTTGCCTCTGTCCTGCCCTTGCCTTGAACCCTTCTTTCCCTGCTACCCTGCTTACTCCAGTTCCTGACCTCTGGATTGAGCTGTGGCTCTGGCTTCTCACTACTGACTCTGGCTTGACCCCTTGCAATTTCCCAAACATTTTCCTCACAGGCAAGAGGCTGCCCGTGGATGCTGATACATGTGTGTTTATACTCTGTAACTAACAGCTGTATCATAAAGGATATCCTGAAGGGGGCTGATGGGCTGTGCAGCTGTGTGCAGGGTGTACAAACACATACAGATGTGTAGGAAGTGAATACAGCTTATTTAAAGGTGTGGCAGTGTCACACTAGCATACTGCAGAAGTGTCACACTGAAGTTTGTGGTGTGCACTTCTGCTGAAAGCAGGGGAAAACTCCTACATACCATTCTGGGTTAGTTTGGTGGAGCAGACGAGGGTGGAGATTTGGAAGCTGTCCCGGGAAGGTATGCCCATACCAGCCATGCCACCGCTCACTCGGAATGAGGAACCAGAAAGGGTCTTTGACTCTAACAGACTTCTCGTAAAAGGCAGATTCAGGTAAGAGCTGGCGTCCTCCAATTTCCTGATGTCACCCTAAAATCCAAAGTGTGTCATCAGAATGGGCAGGACATAAAAGATTCAACCTGTATGACTCAGCATTTTTTGATAAATTTGGTTGATAGCAGTAACTGTGTTGACGTAATATACTTAGACTTCATAAAAAGAAAAGGAGGACTTGTGGCACCTTAGAGACTAACAAATGTATTTGAGCATAAGCTTTCGTGAGCTACAGCTCACTTCATCGGATGCATTCAGTGGAAAATACAGTGGGGTGATTTATATACATAGAGAACATGAAACAATGTGTGTTACCATACACACTGT
Organism: Chelonia mydas; assembly: GCF_015237465.2. Taxonomy (NCBI): domain Eukaryota; kingdom Metazoa; phylum Chordata; order Testudines; family Cheloniidae; genus Chelonia; species Chelonia mydas. The sequence goes on along the minus strand of NC_057852.1, from coordinate 141,713,834 downwards.
AACGAGAGTGATCACTTAAGGTGAGCTATTACCAGCAGGAGAGCGGGGGGGGGGAGGGGGGGGAACCTTTTGTAGGGATAATCAAGGTGGGCCATTTCACTACAAAAGGTTTTTTTCCCTGGGTAAGGTAACGGGCAGTTCCAGAACAATCAGGAACTTGCTGGAACCAGTTAAGGCAGGCAGGCTAATTAGGACACCTGGAGCCAATTAAGAAGAAGCTGCTAGAATCAATTAAGGCAGGCTAATCAGTGCACCTGGTTTAAAAAGGACCTCCCTTCAGTCAGTGAGGGGTGCGCAAGGAGCTGAGTGAGAGGGTGTGCTGCTGGAGGACTGAGGAGTACAAATGCTATCTGGCATCAGGAGGACGGTCCTGTGGTGAGGATAAAGAAGGTGTAGGGAGGAGGCCATGGGGAAGTAGCCCAGGGAGTTGTAGCTGTCACACAGGTGTTACACAAAACACTGTAGACAGCTGTGATCCACAGGGCCCTGGGCTGGAACCCGGAGTAGAGGGCAGGCCTGGGTTCCTCCCATCGCCCCAACTCCCTGTTGGATACAGGAGGAGTTGACCTGCACTGTGTGTCCCACCAGAGGGGAAAGTCCCTGACCTATCCCCCGACCCACTAGGTGGACCAGCAGAGACTGTGGGGATTGTTCTCCTTCCTTTTCCTCATGCTGGCCAGTGATGAGATTAGCTGAATGAATGGCAGGTTTGAGCCACTAGCAAAGTGCTCAAACGGAGGGCTGCTGTGAATCTCTGAGGCAAGCAAATCTGCTAATAAGCGCGGGACCCACCAAGGCAGAGGAGGAACTTTATCACAGTTTCTTAATGTTTTAGGCTTAGACTTGTATGTTTTGTTTTATTTTGCTTGGTAACTTACTTTGTTCTGCCTCTTATTACTTGAAATCACTTAAATCCTACTTTTTATACTTAATAAGATCACTTTTGTTTATTAGTAAACCCAAAGTAAGTGATTAATACCTGTGGGAGCAAACAGCTGTGCATATCTCTTTATCAGTGTTATAGAGGGTGGACAATTTATGAGTTTACCTTGTATAAGCTTTATACAGAGTAAAATGGATGTATTTGGGGTTTGGATCCCATTGGGAACTGGGTGCTGGAGTTAGGTGACCTGCTGAACAGTTTTTGGTTAAAGTTTGCAGCTCTGGGGGCGTGGACCAGACCTGGGTCTGTGTTGCAGCAGGCTAGTGTGTCTGGCTCAACAAGGCAGGGTTCTGGAGTGCCAAGCTGGCAGGGAAAACAGGCTCAGAGGTAATCTCAACATGCCAGGTGACAGTCCCAAGGGGGTCTCTGTGACCAAACCCATCACAGTAATCATAAATAGGGAATTGTAATTGAGTGATGGTGTTTCTGGTGGAGCCATACACGGATATGTTATTGGTCTAATGCTATTTAATATCTTTATCAGTGATCTAGAAGCAAATATAAAATCATTGCTAGCAAAATTTGTAGATGAGACAAAAATTAGAGGAGTAGTAAATAATGATGGGGACTGGTCACCTATACAGGCTGACCTGGATAGTTTGATAAGGAAGTTCATTTTAAAAACATGAGTTTTAACATAGGCAAAGGCAAGGTCATACATCTAAAAACAAAGAATGTAGGTCACACTTATAAGATGGGGGAATGTGTCCTGGAATGCAGGTACTATTAAAAGGACTTATGGGTCATGGCAGAAAATAAATAAAACATGATCCTTGGGAGTGTAAGCAAAGGAATATCAAATAGGAGCAGAGAGTGGTATTAGTGAGGCCATTACTGGAGTTCTGGGTTCAGTTCTTGTGTCCACACTTCAAAAAAGGATGTTGAAAAATTGGAAAGGGTTCAGTAAAGAACCCTCGAATGACTCAAGTTCTGGAAAGCCTGCCGTCTAGTGAGAAGCATAAGAAGTTAGATATATTTAGTTTATCCAAATGAAGGTTAAGAGGCAACTAGATTACCATCTACAAGTGCCAGTGCAGGGAAGAAATTGTGATGGACATGGAGCCACTCTAATAATTTATGAATACTGTATGACCTATATTGGGTTTGTAACAAGGTGGGCTTCCCCTTTAAAGGCTAGAGGCCTGGGGCCATCCAGCCCTGTTTGATTATCATATCCAGCCAGGAAGGGGTCAGGTGATCCCTATAAACAAAGGAGTGCTCAGCTGGAGGACCATTGCAAGAGGGAGGTTTGCTCTTGTGACTGGCCCTGGAGTAGAGAGAGAGGGGAGAGCAGAGTGGACCAGAGCAAAAGGCCCCTGGGTCCTTGCAGCATGCATAGATTGTGAGTTTTGTACTGTTATTTTGAATTTTGTTTGAATTAACAAAATGGTGTCCTGGAAGAAGGGCCTGAAAGATTTAGGCATGGCAGTGAGTCCTTCGTGGTCTCAGGAGACAGGCCAGCAGCTTTCATGTGGTGGAGAATGCGAGCAGGCAATCAGCCCTTGGAACTGAGGGGGCATTGGCTCTGAAGGTTCTACCTTGACCTCCTGTGGAGTCTACTGAACTGGTTTGGACAAGCAGGGCCAAAAGTGGGGACTGAAAAGGACAAAGGAACAAAAAGAGATTCTCTCTTCCCAGAGGGGAGGTAGCTGCTGAGGTGCTGTTCAAACTCACACAGGCAGTCTAGGTCTGTCTAGGTTACCAGCAGGAGATGGTGAGCTGGTAGGTAAGACAGACATGCGCATAGACTGTTGTTTTAAAATCTTTTTCTCTAAATGCTTTACTCCTACTATTAAAATTAAACAATGCTTGGTTTCAGAAGGCTGTCTGGGTACTGTACTCACCACGGGTCAAACTCCCAAAGGGAAGAACTGCACCAGTGTGTATGCATGGTGGATGCACAGTGTGTATACACGGTGTAGCCCAAGGCCAGGTCTAAAAATGGGAGAATTGTATGAGTCCACCCCAGGAGAGGTAAAGGTAGGAGACCTGACAACTGAGGGGTTGCCCTCAGAGAGGCCGCGAAGGGGACAGAGGTGCAGTTAGAGCTGCAACAGGGACTGATTTCTGACAGCAGATAGCTCTTTAGTCTCACAGTATGAGGCAGAACAAGATCTCATGGTTGGAAGCTGAAGCTGGACAAATTCAGACTAAAATAAGGCACAAGTTTCAACGGTGATGGTAATTAACAGTTGGAACAATTAACCCGGGGACGTGGTGGATTCTCCATCACTTGGAGTTTCTAAATCAAGACTGGAAAGATCTGCTCTAGCGTGACAGAAGTTCTGTGCCTTATGCAGAGTTTACTGGGTGAAGGTCTGTGGCCTGCGTTACCCAGGAGGTCTGACTAGATGACCATAATGGTCCCTTTAGAGCTTAAAATCTATTAATCTAATCCACCCAAGGAAAAAATTGCCTGAAATACAGCCTCTCAATGGGAAGGAGAAATTGGGGAAGCAGGAACAGCCAAGGAAGACAGGGGCACGGCGCAGCAAATTAGACAGGAGTTTGCAATGACATGATATTGAAACCAGTGCAGCTTTGTGGTGCAGAGGCATCATGTCATGGAGCAGAAGCAGGGAGGCAACAGCCTTGCAGAGAATAACCTATATCATAGAAATGTAGGGCTGGAAGGGACCTCGAGAGTCAGCCCCATAGGCTGCGGCAGGAGCAAGTATACCTAGATAGGTGTTTGTCTAACCTGTTCTTTAAAACCTCCATCCTCCATTGGACACCTCTTCTAATGTTATCCTTATAGTTAGAAAGTTTTTCCTAATATCTAACCTAAATCTCCCTTGCTGCAGATTAAGTCAATTATTTTTGTCCTTCCTTCGGCAGACAGAGAGAACTGATCCCTGTCCTCTTTATAACAGCCCTTAATTTATCTGAAGGGAGAACTGGAGGTCCTGGTGATGTCAAGGAACTATGACGTGATCTGAATAACAGAGACTTGGTGGGATAACTCACATGACTGGAGTACTGTCATGGATGGTTATAAACTGTTCAGGAAGGACAGGCAGGGCAGAAAAGGTGGGGGAGTAGCACTGTATGTAAGGGAGCAGTATGACTGCTCAGAGCTCCGGTACGAAACTGTAGAAAAACCTGAGTGTCTCTGGATTAAGTTTAGAAGTGTGTGCAACAAGAGTGATGTAGTGGTGGGAGTCTGCTATAGACCACCGGACCAGGGGGATGAGGTAGATGAGGCTTTCTTCCGGCAGCTCACGGAAGCTACTAGATCGCACGCCCTGATTCTCATGGGTGACTTTAATTTTCCTGATATCTGCTGGGAGAGCAATACAGCGGTGCATAGACAATCCAGGAAGTTTTTGGAAAGCGTAGGGGACAATTTCCTGGCGCAAGTGCTAGAGGAGCCAACTAGGGGGGGCGCTTTTCTTGACCTGCTGCTCACAAACCGGGTAGAATTAGTGGGGGAAGCAAAAGTGGATGGGAATCTGGGAGGCAGTGACCATGAGTTGGTTGAGTTCAGGATCCTGACGCAGGGAAGAAAGGTAAGCAGCAGGATACGGACCCTGGACTTCAGGAAAGCAGACTTCGACTCCCTCAGGGAATGGATGGGTAGGATCCCCTGGGGGACTAACATGAAGGGGAAAGGAGTCCAGGAGAGCTGGCTGTATTTCAAGGAATCCCTGTTGAGGTTACAGGGACAAACCATCCCGATGAGTCGAAAGAATAGTAAATATGGCAGGCGACCAGCTTGGCTTAACGATGAAATCCTAGCGGATCTTAAACATAAAAAAGAAGCTTACAAGAAGTGGAAGGTTGGACATATGACCAGGGAAGAGTATAAAAATATTGCTCGGGCATGTAGGAATGATATCAGGAGGGCCAAATCGCACCTGGAGCTGCAGCTAGCAAGAGATGTCAAGAGTAACAAGAAGGGTTTCTTCAGGTATGTTGGCAACAAGAAGAAAGCCAAGGAAAGTGTGGGCCCCTTACTGAATGAGGGAGGCAACCTAGTGACAGAGGATGTGGAAAAAGCTAATGTACTCAATGCTTTTTTTGCCTCTGTCTTCACTAACAAGGTCAGCTCCCAGACTGCTGCGCTGGGCATCACAAAATGGGGAAGAGATGGCCAGCCCTCTGTGGAGATAGAGGTGGTTAGGGACTATTTAGAAAAGCTGGACGTGCACAAGTCCATGGGGCCGGACGAGTTGCATCCGAGAGTGCTGAAGGAATTGGTGGCTGTGATTGCAGAGCCATTGGCCATTATCTTTGAAAACTCGTGGCGAACGGGGGAAGTCCCGGATGACTGGAAAAAGGCTAATGTAGTGCCAATCTTTAAAAAAGGGAAGAAGGAGGATCCTGGGAACTACAGGCCGGTCAGCCTCACCTCAGTCCCTGGAAAAATCATGGAGCAGGTCCTCAAAGAATCAATCCTGAAGCACTTGCATGAGAGGAAAGTGATCAGGAACAGCCAGCATGGATTCACCAAGGGAAGGTCATGCCTGACTAATCTAATCGCCTTTTATGATGAGATTACTGGTTCTGTGGATGAAGGGAAAGCAGTGGATGTATTGTTTCTTGACTTTAGCAAAGCTTTTGACACGGTCTCCCACAGTATTCTTGTCAGCAAGTTAAGGAAGTATGGGCTGGATGAATGCACTATAAGGTGGGTAGAAAGTTGGCTAGATTGTCGGGCTCAACGGGTAGTGATCAATGGCTCCATGTCTAGTTGGCAGCCGGTGTCAAGTGGAGTGCCCCAGGGGTCGGTCCTGGGGCCGGTTTTGTTCAATATCTTCATAAATGATCTGGAGGATGGTGTGGATTGCACTCTCAGCAAATTTGCGGATGATACTAAACTGGGAGGAGTGGTAGATACGCTGGAGGGGAGGGATAGGATACAGAAGGACCTAGACAAATTGGAGGTTTGGGCCAAAAGAAATCTGATGAGGTTCAATAAGGATAAGTGCAGGGTCCTGCACTTAGGATGGAAGAATCCAATGCACCGCTACAGACTAGGGACCGAATGGCTAGGCAGCAGTTCTGTGGAAAAGGACCTAGGGGTGACAGTGGACGAGAAGCTGGATATGAGTCAGCAGTGTGCCCTTGTTGCCAAAAAGGCCAATGGCATTTTGGGATGTATAAGTAGGGGCATAGCGAGCAGATCGAGGGACGTGATCGTTCCCCTCTATTCGACATTGGTGAGGCCTCATCTGGAGTACTGTGTCCAGTTTTGGGCCCCACACTACAAGAAGGATGTGGATAAATTGGAGAGAGTCCAGCGAAGGGCAACAAAAATGATTAGGGGTCTAGAGCACATGACTTATGAGGAGAGGCTGAGGGAGCTGGGATTGTTTAGTCTGCAGAAGAGAAGAATGAGGGGGGATTTGATAGCTGCTTTCAACTACCTGAAAGGGGGTTCCAAAGAGGATGGCTCTAGACTGTTCTCAATGGTAGCAGATGACAGAACGAGGAGTAATGGTCTCAAGTTGCAGTGGGGGAGGTTTAGATTGGATATTAGGAAAAACTTTTTCACTAAGAGGGTGGTGAAACACTGGAATGCGTTACCTAGGGAGGTGGTAGAATCTCCTTCCTTAGAGGTTTTTAAGGTCAGGCTTGACAAAGCCCTGGCTGGGATGATTTAACTGGGACTTGGTCCTGCTTCGAGCAGGGGGTTGGACTAGATGACCTTCTGAGGTCCCTCCCAACTCTGATATTCTATGAAGACTGTGATCAGGTCCCCCCTCAGGCTTCGTTTTTCAACACTAAACATGCCTGGTTTTTTTCAACCTTTCCTCGTCGGTCAGGTTTCCTGAATCTTTTATCATTTTTGTTGCTCTCCTTTGGACTTTCTCCAATTTGTCTACATCTTTCTTAAAGTGTGGCATCTGGAATTGGACACAGTACTCCTGCTGAAGCCTCACTCGTGCCAAGTAGAGCAAAACAATTACCTCCAGTGTCTTACATACAAACACCCCTGTTAATACACCCCAGAATGATATTAGCCTTTTTCACAACTGCATTACATTGTTGACATATATTCAATTTTTGATCCACTATAACCCCCAGATCTTTTTCAGCAGTACTACAGCTTAGCCAGTTATTCCCCATTTTGTAGCTGTGCCTTTAATTTTTCCTTAAGTGTACTACTTTGTACTTGTCTTTACCAAATTTCATCTTGTATATTTCAGCCCCATTCTCCAATTTTAAGTCATTTTGAATTCTAACCCTGTACTCTGAAGTGCTTGCAACCCCTCCCAGCTTCATGTCATTTGCAAATTTTATAAGCACACTCTCCACTCCATTATCCAAGTCACCGATGAAAATATTGACTCATAACAGACCCATCATAGGCCCCTCTGGAACCCGACTATACATCTCCCCACTTTACAGTGAACCATTGATAACTGCTCTTCGTGCATCGTCTTTCAACCAGTTTTGCACACACCTTACAGTAATTTAATCTAGACCACACTTCCCTAATTTGCTTATGAGAATATCAAGCCTTACTGAAATCAAGTACATCAAATCTACTGCTTCCCCCGCATCCATTAGGCCAATAATCCTGTCAAAGAAGGGAAAGAACGGTTACTCACCTTCTTGTAACTGTTGTTCTTCAAGATGTGTTGTTCACATCCATTCCAATCAGGTGTGCGCGCACTGTGTGCATGGTTGCCGGAAAGTTTTTCCCCCAGCAGCTCCCGTTAGGTCAGCTATGGAGCCCCCTGGAGTGGCGCCTTCTTGGTGCTCAATATATGACCCTGCTGGCCCGACCTCCCTTTCAGTTCCTACTTGCCGGCTACTCCAACAGAGGGGACGGAGGGTGGGCTGTGGAATGGACGTGAATAACACAGCTCAAAAAACAAGTTACAAGAAGGTGAGTAACCGTTTTCTTCTTTTTCGAGTGCTTGTTCACATCAATTCCAACCAGGTGACTCCCAAAGAGGTGCGCACCTGGCCCTGTGGTGATGAGGGCTGGGATGGCTTACACCTGTCATTCCTACCTCGCCGTCTAGAAAAGTCTTGTCTCGGGTAAGGTGGTTAGGAAGTTGAGGGGGTTGAGGCTTAAAATGTTTCCACCTCATAGCTTGGGTGTGCATCCCCAGTGACTTCAGTGTCGCCCTTGAATCCTTTAGGCTGTGTAGCCTGGAGTCTGTTTTCTCCACGAATAATCCTGCCCCATCAAAGGGCAGGTCCTGTAGGGTCTGTTGGACCTTGAGTGGGGTAGACCCAAAACTTGAAGCCATGAGGTCCTCCTCATGGCTATGCTGCAGGACAAGGTACGCGCCTGTAAAGAGGTCCGTGCCACTGCCTTGCCCTCCTTCACAATGGCCCCAAACTCGTCCCTGGACTCCGATGGGATTAGCTCCTTAAATTTGAGCATGGAGTTCCATGAGTTAAAATTATATCGGCTCAAGACTGCCTGCTGGTTAGCAATCCTGAGTGGTAGGTCCCCCTGGAGTAGACCATTCTACTAAAAAGGTCAAGTTTTTTAGAGCCCTTGGACTTAGGCATGGGCCCCTGCTGCCCCTGCCTTTCATGTTCATTAACCGCAGACACCACTAAGGAGCAGGGCTGCAGGTGGGTGTACAAATACTCGTAACCCTTGGAGGGAGCAAAGTATTTGCGTTCCACCCCTTTGGCTGTCGGGGGGATAGAGGCCGGGGTCTGCCATACAGTTTTAGTGTTGTTTTGAATGGTCTTAATGAGTGGCAGTGCCACTCGGGATGGACCCTCTGAGGCCAAAATGTCCACCATTGGGTCCTCCTGTTCCACCACCTCCTCGGTTTGTAAGCCCATATTGCACACCACCCTGCGGAGCAGGTCCTGGTGGGCGTGACTATCTATGGGTGGCAGTCTTGAGACCGAAGTTCCCACTACTGCCTTGTCTGGGGAGGAGGACAAGGATGCAGGTAGGGGAACCAGGTCATCCTGGCCTGTTAGTCCATGGGGACCTTCTGACTAACCTGCTGCTCCAGGTCAGTGACCACTGGTTCCACCGAAGGGGCGGGGATCTGTGCCAGTGAAGGTCCTGTAGCTGGAGTCTCTTCCGCACCTTTGGGCATGGGGCGGCTGGCCGAGGCAGTCAGCACCCAGGACTCGGATGCTACAGACTGGAAGCCCTTGGATAAGGTACCCTGGGACTGGTGATATGCCCAGGGGGTCCAAAAAGGCCATTGCGCCGGTCCTTGCCAATGAGGCAGCCATGGCATTGAACCTGCAACAGGCCGTCGATGCGCTGACCAGTGCTGGCTCCATTGTGAGTATCTAGACCCCACGTCTGATTCTGAAAACGAGGACTGGGATCTGGAAGGCCATGGCAGTGCCAATCAGAGTAGGCCGGGTGAGCGGTGCCGCGAGGAAGGGGAACGGTGCTGGGATCCGGAGCAGTGCCAAGACCTTGATCGATACTGAGCGGATCAGCGGCACGATGATGATCGGTGTGAGGAGCGGGACCTCCGATGATCCAGAGACCGGTGCCGCGAGTATGACCGGTGCAGCAAGTTTGACCAGTGCCATGAGCAAGAGCAGTGCCTGGACACCGAGCAGTGCTAGGACTCGGAGTGGTGTTGGGAATCAGGCTGGTTCCCCCTTTCCAGTGCCGATGATCGGTGACCTAGAGACGCAGGCAGGTTCTTCATCGGCTTGCCACGGGACGGTACCGCCCCCGGAAGCGCCGAGGGCTTGTCGCAGAGAGTTGAGGACTGCGGTGCCATCATGGCAATGAGGTCCCATGCAGCCTCAAAGGTGTCCAGGGTAGACGGTAGCCCCATCTCTTCCACCACATGGATTGGGGAGTCCAACGGCCCCAGGCTCAACGGTACTCCTTGAGGGTCTGAAGTTCCTGGTGCCGACTCCACGGGTCTTGGGGCTGGGTACTCCTCTCTGGGACATGCCCCATTGGCTGAGACCACAGGGGTGGGGTTCATAGAAGATCCGCCTCTATCCTGCTTGGCGTGCCTCTCTGTGGCACTGGAGAGTGGAACCGGTGCCGGGCAGTTCCCACAGTCTTAGGCACAGGGGATCAGCGGTGCCGCAAGTCTCTGTGCTTGGAGACCTTCCGCAATGCTGATTCTGCCACCAATGCAGGCGCACTCCGCACCAAGGAGCTCAGCGCTAGGTCCTGCTGTGCTGAGGTGGACTGCCGTTTAAGAGCCACTTCCATAAGGAGCTGTTTCAATCTGAAGTCCCGCTCCTTTTTGGTCCTGGGTTGAAAAACCCTTACAAATCCTGCACCTATTGGCGTGGTGAGCCTCCCCCAGACACTTTAAAAAGCATCGTGGGGGTCTCCTGTTGGCATGGGCTTATTGCAGGACTTGCAGGGCTTGAACCCTGGGGACTAAGGCATGTCATGAGACCCCAAGGGGAAAAAAGTCAGGGTGGAGGGGGAACCCCCCACTCCCAACAGAACTACTACTAAATAATAAACAAGAAAATATAGTGTCCATCTATAAAAAGGGAAATAAGGACAAGCCAGGAAATTACAGATCAGTCAGCTTAACTTCTGTACCAGGAAAGATAATGGAGCAAATAATTAAGCAATCAATTTCATAGAATCTCAGGGTTGGAAGGGACCTTAGGAGGTCATCTAGTCCAACCCCCTGCTCAAAGCAGGACCAATCCCCAATTTTTGCCCCAGATCCCTAAATAGCCCCCTCAAGGATTGAACTCACAACTTTGGGTTTAGCAGGCCAATGCTCAAACCACTGAGCTATCCCTTGTCCCCTGGCTATTTGGACTCTCTCCTCAGACCCTATGCTACCAGCACTCGGAGCTATCTTTGAGACACCACCAACTTCCTGAGGAAACTACAATGCATTGGTGATCTTCCTGGAAACACCATCCTGGCCACCATGGATGTAGAAGCTCTTTACACCAATATTCCACAAGAGGAGACTACAAGCCTTCAGGAACAGTATCCTTGATGAAGCCACGGCACACGGGGTGGCTGAGCTTTGTGACTTTGTCCTCATCCACAACCATATCAGATTTGAGGATAACTTATATTTTCAAGTCAGCAACACTGCTATGGGTACCTGCATAGCCCCACAGTATGCCAACATTTTTATGGCTGACTTAGAACGACGCTTCCTCAGCTCTGATCCCCTAGCGCCCCTCCTCTACTTACGCTACATTGATGACATCTTCAATATGAACCCACGGGAAGGAGGCCCTTGAGGAATTCCACCATGATTTCAACAATTTCCACCCCATCAACCTTAGCCTGGACCAGTCCACACAAGAGATCCACTTCCTGGACACTACAGTGCAAATAAGTGATGGTCACATAAACACCACCCTATACTACAAACCTACTGACCGCTATACTTATCTACATGCCTCCAGCTTCCATCTAGGACACATCACATGATCCATTAGCTTCAGCCAAGGCCTAAGATACAACCAAATTTACTCCAATCCCTCAGACAAACACCTACAAGATCTTTATCAAGCATTCCTAAAACTACAAAACCCACCTGGGGAAGTGAGGAAACAGATTGACAGAATGAGACGGGTACCCAGGAGTCACCTACTACAGGACAGGCCCAACAAGGAAAACAGAACACCACTGGCCATCATGTACAGCCCCCAGCTAAAACCTCTCCAGCACATTATCAACGATCTACAGCCTATCCTGGAAAACGATCCCTCGCTCTCACAGACCTTGGGAGGCAGGCCAGTCCTTGCTTAAAGACAGCCCCCCCCCCAACCTGAAGAAAATACTCGCCAGCAACTACATACCACATCACAGAAACACTAGCCCTGGAACCCATCCCTGTAATAAACCCCGTTGCCTACTCTGTCCCCATATCTACTCTAGCAACACCATCAGAGGACCCAACCACATGAGCCACACCACCAGGGGCTCATTCACCTGCACATCTACTAATGTGATATATGCCATAATGTGCCAGCAATGCCCCTCTGCCAGGTGCATTGGCCAAACCGGACAGTCTCTACATAAAAGAATAAATGGACACAAATCAGACATCAGGAATGGTAACATACAAAAGCCGGTAGGAGAACACTTCAATCTCCCTGGACATTCAATAACAGGTTTAAAAGTAGCCATCCTTCAACAAAAAAAACTTCAAAAACAGACTTCAAAGAGAAACTGCAGAGCTAGAATTCATTTGCAAATGTAACACCATTAATTTGGGCTTGAATTTGCACACATCTAGAAGATAATAAGGTGATAAGTAACAGCCAGCACGGATTTGTCAAGAACAAATCATGTCAAATCAACCTGATAGCTGTCTTTGACAGGTTAACAAGCCTTGTGGATAGGGGGGGAAGCATAGAGGTGGTATATCTTGACTTTATTAAAGCTTTTGATACTGTCTCACATGACCTTCTCATAAACAAACTAGGGAAATGCAACCTAGATGGAGATACTATAAGGTGGTTGGAAAACTGTTCCCAGAGAGTAATCAGTCGTTGACAGTCATGCCGGAAGAGCATAATGAGTGGGGTCCCGCAGAGATCAGTTCTGGGTCAGGTTCTATTCAATATCTTCATCAATTATTTAGATGATGGCATACAGAGTACACTTATGAAGTATGCAATGATACCAAGCTGGCAGGGGTTCCAAGTGCTTTGGAGGACAGGATTAAAATTCAAAATGATCTGGACAAACTGGAGAAATGGTCTGAAGTAAATAGGATGAAATTCAATAAGGACTAATGCAAAGTACTCCATTTAAGAAGGAACAATCAGTTGCACACATACAAAATGGGAAATGACTGCCTAGGAAGGAGTACTGCAGAAAGGGATCCGGGGGCCATAGTGGACCACAAGCTAAATATGAATCAACAGTGTAATGCTGTTGCAAAAAAAAGTGAACATCATTCTGGGATGTATTAGCAGGAGAGTTGTAAGCAAGACACGAGAAAAAACGGTTACCCACCTCTTGTTCTTCGAGATATGTTGTTCATGTCCATTCCAATAGATGTGTGCGCGCGCTGCGTGCATAATCGTTGGAAGGTTTTTCCCCTAGCGGTACCCGTCGGGTCAGCTATGGAGCCCCCTGGAGTGGTACCTTCTTGGCAGTATATATAGGTCCCTGCCGACCCGCTGCTTACTCAGTTCCTTCTTGCCGGAATATTCTAACAGAGGGGAGGCAGGTGGGAGTTGGAATGGACATGAGCAATACATCTTGAAGAACAATTACAAGAAGTAGGTAACCGTTTTTTCTTCTTCGAGTGATTGCTCATGTGCATTCCAATAGGTGACTCGCAAGCAGTTTCCACGGAGGCAGGGTCGGAGTTCACCTGGTTGCTGAATGCAGGACTGCCCTGTCAAAGGCTGCATCATCCCTTGCCTATTGGGTGATGGGGTAGTGCGATGAGAATGTGTGGCTGGAAGACCACATTGCTGCCTTGCACATATCCTGGATAGGGACCTGTGTAAGGAATGCTGCGGACAAATCCTGTGCTCTTGTGGAGTGTGCTGTTAGCGGAGGGGCTGGAATCTTAGCTAGGTCGTAGCACGTTCTGATGCAGGATGTGATCCATGATGAAATGCGCTGGGACAAGATGGGAAGCGCTTTCATTCTCTCTACAATTGCAATAAAAAGCTGTGGTGACTTACAAAATGGCTTTGTGCACTCAATGTAGAATGCTAGGGCACGCCTGACGTCCAGAGAATGGAGCATTTGCTCCCTATTACTGGCATGTGGCTTAGGGAAGAACACAGGTAAAAATATGTCCTGGTTCACATGAAACTGGGAGACTACCTTTGGTAGAAACACAGGGTAAAGGCATAGCTGCACCTTGTCTTTATACAAGATCATATAGGGAGGCTCGGAAGTCAGCACTTTGAGCTCGGAGACCCTTCTAGCCGAGGTTATGGCCACCAGAAAGGCCATCTTCCAGGAAAGGTAGGACAGATGGCAGGTTGCCATGGGCTCAAAAGGGAGCCTCATGAGCATGGACAGAACCAGGTTGAGGTCCCACTGGGGAACGGGCTGCCACACCTGGGGATAAAGCCTGTCCAAACTCTTCAGAAATCCCATGGTGGGCCGGTTTCTCAAGACTGATCTACCCACTGGCCCCCGGGTAGAAGGCCGAAATGGCAGCCAGGTGCACTCTGATAGATGATATTGCCAACCCCTGCTGCTTGAGGTACAGTAGGTAGCCCAAAACAAGGGGAACTGATGCGTGCTGTGGAGGGCTGCCCATCTGCAGAGACCAAATGGAAAACCGCCTCCACTTTGCCAGGTACGTGGCACGAGTGGAGGGTTTCCTACTTCCTGGCAGAACTTCCCTGAGTCCGAACACTGAAGCTTGAGTGGGTTCAACCATGGAGTTTCCACGCTGCGAAGTGGAGGGACTCCAGATTGGGGTGTTGTAGATGGCCATGGTCCTGTGTGATGAGGGTCAGGCACATGGGAACAGCTACTGGTCTGTCCAACAGTGTTCAACAGCATGCTGAACTGGTGCTGGCGGGGCCACATTGGCACTATAAGGATCAAGGAAGCCCTGTCCTGGAGAGCCTTGAGGAGGACTTTATGTATGAGCGGGAAGGGCGGGAACGCATACAGCAGGTGACCCATCCATGAAAGGTGAAAGGCATCCGCGATGGAGCCTGGGCTGTAGCTCAGAAATGAGCAGAACCACTGGCACTTCCTGTTGCTCCGCGTCGTGAACAGGTCTATGTGGGGATTTTCCACCTTTGGAAAATCAAGTGCGTGATGTCCGGCCTGAGGAAGCATTCATGATCGTGAAACAAGTGGCTGAGGCAGTCAGCTAGCTTGTTTTGCGCTCCCGGAAGATATGACGCCTCTAGGTGTATTGAGTGGGCAATGCAAAAGTTGCACAGCCTGAGGGCTTCCTGACACAGGGGAGAGGAGCGAGCACCACTCTGTTTGTTTATATAGAACAACACTGTGTTGTTGTCTTTCAACACCGACACATATGTGCCCTGCAGGCAGGCCTGGAACGCTTGGCATGCCAGACAAACCACCCTCAGCTCCCTTATGTTGATATTCAGCCATAGTTCTGCGTGGGACCATAGGCCTTGGGTTCTGATATTGCCCAGGTGCGCTCCCCAACCAAGCGCCGAGGCATCCGTGACCAGTGATAGCGTAGGTTGGGATCTGGCAAAGGGTACTCCCGCACAGACCACTTGTGGCTGCAGCCACCATTGGAGAGACTCGAGAATGTGAGGGGGGAGGGTGACTAATCTGTCCAGTGGGTCCCTGCTGAGCCTGTGTACCTGCAGCAACCACTCCTGGAGAGGCTGAAGGCACAATCTGGCATACTGGACCATTTATGTGTAGGTCGCCATATGCCCTAGCGGTTTCATGCAATTTCTGGCTATCGTTGTGGGGAATCGATAATGTAGGAGGAGAGGTAGATATGCTGGAGGGTAGGGATAGGATACAGAGGGACCTAGACAAATCAGAGGATTGGGCCAAAAGAAATCTGATGAGGTTCAACAAGGACAAGTGCAGAGTCCTGCACTTAGGACGGAAGAATCCCATGCACTGCTACAGGCTAGGGACTGAGTGGCTCGGCAGCAGTTCCGCAGAAAAGAACCTAGGGGTTACAGTGGACGAGAAGCTGGGTATGAGTCAACAGTGTGCCCTTGTTGCCAAGAAAGCCAATGGCATTTTGGGTTGTATAAGTAGGGGCATTGCCAGCAGATCGAGGGACGTGATCATTCCCCTCTATTCGACATTGGTGAGGCCTCATCTGGAGTACTGTGTCCAGTTTTGGGCCCCACACTACAAGAAGGATGTGGAAAAATTGGAAAACGTCCAGCGGAGGGCAACAAAAATGATTAGGGGACTGGAACACATGACTTATGAGGAGAGGCTGAGGGAACTGGGATTGTTTAGTCTGTGGAAGAGAAGAATGAGGGGGGATTTGATAGCTGCTTTCAACTACCTGAAAGGGGGTTCCAAAGGGGATGGATCTTGTTAGGATATAGATATTCAGGCCTGTCTGTAAAGGCCTGTACTCTAAGAATTTAGGTGTATTCTTATCACTTGGCTAGTTATAGAGGTATAAAAGAAAGAATCAAAATCACTGTCTGCCAGTGTAAGGTCCTTCTCTTACTGTGACAGTCTGAGGCCCTGTTCTTAGGCTAAGGCCTTTGGCTAAGCAGCAGAGGCTGCCATAAGCTGGGAAGCGATCGGTCACCTCCTCACATTCCAAACTAGTCACATTTGAAATAAGGTACTATTGGGCTGTTAGGAATACAGTCCTGTCCTGATAATGCCTATCGCCTCCAGAGAAAGGGAAGTGCTTAGAAGATGTAAAAGGAAACTTAGTTTGATAGCATCCTGTCTGGCAAGAACTCACTTATCCATAGCTGGGATGTGAAATCCTCATTTCTGTGTTTGTTCTATCACTGTAGTCCCCATTTCCACATTGTTTGTCTGTATAATCTCTGTCTGGTTCTGTGATTGTTCCTATCTGCTGTATAATTAATTTTGCTGGGTGTAAACTAACTAAGGTGGTGGGATATAATTGGTTACATAATCATGTTACAATATGTTAGGATTGGTTAGTTAAATTTCAGGAAAATGATTGGTTAAGGTATAGCTAAGCAGAACTCAAGTTTTACTATATAGTCTGCAGTCAGTTGGGAAGTGTGTGAGTGTGTGGGAATGGGGGTGGGGAAATTGGAATCATGTTTGGCTAAGGGCAGGAATGGGAACAGGGACACAGGTGTAAGGCTCTGTGGTGTCAGACCTGGGAAGGGGGACACTAAGGAAGGAAACTGGAATCATGCTTGCTGGAAGTTCACCCCAATAAACATCAAATTGTTTGCACCTTTGGACTTCGGGTATTGTTGCTCTCTGTTCATGCGAGAAGGACCAGGGAAGTAAGTGGGTGAAGGAATAAGCCCCCTAACAGATCTAGGTTTCAGAATAACAGCCGTGTTAGTCTGTATTCACAAAAAGAAAAGGAGTACTTGTGGCACCTTAGAGACTAACCAATTTATTTGAGCATAAGCTTTCATGAGCTACAGCTCACTTCATCCGATGCTGAGCTGTAGCTCACGAAAGCTTATGCTCAAATAAATTGGTTAGTCTCTAAGGTGCCACAAGTACTCCTTTTCTAACAGATCTAGACTGTTCTCAGTGGTGGCAGATGACAGAAAGAGGAGTAATGGTCTCAAGTTGCAGTGGGGGAGGTCTAGGTTGGATATTAGGAAACACTATTTCACTAGGAGGGTGGTGAAGCACTGGAATGGGTTACCAAGGGAGGTGGTGGAATCTCCATCTTTAGAGGTTTTTACGGTCAGGCTTGACAAAGCCCTGGCTGGGATGATTTAGTTGGGGATTGATCCTGCTTTGAGCAGAGGGTTGGACTAGATGACCTCCTGAGGTCCCTTCCAACCCTGATATTCTAGGATTCTATGAATCTATGAATGTTCCTGAGTGCTTGGAAGTGTGGCTCGGGGAGGAACACATTGGCTTGCATGGAGTCCAAGAGAGCCCCTATGAATTCTATTCTCTGCGTTAGGGATACTGTGGATTTTAGTACGGTCAGTACAAGGCCCAGCCTGAGGAAGGTGGCACGAGCCAGAGACACATGCTCCGCAGCCTGTGCTTGCAACTTGGTCTTGATGAGCCAGTCATCCAGGTACGAGAAAACTTGGACCTGACGTTTGCAGGGGAAGGCTGCCACGACCACCATACACTTGGTGAATACCTGCGGGGCCGCCAAAAGCCCAAACGGGAGCACCCTGAACTGGTAGTGCTGGCCGCTGACCACAAAGCGAAGAAACCTTCTGTGTGCCAGGATAATGGAGATACGAAAGTACGGATCTTTCAAGTAGAGGGTGGCGTACCAGTCCCCTGGATCCAGGGAAGCAATGATGGAGGCCAGGGAGAGCATGCAAAACTTCCCTTTCCTTATGAACGTGATGAGATCTCGCAGATCCAGGATAGGCCGGAGCCCATCCTTGGCCTTGGGGATGAGGAAATAGCGGGAATAGAACCCCTTGCCCCATAACTCCTGAGGAATCTCCTCTATTGCTCCAAGAGCGAGGAGCAATTGCACCTCCTGCAGAAGGAGTTGTTCACGAGAAGGGCCCCTGAAGAGGGACGGGGAAGGAGGGTGGGAGGGAACCGTGCTAAAGACCCAGCGATCTGACATGATCTGGGACCAAGCACAGTGGAAGCAGGAGAGTCGATTCACAAAGGGGGGATAAGGATCAGAGTTAGATACTGATGCTCTGTCCTCGGGCACATCTTCAAAAGTTTGGCTTCGGGCCTGGGAGATGTTTGGAAGATCCCTGGCCTTGGCCTGAGGTGGACTGTTATGGGCGCCTCCTATTATTCCTGCCCTGTCTCCTGAAGGAGTCTCGCCTCGGGGACACGGAGTAGAAGTGCGACGGGGCTGAGGCTTAAATGGCTTTCTTTGGGGTGCAGGGGTGTGGATCCCCAAAGACCCTAGAGTCACCCATGAGTCCTTAAGACTGTGCAAGCGAGAGTCCAAATTTTGGGCAAATAAGCCTGCACAGTCAAAGGGCAGGTCCTGGATAGTCTTCTGGACCTCTGGTTGTATCCGACTCCTCTGTGACCTCCTCCGCCTGGAGGTTTAGGTTTAGAGCCACCCTTCTAAGAAGGTCCTGGTGTCCCCTGGCATCCATTGCTGGGGGGGGGGTTGCCCACCACTGCCTCTTCCAAAGAGGAGGAGGAGGAAAAGGCCCGTGGGAACAGGTCTTCCTAAAGGCTGGGTGGGGTGTGTCAGTCCCTCCCGTGATGCACAATTGGCTCCAGTACAATTGGTGGTGCTGGTTTGGGTGCTGCACCTGAGTGTGAAGACCCAGAATCCTTGTCCCGTGCAGGGTTCTCCGGAGTCCTGGGGGTGTGCCACGCCACCGACATTGCTGGGGGGGGCGGGCACAGGGTGCAGACGCCACCAATGCGGCCCTGGAGCCCTGAGCCTGATGATAGGCCCAAGGAGTCCAAAAGGGCCTTTGTACTGGGTCCTGCCATTGAGGTGGCCAAGATACCGCCAGTGCCAATCAGTCCACGACTCTGCAGTGCCAGAACCGGTGCCGGGATCATGAGAGGTACCAGCTGTGTCAGGAGACTCAGCCTCCATCTCGGAAGAGTACTCTGAGCCCGACCATCGGAGGGCAGAGCCCGACTGTGCCAGGGAGCAGAACCGGGGTGATGGGGAGCGGCGCCGTAATATCATGGGCCATGAAGGCGCCACTCCAGGGGGCTCCATAGTCAACCCGATGGGACCTGCTGGGGGAAAAACTTTCCAGCAACTGCGCACGTGGTGCGCGCACACCTGATTGGAATTGACGTGAACAAGCATTCAAAGAAGAACTGGGTTGGTTTGGTATGATTTGTTCTTATTAAATCCATGTTGGTAGCTACTTATAACGCTGTTATCCTCTAGGACAGTGCTTACTTATTGATCAATATTTTTTCCAGTATCATTCCAGTTATATGAATATTCATATGGTAATAGGTTTCAGAGTAACAGCCGTGTTAGTCTGTATTCGTAAAAAGAAAAGGAGTACTTGTGGCACCTTAGAGACTAACCAGTTTATTTGAGCATGAGCTTTTGAAGTGAGCTGTAGCTCACGAAAGCTCATGCTCAAATAAACTGGTTAGTCTCTAAGGTGCCACAAGTACTCCTTTTCTTTTTACATATGGTAATAGTCCCTCTACATGGCTCTGCTCTATTTATTTATTATTTGTATTGCAGTAGTATCTAGGAGCCTCAATCAGGGATCAAAGCCCTGTTGTGCAAGAAACAGAACACAGTGAGGTTCAGTTATGGGCACACTGCATTTCCAGAAAAATACCAAAAAGTATATCAGAAAAGAAAGAAAAGTGATCACGGATAAGAGGGGCTGTATTATGCACAGAGATTAAGGGCACCATAACACGGTGAATAAACTTCACACCAACACAGAAAGGGATAAGGAGCTACTTTGGGCTGGAGTTGCCCCACACCACCGCACCTGCAAGACATGCCACGAATGGAGGAGGGGCTTAAAAGGAGGAAGTGCCACTCAGTGGTGGGCAGTCCTGGGAAGGGAGCAGGTTGTAGAGCCTCCCCAGCTCCCATGAAGAGGCCCATGGGAAGGGTGACAGATCCACCATTGGAAACATTTATAACTAGACTGGATGAAGCACTAGAAAATATAGGGAATGATCCTGAGCTGATCTCTGGAGCACAGGCTAAATGGCACCTTTAGGGTTTCCCATCTCTGATTAATACCAGCACAGTGAAAGGAGGGAAGCAAAGACAGAGAACATAATAACAACCATATTAGGTCAGACCAAGGTCCATCTAGCCCAGTATCCTGTCTTACAACAGTGGCCAGTGCCAGGTGCTTCAGAGGGAACAAACATAGCAGGACAATGATTGAGTGATCCATCCCCTGTCATCCTGTCCCAGCTTCTGTCAGTCAGACATTTAGGGACACCTGGATCATGCAGTTGCGTCCCTGACCATCTTGGCGAATAGCCATTGATGGACCTATCCTCCATGAATTTATCTAATTTTTTTAATGCAGTTAAAATTTTGACAATGAGGTCCACAGGTTGACTTTGCATTGCATAAAGAAGTACTTCCTTATGTTTGTTTTAAACCTGCTGCCTATTAATTTCATTAGGTGACCCCTTGTTCTTGTGTTGTGTTATGTAAAGGGGTAAATAACACTTCCTTATTCACTTTCTCCACGCCATTCAGGATTTTATAGACCTCTATCATATCCCCCCTTAGTCATCTCTCTTCTAAGATGAAAAGTTCCAGTCTTTTTAATCTCTCCTCATATGGAAGCTGTTCCATATCCCTCATCATTTTTGTTGTCCTTCTTTGTACCTTTTCCAATTCTAACATATCTTTTTTGAGGTAGAGCAACCAGAACTGCAGGTAGTATTCAAGGTGTGGGCATGCCATGTAATTTTATACTGCCATGATGATATTTTCTGTCTTATTATCTATCCCTTTCCTGATGGTTCCTAACATTGTTACTTTTTTTGACTGCTGCTGCACATTGACTGGATATTTTCAGAAAACTATTCACGATGACTCCAAGATCTTTCTTGAGGGGTAACAGCTAATTTAAACCCCATAATTTTTTATGCATAGTTGGGATCACTTTTTCCAGTGTGCATTACTTTGCACTTATCAACACTGAATATCATCTGCCATTTTGTTGTCCAGTCAACCAATTTTGTGAGTCCCTTTGTAACTCTTCACAATCAGCTTTGGACTTAACTATCTTGAGTAATATTGTATCATCTTTAATCTTTGCCACCACACTGTTCACTCCCTTTTCCAGATCATATAATAAGTTGAAGGGCACAGGTCCCAATTCAGATCCTTGGAAGACCCCAGTATCTTTCCATTGTGAAAAAAGACCATTTATTCCTATCCTTTGTTTCCTATCTTTTAACCAGTTACCAATCCATGAGAGGACCTTCCCTCTTATCCCATGACTGCTTACTTTGTTTAAGAGCCTTTGTTGAGGGACCTTGACAAAGTCTTTCTGAAAGTCCAAGTACACTATATCCACTGGATCACCTTTATCCACATGCTTGTTGACCCCTCTCAAATAATTCTAATAGATTGGTGAGGCACGATTTCCCTTTACAAAAGCCATGTTGATTCTTCCCCAGCATAGTGTGTTTTTCTATAAGTCTGATAATTTTATTCTTTTCTATAGAGGAAAGGTATGTTATTCATAGAATCCTTTTATACAGACCTTAATTAGGTGGCCCTCAATTCCTACAGCAGAGCAAAACTGAATTATTGTGCACGCTCCCAGAACGCTGTGCTAACTCGATATCCTCAACTGCTGTGGCAGAGAAGTGCTGAATTATGCAGCCAAATTAACTAATTTCTTAATCAAAACCCTTCATTTCTATTGAAGGCAACCCAAAAATACGCCAGAAAATGAAGCTATAACTTATAGACATGACTGCTCTGCATCGTAGCAGAAGGACTGCAATCGGCATGTACAGGGCCACTGCAAAAGAGCAAAATGGAGGTTGGAGAAAGCAGAGAAAATGGAAAACAGCTGGGGGGAAATGGAGCCTTAGAGGATCAGAGGGTAGAAGGGACAATGGGAAGTCCTGGGAAGCATCTGGAAGGGCTGTGTTAGGGGGGCAGTGAGTACCTGCTGCCGACAGACTAAAAGACTTGCACACACAAAGAGTAGACTCCCTAAGCTCCCATGCCCGGCATAAATAGTCCAGAGGGAGAACATGCATCTTCTTTGTGGTCTCCTTTATTCTGAACAAATAGATTTGCCTGGGCCCACCAATACCTTATATAGAATGAGGTCATGTTCACCGTCATGCAGGGTTGTACCATCAGGTCTCATCAGCTTCACAAAGGCCATGGAGAAAATTCTTTCACTTTTGTCCTTAGCTAGGAGACACAAAACCACAAAGTCAGGGGACGTCTATTCAGGGAGAACAAATGATTATTTACTGTAACTGTGTTTCTTCAAATGTGATGCAGATGTGTGTTCCAGTTAGGTGTGCGCATGCAAGGCAAGCCTTAGGGGTGGGTGACCTGGGCAACTGCCCAGGGTGCTATGGTGAGGGGGGCATCGTGGGACTCAGGCCAGGAGGGGAGCTCTGGGCTGGGTTCTGGATGGAAGTGCCCCACCCTAGCTGTGACATGGGGCTACCCCTTGGGGATTTCCCCATTCTGCCTACACAGATATAACCCCACACAGAGGGGCCTGAGAGGGACTCCCTGTCTACCCCCAACCCCCATACACAGAGGGGGTGGTTGGAAGGGCACCCCCCACAATCATGAGAAGGAGGGACTAGCTCACATACACAGAGGGTGTTTGTTGGTGTGCATCCCCCAACATACAAGGAGCTTTATGCCTTCCAGAATCAGGAATTGGCTTTAAATACAAAATTGTTTAAAATAAATAAAAAGTGGGGTCCTTAATTGGCTGCTAGTTTTTGAGCATGCAAGGTTAATTTGTCCTCTTTGGGTGTAAGCAGCATGATGATGCCATCTTTAATAGCATGGCCCCATGCTATTCTTTTCCCACAGGTCACCCACCTCATTCCCTGTTTAGGATAGCTAGATAGTTGTTTGATTTGTTTCAAACATTTCAGAAAGAAAAATGAGAAAGAAAAAATATTCATTCTAAATACATTCTTTATCATCAGGAATTACCACTTTAAACCAGTACCAAAACAGAAAATCTGTACCTACATGTGGAAGAATCTTTAATTGCTTGCTAGTTTACAGTGATAGTGGTATGGCCGTTAATTATCTAGCATATGGCACAGAATTAGTCTACTGCTATTCACATTTTCATCAAGTTAGAATGTTATTAATACTCCTATAGTTATACTTTTTATACCTAATGAAATAGTTAAATACATTTTACCAAGATGCCATTCTTTTACTGTATCTCATTTTTAAAATAGTAGACAACCATAACTTTATAAGATAAACAGAAACAGCATTTAAAAACATTTTATAAAATTTAAACCACAAAGAGGAACTAGTAATAAATAATTGCATATATAGACATTACTAAGATTACCCCAAAATCAAAGCTTTTTTACTGTGAAGTTAAAGGCGGGGCATGGGAGGTTGGAGCAACACATACCTGTAATAAACTGTTTACTAATTCTAGATATTGTTAATTGCATGTGGATCAGGAAATACACTTAAACTCAAAGAAAAGGCACCAAAATACAAGGTCACCCAGGGTTCCATTTTCCCTGTGCACATGCCAGATAATTTTGCCTAGCAGTATCCACAGGGAGGCGGCACTCACATCTTGTGGCCGTAGCCCCTCCCTTGGCTAGATGAGGTGGTGCCACCCCAACCCCCATCAGTTCCTTCACACTGAACATCAAGAGTTCAGACTCCGATGCAGAAGGGATGGGGAACGGGTTGTGGAATACACGTCTGCATCACATCTTGAGGAACCATAGTTACAGTAAGTAACAGTTTCTTCTTCTTTGAGTAGATGCAGCCATGTATTCCACGTAGGTGGGGCCCAGAGTCCACTTAAACAAGGACTGGAGGACTGCTCTACCAAAGTTGACAACTGCTCTGGATGCCGCAGTAATGGCATAATCGTTGTAAAGCGTATGCATGGACAACCAAGTGGTGATCCTGCAAATGTCCAATACAGAAATGTCACTTAAAAATACCATCAACACAGCCTGTGCCCTTGTAGAGTAAGCTTGCACCCTTTGAGAGGGTGTAGCTCACACTATTTTGTATGCAGTCTTGAGGCAGGAAGTTATCCACCTAGAGATCATCTGTGAAGAGACTGTTTGCTCCTTCAGCTGGTCTGCTCAAATGAAGGTCCCATCAGAGCCACTAACACACTATTCTTCCTAGCATATGTGCAACGTGCCTCAGGTGGCACGTGACCAGGATTCATCACAGAATTTGGTCCACTGGTTGGATCGTTAGCTTCCCCGGCTCAGGGCGGGCACTGATGGGGAGTGCGATGTGAATGCTGATCCATGTGCCCCAAGACAGTACTGAGGTCCCACAAAGGAACTGGTTCTCTCACTGGTGGGTGGAGAGAAAGGACTCCTTTCAAGAACCTTGCCACCATGGTGTTCGAAAATACTGATCTCCTTTTGGTAAGTGGATGAAACACTGACATTACAGCCAGGTTGACCTTCAATTAATTGAATGCAACAAGTACTCCATGATGTCCTGAATCCCAGTTAACATTGGTTGAACCCCACAAGCCAATCACCACACCAAAAAATGTTTCCATTTAACCAAATAGGCCAGTCTGGTGGAAGGTTTCCTACTACTGAATAAAACCTGTCCAACAGCCTCCAAACATTGTTCCTCCTCCTCATTTAACCATGGAGCAGCCATGCGGTGATATAGAGAGAGCTGAGTGCTGGATGCTGACTGTGATGCTGAGTATGGAGATCAGGATGAAGAGAAAGAGATATGGAAGGCTGCATTGAAAACCCCAGAAGGTCAGAGAAACAGCATCGCCTCGGCCATGCTGGAGCAATGAGGATGACTATGGCATGGTCCAATCTGAGTTTGAAGATTACCTGTGGGATGACTGGAATCAGAAGGAAATCATACAGGAGTGCTGATTCCCAACCTACGTGAAAGGCGTTGGTCAGGGAGCCTGGAGTGAGGCTCAAAACAGATTGATCATAGGAATGCCCCACATTCCAAAGATGGACTGCAGGACACTGGACTCCAGAGAACACTTCTCACTTAGGGAGAAATTCCTACTGAGGTGATCCACAAGTTGATTCTGGGCCCCAGGTAAATAACTGACTACCAGAGTAACATCTCTCCGCTGCAAAACTGCCAAAGCCTGATTGCTTCCCAACACAGCACTCTCGAGTGTGCTCCTCCTTTGTCTGTTCACATAGAATCACAGAATATCAAAGTTGGAAGGGACCTCAGGAGGTCATCTAGTCCAACCCCCTGCTCAAAGCAGGACCAATTCCCAACTAAATCATCCCAGCCAGGGCTTTGTCAAGCCTGACCTTAAAAACCTCAAAGGAAGGAGATTCTACCACCTCCCTAGGTAACGCATTCCAGTGCTTCACCACCCTCCTAGTGAAAAAGTTTTTCCTAATATCCAACGTAGACCTCCCCCACTGCAATTTGAGACCATTACTCCTCATTCTGTCATCTGCTACCACTGAGAACAGTCTTGCTCCATCCTCTTTGGAACCCCCTTTCAGGTAGTTGAAAGCAGCTATCAAATCCCCCCTCATTCTTCTCTTCCACAGACTAAACAATCCCAGTTCCCTCAGCCTCTCCTCATAAGTCATGCGTTCCAGTCCCCTAATCATTTTTGTTGCCCTCCACTGGATGTTTTCCAATTTTTTCACATCCTTCTTGTAGTGTGGGGCTATAGCGGGGCGGTGTGGCTCCCGGACGCCCCGGAGAGGGTCGAGCCCCTCCAGACACCAGAGTGGGCGGAGCCAGGAAGCTCTGAGCCCGCCCCTCAGAGAGACAGACGGCGACCCAGAAGTAGAAAGGCGGGACCTCAGAGCTCACTAGAGGACCAGTTGCTGGGGAGGCCAGACATAGCCAGCCTAGACCGCAACCGAGAAAACCCCACAGCCCCAGGTCCATGCCAAGACTGGCCGGCCCTGCCCTGCGCCCGCCCTCCCGGGGCGTTGCCGGTCCTGCCCTGCGCCCGCCCTCCCGCGGCGTTGCCGGCCCTGCCGCTTGTCCACTGCCCCGAGGAACCCATGGTGCTGGACCCCCCGGAGAACACTGCCGGGATCCAGGTACCAGAAGGAGGGGAGTTAGGAAGTAGCCCGGGGACAGCCGACCCTAGTCTGTCTGTAACTTTGCCAGAACCCATGTCAGTGTGTTGCGGTCAGGATCCCCACTGACCCAGCAGCCGGTCGTTTGCCACTGCTAGGGGCCCCGGGCTGGGATGCAGTGGAGTGGGTGGGCCTGTGTCCCCTCTGCCACCCAACTAGTGGGTGGCCATCTCCCCATCTTCCAGGTCCTTGGAGGACTGGGCTAATTCACACATGCTGTGTTGCTCAGCTCCTGCCAGAGGGCCTGAGCTATTGACTGTTTGTTCCCCCTGCCCTGACCCAGGGCCTGGCCTGCTAACAGTGGACTATTTGCTCAGCCCTGCCTGAGCTACTGACTATTTGGTGCCCTGACCCAGGGCCTGGGCCTACGGTGCTCTGTCCAGTTACTGCAAGGGCTGCCGAGGAAGACTCTGGTGGCCGGACAAATTCCCCAAAGTTAACTGTGTGTAGCGAGCCGATGTGGCTCCCCGCCACCCCGGATAGGGTTGAGCCCTGGCATAGCCCCTTTACAGAGGCCCAAAACTGGACACAGTACTTGAGATGAGGCCTCACCAATGTCAAATAGAGGGGAACGATCACATCCCTCGATCTGCTGGCAATGCCCCTACTTATACAGCCCAAAATGCCATTGGCCTTCTTGGCAACAAGGACACACTGTTTACTCATATCCAGCTTCTCGTCCACTGTAACCCCTAGGTCCTTTTCTGCAGAACTGCTGTCGAGCCATTCGGTCCCTAGTCTGTAGTGGTGCATGTGATTCTTCCATCCTAAGTGCAGGACTCTGCACTTGTCCTTGTTGAACCTCATCAGATTTTTGGCCCAATCCTCTAATTAGTCTTGGGCCCTCTGTATCCTATCCCTACCCTCCAGCGTATCTACCTCTCCTCCCAGTTTAGTGTCATCTGCAAACTTGCTGAGGGTGCAATCCACACCATCCTCCAGATCATTAATGAAGATATTGAACGTAACCGGCCCCAGGACTGACCCTTGGGGCACTCCACTTGATACCGGCTGCCAACTAGACATGGAGCCATTGATCACTACCCGTTGAGCCCGACAATCTAGCCAGCTTTCTATCCACCTTATAGTCCAATCATCCAGCCCATACTTCTTTAACTTGCTGGCAAGAATACTGTGGGAGACCGTGTCAAAAGCTTTGCTAAAGTCAAGGAACAACACATCCACTGCTTTCCCCACATCCACAGAGCCAGTTATCTCGTCATAGAAGGCAATTAGATTAGTCAGGCATGACTTGCCCTTGTTGAATCCATGCTGACTGTTCCTGATCACTTTCCTCTCCTCTAAGTGCTTCAGAATTGATTCCTTGAGGACCTGCTCCATGATTTTTCCAGGGACTGAGGTGAGGCTGACTGGCCTGTAGTTCCCAGGATCCTCCTCCTTCCCTTTTTTAAAGATGGGCACTACATTAGCCTTTTTCCAGTCGTCCGAGACCTCCCCCGATTGCCATGAGTTTTCAAAGATAATGGCCAATGGCTCTGCAATCACATCTGCCAACTCCTTTAGCACTCTCGGATGCAATGCATCCGGCCCCATGGACTTGTGCTCGTCCAGCTTTTCTAAATAGTCCCAAACCACTTCTTTCTCCACAGAAGGCTGGTCACCTCCTCCCCATGCGGTGCTGCCCAGTGCAGTAGTCTGGGAGCTGACCTTGTTCGTGAAGACAGAGGCAAAAAAAGCATTGAGTACATTAGCTTTTTCCACATCCTCTGTCACTAGGTTGCCTCCCTCATTCAGTAAGGGGCCCACACTTTCCTTGACTTTCTTCTTGTTGCTAACATACCTGAAGAAACCCTTCTTGTTACTCTGAACATCTCTTGCTAGCTGTAACTCCAGGTGTGATTTGGCCTTCCTGATTTCACTCCTGCATGCCCGAGCAATATTTTTATACTCTTCCCTGGTCATTTGTCCAAGCTTCCACTTCTTGTAAGCTTCTTTTCTGTGTTTAAGATCAGCAAGGATTTCACTGTTAAGCCAAGATGGTCACCTGCTGTATTTACTATTCTTTCTACACATCGGGATGCTTTGTCCCTGTAACCTCAATAAGGATTCTTTAAGATACAGCCAGCTCTCCTTGACTCCTTCTGCTGAATTGGAATTAATTTGCAAACTGGATACAATTGACTTAACTTAGGCTTGAATAGAGACTGGAAGTGGATGGGTCATTACACAAAGTAAAACTATTTCCCCATGTTTATTTCTTCCCCCGCCCCACCCCCTTCCTCAGATGTTCCTGTTAACTGCTGGAAATGGCCCACCTTGATTATCACTACAAAATGTTTTCTCCCTCCCCCCCCCCCCCCCGCTCTCCTGCTGGTAATAGCTCATCTTAAGTGATCACTCTCCTTACAGTGTGTATGATAACACCCATTTTTTCATGTTCTGTGTGTATATAAATCTCCTCACTGTATTTTCCACTGAATGCATCCGATGAAGTGAGCTGTAGCTCACGAAAGCTTATGCTCAAATAAATTGGTTAGTCTCTAAGGTGCCACTAGTACTCCTTTTTGCAAATACAGACTAACACGGCTGCTACTCTGAAACCTTCCCCCCTCATGTTATTCTGCCAGGGGATCCTGCCCATCATAGAATCATAGAATATCAGGGTTGGAAGGGACCTCAGGAGGTCATCTAGTCCAACTCCCTGCTCAAAGCAGGACCAATCCCCAATCAAATCATCCCAAATCAGCCTGACCTTAAAAACTTCCAAGGAAGGAGATTCTACCACCTCCCTAGGTAACGCATTCCAGTGTTTCACCACCCTCTTAGTGAAAAAGTTTTTCCTAATATCCAACCTAAATCTCCCCCACTGCAACTTGAGACCATTACTCCTTGTCCTGTCCTCTTCTACCACTGAGAATAGTCTAGAACCATCCTCTCTGGAACCACCTCTCAGGTAGTTGAAAGCAGCTATCAAATCCCCCCCATTCTTCTCTTCCGCAGACTAAACAATTCCAGTTCCCTCAGCCTCTCCTCATAAGTCATGTGTTCCAGACCCCTAATCATTTTTGTTGCCCTTCGCTGGACTCTCTCCAATTTATCCACGTCCTTCTTGTAGTGTGGGGCCCAAAACTGGACACAGTACTCCAGATGAGGCCTCACCAATGTCGAATAGAGGGGAACGATCACATCCCTCGATCTGCTCGCTATAACCCTACTTATACATCCCAAAATGCCATTGGCCTTCTTGGCAACAAGGGCACACTGCTGACTCATATCCAGCTTCTTGTCCACTGTAACCCCTAGGTCCTTTTCCGCAGAACTGCTGCCTAGCCATTCGGTCCCTAGTCTGTATCAGTTCCCTGAGGAAGTCAAAGTCTGCTTTTCTGAAGTCCAGGGTCCGTATTCTGCTGCTCTCCTTTCTTCCCTGTGTCAGGATCCTGAACTCAACCATCTCATGGTCACTGCCCCCCAGGTTCCCATCCACTTTTGCTTCCCCTACTAATTCTTCCCGGTTTGTGAGCAGCAGGTCAAGAAGAGCTCTGCTCCTAGTTGGTTCCTCCAGCATTTGCACCAGGAAATTGTCCCCTACACTTTCCAAAAACTTCCTGGATTGTCTGTGCACCGCTGTATTGCTCTCCCAGCAGGTATCAGGGTGATTGAAGTCTCCCATGAGAACCAGGGCCTGCGATCTAGTAACTTCCATGAGTTGCCTAAAGAAAGCCTCTTCCACCTCATCCCCCTGGTCTTGTGGTCTATAGCACGACATCACCCTTGTTGCTCACGCTTCTAAACAGGTTTTTCTGCAGTTTCATACCGGAGCTCTGAGCAGTCATACTGCTCCCTTACATACAATGCAACTCCCCCACCTTTTCTGCCCTGCCTGTCCTTCCGGAACAGTTTATATCCATCCATGACAGTACTCCAGTCATGCGAGTTATCCCACCAAGTCTCTGTTATTCCAATCACATCCTAATTCCTTGACTGTGCCAGGACTTCCAGTTCTCCCTGCTTGTTTCCCAGGCTTCTTGCATTTATGTATAGGCACTTGAGATAACTTGAGATTCGGGGGGAGGGATAGCTCAGTGGTTTGAGCATTGGCCTGCTAAACCCAGGGTTGTGAGTTCAATCCTTGAGGGGGCCATTTAGGGATTTGGGGCAAAAATTGGGGATTGGTCCTGCTTTGAGCAGGGGGTTGGACTAGATGACCTCCTGAGGTCCCTTCCAATCCTGATATTCTATGATAGCTCTCTGATTGTCCCTCTTTCTCAATATGAGGCAGGAGCCCTCCCCTCTCACGCTCTCCTTCTCGTGCTTCCTCCTGGTATCCCACGTCCCCACTTACCTCAGAGCTTTGGTTTCCTTCCCCTGGTGAATCTAGTTTAAAGCCCTCATAATACATCATGGTGGTATTGTCCATAAGAATGTGAGCTGCTAGGCCCATGATGCAATCTCGAAAGGCGTGACATACATTAAAATGGCAATATACAAAAACCTGTAGGAGAACACTTCAATCTCGCTGGACTCACAATAGCAGATTTAAAGGTAGCCATCCTGCAGCAAAAAAACTTCAGGACCAGACTTCAAAGAGAAACTGCAGAGCTTCAGTTCATTTGCAAATTTGATACTATGAGCTCAGGATTAAACGAAGACTGAGAATGGCTCGCCAACTAGAAAAGCAGTTTCTCATCCCTCGGTGTTCACACCTCAACTGCTAGAAGAGGGCCTCATCCTCCCTGATTGAACTAACCTCGTTATCCCTAGCCTGATTCTTGCTTGCATATTTATACCTGCCTCTGGAAATTTCCACTACATGCATCCTACGAAGTGGATATTCACCCACGAAAGTTCATGCTCCAATACGTCTGTTAGTCTATAAGGTGCCACAGGACTCTTTGCCGCTTTTACAGATCCAGACTAACACGGCTACCCCTCTGAAGCGTGACAAACATTGTAATTGGCCTGAAGCTCCAGAATGTTGACATGAAAAAAACAGAACTTCCTTTCGGACCACAGATCCTGAACTCTCAGCAACCCCAGCCTCCCAAGGAGACATAGGTGACAATGGTCCTGGTCAATGGGGACCAAGCAAAGGGAACTCCTGGGCATACATTACCCTGAACTGTCTACCACCATAAGTAGTCCAGGATCAATGGAGGGAGCCAGACCCATCACTCCAAAGGGTGATGGGCTGGACAATAAACTGTCCTCAGCCACATCTGGAGAGGGCAAAGACGCAAACTCTACCACCTGTGTGCAAGCAGCCATGTGATCCAACAGACTTAGGCACACTCAAGCTGTAGACACAGATGAAGAATTGCCTGAAAACCATCTGTTGGCAGAAGAGCTCTCGAACTTGTAGAATCTATTAAGCCCCAAAGAACTAAGTTCTTGAAGTGGGGACCAACATTGACTTCTCTGTTGGGAATGAGACCCAGGTAATTGAGTAAGCGTAGTGTGAAGTGTACGCGAGACTGAACTTCTTCCCTGGACTTGCCCTTCAGTAACCAATTGCCCAGGTAGAGGAAGATATGAATTTCCCCTTTCATGAGGTAGGCTATCACTATAACCATACAGAGAGAAGGCCAAAGGGGATTACTGCATACTGATAATGAACTGGAGAAACCGTCTGTGGCTCGGAAGAATCAGCCCCTGAAAGGAAGTGTCCTGAAGGTCCAGAGCAGCAAACCAGTCATTCTGATTTAATGTAGGAGGATTGTGATCACCTGGAATACCGTGAATCTGATATATTTGTTGAGGTTGTGGAGACCAAGCCTAGGTCTCACCCCTCCTTTGGATTGGGGAACCAGAAAGTACTGGAAATAAAACCCTTCGCCCTGATGCCAGGGGCAGCGAGTTATATGGGCTTGTGGTGTCCGTGCTCCAGGAATATTCATGGTCTGGGGGCCTGGCTCCACCAATGTTTGGAGCTGGGTCTCTTCCCCTCGCCTCCCCTGCCGCCACCATCACCAACAGCGCAGCGAGGCTAAACTGGCTCCGCGCCACTCCTGGAAGCAGCTGGAACGGGTCTACGGCACCGGGGGGGAGTGTCTCCGCACGCTGCCCCCGCCTCAAGCGCCAATTCCGCAGCTCCCATTGGCCAGGAACTGCGGCCAATGGGAGCTGCGGGGGCGGTGCCTGTGGGCAGCGGCACGCTGAGACCTCCCGGCCCCCGCCTAGGAGCTGCTGCCAGAGGGGTGTGCAGGTCGCTTTCAGGAGCCACCCAATGTAAGCACCGCACCCCTCACCCTTTCCCACACCCCAAACCCCTGCCCCAGCCCAGAGCCTGCCCCCCGCAACCAAACTCCCTCCCAGAGCCTGCACCTCAAACCCCTCCCACACCCAAAGTCCCTCCCAGAGCCTTAGGCAGGTGTGTGGGGGCAAGACTTGGACCCGTTCTGGGCACCACCAAAAATTATACAAACCTGCCGCCCCTGCTGAGGGAGCTCCTCCACAGCGCCTAATGCTAGTAGAGACTGAACCTGCTCAAGGAGCAGTGTCTTGTGAGAAGGGTCCCTGAAGAGAGACAGGGTAGTGGGTGAGGAGGAGGGACAGAAAGGAACAGGATGGCATACCCCAATCTGAAGGTGCTCAGGACCCAGCTGTCAGTGGTAATTGAGCCCCAATTAGCATGAAAACGAGCTGAAGGCGGGGACGGGGATATAGAAGTCACAACTGCAATGCTGCCCTGGACGTATAAGTCAAAACCAGTGCTTGGTAATAACATACGAACATAAGAACGGCCAGATTGGGTCAGACCAAAGGTCCATCTAGCCCTGTATCCTGTCTTCTGACACTGGCCAATGCCAGGTGCTTGAGAAGGAATGAACAGAGCAGGTAATCATCAAGTGATCCATCCTCTGTCACCCATTCCCAGCTTCTGGGTAAATGCCAGGGGAGGACAAGTCAACGGGCTGAACCCAGAACCCAGAGGCCTTTCTCCGGTAGTCTCGCTGCCTCAGGGAAGGGAAGGACCACCCAAAGGAGCGCTGTGGGCAGTACTGTTGATGCTGCTGCTGTCAAAATGGTGTCTCCGCACCTCTGGAGTATATACTCCCAGAGAGCTCTTGAGTCTTTAAACAAGTGCAAGGTTTCAGCAGTCTTATCTGAAAAAAGCACTCAACCACCAAAGGGTAGGTCCTCAAGAGTCTGCAGCACATTGGGAGCAATGGCCGAATTTTGCAGCCAAGACACCCTTTTCATGGTTACTACTGAGACCATAACTCTGGCCCCGGGGTGGGCAAACTTTTTGGCCCGAGGGCCACATTGGGGTTGCAAAGCTATATGGAGGGCCGGGTAAGGAAGGCTGTGCCTCCCCAACAGCCTGGCCCCTGCCCCCTATCTGCCCCCTCCCACTTCCCGTCCCCAGACTGCCCCCCTCAGAATCCCCAAACCATCCCCCACTCCTTGTCATCTGACAGCCCCCTTCTGGGACCCCTGACAGGACCCCTGACAGGCCCCCTGAGACTCCAACGCCTATCCAACCCCCTCTGTTCCCCATCCCCTGACTGTCCCCGCCAAAACCTCTGCCCCATCCAACTGCTCCCTGCTCCCCGTCCCCTGACTATCCCCCCCCAGAACCCCTGACCCATCCAACACCCCCTGCTGCCTGACTGCCCCAACCCCTATCCACACCCCCGCCCCCTGACAGGCCCTCCAGGACTCCCACGCCTATCCAGTCCCCACTGTTCCTCATTCCCTGACCACCCCCACCCAGAACCTCTGCCCCATCCAACTTCCCCCTGCTCCCTGTCCCCTGACTGCCCCCCTGGACCCACCACTCCCTGCCCCCTTACCATGCTGGAGCCAGCCATGCTGCCACACTGCCTGGCAGGAGCAGCAGGCCAGAGCGCTGGCGGAGCAGCGCGCTGATGCTGCGAGGGGGGGACGGGACAGCAGAGGAGGGCTGGGGGCTAGCCTCCCCAGCCAGGAGCTCAGGGGCCAGGCAGGATGGTCCTGCAGGCCAGATGTGGCCTGCGGGCTGTAGTTTGCCCACCTCTGCTCTGGCCGATGTATCAGCCATGTCCAAAACTGATTGGAAGGATGTCTTGGCCACCAAACAGCACTCACCTATCAGCACTCGAAATTCCTCCCTGAAGACTTCAAGTAACTGTTCTACAAATTTAGACATAGCTGTCCAATTAATAAAATTGTACTTGGATATCAATGCCTGCCGGTTCACAATACTCATTTGCAGGTGTACTAGGAAGAGGGCCTGAAACATAAGCCCATGTATCAGAGGCCTGGTATGAGGCCTGAGGGCTACAGAAGAGTGATCCCTTTGGGGATCCAGGAAGTGGGCAGGCAAAGCCCGCCCACTGCTAAAGGATCCCCCGCCCCAGCCTAAGAGGGGGATCCACAGGACCTGGACACCAAATAAATACGGGGGACAACTAATGAAATAACAGGGACAGGAGTGTGGTCAAAGGGTCAAACAAAGGGAACCAGACGGGGACACCGAGCAGAGAACCCCAGACAGCACTCACTGCTCCTCAAAGGCGTCAAGGGAGTCAGTGGATACAGAAGAGTGATCCTGTTGGGATCCAGGAAGTGGGCGGGCTAAAGCTCGCCCACTGCTAAAGGATCTCCCCCCAGCCTAAGGGGGAGATCCACAGGACCTGGAGGCCAAGTAACTACGGGGGACAACTAATGAAATAACAGGGACGGGAGTGCGGTCAAAGAGTCAAAAGAAGGGAACCGGACAGGGACACCGAGCAGAGGACCCTGGACAGTGCCCACCGCTCCTCAAAGGCGTCAAGGGAATCGGTGGATACAGAAGAGTGATAGAAGGCAGATATATTAGTCCCAGATTAAGTAGATCGCTGTTCCCTGGGTAAGGTAACGGGCAGTTTTTTTTTGTTTTTTTTTTTGTTTTTTTTTAAACAGAAAAGAAATTTATTTGTAACAGTTACAGAAATTACAAAAAGATAAAGAAAAACTTAGCAACAAAACAACGCAATCAGAAGGTATAACACAACAGCTTTCAGGAGGGAGAGGTGTTCAGGTTAGCCCAGGCCCAGAGCGGGGGGGCTTCCTCG
This sequence comes from Chelonia mydas, assembly GCF_015237465.2. NCBI lineage: Eukaryota > Metazoa > Chordata > Testudines > Cheloniidae > Chelonia > Chelonia mydas. The sequence continues at coordinate 141,678,679 of NC_057852.1, read as the reverse complement.
ACACTCGTGGTCTTCCACCCTCCTGAGTTACCTGGTGGCCTAGAGCGGGGGGGCTTCCTCGACACTCGTGGTCTTCCACCCCCTCGAGTTACCTAGTGCCGCGCCCAGGGTCACCGACCCTCCCTCTCCTGAGAGTGCCCGACAAGATGGGCACGGCTGCGGGGTGGGTGGTTGGGAGGGAGGGGGGTACACCCATGTATTATAAGACCCCTCCTAGATGACAATAATGATGGTATTCACAGCAGCTAACGGCTGTGGCTGGCGTCTCTCGCTCTGTCCCTCAATCAGAGGGTCAGGCGGAGGGAACCGGACGGGGTCACCGAGCAGAGAACCCTGGACAGTGCCCACCGCTCCTCAAAGGCGTCAAGGGAATCGGTGGATACAGAAGAGTGATAGAAGGCAGATATATTAGTCCCAGATTAAGTAGATCGCTGTTCCCTGGGTAAGGTAACGGGCAGTTTTTTTTTTTGTTTTTTTTTTTTTTTTTGAAACAGAAAAGAAGTTTATTTGTAACAGTTACAGAAAGTACAAAAAGATAAAGAAAAACTTAGCAACAAAACAACGCAATCAAAAGATATAACACAACAGCTGTCAGGAGGGAGAGGTGTTCAGGTTAGCCTAGGCCCAGAGCGGGGGGGCTTCCTCGACACTCGTGGTCTTCCACCCTCCTGAGTTACCTGGTGGCCTAGAGCGGGGGGGCTTCCTCGACACTCGTGGTCTTCCACCCCCTCGAGTTACCTAGTGCCGCGCCCAGGGTCACCGACCCTCCCTCTCCTGAGAGTGCCCAACAAGATGGGCACGGCTGTGGGGTGGGTGGTTGGGAGGGAGGGGGGTACACCCATGTATTATAAGACCTCTCCTAGATGACAATAATGATGGTATTCACAGCAGCTAACGGCTGTGGCTGGTGTCCCTCGCTCCATCCCTCAATCAGAGGGTCAGGCGGAGGGAACCGGACGGGGTCACCGAGCAGAGAACCCTGGACAGTGCCCACCGCTCCTCAAAGGCGTCAAGGGAATCGGTGGATACAGAAGAGTGATAGAAGGCAGATATATTAGTCCCAGATTAAGTAGATCGCTGTTCCCTGGGTAAGGTAACGGGCAGTTTTTTTTTTTTTTTTTTTTTTTTAACAGAAAAGAAATTTATTCGTAACAATTACAGAAATTACAAAAAGATAAAGAAAAACTTAGCAACAAAACAACGTAATCAGAAGGTATAACACAACAGCTTTCAGGAGGGAGAGGTGTTCAGGTTAGCCTAGGCCCAGAGCGGGGGGGCTTCCTCGACACTCGTGGTCTTCCACCCTCCTGAGTTACCTGGTGGCCTAGAGCGGGGGGGCTTCCTCGACACTCGTGGTCTTCCACCCCCTCGAGTTACCTAGTGCCGCGCCCAGGGTCACCGACCCTCCCTCTCCTGAGAGTGCCCAACAAGATGGGCACGGCTGTGGGGTGGGTGGTTGGGAGGGAGGGGGGTACACCCATGTATTATAAGACCTCTCCTAGATGACAATAATGATGGTATTCACAGCAGCTAACGGCTGTGGCTGGTGTCCCTCGCTCCATCCCTCAATCAGAGGGTCAGGCGGAGGGAACCGGACGGGGTCACCGAGCAGAGAACCCTGGACAGTGCCCACCGCTCCTCAAAGGCGTCAAGGGAATCGGTGGATACAGAAGAGTGATAGAAGGCAGATATATTAGTCCCAGATTAAGTAGATCGCTGTTCCCTGGGTAAGGTAACGGGCAGTTCCAGAACAAGCAGGAACTTGCTGGAACCAGTTAAGGCAGGCAGGCTAATTAGGACACCTGGAGCCAATTAAGAAGAAGCTGCTAGAATCAATTATGACAGGCTGGCTAATCAGGGCACCTGGGTTTAAAAAGGACCTCCCTTCAGTTAGGGAGAGGCGTGTAAGGAGCTGGGAGTGAGAGGACGTGCTGCTGGAGGACTAAGGAGTACAAGCATTACCAGACACCAGGAGGATGGTCCTGTGGTGAGGATAAAGAAGGTGTTGGGAGGAGGCCATGGGCAAGTAGCCCAGGGAGTTGTAGCAGTCATGCAGCTATTACAGGAGGCACTCTAGACAGCTGCATTCCACAGGGCCCTGGGCTGGAACCTGGAGCAGAGGGCAGGCCTGGGTTCTCCCAAACCTCCCAACTCCTGATCAGACACAGGAGGAGTTGACCTGGACTGTGGGTTCCACCAGAGTGGAGGTCTCTGGGCTGTTCCCCGACCCACATGGTGAATCAGCAGAGACTGCGGGGGTTGTTCTTCTCTTCTTCCCCATGCTGGCCAGTGATGAGGTTATCTGAGTGAACGGCAGATTTGAGCCACGAGAGCGGCCAAAGTGAGGGCTGACGTGAATCTCTGAGGCAAACAAATCCACCAATAAATGCAGGACCCACCAAGGCAGAGGAGGAACTTTATCGCACCAGTAGTTTGTAAATATTTTCCTTCAGAAACTCTGCCCAAGGTAGCAGCCATACGCTACCGAAGGTCCTGGTAGGCCTTGAAATCCTCAGGCACCAAGGTACAAGAGGAGCCTGGTAACACTGAATTGTCAGGGGATGACGATGAAGCGGGCAGCTGCGCTAGGGATGGGTCCTGCCCCTGAATTGTTGGACCTGGGTGGAACAACTTCGGAGGCCCCGAGAGGGGAAGCAAACCGATGCCTCAGCTTGCAGTGGATCCACAACCGCAGCCACCGATGTGCCCAGTGATCTTGCTCTGGAACAGGATGAGGAGTGTGACTTCCAAGACCACGGAGCATCCCATAGAGTCCAGTGAGGCCACTGGGGATACAGGTAGGGCATTGGTGGCCAGTAGGCCTCAGGCCAGGGGCCCCTGTCCTGACTACCAGTCTCAATAGCAATGTTGCTCTGAGAATGGTCCTCAACACATATCAGGTGATGGTGAGTGGGAGGAGGCCCCTGACTTGGATCCTGAGAAGCCCCAGGTCTCTGGGGACAGTGGTGGAGCTAGGTCCGATGGCACAAGCAATTGGTCCAACTCATTTGCTACCCAGCAAGGAAGAGGTACTGGTGCCGATGATGGAACTGGCACAACCAGAGCCAAATACATCATAGCTGCATCCAGTGCCGGGAGCGGTGCCAGTACTGAGGTCAGCAGCAGTGCTGATGCAGCAGACAGAGCCGGCATCAAAAATGGGATCTTCCACCAAGACAATGTCAGTGCCGAGGAGTCCAGAACCAATAGACAGAGTAGATCTGCTGCCAACAGGTAAGCCACTGACATGGAGAGAGCTGGTGCTGGCATCACTGTCGTCAGTACCAGACTCAACAGACATCCCAGGGCTGGAACCAGAGTCAAGAGTGCAGGTGCGTGCACATCTCTAGGCAGTACCAGGCAGCGATTTGAAGGACCTGCTCCATCCCACATGCCGGTAGTAGCATGAGGCTGGTCCATACTCTTCTTAGAGGAAGAGGAAGAATCTCCACAAGACCTGGAGTGGTACCGATTGGTCTTATGAAATCTTTTCTTCAGTGCACTTGAGGAGGCAAATGGCTCCCCTGTCTCCTGGGAGAGACACTAGCCCTGGAACGTGGAACTGAACCTGAGGGTGACTGCTGATCTGATTCAAGCCTCGGTACTGAAACAATCCTCACGGCCTGCTTGAGGAGGTGCTGCTTCAGGCAAAGGTCTCTAGCCACCTGAGTCCTTCTAGAACGATTTACAAATCAAACTCTCGCCCAAAAGGAGCAAACACCTTGTGAGGGGATCACTAATGGGTATCACCCCCCCGCACTTCCCTCCACACACACACAATGGACAGTGTTTGAACCCTGGTGAGGGCATTATCCAGGACAACTAACTTACTAATACTAACAAGGGTACTAACTAGCTATACAACTATGAAAACTATATACATAGAAAACTCTCAGTAACTGAGAAGGGACTGTGAGGTGAAAACCACACAGGGCTTGGACTCCAGCCATGAGCAGTGAGAAGGAATGGAGGGGAGTCAGACCACTGCCGCCTCATATAGCCAGAGGAGGGGCAACAATCACAAGGCATGAATGCTGCCCCAGCCCCATGAGTACTGCTAAGCAAAATTCTCCAGCTCTGGTGCACTGTGCATGTGCACACCTGCGTGGAATACACAGCTGCATCTAGTCAAAGAACTCTGAGGACGAGAATCACTGTGGAGAAGGGACAGGTCAGGCCGCACAGAAGCAGTTGGGGGCTGCATAGCAGTTGCAGTGCTTCCTCCCTGCAGCTGGGAAGCCTTGCAAAGCTGTCCCAGCCAAAACCACGTGCTACTGCCCACCCTGTGCTACCATATGATTTTTGCAGTCCTGCAGACTGACTCTAGAGGAGAGGCCCTAGCCCTTGCCTGGACCACTAACAGAACAAGATCAGAAGCAGAAGGAAAACTTACAGTCACTGGAAGAGCGGTGCCTGAAGGTGAATCTCAGATGGGTCCTGTGGACATCCTCAATGGGAACGGCAATCTAGGAGAGAAGAGTCAGCATTAGCACAGGAGGGAATAGGCCAAGTCATAGGTGCATCAGAGGACCTAAGCTTTGATAGAGCCAAAGGTCAACCATGGATTAAGATGCTCAATCCAGAACCCCACTCTGCTTTTAACTAGTAAAGTGTAGAGATCTGAACATGTGTCTGTCTGTGCACATCCATCTGTGTGCGCGCGGCTGTGCATACATGTGTGTGCCTGTGTCCATACCTGGATGTGTCTGTGCATGCATGTCCACATGTGCATATGGAGGTACCCTGGCATCTTTGTGTAAATCTGTATGCCTGTGTGCATATCCACCTCTAACGATATGTAGCCATACTCCCATTCATGAGTGGGGCTGAATTCCTAGAGAATGCAAGCCAGGTTTCACTGAGGACAGCAGGCTGGGGCAAGACATAGGGAGTTCAGGCAGTGCTGTGGAATTGCCTATGGAGTGCAGAACTGATCTATGCAGCTTCTGTTACTCCCCTCGCTCTCAAGACTTCAGGACCTTGAGAAAAGGAGCTCCCACGGACACAATGGATGTTTGTCTCTATGAATGTGGGATTTGCTCTTGTGTCACAGCTCCCTCTATGGACTGAGCTGTATGATCACCCCTGTTCTCCATACAGTGGATCATTAAGCAATATTCAGTCTCAGAGCTGACCTCTTCCCTCCTCTGTTTGCATGGGATGCTATGAACTTTGCTCATTGGGGAGGGATTTCTCTGGGCAGAGGAGACTCCCTCAGGCTGTTCATTCTCCTTGCACAAGAGAAATATGAGAACTGTAATTCTTAGCAGTCGGATGTTCTTCACAGCTCTGCCTAGCCTCTGTGTGAGTCAGGAGGAGACAGGCAGAGTCTGGTCAGAGCAGACCGCACACGTGGTACCCAGCCAGCTCAGGTTGCAGTTTCATATCCAAGATCCCAATCACAGCTGATCCCCTCCCCAACCACCTCCAAAGCATGGGGAAGTTCAAACAGACCTTCATTGTCTCCATCCACCGCTGTTGCCGCTGCTGGTAATAGACCACAGAACGATATTCACTTGAAGGCTTGTCACCAGCACCCGGGAAAATCACATTCTGGGAAGTGGACAGCCAGGGGAGAGTCAATTAGTGATGAGCTTTTATGATTACTAGGCAAACAGTTTTCCTGCATCCAAGCAATTCAGAGCTGCAGCATTTCTGCCACAGACATGGAAATCAACCATTAAGAACAGAAATACTGCATGCTGACCAATAGGCTGGAGCTGGCTGGCCTATCGTACCCCATTCCCCTGGCTGCACCAACCTGTCATAGCATGCTAAGCTCCATGACTGTGCCAGCCCATTCTAGCCTTTGCCATCCCATCTGGTGGCTTCTTACTGCCCACCCACAGCATGGTCTCCTTCCCACCCACCGGCTGTGCCATCCTGCACAAACAGGCAGCCCCACTGCCCTCACTGTTCTGTCAGCCTGGCACGCATAGTCCTTGTTATAGCTGTGCCACTCTGCACTGAATTACCATTGCCTGTCCTGGGCCGCACTTCCCAGTGAGAGCCTGTGATGGGGCATCCATCCCACACTAACTAGTAAGGGGTTAATAGAGCCCTAGGGAGGCTGTGCAGAAAGCAGCCAAAAGGAAAGGGGCTGTGAGGAGCAGCAAATCAGGGCCCAGCAGGCCCATATAAGAAGAGCCGCAGGGCAGAGAAGCGTCAGTGGCTCCCTGGAGCTTGAGGAGGGAAGACTGTGCCTTGAGTAGGCTGTGCCTCAAGTAGGCTGCAACCCTGTAGCACTTTGGACAGAGCAGTGTAGGCAGGAACGCGGGGAAAAGAGAAGGTGCTCCAGCCAGGCTGCTGAGACTGAGGAGGGTGCTGTAGTCCTGGGGAAGCGGCCCGGGGAATTGCAGTGATAGTAATGGCAAAGGAATGCAGTATGGGACTGCAGTTCAGAGGATCCCTGGGCTGGGATCTGGAGTAGTGGGGGGGCCTGGGTCCCCCCCATTAACCACTGGGGAAGTGGCAGGACAACTGACTGCAGATACCACTGGGGAAGTGGCTGGACTACTGAGGAGCTAAACCTTCCCGGAAGGGGGAACATGGATAATGACACAGCCAGAGGGCCAAGCCCCAAAGAGGATGCTGCAGTTCCTGACACTTGCGAGAGAGGCTGCAGGGAAGGAGGAATGGGGTGCAGACTGCAGATGGGGAAGTCTGCCTCGAGCTAATCCCCAGAATGACAAGGAGGAGGCACCAGTCCACCGGTGAGTGATACACACCATGACAGAGCCCCACACCTGAGAGTGAATGGGGCTACAGTGAAGCTGCCCTGCTAGGCTGGAATGCCCTCTCTAACTGCAGAGCTGGCTCCAATCTTCCAAGGTCTTCTAAACAACCCTCCAGAGAGCTTTCAAGATTCAAGTCTTGTTGTAACATGGGAAAATCATTATCACAGATAGAGAGAGAGACTGGGGTGGGAGAAGAGATTGCATCTCTGGATTATTAACAAGCCTACATCCAATGTATCAGCTGAGAGTTTAATTAGAAATAAAAGCAAACGTCTGGGGAATGAGTAAGGACAAGAGTCAATGTACTGTCAGAAGCAACTCCAGGGCTTGGCCTGAGCAAGAGCACAATCTCCTTCCCTTACCTGTGCACTTCCTTGTGCTCTTCTCCTAAATGAGCCTTTCCTGGAGCTGCCAAGCCACATTTCACTTCTGTAGCACCCAAAGCCTCTCCCTCTGCTCTGGCATTTGGAGTCTCTAACACACATGTTGTGGGGATAGGACCATGCACATCCAAGGAGCATCTGAGGACAGGCTGGAGGGCCTTGAATGGCTCTGACAAGCCCTACAAGAACCTGATTCTCCTCTTTCCCTTCTCCCAGCCTTTTTGGCTCTAGTTTTAGAGGTGAATTAGCAAGGCACCAGCTGCATTCACCAGCTTAAAACGGGATTTAGTCATCAAAAATCTACAATATAAAGACCAAACTACAAATCTTCAACTCAAATATTATTTCCATTTTAACATATGGATGTGAAAGCTGGAAACCCACTAAAGGTACAGACAGATGTCTAAATGCCTCCAAAAGCAAATGCCTCTGGAAAATACTAGGTATCAGATGGATTGAATTTATAAACAAATGCTGAGATTTTTCAGAAAGTTCAGCAACCCCTTAACGCCAAAGTTATTCAGAAATGAAGCTGGAAATATCTGAGGTGTGTTAAGAATGAAACCAAAGCATCTGCCATGGAATGCATGTCATTGGGCCGCTGAAGGACCATATAAAGGGGACCAATCAAAAGAATCCCTCTGTTAAACAGTTCTTAGAGGGAAAACGCATGGGACTTAACAACACAGAGAATATGCAAAGAGTAGCTCAAGACAGACAGTGATGGCAGAGCCTGGTTCCTGTTCTAAGCAATGTTTGACAATGCAGGATGGATTCAAATTTAGAGGCAAAGCCCATTTTGAAGGTCCATTTCAAGAGCCTCAGTCCCCTCAGGAGTGATCTGCCAAGAACACCCCAACCACCTGCAGTGAAGGAGCTGGCAAAGACTTTCTAGGTGGTAATTGCCTCTGAGCACTACTGCAAAACTGCTTCCAGACAGGTCTGTGTGCCTGGTCTGTGTAGTTCAGATCCAGATCCAGCACTTTCCCATTGGCTTGGTTCTACATAGCACTTCTGAAGTCCATGGAGTTAACCCTAGGATGCCTGGCTCCTCCTGAGTCATCTCCAAAGGAGTGAGGAGTCAAGTAGCGCTGGCACAGTCAGGTTTAATCCCACAAGATTTGGGTTTTCCCCTTTCCCTGCACTCACTACCCCATGGCTCCCACTACACTACAGCCAGTAGGCCAGCATGGGGCACACTCACCTGCATCATGCTCCCAGTCTCATCACAGACACACACTGTCACCTCCACGTTCTTCTGCGTCTTCTTGTTCCCCTTGTCAAACTCACCCTGCACCAATGTGAGGTAAATGTCGTTCCTGATGTCCCCTGGGGAGGAACACACAGCGAGGTTGCAGTGAGGTCAGGCCTGAGCTGCTACCAGTGGCCCCAGGAGCCTTCAATGCTCTCCTACCTCAAAGCACATAGGACTATTCATAGGGATGGGCCAATGCTTTGGTTAAAATGAAAACAACCTCTCAAACATACACACACACACACACACCCTTCAACATACACGCACACACACCCTTCAACATACACCTACAGTTTCACAGACTCCTCAAATTTAGAGCCAAGAAGCCCCACTAAGTCCCGCTCAGCCCAGCCCACTCCCAGTCATTGAGACCAGCAAAAATGGTTTCCTACTACACATTTACTAGTGTTTTGATATGGTCCCTTCATTTCCTCCCTTACACCTACCCCTTTTAATAGAGGAGTGGCTGGCAGGCCAGCCGCACTCAAATTCCTAGTGTAGGTCTCTCTATAAGGACAGGCAGTCTGATTTCCCCTCTCCACCTGCTTGGCCATTCTTCAACTGCAGGAACCAGAATAACCTCTGCGCTGTGCAGCTGAGGTGCCAGATACCCAGTGCTTCTGGGGTGTCCAAGACGAAGGCCTTTCACATGTTAAAGGGCTAGCAGCAGTAGGCCCATGAAGAGTAATTCTGGTTCCACTGCAGTAACTGCCAGTCATGATCTGATCTGGCTTCTCTTCCATTTGGCAAATCCCACTTCAGTTGCCTGTTCAGTCTAGCAGGTGTTGGGCTCCTCCAAAGCATCCCAACTTCCATCTGAGAAGAAAGGGGAATAAGGCATCCCCCATTCACACACACACACTCTCTCTCTGCAGTGACAGATTGCAATGATTTGGGGGATCTGTCTGTACAACCACACAACTGTTATGCTAAAAAGTAACTACATCCTGGGGGAAACCAGTTTTACCTTACCTCTCTGAAGGGAGGGGAGAAATAGAGGGTGGACATTTACTAAAAGGCAGAACAAAGTGAGGTGTAGGGTGAGGAGGCATATAAACAGGAACTTAGAGAGAAACGCACAGGAAGTTTGGGCAGAAGGAAGACAGGCCATGGACTAGCCAAGGTCAAAAGAGGTATGATAACCTAGAGAAGAAGACTCTTTTTTTAGGACAAGCCATGCACTGGAGCAGAAGGATTTTGGTCCCCAACCCAAAGAATGCTCTGGAGTGGTGTGGAAACTAAGGCAGGGGAATGCATGTAGGGTTTATTATTTTTGTATGGACCTGTGTATTTCTCATATGATTACATAAAGACCATCTGTGTGTTAGAACCTGTGTGAAGTCTGTCTGTAGGTGTTATATGCTATGCTTACCACATGGCCCTGAGAGAATTAAACTGTAACCCAGAAGGCTCATGTCTTTGGGGGGATTCTGAGAGAGGGTGTTTTCAGTAGGATTCTGAGAGAGGATGTGTTTAAGCTATAGGGCAGCAGGAATCAACACTGGTTTCAGAGGGTTAGGCTGCTGGACCATGTGTTCACAGCTTTTGAGGGAGTGCTAGACAGAGGGTTTGCACTCTCAGAGTTTGCCTAGGAACCCCCAAGACTGGCATAGTGCCTGGGCTCTGTCACACTCTGGAAGCTTAAAACACCTGAGGATCCAAGAGATGGGATTCCTTTCCCAAGAATATGGTGGGTGGCCAGCAGAGAGAGCCTGACCAGATCTGTAACACAGGCGCACTAGATGGACAAAGAGTCAGGCTATTGATCCTGCTCCCCCATGCAGGTGGTAGGCAAAAGCCCTTGCTCTGGGGAGGCAAATCCAGGAGGATGTTGTGATGATGAAGTGGGAATTTTTTGTAATATTTTTATGATGCCCATGTGTGCCTCAGTTTCCCCTATGCTTTGCATTATTACCTGGGGAAGTGGGGCTGGAGGGGCGGGGGAATGATTAAGCTTGCTCTCAGGGCAGACTAAGACGATCCCTCACTCTCACAGATTCTTGGGAGACAGGCCAGTCCTCGCTTACAGACAGCTCCCCAATCTGAAGCAAATACTCACCAGCAACCACACACCACACAACAAAAACACTAACCCAGGAACCTATCCTTGCAACAAAGCCCATTGCCAACTGTGTCCACATATCTATTCAAGGGACACCATCATAGGACCTAATCACATCAGCCACACTATCAGAGGCTCGTTCACCTGCACATCTACCAATGTGATATATGCCATCATGTGCCAGCAGTGCCCCTCTGCCATGTACGTCGGCCAAACCGGACAGTGTCTATGCAAAAGAATAAATGGACACAAATCAGACGTCAAGAATTCTAACATTCAAAAACCAGTCAGAGAACACTTCAACCTCCCTGGACGCTCCATTACAGACCTAAAAGTCGCAATTATTCAACAAAAAGACTTCAAAAACAGCCTCCAACGAGAAACAGCAGAACTGGAATTAATCTGCAAACTGGACACCATTAAATTAGGCTTGAATAAAGACTGGGAGTGGATGAGTCTATACACTAACTAAAAACTATTTCCCCATGCTAATTTTCCCCCTACTGTTATTCTCACATTCTTGTCAACTGTTTGAAATTGGCTATCCTGATTATCACTACAAAAAACATTTTTTTCTCCTGCTGATAATAGCCCACTTTAATCGATTGGTCTCATTAAGAGTTGGTATGGCAACCCCCATTTTTTCATGTTCTCTCTCTCTCTCTCTCTGTGTGTGTATATATACACACAAAGCATAAGGTTTCGTGGGCTAAAGCCCACTTCCTCAGATGCATGCAGTGGAAAATACAGTAGGAAGATATATCTTCCTACTGTATTTTACACTGCATGCTCTGTATATATGCATCCCACTGCATGCCATCTGAGGAAGTGGGCTTTAGCCCACGAAAGCTTATGCTCAAATAAATTTGTTAGCCTCTAAGGAAGAGGTGGGCAAACTACGGCCCACGGGCCACATCCGGCCCAGCCTTTGAGCTCCCAGCTAGGGAGGCTAGCCCCCGGCCCCTCCCCTGCTGTCCCCCCTCCCCTGCAGCCATGCCACCGCGTGGGCAGCAGCGAGCTTCTGCCGCTCTGAGCAGCATGGTAATGGGACGGTGGCGGCATGTGCACAGTGGTGCAGACGTTGGGTTCTTTGTTAGGCCTGTCCTGTAGTATCAACAGATTGATAGAGCCAGAAGAGTTCCCAGAAGTCACCTACTACAGGACAGGCCTAACAAAGAAAATAACAGAACACCACTAGCCATCACCTTCAGCCCCCAACTAAAACCCCTCCAACGCATTATTAAGGATCTACAACCTATCCTGAAGGATGACCCAACACTCTCACAAATCTTGGGAGACAGGCCAGTCCTTGCCTACAGACAGCCCCCCAACCTGAAGCAAATACCACCAACCACATACCACACAACAGAACCACTAACCCAGGAACCTATCCTTGCAACAAAGCCCGTTGCCAACTGTGCCCACATATCTATTCAGGGGACACCATCACAGGGCCTAATAACATCAGCCACACTATCAGAGGCTCATTCACCTGCACATCCACCAATGTGATCTATGCCATCATGTGCCAGCAATGCCCTTCTGCCATGTACATTGGTCAAACTGGACAGTCTCTACGTAAAAGAATAAATGGACACAAATCAGACGTCAAGAATTATAACATTCATAAACCAGTCGGAGAACACTTCAATCTCTCTGGTCACGCGATTACAGACATGAAAGTTGCTATATTACAACAAAAAAACTTCAAATCCAGACTCCAGTGAGAAACTGTTGAATTGGAATTCATTTGCAAATTGGATACAATTAACTTAGGCTTGAATAGAGACTGGGAGTGGCTAAGTCATTATGCAAGGTAACCTATTTCCCCTTGTTTTTTCCTACCCCCCCCCCCCAGACGTTCTTGTTAAACCCTGGATTTGTGCTGGAAATGGCCCACCTTGATTATCATACACATTGTAAGGAGAGTGGTCACTTTAGATAAGCTATTACCAGCAGGAGAGTGGGTTTGTGGGGGGGGGGGGGGTGAGAAAACCTGGATTTGTGCTGGAAATGGCCCAACTTGATTATCATACACATTGTAAGGAGAGTGATCACTTCAGATAAGCTATTACCAGCAGGAGAGTGGGGTGGAAGGAGGTATTTTTTCATGCTTTGTGTGTATATAAAAAGATCTTCTACATTTTCCACAGTATGCATCCGATGAAGTGAGCTCTAGCTCACGAAAGCTTATGCTCAAATAAATTGGTTAGTCTCTAAGGTGCCACAAGTACTCCTTTTCTTTTTAAGGACTGAGAGGTGATCAACAGCGAATAAAGTGTGGCTCTGGAAGAAGCTTGCTGCTCTCTACTGGGACCCACTAAGAAGATCAGAGAGAGAGAGACAGAGGCTGAATATGGAGTTCACTACAGCTTGGCTGGTGAATTGTGGCTTGACCAGACTGCATGATGCTTTAACCTTTATGTCTCTGTGCTAACTTAAGGACTGTGTCCACTTGACTAATAAATCCTACTCTGTTTTGAAAATGCTGTTTGAGTGTCCCTACAAATGCTTGCTGGGGTGCATGCATCTCTGAAGAGTGGCCAGGAGTCTATCTCAGCTGGACTTGCTGAGCAGTGAGAAGCAGGAGTGCTGCAAGCCAGAGGCTCAGTCTTGGAGTGGGTGAGGCTGTGTGGCCTATCATTAAGGAAGAGTGGGTCCCCTTGAGGGGCTGGCACACTAAAAAGGTTCCTCCAAGATACTGCTTAAAAGCTGGAGCATGGATTAATGACCAATGCCACAAGGACTTTGGGAGACAGTAGCTGAGGATGAATCAGGATAAACTTACTAACCTTAGCCTGAGGTGCCTTCTTCACTCACCTGGCATGATAATTTCTGGGAAGCCTAACTTGCGGACCACAACTGTGCTGCGGTCCACCAAGTGAGGATGATCTTTCCGCACCTGATTCAGGTCTCCCCACAGCATTTTCAGAGACACCCAGAACCCTGGAAAGGAAGGAGAGAAAAGGGATGTGACTGTACTTTGACCAAATAGAGTCCAGTGGGTAGCTCAACCAAATGCTCAGCCCACACCCCAGTGTAGATGTCTATCCCCATCTCTGCATAGACAGGTCCATTTCACAGTCCTAGGACATTCTAACATGGGGCCCTGAATAGCAAGTGGCTTCCATGGTGTTAAACTGAGAAAAGTTGTCTCCATCGAAGGCGTGTAGCTCCCACTTATCAAGTGGTGTGAAGTTTCGGGGTCCTGTTAGGCTCTTCACTAAACTTGGATGACCTGGTAGCACCAATTTCCAAAAATGCCTTCTCTCCCTCCAGCTCATTAGGAAACTTCGCCCCTTCCTCCCAGACAAGGACTTTGCAACAGTGATCCATGCATTTGTCTCCGCCAGGCTGGTTTACTGTAATCAGAAGCTGAATGTGACAATGATACGCAGGTTCTATCTTGTGCAGAATTTGACTATCCACCTTCTCCACACTCAGTCTGCTGTGAGCACGTCAAGTCTGTGCTCAAGTCCTTCCCAGTCAGACAATGCAGATCACAAAGCCAGGACAAAGTATGTGAGAACTGGGGACAAAGCATTTTCTGCCAAAGGGATCCAGCTATTGAACACTATTCCACAGAAGATCAGATGCATCATTAGTCTGACCATTTAGGAAATGTTGCAAAGCCTTTGTGTATGAAGTCTGAGAGTCATGTACAGTGGACAGGCTTCAGTGGTATAACAAAGCCCCAGAGGGCCCTGATGCAGGAATAGGGTAGGGCTCCTCTCCCCAATTCCAAAATCTACAATTTTGCTTACCCACATCATCACAGCCCCCAACCTACCCCACTTACCCCATCTCCAATCCTTTACCCACTGCCTCCATGAACTTCTTGCTGGCCCCTCTCCTCCCCCACCCTGTCCCTGATGCCCCACTCCTATCCTGGGCTAGGATGTCTCCTCCCAATCCAAGCTCCCAGTGACTCCCCTTGCTTATATCATCTGCACTGCACTCACACAACACAGGTTGAATCTGAATGACGAGCGGCATTGCAACCGGGCACATGGGGTCTCAGCACCACTCAGGTTTGGCCCAGCCTCTCCTCCGTCATAACGAAGGTGCGGTTGAGGCAAACCTGAGTGGTGCTGTGACACCAAGATGCAACACCATTCACTCAAATTTAGCCCAACCACCCCTCCATCATTTGGCCCAGCTGCACCTCTGTCCAATGGAGCGGTGGTGGGGTCAAATTTGAGTGAGTGGCATTGCAACCCCATGTGCCAGGTGAAGTGCCAGAGCATTGCTCTATCTGGTTAGGCCCCCATAACCTCGTGGGCCCATGAGCAGTCTTGCACTATTCTTACACCACTGAACAGCTTTCTCAAAGACCTCTTTTAAAAAAAAAAAATTTTTTTTTACTCTGTTAAAGGAGATGTGCCAGAGACTCCATTCATTGCACTGGGCACTTCACTGTTGCAACCGATTTAAGTGGAAGGTGTTCAGATAGTATGGTGATGGGCAGCAGGATAAAACCCTGATAAGATATATAGGCCACCCAGCTATGGGAGGAGGAGGCGTAAGGCCCTTACCTTGTCCTTTGTGGTTGATTTCCTTCCCCTCCACCGCTTTCTTTATCATGTTGTGAAGGAAATCATTCTCAGCAGCTACCCTGAAACACAACAAGAGCACGTAGGGAGTGGGGCTCAGCTCCGTCCAGCTAGGGAGGGGGACTGTGGGGAATTCCCCTGCTTCCCCGCTCTGCAGAAAGGGATCTGGGAACAGGAGCATGCGAGTGCAGAAATGGTTACTTTGTTTACTTGTACAGTAAGTGTGATTCTGTGAGATACGTTGTGCACATATATCTTCCACAGCAGCGTTATGTGCACCCAGTGCACTTGAGCCAGAGATATCTGGTCAGCACCCATTCTGATGGCACATGCACACAGCATGTTCTCATGCCTCCAACAGTGGGCATGAAGAGCAGAGTCACCCTGGACCCCTCTCAGTTCCTTCATACCAGAATCCAGCTGACATTAGACCAGGGGTTCTCAGACTGGGGGTCGGGACCCCTTAGGCAGTCATGAGGTTATTACATGAGGGGGTCGCGAGCTGTCAGCCTCCACACCAAACCCCGCTTTGCCTCCAGCATTTATAATGGTGTTAAATATATAAAAAAATGTTTTTAATTTATAAGGGGGGGGTCGCATGCAGAGGATTGTTATGTAAAGGGGTCACCAGTACAAAAGTTTGAGAAGCGCTGTGTTAGACTCCCAAGTAGTGGGGATGGAGCGAGGATCATGGAATACATATGTGTACAACACATCTCAAAGAACAAGTTACTGTGCAAGTAAGTAACTGTTTCTTCTTCGAATGCTTGTGCACATCTGTATTTTACTCTAGGTGGTTCTCAAGCAGTAGTCCAGTGGTAATGGAAACTTGGAAGTCACTTAAACATGGACTGAAGAACAGTCTCTAAGGTGCCACAAGTACTCCTTTTCTTTTTGCGAATACTGACTAACATGGCTGCTACTCGGAAACCAGACTTTCCAAAGTTGGCATCTGCTCTGGATGCTTCCAGAATTGCATAGTGCTGTGTGATCATGTGACCAGAGGACCACATTGCCATTCTGCAAATGGCCATAATAGGGATATTACTGAGGAAGGCCACTGAAGTGGCTGGGCTCATGTAGAATAAGCAGTACCTCTTTCTGGAGTGACGTTTGCAAAGCTGTAACAAATCCATATGCATAAAGAAATCTAGTTAGATATCCTCTGGGCAGTATCTGCTCTCCTCTTCATCCTCTCAGCCTATGGGAGAGGATCTAAAAAGTTTAGTCCTGTCAAGGTAAATGATAGGGCCATGCAGACATCCAAAGTATGAAGCCTCCCATCATCCTTATGGATGTGTGTGTGGCTTGGGAAAGAAGATTCGTTGATGGAATTCTGATTCAGATGGAATTCTGATACCACTGTGGACAGAAATTTTGGACATGGTTGCAAGGAAACTTTGTCCTTATAGAAAACTATATATGGGGGACCCATCAAAAGAGCCTGCAGCTCTCTAACTCTCCTAGCAAATGTTATCAATGATGTAATCATATCATATGAAACACTTTATCTTGGGAGGACGTTAAACAACAGCTATTAAAGTTAGACATTTTTAAAATCAGCAGATCCAGATAGGTTGCATTCAAGAGCCTTAAAAGGGCTGCCATGGAGTTCATTGGACTGTTAATGTTGATTTTCAATAAGTTTTGGAACACTGGGGAAGTTCCAGAAGACTGGAAGAAAGCTAATGTTATGCCAATATTTTAAAAGGGTAAATGGAATGATCCGGGTAATTATAGGCCCTATCCCTACCCTCTAGCATATCTACCTCTCTCCATAGCTTAGTGTCCTCTGTGAGGAGTTGTGCCAGTTAGAGTATCTGGAGGCATAGTGTTAGATATTTTCATCAGTAGCAGGTGCAACTCTGGTAATGAAATGAGTACTGGTTCTCCTGACTGCCATCCACCCAGATACAAGGAGAGAACTAGGGAGTCTGGGAGGGAGGTGGTCTATCAACGCATGTGGTGTTGATGGTACCAAAAAAGTGTTACCAAGAAGGCTGGCATCAGATAGGATGTCAAAGGAGTCATTAGTACCAGGCCTGCCAGTGGAGCACAGATGCTGCACAGTGCAGGTGTAGATGGTACCAAAGTTACCAATATCGAAGCAGAAGGTGGCAGTATGGAGCATTTTGAGGTAGGCAGCTTAATGTCAAATAAAGATAAACTCTTGGCCGATACTGGAGCTGCATGTTAGTGGACTAAATGGATGCTACAGATGTCCCCCTTGGACTTTGAGTTGCGCTTTTTCTTAATGACATTCGGGGATTTAGAAGATGGCCCTAGAGAGGGTGCCTGGTGTTCTCTTCTATTTCTGTAGTTTGTGGGGATATATTCCACACTCAGGTCAAGTCTTTGGTATCAGCATAGCTACTGGAGATAAAGAGGCTGCCGGGGCACTCCTGTACGACTCATAATACGGGTGTTTGGTACTAAAACAACCACAATCCAAGTATGGATGCATGGATTTTTCCATCAGGTAATTCAGAACCTAATCTCTATTTTTCCTTGGTTCTTCTTGTGAAGGACCTATATATGGAGCACCTCAGCAGGATGTGTCCTTCTCCCAAACAAACTAAATACCACCTATGTCCATTTAAAAACATCAGCCTGACATGATGGGTAGTGTTTAAACCCTGGTGATTTTTTAGCATATGTGCTGAGAAAACAAACAATTTGGTACTGAAATACTACCCAGGAGACAGAATAAGATCTCTCACAAAAACAAAGAAAAAAAAAGAAACATCATTAAAAAAAATCACTATCTAAATACTAACTACTATGCAAACTACTTTATCAACTATATACAAAGGCTGATAAAAGTTAAAAACAGTGTGTGACACTTTTTAGGGTTAACCAAGGTGTCTGGGGTGAATTGCTTATGGCATGAGGGAGTCTTGTCTGTGGCAACCAGGGCAAGTTCTCCCAAAGCTATCAGCTGCAGGCACCACAAGCACTCCACTCCAAGCTAGCTCAAGCTTCACACTTTCCTTCTGCCAGCTAGCAATTTATACACCCGGCCTTGTTATACTCAAATGCCCCGATCCTTATCTTCTGGACACCTGCAATGTATGTGACGCTGTTGCAAAAAAAGCAAATGCAATTTTGGGTTGCATTTCCAGAGATATAGCATGCAAGTCACGGGAGATGATAGTTCCACTCCACTCAGCGCTGGTTAGGCCTCAGCTGGAGTACTGTGCCCAATTTTGGTCACTGCGGTATAGAACGGCTGAAGAGAAACTGGAAAGGATCCAGAATCAAGCAACAAAAACAATCAAAGGGATGGAATTGAAGTCGTATGAGCAAAGGCTGAAGGAACTGGATATTTTAGTTTGAAAAAGAGGAGATTAAGGGGGGACATGATAACAGTCTTCAAATACTTGAAAGCCTGCCAAAAAAAGATGGAGAAAAGTTGTTCTCTTTTGCCAGAGAGGGCAGGACAAGAGGCGACGGGTTCAAACTCCAGCACAGCAGATTTATATTAAATCTCAGGAAAAACTTCCTAACTGCAAGAACAGTAGGACAGTGGAACAGACGCCTAGGGAAGTCGTGGAATCTCCTGCACTGGAGGCTTTCAAAAGGAGGCTGGAGAGCCATCTGTCTGGGATGGGTCAGACTCCATGGGTGGCAAGTTCTATGGGCCCGTGGTGCCCGGGCACCAGGAATATTCCTGTCCCAGAGGCCCGGCTCCAGCAGAGTCAACAGTGTGCCCTTGAGTCAACAGTGTGCCCTTGTTGCCAAGAAGGCCAATGGCATTTTGGGGTGTATAAGTAGGGGCATTGCCAGCAGATCAAGGGACGTGATCGTTCCCCTCTATTCGACATTGGTGAAGCCTCATCTGGAGTACTGTGTCCAGTTTTGGGCCCCACACTACAAGAAGGATGTGGAGAAATTGGAGAGAGTCCAGCGAAGGGCAACAGAAATGATTAGGGGTCTGGAACACATGACTTATGAGGAGAGGCTGAGGGAACTGGGGATGTTTAGTCTACGGAAGAGAAGAATGAGGGGGGATTTGATAGCTGCTTTCAACTACCTGAAAGGTGGATCCAAAGAGGATGGATCTAGACTATTCTCAGTGATAGCAGATGACAGGACAAGGAGTAATGGTCTCAAGTTGCAGTGGGGGAGATTTAGGTTGGATATTAGGAAAAACTTTTTCACTAGGAGGGTGGTGAAACACTGGAATGCGTTACCTAGGGAGGTGGTGGAATCCCCTTCCTTAGAAGTTTTTAAGGTCAGGCTTGACAAAGCCCTGGCTGGGATGATTTAGTTGGGGATTGGTCCTGCTCTGGGCAGGGGGTTGGACTAGATAACCTCCAGAGGTCCCTTCCAACCCTGATATTCTATGATTCTAAGTTTCCCACCTCCCCCCGCACTTCTCCTGGCCCCACTTGCCGCCCCTGAGCGATTTAAAACCCGCCGCCACCCAGCAGCGCAGCGGGACTGAGCGGCTTCCTGTGCGCTCACTCCACAGGTCCTTGCAGCCCGTGTGAGGGGGTTGTGCCGCTGCGCGCTGCCCCCGCCCCAAATGCCCCTGCGGCCAATGGGAAGCTACAGGGGCGGTGCCTGGAGACAGCAGCCTGAGGAGACCCCCCCCCCCCCCCGGCCTGCCCTGCCTAGGCGGCGCTGCTGGAGGGGGTGCCCCAGGTAAGCATCTAACCCCCCACCACATCCACTTCGAGAGCCTGCACCCCTCACCCCCTCCTGCACCCTGCACCCCCCAACTCCCTCTTGCACTTCCACCCCTCCCCTACACCTACTTTTGTCCCCAAACTCCCCCAGAGCCTGCACCCCCGCCGCCTGCCCAGAGCCTGCACACAGCACCCAAACTCCCTCCCAGAGCCTGCGCTCCAGACCCCCTCCCCCACCCAAACTCCCTCCCAGAGCCTGACCTTTCACTCCTTCTGCACCCAAATTCCCTTCCAGAGCCTGCACCCTGCAGCCCAATCCCCTGCCCCAGCCCAGAGCCTGCACCCAAACTCCATCCCAGAGCCTGCACCCCAGACCCCGTCCCCCACCAAACTCCCTCCCAGAGCCCGACCCCTCACACCCCCTGCACCCAAACTCCCTCCCAGAGCCTGACCTCTCACCCCTTCTGCACCCAAACTCCCTCTCAGAGCCTGCATCCCCACCCCCTCGTGCACCCCAATCGCCTGAACCCCAGACCCCCTCCCCCACCCAAACTCCCTCCCTTAGGCAGGTGTGTATGGGGAGTTGGGGGTGGGGGGTTCTGGGCACCACCAAAATTTCTACAAACCTGCCTCCCCTGTCAGACACAACAAATCCTGCTTCTCGCCAGGGGTTAGACTAGATGACCCTTTGGTCCCTTCTAGCCCTATGGTTCTATGATTCTACACCTGTCGGCTGCCTCTGTGGAAGCAGCACACCCCAGTTTACTGGCTTCACCTCAATTCAACACTCTCCTGAGCTCCGCGGCGAACAGCAGAGAGGCTAACAGAGGGAGTTTGCCTGGGATCTGTCTGAGAGGAGGTACGCTAAGGGCTGCATTAGGGGGGCTGTGTTGGTGAGTATCTGAGTGTCTGTTGTGGGGACAGTTTGACCGTGTGCTTGCTTGATTGTTTGAAAAGTGTGAATTGGGAGTGCTTTGTTCCAGGTGAGCCTTGAGTGGGCCTCACTGTTATAAAAAGCCAGTCAGCCAGCTGAGTGGCGAACAGCAGAGAGACTAACAGAGGGAGTTTGCCTGGGGAGAGCCCACTGAGGCTTACATCTTGCCGGCTTCTCTGAGTAGTTACTACAACTCCTGAGGAAGCTCGTAGAAGGAAGGTAATATGGATGGTGAGCGTTCAGCTGTTGTGACCTGCACAGGTTGTGCCATGTTTGTCTTTCTTCCACAGGACAGAAGCGACTTTGTCTGTACAAAGTGCAAGCTGGTCTCCATATTGGAAGAGAAGGTTCAAGGTCTGGAGAAACAGGTATCAACCCTGCGTTGCATAAGAGACACTGAAGATTTCCTGGACAGACGTCAGGATATGCTTCTACGGACACAACGTTCTGAAGATTCAGAGCAGGCTGCATAGCGGGGACAGAAGGACGGTGAAGAAATTTGGCAGCATGTGACCTCCAGAAGAAGAAAGGGGAGCGTCCATGTGTAAGGGGACTGTTGCCCCCTTACTAACATTCAGTGGAGGTGTTTTGGTTGGCTAGCTCCCAGTACTAAAAAGGGGGAAGGGTCGATGGGGAATCAGGACCCTGAGACTGACAGCAACCAGGAACAATGGGGAGAGGCCAATGCTCCAGGTCAGCCGGAATGACAGGGCGAGCAGGCTAATCAGAGAGTCAGGAGGCCAGGGAGGTCCCGTCCTCCGTGTGAGCTGGATTTGCCTGGGTCAGACAGAGTGGGGCCGAGCTAAGGAGAAAGCAGGGGCCTGAGCTGAGCTGGGGAACAGAGCTGGGCGAGATCCAGAGGGACCAGAAAAGCAGCCCAGAGAGAGCAGACCCTGTCCTGGGAGCAGAGCTGCAGCCCCAAAGCCAGAGGCACACCCAGAGAAAGCAGACTTGCCCTGGGAGCAGAGCTGCAGCAACCAGAGCCGGAGGGGCCAGAAAAGTAGCCCAGGAAGCAGGTCAGTGCTGGGAGCAGAGTCACAGAAGCAGCCTGCAGAGCAGACCTGTCCTGGGAGCAGAGCTGCAGCAACCAGAGCCAGAGGGGCCAGAGAAGCAGCCCAGGGAGCTGGAGGCAGAGCAGCAGCAGTGCTGAGACAGAGTGGTGTAGCTGGGGCTGGAGCAGTCCGGAGCTGGGTGGGGTGAGCAGCTGGGGAGAGCGAGGGGGACCCTGGGCAGCGGGCCCAGCACAGGGAGACGCCTCAGCCAAGGGGCTCTGCAGGCCAGGCTTGGATCGTAACCCCGACAGGGCGGAGCGACACTGGGAAGAAGGGTCCAACCACTTAGAGCCTGAGAGCGTGTGGCCACCACCAGAGCAAGTGTCCGACCCACAGCATCCCTGCAGCACAGCCAGGGCCTGAGAAGAAGGCCTGGGACTTACAAGGAACAGACTGTGAACTGCCCTGACATTTCAGAGACGCCGTTTGTGATGTTCCCTGCCACAGAGCGGGGTGATGTGTTTCCTTTAACCTTTCCCATTTTTCCTTATTCTTTTTAAAATTAATTATTGATTAAATAACTTGCATTTGCTTTAATTTGTATGTAATGGTCAGTGGGTCAGAGAAGTGCCCAGTGCAGAGAGAGTACCCTGGAGTGGGGACACCTTAGCCCCTGTCCTAGGTGACCACAGCAGGGTTGGGGGTCGAGCCCCGCAGAAATCCTGGGCCCAGCCTTGTTGGGGTTACGAGGACTCTGCCAGACAGGAGAGTGGAAGGGGAGTCCTCAAGGGCAGGGAGGCCACTGGGTAAAGGAAGTGGGAGCGAGGACTCAGATCCTTTCGCTAGCCCACTTCACCGGGGTAGTGCAGAAGCCAGGAAAGTTCCCCGCAAGAGCGGGACTATTCCCCTGCTTACACATGTACCAGCAATGCAGATACAGGTAGGCAACCGTTTTCATGTTCTCTCCACAGGTACTAATGTGGAGAGTGGACTAGATGAGGGAAGGGAACAGAAGGAGACTCTGCCGATTGCAAGGCATGAGATGCACTGTCCTAGGGATGGGAGTTCCATGACCACCACTCCCAAGAGAAGGAGGCGGGTGGTGGTGGTTGGGGACTCTCTTCTCAGGGGGACTGAGTCATCTATATGCCGCCCCGACCAGGAAAACCAAGAAGTCTGCTGCTTGCCAGGAGCTAGGATTCATGATGTGACGGAGAGACTGCCGAGACTCATCAAGCCCTTGAATCGCTACCCCTTCCTGCTTCTCCACGTGGGCACCAATGATACTGCCAAGAATGACCTTGAGACTACGTGGCTCTGGGAAGAAGGATAAAGGAGTTTGAGGCGCAAGTGGTGTTTTTATCCATCCTCCCCGTGGAAAGAAAAGGCCTGGGTAGAGACCGTCGAATCGTGGAAGTCAACAAATGGCTACGCAGGTGGTGTCGGAGAGAAGGCTTTGGATTCTTTGACCACGGGATGGTGTTCCAAGAAGGAGGAGTGCTAGGCAGAGATGGGCTCCACCTAACAAAGAGAGGGAAGAGCATCTTTGCAAGCAGGCTGGCTAACCTAGTGAGGAGGACTTTAAACTAGATTCACCGGGGGAAGGAGACCAAAGCCCTAAGGTAAGTGGGGATGTGGGATACTGGGAGGAAGCACGAGCAGGAGAGCGCAAGAGGGGAGGGCTCCTGCCTCATACTGAGAAAGAGGGACGATAAGCGAGTTATCTCAAGTGCCTATATAGAAATGCAAGAAGCCTGGGAAACAAGCAGAGAGAACTGGAAGTCCTGGCACAATCAAGGAATTAGGATATGATTGGAATAACAGAGACTTGGTGGGATAACTCACATGACTGGAGTACTGTCATGGATGGTTATAAACTGTTCAGGAAGGACAGGCAGGGCAGAAAAGGTGGGGGAGTTGCACTGTATGTAAGAGAGCAGTATGACTGCTCAGAGCTCAAGTATGAAACTGCTGAAAAACCTGAGAGTCTCTGGATTAAGTTTAGAAGCATGAGCAACAAGGGTGATGTCGTGGTGGGAGTCTGCTATAGACCACCGGACTAGGGGGATGAGGTGGATGAGGCTTTCTTCGGGCAACTAACGGAAGTTATTAGATCGCAGGCCCTGATTCTCATGGGAGACTTCAATCACCCTGATATCTGCTGGGAGAGCAATACAGCGGTGCACAGACAATCCAGGAAGTTTTGGGAAAGTGTAGGGGGCAATTTCCTGGTGCAAGTGCTGGAGGAACCAACTAGGGGCAGAGCTCTTCTTGACCTCCTGCTCACAAACCGGGAAGAATTAGTAGGGGAAGCAAAAGTGGATAGGAACCTGGGAGGCAGTGACCATGAGATGGTCGAGTTCAGGATCCTGACATAGGGAAGAAAGGAGAGCAGCAGAATATGGACCCTGGACTTCAGAAAAGCAGACTTTGACTCCCTCAGGGAACTGATGGGCAGGATCCCCTGGCAGAATAACATGAGGGGGAAAGGAGTCCAGGAGAGCTGGCTGTATTTTAAAGAATCCTTATTGAGGTAACAGAGACAAACCATCCCGATGTGTAGAAAGAACAGTAAATATGGCAGGCGACCAGCTTAACAGTGAAATCCTTGTTGATCTTAAACACAAAAAAGAAGCTTACAAGAAGTGGAAGCTTGGACAAATGACCAGGGCAGAGTATAAAAATATTGCTCAAGCATGCAGGAGTGAAATCAGGAGGGCCAAATCACACCTGGAGTTGCAGCTAGCAAGAGATGTTCAGAGTAACAAGAAGGGTTTCTTCAGGTATGTTAGCAACAAGAAGAAAGTCAAGGGAAGTGTGGCCCCTTACTGAATGAGGGAGGCAACCTAGTGACAGAGGATGTAGAAAAAGCTAATGTACTCAATGCTTTTTTTGCCTCTGTCTTCACGAACAAGGTCAGCTCCCAGACTACTGCACTGGGCAGCACAGCATGGGGAGGAGGTGACCAGCCCTCTGTGGAGAAAGAAGTGGTTCGGGACTATTTAAAAAAAGCTGGACGAGCACAAGTCCATGGGGCCGGATGTGCTGCATCCGAGAGTGCTAAAGGAGTTGGCGGATGCGATTGCAGAGCCATTGGCCATTATCTTTGAAAACTCATGGCGATCGGGGGAGGTCCCGGACGACTGGAAAAAGGCTAATGTAGTGCCCATCTTTAAAAAAGGGAAGAAGGAGGATCCTGGGAACTACAGGCCAGTCAGCCTCACCTCAGTCCCTGGAAAAATCATGGAGCAGGTCCTCAAGGAATCAATTCTGAAGCATTTAGAGGACAGAAAAGTGATCAGGAACAGTCAGCATGGATTCACCAAGGGCAAGTCATGCCTGACTAATCTAATTGCCTTCTATGACGAGATAACTGGCTCTGTGGATGAGGGGAAAGCAGTGGACGTGTTGTTCCTTGACTTTAGCAAAGCTTTTGACACGGTCTCCCACAGTATTCTTGCCAGCAAGTTAAAGAAGTATGGGCTGGATGAATGGACTATAAGGTGGATAGAAAGCTGTCTAGATCGTCGGGCTCAACGGGTAGTGATCAATGGCTCCATGTCTAGTTGGCAGCCGGTATCAAGTGGAGTGCCCCAAGGGTCGGTCCTAGGGCCGGTTTTGTTCAATATAGAGTCATAGAATATCAGGGTTGGAAGGGACCTCAGGAGGTCGTCTAGTCCAACGGCCTGCTCAAAGCAGGACCAATCCCCAATTTTTGCCCCAGATCCCTAAATGGCCCCCTCAAGGATTGAACTCACAACCCTGGGTTTAGCAGGCCAATGCTCAAACCACTGAGCTATCCCTCCCCCCATATCTTCATTAATGATCTGGAGGATGGC
Organism: Chelonia mydas; assembly: GCF_015237465.2. Lineage (NCBI taxonomy): Eukaryota > Metazoa > Chordata > Testudines > Cheloniidae > Chelonia > Chelonia mydas. The sequence continues at coordinate 141,653,293 of NC_057852.1, read as the reverse complement.
GTGGATTGCACCCTCAGCAAGTTTGCAGATGACACTAAACTGGGAGGAGAGGTAGATACGCTGTGGGGTAGGGATAGGATACAGAGGGACCTAGACAAATTAGAGGATTGGGCCAAAAGAAATCTGAGGTTCAACAAGGACAAGTGCAGAGTCCTGCACTTAAGACGGAAGAATCCCATGCACCACTACAGACTAGGGACCGAGTGGCTAGGCAGCAGTTCTGCAGAAAAGGACCTAGGGGTTACAGTGGACGAGAAGCTGGATATGAGTCAACAGTGTGCCCTTGTTGCCAAGAAGGCCAATGGCATTTTGGGGTATATAAGTAGGGGCATTGCCAGCAGATCAAGGGACGTGATCGTTCCCCTTTATTTGACATTGGTGAGGCCTCATCTGGAGTACTGTGTCCACTTTTGGGCCCCACACTACAAGACGGATGTGAAAAAATTGGAAAACATCCAGCAGAGGGCAACAAAAATGATGAGGGGACTGGAACACATGACTTATGAGGAGAGGCTGAGGGAACTGGGATTGTTTAGTCTGCAGAAGAGAAGAATGAGGGGGGATTTGATAGCTGCTTTCAACACCCTGAAAGGGGGTTCCAAAGAGGATGGATCTAGACTGTTCTCAGTGGTAGCAGATGACAGAACGAGGAGTAATGGTCTCAAGTTGCAGTGGGGGAGATTTAGGTTGGATATTAGGAAAAACTTTTTCACTAGGAGGGTGGTGAAGCACTGGAATGCGTTACCTAGGGAGGTGGTGGAATCTCCTTCCTTAGAAGTTTTTAAGATCAGGCTTGACAAAGCCCTGGCTGGGATGATTTAGTTGGGGATTGGTCCTGCTTTGAGCAGGGGGTTGGACTAGATGACCTCCTGAGGTCCCTTCCAACCCTGATATTCTATAATTCTGTGACGTGTCTATAGTAAAACCAAACTGAAGTTTATATAACATAGCTTGAGTTAAAGATTCAAATATAAGCAAGTAAAATGATTTGGAAACATCAGATTACAGGTAAAAGAAAAACATAAAACTCAATCTACAGCCTATACTTAGTAACAAATCCCCTTTTTGTCTTATAAGGTATTTCTCACCCAGTGGTCAGTCCGAGCAGCTTTTCTTCAGTCGAGAGAGCTGGGATTCACTTTTCATGAGACACTCCTGCTGGCAGAGTGCCTCTTTGTAATGGATTATACCTTGTACCCTTTCTCCTTTTATACAGTCCCAAACTTTTTGTCTCTTTTCAAAATCAGGGTGTTACATTAACTTGAGCTCAGCCCTGAGGGTCCTCTATTCAAAGTTTTTCATGGGGTTCTTTTGTAAGTGCTCAGACGTGCATCTGGTCCAGTCTGTAAACACAAGGCTGGGTTGAAAGATGGCGATTGTTCTCACTCTTGCTTGAGTTAGCTCTGAGACCCATCCCACTTTACTGCCAACACTTTTGGAACATAATGTTCTACATTTTACATATCTCTTAAAACATTTCTTGTACGAACAACTGACAATCACCATGATGATCAGCTAGTTCTTAGCTTTTGACAGAGATCACACATAACCCCCCCTTTGGTGAAGTATTGAGAAGCTGGTCAGATACAGGTGTAATACGCCTTCTGGGCATGCGTATGTCACACAGTGGAGCTCACAGTGAGCCTCACAGCCCAAGGCGTTGAAAAGAAACTGAGAGGGGGTTGGGCAGCCCCACCTTTTATGGCCTAGGTTGGAGGGATGAGTACACACAAGGCACAGACAGTTCCCAGCGTCCCCAGACAATGCTATTTATGAAAAATATCTGTCTTGAGTGCACTGGGTGTGCACAGGCATAGGACGGAAAATATATATGCACAAGCACTTGAAGAACAACACGGGAATAGCTCGATTGGATCGGGCCTGTGATCCATCTAGCCCCATCTCTGTCAGCCGCCAGCACCAGCAGTTTCAGAAGAAGGTATAAGAATCCTCTTAATAGATGTGCGATAATATGCCCCCAACAGTACATCTCCTCCTAGCCCCTTTTTTTTAGAGATTGGCTTAAACCCTGAAGCACGAGGTTTAATATGTCTTAAAATTGGTGTATTAACCCTGGATATTCTTGTTATCCATATAAATGTCCAATTCCTGTTTGAATCTTGCTAAATTCTTGGCTACAGTGACATTTGTGGCAATAAATTCCACAATCTAATTATCCTGAAGTCAAAAGTAAGAAAGATATTTCCTTTGATCAGTTTTGAATTTGTCACCTTTTAAGCTATTTTAATATACCCTTGTTCCTATGCTCAGCTTCTCTTGGCCATGGGCAGTGTTTCCTTCCCACCCTTCTACCCACTCGAGAGATGGAGACTGTCAGTTGACACAGAAATGCCCCCCTTTTTGCAGCTGAGTTCTTTTCTAGTGAATGGAAAGTCCTGTCTGTCTTAACACCAGCCTTCATCCCCAACCCTTGCAGCCCCCCTCCCTTTCTGCTCACAAGTGCTGGCTTTACTCACAGGTGCACAGGAATGAAGTACTGCTTGTCCTCATCACTCTCACATTTTCCCTTGATGATATCTGTAATGTCCATCACTGTAAGAGACAAGGGACAGGAGCCTATGGTCACAAGGTCCTTTGGACAACCCTGAACCAACCCAGAGGGCACAATGACCACCATCCATCTCCAACTCATCCTGAGCTTTCACGGGAAAAGAGCAACCAGAGACAGCCAGACATTATTGAGCACCTCTAATCTGTGTTTAGAGTGACTGTCATTGCCAATAGGTGGGAGGAACATGATAACCACATAAAACAGGGGTTCTCAAACTGGGGGTCGGGACGCCTCAGGGGGTCACGAGGTTATTATATGGGGAGTCGCGAGCTGTCAGCCTCCACTCCAAAACCTGCTTTGCCTCCAGCATTTATAATGGTGTTAAATATATAAACAAGTGTTTTTAATTTATAAGGGGGGGTCGCACTCAGAGGTTTGCTATGTGAAAAGGGTAACCAGTACAAAAGTTTGAGTACCACTGACATAAAAGAACCTGCAAACAACCACATTCTCAGATGGAGGGAATGTCAGGCTCAGAAATGCAGGGAGGAGGTGGTAGAAGAAGGAATGGGAAGAAATGAACAGGGGAAATTTTGGCTGAATCCCAGGAAAAGGCTCCTGGCAGGGAGATAACTCCTCACTTAGATTTGTGACTCAGGAAGAGGTCAAGGAGCCTCAATGATGGGAACATTTAGAACTAGGACTGGCTCATGCATTAGAAAACAACCAACAGATTGCACTTGCCCCTAAAGGATGAAGGAGGCTTTTCCATGTCTGATTTCTCTTAGTTTCTCTATTAATCATACATTTTCAGGCCAGGCAGGACCATCTGATCATCCAAACTGACCTCCTGCATAACACAGGCTGGACGATTTTAATCAATTCCTTCACTGTCCCTAAAAGAGGAGCTGCAAGACTTCAATAATGGAACCAGAACTACTGCCCAGTTTCACTGCAGCTTTCCTGAGGTCTTGTTTAGACTAAAAAAGGTGTTCTTCTCGATCAAGTCAACTCAATACAGCTAGTACTGTATTACTGAAAAATCTACCTACCATCAGTGCAGACACACTACCACTTTTTGCCTGATTATATCAGGATGAGTCGTACCTATGGACCTCTTTCCCCAGTGACTCACCACATATAGCCTTCCACTTCCGGAAATGCTATACTTCCAGTAATTCACTATCATCCCCTTCTGCCTGCTCCCAAATGCTATCCCCTCAGCAATTCACACCAGGTATCCCTGTTCCCCCTAACACTATCCCCAGCAAGTCATCACAGATATCACTCATCCCTCCAGCACTATCCCCACAGAATCCCTCTACCCCGCAGTGTTTTCCCAATACTGCCAATACTAGTGAATTTTTCATAAGTGACAGCATTTTATCTGAAGCTGAAGCCAGTCCTACAATGATGCAAGAAGTCAAGCCCTCTAGTGAATTTGAGCCCTGCCAGGGGAAAGCCACCCCCTCTGATTAGCTGCCTGTCCAACTTACCCACTGTGGGAAAGTGGGAATTTCCATAATATTTTTATGATGCCTATGTGTGCCTCAGTTTCCCCTATATTTCACATGGCTACCCAGTGTAGGGGTGACAAGGACTATTTGCTCTCAGGGCGGGCTAAGAGACATAGGTATGAATGTTGCCTAGCTGTTTGAGACTGAATGAGTCATTAAAAAGGACTGGCCAAGGCAGACTCCATATCACTGGAGAATCTGATAAGACAATGGCCCATCCGGTCACCAGGACATTGACACCTAGCAATCAATGACCCAACAGAACATGGATTGGAGGCTTGGCTGGGGGCTCTTATCTAACCAGAATGGTCTATGGTCTATGCTTTAACCTTCATTTCTCTATGCTCACCTAAGGACTGCTGATGCTGTGTGCCAGGTGACAAATAAACCTGACTGTTTTGACAATGCTGTGTGAGTGTCACTGCAAATGCTTGGTGAGGTGTATTAACCCCTGAAGAGTATATAAGTCTTTACCAGGAGTCTGTCTCGGCTGGAGCTGCTGAACAGAGTTCACGGTTCAAAGCAGGAGTGCTGAAAGCCCACAGGTTCAGTCAAGGAGGCTGTGAGGTAGCTTGGGCTGCCCTGGAAGAAGATCGGGGGTCTGGCACACTGAAGGGGTTCCATTCCTCCAAGAAACTGTTCCAAAGCTGGGGGCATAGCACTGATCCTGTGGACTAGTGACACCCAGTTCAGGGGGCTAAGTATCCAATCAGAGCAGCTACAGAAAGAGCTTCTCTCTCCCCCACACCCCCTCATCAGTCCAAAGCCATTCTCACAAGAGGGGAACAGGGAGCTAAAGAGACCAGCAACTCAGGGCAGCTTCACTCCCTTCCCCCACTCCCTGCTTGTGAGCAACGGGGATGGGATGGGATGACATTTCTGCTCCTCCCTGCTCCCTCCAGCACCTTGCCTGGGAAGGAGGAGGGATGAAGATAAAGCACACCTCAAGCTGCCCCCCAGCCTGGAAGTGGGAGATAGGACCCAACTGCCGCTCCTTCAGGCCTTGGGGAGGGGTTGAAGAACACCAGGAAGAGCAGGGAAGAGGACGGGGGGGGGGGGGGGTATGAACCGATGGAAGGGCAGAAATGATGGGGGCACTGTGGGACAGGATTGATCCAGAAGTTGAGAACCAAATTAACTCTGGGCAGGTAATGGGCAGATGTGCAGGTGAGAGCTTCTGCCGTGGGAGCCAAAGTCACCGTACCCAATAAATTCGGGAGAGTGGGAAACACTAACTGTCACATTCTCACACACACACACTGGGGATCACACATGCACACACATACACACACAGACAGGGGATGGGCAAGGGAAGTTCAAATATCAAAAGACAGACATAAATTTTTTAATCTCGTGATTTTTTGGGTCAGTATTATAATTTTGGGGACCAATTCCTGATATTTGATCTACTGCTATCCCCTCAGCAGCTCACCACAGATATTGATACACATACACATTGTGATGGGGCGTCAGCCCCACGCTGGCCCATAAGGTGTTAATAGAGCCCGTGGGAGGCTGCGCAGGAGGCAGCCAATCAGAGCTGGGCTGGCCCATATAAGAAGGGCTGCAGAACAGAGCAGCTGCAGTCGCTCCCTGGAGCTTGAGGAGGGAGGTAGATTGGCTGCCTTACAGGTAGAAGAAATCTAGCACTCGGGACAAAGCAGGATCGGGGGGGTGCGAGCGCCTGGCTGGCTGCTAAGACTTGCATGCTTAAGCCCGGAGGTGAGGGTGAAGAAGATGCTAGGGCTGTGGGGAAGTGGCCCAGAGAAATAGACTGAGAGGTTGGAGGGGACACAGCATGTGGCTGCCATCTACTAGGTCCCTGGGCCTGGACCCAGAGTAGTGGGTGGGCCCAGGTCTCTTCCCCCACCTCTCCCTACACACACACACTTCCTTGCCACCGAGAAAGTGACCAGACAATTGGCTGTGGCTGCTACTGAAGGAAGTGGCTGGACAGTGGACTCCAGTACCCCCAGAAGGGGGGAGAACTGAGTGTGACACTGTCACGGAGTCCCTGGGCGATGCTCTGGAACTGCTCCCCATGAAGCCAGTCAGGACTCTGGGGAAGTCTCCTTTCTGTGAGCAGCCTGTCTGCAGGACACACAGCTCACACAGCTTCCACCTTCCTGGGTCTGACCTCGGAGCCTTCAGCGTCCTCTGCCCCTCCGTGCGCTTCCCACAGCAAGTCCACCCAGGCAGGATCCTGGGGAAGCCAGAAGGTCCTGCCCCAACTCCACAGTCAGACGTGACTCTCAGCCAGCCAGTAACACAGAGGTTTATTAGACGACAGGAACATGGTCTAAAACAGAGCTTGTAGGTGCAGAGAACCGGACCCCTCAGCTGGGTCCATTGTGGGGGGCAGGGAGCCAGACAACCACGTCTGCCCTTCACTCCTCGTCCCCAGCCAGCCCCAAACTGAAACTCTCTCCAGCCCCTCCTCCTCTGGGCTTTGTCCCTTTCCCGGGCCAGGAAGTCACCTGATTCCTTTGTTCTCCAACCCTTTAGCTCTCACCTTGCAGGGGGGATGGGCCCAGGCCATCAGTTGCCAGGAAACAGGGTGTCGGCCATTCTCTGTGTCCAGACTCCTGCACACACCTGCCCGCTAGGGCTCTGCAATGATCATACACCCTTACCCCACCCCCTAGATACTTAAGAACTGCCTAGGAGAAACTGAGGCACCCCCACACTATTCAGAGGAAACATTAAGAACAGTCCCACTTTGTCACAGACACAGTATGCCCTGAAGAGGATGCTGTGGTCCTTGGGATGACATAGGTCCAGGAGTAGAGGTGACAGCAGGTGAGACACCACCAGAAGAGGGTACAGAGCTAATTCCCAAGACAGCCAGCAGGAGGTGCCACAGTGGCGAGTTGCACCCCGTCACACACACAAAACACTATCCACTTAGCAACTAACACTGATATCCCTCTGCCTTCTCCCACAGGGCTATACCCTCAGTGAATCACCACAGATACCCCTCCAGCCCTGCACACAATCTTATCAGTAAATCAGATATCCCTCCACTCCCCAACTGCTACCCCCTCAGCGACTCATCACAAATATCCCTCCATCAACCACCACAGCCGCAGCACTCTACCTTCAGCGAGATATCCCTCTGACCCAATGCTATGCCCTCAGTTACTGACCTCTGATATCCCTCTGCCCCCTCAAACAATATCAGCTCACCACAGATATTGCTCAGTCCCTCATAACTCTCACAGACATTCCTATGCCTCACCTCTGGTGCTGTGTCCTCCGCAACTCAGCATAGATCTCCCTCCATTCTGTCAACAACTTACCAAAGACATCCCTCAGACCTCCGCACCTATCACCTGTGTGACTCACTTCAGATATCCCTCCACCTCCTCTCCCAGTGCTGTCATGTTTCACAGCATATACACAGTAAACAATGTGTTGGCTAGCACATAAATATATATCATATTCATATGTATTATCTGCACTATATAAGTATGCCTTAAGCACCAATAACATTAAGCACAAATATTGTCACAGTGATGTAGCCTAAATTGGCCTATACCATAATCCTGTTCACTTATGCTAAGTATCCCATAACCCCTTATATTTGCTGATGTAAGCATTTGGCACAAGCAGATAGGAAACTTGTCAAATTCAAGATACATTTGTTCCATGTTTTAGTACAAGCTAGGGATGTACCTTCATGGATCAGTGCCTGGAATGCTAGTATCTACAACAAAGATAAGGAAGAAACAGAACAGCTAGTTAGAGAACTGGAACAAACTGATTAGTTGGATTTTAATGACTTGTACAGAAATGTGTAACTTGTAAAATCATATATAATACCAGCTGAAATGCGTAACTTGGGGAGCACACCTGCTGCATAAGGTGAATATAACATTGCTGCACAGGACTGCTCTTCAGAGACTGGGTTTGGATATAACCTTTTTCTGTACCATATTAATAAACCTGACTGACATTGGTTATTTGATCTGTTGAGTATAATTCATAATGAACCAAAGTGTGGTCAAGCAATTTACTATTCTATTTATCATCAACAGAGAAGTTATACAGAAAAATGAAATTCTCTTGCTGGAAGATTACAGTTACACTGCTTTATTTCTTAGAATTCAGAATGATAACACACAAGAATCCAAAACCAGAGAGAGACAAAGCAGCTGCTCCCAAAAACAGGCACAACTCACCCCAGTTTGTTCCAGGCTGGCTGGCTGCAAATTGACTGCTGCTTGCTAGGCCCAGATAGTGCACAGGAACTCCTCCTCGCCCCACCCCCCAAAAGTGATAGTTTGCAGTTCGAACGCAGCCAGTCCTCAATACACAATGCTATTCCCTTGGCAAGTAAACATAGCTATCCCTCCGCCCCCCAGCACTATTCCTCTCAGCCATTCACCACAGATAACCCCTTCTCTGATGTTATTTCTCTAGCAACACACCACAGTTATCCTTCCACCAGTATTGCCAATCTCAAGAGACCAAAAATCATGAGTCAGATTCCCTTCAGAGAAAAATCATGAGCCAGACCCTTGAAAACCATGAAATTGGCTCTAAAAATCATGATTTTTTAAAAAATCAAATTATGTTTTTAGTCCGTCTTTTGTCTTTTTAACTCCCTTCTATTCTTCTACCAATATGTGTGTACTAATTTCAGGTTCAAAATTGAATTTATAATGCACATAAAAATGTATGCCTCTCCCTGGCTGCTCAGATGGAAAGTCCGCTTACCTGCTCCTCACCCCTAAGATAGGGGACCTGCAATCCATTCTCTCTTACTGTATTGACCTGGGAGCAACACTTCGTTGCCTCCTGCTGCTCCAGGACTTTTCTACCCGGGACACAGCAGCACCAACTCCGCAACGCTCCATTCCCCTGCATCCTGCTGCCCCAGGGCCCTCTCTCCACTACAGGGCCATATGTCAAGGCCGAGTTCAGTGGCAGGGCAAGTCTGTGACTTCACTCCAGAGGCTCTGCCCATACCCCCTGCCCTGAAAATTGCAGGGTTGGAGGACTTGATCACATCCAGGCAGGGGGAGCTGTCATCCAATCCCTTCATCTCCCACCACTATCTTCTGCACCTTCTCAGCCTGCTTTCTGCCCCCTACATCCCCCTGCAGCCCCTACATTGGCCTCCTGCTCCCCCCAGTGCTCTGCTCTCCTCTCCTCATTCTCCCCACCTTTCACAGGGTCTCTGCTGCTCCTCACAGTGCCTGTGTCCTGTCTAGCCCACTGAACCGCTGAGTGTCAGCCATCATACTTGTGGGCAAGGCTTCAGTTTCATTGCAAACAGTGGGAGGTGGCAGCCAGTTTTATCAAGGGCCGCCTCACTTCCACCAGAAGAGAGACTATAGGGAACTGGAGGTATCTTGCTGCTTCAAGCCCATAGACACTATTGAGAGGTAGTGGCCATTTTTAACTCTGGGAAAATTTGTGAGTTGGCACCTTTCATTGTTTGCTGTTTGCATGGAGCAGATAAGAAAAAAACCCCAGAATTGCTAGTTGTGATATAATCCCGAGAGCTGACAATGCTACTCCACCCCCAGCGCTATTGCCTCAGCCACTCCCCACAGATATCCCTCTGCCCACCGCTTTCCCCTCAGCCACTCCCCACAGATATCCCTCTGCCCACCGCTTTCCCCTCAGCCACTCCCCACAGATATCCCTCCGCCCAGTGCTATCCCCTCTGCCACTCCCCACAGATATCCCTCCTCCGCCCAGCGCTATCCCCTCGGCCACTCCCCGCAGATATCCCTCCTCCCAGCGCTATCCCCTCTGCCACTCCCTACAGATACCCCTCCGCCCGCCGCTATCCCTTCTGCCACTCCCCACAGATATCCCTCCTCCGCCCAACGCTATCCCCTCTGCCACTCCCCACAGATACCCCTCCGCCCGCCGCTATCCCCTCTGCCACTCCCCACAGATATCCCGCCGCTATCCCCTCGGCCACTCCCCGCAGATATCCCTCCTCCCAGCGCTATCCCCTCAGCCACTCCCCGCAGATATCCCTCCTCCCAGCGCTATCCCCTCAGCCACTCCCCGCAGATATCCCTCCTCCCACCGCTATCCCCTCTGCCACTCCCCACAGATATCCCTCCTCCCAGCGCTATCCCCTCGGCCACTCCCCGCAGATATCCCTCCTCCCAGCGCTATCCCCTCAGCCACTCCCGATAGATATCCCTCCTCCCAGCGCTATCCCCTCGGCCACTCCCCGCAGATATCCCTCCTCCCAGCGCTATCCCCTCAGCCACTCCCCGCAGATATCCCTCCACCCACCGCTATCCCCTCTGCCACTCCCCGCAGATATCCCTCCGCCCGCCGCTATCCCCTCGGCCACTCCCCGCAGATATCCCTCCTCCCAGCGCTATCCCCTCAGCCACTCCCCGCAGATATCCCTCCTCCCAGCGCTATCCTCTCAGCCACTCCCCGCAGATATCCCTCCTCCCACCGCTATCCCCTCTGCCACTCCCCACAGATATCCCTCCTCCCAGCGCTATCCCCTCTGCCACTCCCCGCAGATATCTCTCCTCCGCCCACCGCTATCCCCTCGGCCACTCCCCGCAGATATCCCTCCTCCGCCCACCGCTATCCCCTCAGCCACTCCCCACAGATATCCCTCCGCCCGCCGCTATCCCCTCGGCCACTCCCCGCAGATATCCCTCCTCCCAGCACTATCCCCTCGGCCACTCCCCGCAGATATCCCTCCACCCGCCGCTATCCCCTCGGCCACTCCCCGCAGATATCCCTCCTCCCAGCGCTATCCCCTCGGCCACTCCCCACAGATATCCCTCCTCTGCCCACCGCTATCCCCTCAGCCACTCCCCACAGATATCCCTCCTCTGCCCACCGCTATCCCGTCAGCCACTCCCCACAGATATCCCTCCTCTGCCCAGCGCTATCCCCTCAGCCACTCCCCACAGATATCCCTCCTCCCAGCGCTATCCCCTCAGCCACTCCCCGCAGATATCCCTCCACCCACCGCTATCCCCTCTGCCACTCCCCGCAGATATCCCTCCTCCCAGCGCTATCCCCTCAGCCACTACCCACAGATATCCCTCCACCCGCCGCTATCCCCTCGGCCACTCCCCGCAGATATCCCTCCTCCCAGCGCTATCCCCTCAGCCACTCCCCACAGATATCCCTCCGCCCGCCGCTATCCCCTTGGCCACTCCCCGCAGATATCCCTCCTCCCAGCGCTATCCCCTCAGCCACTCCCCACAGATATCCCTCCTCCCAGCGCTATCCCCTCAGCCACTCCCCGCAGATATCCCTCCACCCACCGCTATCCCCTCTGCCACTCCCCGCAGATATCCCTCCTCCCAGCGCTATCCCCTCAGCCACTACCCACAGATATCCCTCCACCCGCCGCTATCCCCTCGGCCACTCCCCGCAGATATCCCTCCTCCCAGCGCTATCCCCTCAGCCACTCCCCACAGATATCCCTCCGCCCGCCGCTATCCCCTTGGCCACTACCCACAGATATCCCTCCTCCCAGCGCTATCCCCTCAGCCACTCCCCACAGATATCCCTCCGCCCACCGCTATCCCCTCAGCCACTCCCCGCAGATATCCCTCCTCCCACCGCTATCCCCTCAGCCACTCCCCACAGATATCCCCCTACGTACCGCTTTCCCCTCAGCCACTCCCCACAGATATCCCTCCGCCCACCGCTTTCCCCTCAGCTACTCCCCACATATATCCCTCCTCTGCCCACCGCTATCTCCACTGCCACTCCCCACAGATATCTCTCCCCCGCCTAGCGCTATCCCCTCAGCCACTCCCCACAGATATCCCTCCGCCCACCGCTATCCCCTCAGCCACTCCCCACAGATATCCCTCCGCCCACCGCTATCCCCTCAGCCACTCCCCATAGATATCCCTCCGCCCACCGCTAACCCCTCAGCCACTCCCCACAGATATCCCTCCACCCACCGCTATCCCCTCAGCCACTCCCCCCGATATGCCTCCTCTGCCCACCGCTTTCCCCTCAGCCACTCCCCACAGATATCCCTCCGCCCACCGCTATCCCCTCAGCCACTCCCCACAGATATCCCTCCACCCACCGTTATCCCCTCTGCCACTCCCCACAGATATCCCTCCTCCTCCCAGCGCTATCCCCTCTGCCACTCCCCTCAGATATCCCTCCGCCCACCGCTATCCCCTCAGCCACTCCCCGCAGATATCCCTCCTCTGCCCAGCGCTATCCCCTCAGCCACTCCCCATAGATATCCCTCCTCTGCCCACCGCTTTCCCCTCAGCCACTCCCCACAGATATCCCTCTGCCCACCGCTATCCCCTCAGCCACTCCCCACAGATATCCCTCCGCCCACCGCTATCCCCTCAGCCACTCCCCGCAGATATCCCTCCACCCACCGCTATCCCCACTTCCACTCCCCACAGATATCCCTCCTCCACCCACCGCTATCCCCTCGGCCACTCCCCACAGATATCCCTCCCCTGCCCACCGCTATCCCCTCTGCCACTCCCCTCAGATATCCCTCCACCCACCGCTTTCCCCTCGGCCACTCCCCACAGATATCCCTCAGCCCACTGCTTTCCCCTCGGCCACTCCCCACAGATATCCCTCCGCCCACCGCTTTCCCCTCGGCCACTCCCCACAGATATCCCACCGCCCACCGCTATCCCCTCAGCCACTCCCCACAGATATCCCTCCACCCACCGTTATCCCCTCAGCCACTCCCCACAGAAATCCCTCCACCCACCGCTATCCCCTCAGCCACTCCCCATAGATATCCCTCCACGGCCCAGCTCTACCCCCTTGGCCATTCCCCACAGATTTTCCTCCGCCCAGCACTATCCCCTCGGCCACTCCCCACAGATATCCCTCTGCCCCAGCACTGTCCCCTCAGCCGGTCCCCACAGACGAATCAGTGTTGCCAACTCTCTAGATATGTGGTACACATTGTGGAGCCCCTGCCCCACAGGTGTGCGTTGTGGGATCCCAGCGTCACATACAAACAGAGCCACTTCTCAGCCCCCTGCTTGTGAGGAAAGCTTGAGGGGGCCATGAGAGTGCCCCGAACAGCTCGCAGCTCAGAGGAAAATGCACAGACCCTGGACTTGCAATTCTAAGATCTCTTGATTTTTTTCAGCCACTCTCAGGATAGTGTGGGGGTCTGACATGTACATTTAAATGCTTGGGGGTGGGAGACATGGCCTGCTCCTCGGGCTCGCGACCCCCCTGCGGTGTTCCCAGCACTGGCCAGCGCTCTCCTCTTGTGTGGGCCCCACCGGTCTGTGCAGGGGTGTGGGGAGAGGGCATTTGTGCCTCCCCATCCGCCCTGCAGACATGAGAACAGAGCTGGCCTTTCCCTCCTGACAGTGATCGGGGGGGCAGAGGGATATCTGTGGGGAGCAACACAGAGGATAGCACTGGGCGGAGGGATATCTGTGGGGAGCGGCTGAGGGGATAGCGTTGGGTGGAGGGATATCTGTGGGGAGCGACATGAGGGATAGTTCTGGGTGGAGGGATATCTGTGGGGAGCAACACGAGGGATAGCGCTGAGAGGAGGGATATCTGTGGGGAGCGACACGAGGGATTGCTCTGGGCGGAGGGATATCTGTGGGGACCGGCTCATCTAACCATCTTCTCCAGCAATCTCCCTGCTCCCACATCTCTGCAGCCAGAGACGGGGGAATAAAGGGGCCTCCAAGCTCACACCAATTCCCACCGGGAGGGTGGCTAGTAGGGAAGGGGAGAACAGCCCCCACTGCTGGCTGGAAATCTGGCCCCAGCGAGAAGCAAACAAAGCAGCAGCTGGCCTTAGCATCCATCCTCCTACCCAGAGGGTGGGCTCCTGGCCAGCTGAGAAGGAGCAAGATGTTGTTTGGACCCTCAGAGCCAGGAATCTTTCTTTCCTAGTTCCACAGCCATGTAGGGCCAGGAGCAGCCAGACGCCCTTGGGATGGGTTGAAGAAAACTTTCCCATTCCAACTCTGCACCCATTTCCCCCAGGATCTGCCTCATCTTCCCTCTCTCAGCTGGGGTCCCTCATGTTCAAATTGCCTTCTTGATCCACATCCACCTGGTGCCCTCTCCTCTTTAAACCCTCCTCCGTGGCATTCCTCCTTTAGCAGGAAGCAGCTCTCGCTGCTCTGACAACAGGGGTTCAAAATCAGGGCGCTCTGCATATTTTTTCTTTTATATGTAACCCACACACCTCCTAGGTGTGGTGCTCTGTCCCATTTAGTGGCATCGAGACCACGTAGAGAGAAATTAATGAGTCTGCTCTATAGCCTTAGCCAATAAGCATATGGTTTTTAGCTCACGCAGTAGAGGCTCATGCACTAAGCTCCAGAGGTCTCAGATTCAATCCCGCCCACCAACAAACAGGGTCTGTGGTGTTACAAGTGGTTTTGAATCTTTAAAGCCACATTTGCTGAACAGCGAATCCTACATTTCTTTTCTCAGCAACCAGCCTGTGGCTTGCAATAGCACCTAGGTACAGTGAGAGCCCCCCCCACCCATACTGCCTCCTGCCCAATGCGCTCCCCATAGATGACTGTCTCAGCTGATAGATATGAAGAGATGGATGCTGGTGTAGACCCACAGACCTCCACTGAATGATCTCTGAGCTCGGCTGACAAGCTGCATGGGGCTGAATTTCCTGTTTCAATCCATTTCAGGGGGCTTCCGCCCCCTTGGGGGCACATGGATTTCAGCACCTTCAGCTACAGGCTCTACAGAGCATAAATGCGTAGGAGCCAGTATAACACACAGCAGCACAGACCCGCTTCCCAGGGATACACTCAGCTCAGAGCCCAATTTGCTACCCTTGTGTTAAATATTCACTTGGTAATTACTCTGTGCTTGAGGTCCCAGCTTGCACTAATTAGCCTATCAAAAATCAATCATTTCCAACAACTCCATTTGTTGAGGATCAATATCCCAGGCTCGGAACATTTATCAAAGTACAGAGGCAGAGTGAGAGAAAGGAGCGTGTGGAATGTCCTCACTTCTATCCCTATCCTCTGATATGACTGATGACTTGCTTCCTCCATGCAGTGGCTGTGCCTGCTGCCATCTGCTAGTACAGAGACACTATTGTCCTCTGATCACTAACAGTGAGAGGGAAGAGTTCCCCTCTCTCTGACCCTGGGAGAACCCCCCAGTCCCTGCTCTCAGCCCCAGGTCCCTAAGGCCCAGGACAGTGACAAACCAGAGGGAGCTGAAGCAGCCCCTGAGCCATGGAGGGGCCAGAAAGAGACAGAAAGTACCAAGTCTGTCTGGCTCAGCTCAGAGATAACCCAGGGGGATGGGACAAAAGCCCACACATGTGAGGGGTGTGAACCCACCGAGGGAGGTGTGTTAGGTGTGTGTTACTAAGCAGACTGAGGGCAAACCGCAAAAGGGGAATTTCAGCTGCAGCTCAGAGAAACACCCTGCAAAGAGACAGCTGTGGCCTGTGTTACGCTAGAGATCAGATGGTCACACTGGTCCCTTCTGGCTTTACAATCTGAGACAAAAGCTGTACCTGTCAATCAGTCTCCTGGGGCAGTGCTGAGCCCCAGCTCTGGAACACTTGTAACCAGCCTGACAAAGCCTTGGGAAAGAGGCTCTGGGGAGAGGTTCTGCTCTGCCCTAAGGGATGGGTTGGGTGTGAGTGGATGGGACTGGCCTCTCCCCACTTTCAGCTGTAAATAAGGGGGCCAAATCTGGCAGTGAGCAGGGATGCTGGCCCAGGTGAGGGCTGGGGCAGGGTCATGGGCTGACAGGCTAACACTGCTGACGTGCAGCCCCCACCTCAGGCCAGGGACACAGGCCAAGCCAGCTGGAGCCCTTTGGCTGAGCGGCCAGTGGAGGGGCAGCACTGCTGGGGCCAAGGAATGAATGGATCCAGGGCCCACACTCACCCGAGACGCCAAAGGGCCGTCTGAGGCCGGTGCTCAGTTTCCGTGTGTAGGTCTCCTTCAGGTCCATGCGCCCCACCCGCACAATCTGACACACCAGGAAGAGCCTCTCTCGTTTCAAGTCCTTGCTGCCCAGGTCCTGGGGGGGAGAGAGAAGCTCAGAGAAAGGCCCAACAGAGCGCAAAGGCCTGGCCAGGGGGTCTGATGCCACATGGGGCAGGCTAGTCCTCAGCCTGGGGGCGCCATGTCAGCGCTTGGGGGGATGGATGGCACTAGGGGGCCTAGCTCAAACAGTGCTCACAATCCCCCCACCCCGGCCTTTCAGAATCTCCGAGAGTGCACTGCTTCTGGGGGCTGTGCTGGGAATGTGGGATAGGTCGCCAGAGGACACTTAGCGGGGCTCTAGTGAGTCAAAGGGACACTCTGAGATGTGGTCCTTCAGCCTGTGCACAAGCCTTGCAGCTCGATGAGCCCAAAGGGCACAAGGCAACGGTGACTGAACAGAGCGAGTTCCTCCCAGGACACAGCCTGTGAGCATGGTGGGCTCAGCCCAGCTTGACCTGCAGGAAATGAGCAGGGCCCACTCAGCCGCTCCTGATTTGTTCGTGTAGGAGACAGCTGTAACTCTAGTGTTCGGACCTATGCCTGCAGCTGGACCGCACCGGGGCCAAGTGCAGAGAGGGTGGGATGGATCAGCTCCAGCAGAAGAGCATGGTGGGGCAGGAGGTGACTTCGTGCTCATGCTGTTAATCAGCTTCATTTACATACAGACTTCCCCTTTCTCTGGCCCAGCTGCCTTGGCCCCTTCCTGGGGTCAGTCTCGGTGCAGCTTGTGCCATGATGAGAATACAGCTCGGGAGAGGTCTACACTTAAAATGCTACTATGGAGCAGCTGCAGCATTTCAGTGTGGACACTGCCTATACCGATGGGAAGGGTTCTCCCGCTGGCATAGGTAATCCACATCCCCGAGAGGCGGTAGCCTTCTTCCATTGACCTAGTGCTGTCTGCACTGGGGGTTAGGTCAGTTTAATGGAGCCGCTCTGGGGTGTGGATTTTTCACACCCCTGCAAGACATAGCTATACGGATGTAAGTGCCTAGTGTAGACCCGGCCTTAGTCAGTAGGTGCCACATCCCCTCTGTTCCCCTTCCTGGGGCCTGCGAGAAATCAAGGCCAGCCGCGGCCAAGGAGATGGGAGTACAAGAAAGCCTGGGGGGAGAGCAGTGGTTAGGGGCCCTGGTGTCTGAGTGTCACAGAGGAAATGGGCCACAGGAAGGATTTAAAGGAGTAGACGGTGGAACCAGGAGCTAGGGTGAGCACCCGCTGCTTATTTTCAGATGGACTGAAATTTATTAAAATTGATCATAGAGACCATTTTAAACATTCAGTTGACGTGTATGATAATTGCAGGTGTATACTGAAGGACAGAAGAAATGTAGACGTGAGAGAGCAATACATGGCATGCTGGGTTACCCCTCATTTGTCATGTGGTTACACTAGCAGAGCACTGGGACCAGGGGCCATTCAACGGGGAGCAGGGGGGAGGGGCTGGGAGCACTGGGTCCAGGGCTGGGAGCCAGGGTGGGGGAAGGTCAGGGAGGGGCATGGTGGCCCAGCTGCGGTGGAGTGGGGGACGGGCATGGTGGCCAGCTGTGGTGCGATGGGGGAGGGGCAAAAGGCCCAGCTGTGGTGAGGTTGGGAAGGGGCATGGTGGCCCAGGTGGAGTTGGGGGGCATGGTGTTTTGCCATCCATCTCGGGACTGCTGGGCTACTGGTCCTGTGGGGGCAGGCTCTGTGTCCCTGTCTCTGTGCAGCCCCCTGCACGACGGGGCTCGATCCTGGCTCAGGCGTCTGGGTGCAAGAGGCATGCTGTCAGGCAGAGCAAGAGGGCACCTGTGCTCACCGTGAAGATGGCTTTCAGGTTGTTGAGCAACTCGATGTCCTGCGGGACCCCCGTGCTGGCCCAGCGGATCAGATAGTTCTCGCTGCAAAGAGAACGCAAGAGCGTCAGGAGACTCGCCACTGCAGGACACAGCCAGGAGCCCGGGATCCAGCTCTGTCCAGCCTCTCAAGGGGTGGTGCTGCCCTGAGCTGGGTGGGCGGGCCTGTGGCCCTAGGCCTCCAGCTCACAGACAGGAAGGGACAGCCACGGAGCACAGGGTCTGTGAGCAGGAGAGGCTAGGCCCAGTCAGCACCCTGGGGGTATGATGGGGGCAGCAGACGCAGGCTCTGCCGGCTCCCATGCAGGGCCCTGTTCGGTGCTCAAGCCCAGTGAAAGAGAGACGGTGAGGGCCAAGTTTTATCCCCTTCACCACATGTCCTGTCCTCTCCCATCCAGCACGCCCTATACAGCACCGGAGGCCCAAGCACCCTGTTATTCAAACAGCCCTGTGGGAAGCTGCCTATCCTAACAGCCCCCCTCACCTGAATGCAGGTACCGGGGATCATCCCATCTGGGCCGTGGGCCTTGGAGATGCGACTGACTCCGAGTGCAAAGCATGCGCTCAGCAAGCTTCCTTCCGGAGGAGCATGGCATGTGGTGGGACAGGATGCAGATGCTTGGCAGGCGCCACACAGCCCTGGAGCAGAGCCCTACATGGGGCAAGGCCCAAGAACAAACCCCCGTTTAACAGCCAAGCCTATGGCTCTGGGCCAAGCACTGCAGGGAGCTGCCAAGGCTCCTCCCTCTCTCTGGGTTGGGACCTGACACCTCTGGAAACAACTCAGGCCTCTCTGTAAGCCCGGGTCACGTGGCGCAGCTCAGGCACGGGCAGCCGCGGGGGGGTGGGGGGGGCAGGGAACCACCCTGCCCTGGGGCTGGATCTGAGCCAGCACCCCTGGAGGGGACAGGCCCCATGTCCTATTCCTCACCCCCTTCTCCCAGCCTGTCCCTGCCGTGGGGCCAGATCGGAGCTAGAGGGGAAAGGCCCCGGGTCTCATTCCCCATGCCCCCACCACCCAGCCAATCCCTCCATCCTGGGGCTAGATTGGAGCCAGCACCCCCATTCCCAACCCCTCAGAGCCAGCCCCTCTGCAAGCACTGCACGTTCCCATCAGCTCTTTTCACACTTTTCCTGGTTTGCTCATTGCTCTGCTCTCAAGGGACCCATTGTCCCGCTCCCTGCAATCCCGCTTTGCTAGTTCTGCAGCGGCTCCCCAGCTGGCTAGCTGGTGCAGGCTGTCCTGGACAGAGGTGGATTACTGTTTTGTGGGACTCTGGGTCAGAATAAGTGGGGACCCCCTACCCCCTCTCCTGCGCTCCTGCTGGGGAAATGGTGTTGGGCACGGGGGTTTGCCCCACTCCTTGGCAGGAGCAGGTCAGGGCATGGGGATGCCCATTTTTCTGGGGTGCCCCCGATTAGCTGGGGCCCCTAATCCTCCACAGCCACCTCTTTGTTCAACGTACAGCCCTGGCTCAGCTACCCAGCGCTGGCTCAGCCTGGCCTTCCCCAAGCACTGCTCCATCTCTGCCCTCTCTCCTCTGTCTTTCAGCTGCACTCCCCTCGTGCCTCCCCAGAATCCAGCCTGGGGGAGAGACGCACAGCTGCAGGGTGTGACAGGTGGCCACCTCAAGGCTTTTCGCTCTCACTCCTGTCTGAAGGGCATTTGGTTTCTCAGTGAATTCAGGAAACCACTTTCACACCAATCCCTTTCCATCACATGGATCCACAAACGCAGGGCCACTGCAGAGCCCAAACTCTGGTCCTTGACTCCCCAGCACCCGTCTGTCATTTGAGCTACCTGTGACTATGAGTTTTGACAGGGACCTGCCGCTAGAGGGGGCCGTGTGAGACATACTTGGCCAGTGAGCACAGAACAAACTGCTCCACCACAGCAGAGACCTGGAGAGCAAGACTGACTGGTCCTGGGAATGAGGGCTAGAGGGTAAAAAGTGGATCACAGAGTCCTTACCCTGGGCACATTCAGTACAAAGGCAGTGGGTTCAGGAATAAGGCAAGGGACAGGAGACACAAAGTAACATTAACTGGTCAGTTTTCATCACAGAGGAAGGTTAACAGGTCCCTGTGGGCAAAAACACTCCCATGGGATGGCAATTCCCCACTTGTATGTCTACCATCAACCTGGGCAGCTCCAGGAGACCTTGGCTCCCCGGGCAGCCGACACCAGACGAGCCCACAAAGTGTCAGCACAGCCAGGAGGGAGGTTATTGCATTTGCGGGGTGTATTTTGAACGGAATGGAGAGGAAGGGAGAGACAGAGACAGAGACAGGCTGCATCAGGAAGGAACAGCTTCCCCGAGGTGAAGGCTGTCTCCCCTCCCTACAGAGAAAGAAACAGCTGCCCCGGGCCCACTGGGTGCCCCCCTGTGCCTCAGGTTAGGACAGCAACATATTGAGTCCCATTGGGTCTCATTCCATATGAAGCCTCAGGCACTCAGCAGGGGGCCAAAAGCCCTGGCCTCAGCAGGAGTTCCCTGGCCCAGGGCAGGGTGTCTCCTCCTGCCAGGCCAACCCTCCCTGAACAGTGGGTGTCTATCCCCCTCAGGGGGAGAGGGGCAGTTATCACCAGTTGGTCGGTCACTGGGGGGGGCATGAGCAGTCAGTGGGGGGTGGGGTCAGTTATCACTGGTCAGTCAGTGGGGGGTGGGGTCAGTTATCACTGGTCAGTAGGGTTGCCCAGCGTCCAGTTTTCAACTGGAACTCCCAGACGAAAAAGGACCCTGGTGGCTCTGGTCAACACCGCTGACCGGGCCATTAAAGGTCTGCGGTACAGCGGCCGGCGGCACAGTGGGGCTAAGGCAAGCTCTCTGCCTGCCCTGGCTCCACACAGCTCCTGGAAGCGGCCAGCATGTCCCTGCGGCTCCTAGGCACAGGGGCAATCAGGAAAGCTCCACGCACTGCCCCCGCCCGCAGTGCCGGCTCCGCAGCTCCCACTGGCCAGGAACCACAGCCAATGAAAACTGCAAGAGCTGCGCTTGCAGATGCTGGCAGCACACAGAGCCCCCTGGTCCCTCCACCTAAGGGCCACAGGGACACGCTGGCCACTTCTGGGAGCTGCACGGAGCCAGGGCAGGCAGGGAGCCACCTCAGGTAAGTGCCGCCCAGCTGGAGCCCACACCCCGATCCCCCTTCTGCACCCCAACTCTCTGCCCCAGGTTGTGCACCCTAACTCCCTCCCAGAGCCCACACCCCAACCCCCAGCCCTGAGCCCCCTCCCACACCCCAACACCCTGCCCCAGTCCTGCACCCCCTCCCGCATCTTAACTCCCTCCCAGAGCCCACACCCCTCACCCCTTCCCACACCCACCCCCCTGCCCCAGCCCTGAGCCCCTTCTTGTACCCTGAACGCCTCATTTCTGGCCCCACCCCAGAACCCGCACCCCCAGCCAAAGCCTCACCCCGTCCTGCCCCCCAACCCTCTGCCCTAGCCCAGTGAAAGTGAGTGAGGGTGGGGGAGAGTGAGTGAGGGCAGGAGGGAGGATGGAGTCAGTGGGGGCGGGACCTCTGAGAAGGGGCATGGCCTCAAGAAAGGGGCGGGGAAGGAGTGTTTGGTTTTGTGCGATTAGAAAGTTGGCAACCCCTACTGGTCAGTCAGTGGAGGGCGGGGTCAGTTATCACTGGTCAGTGGGGTGAGGAATTACATGTGGTTATCACCAGTTGGTTGGGGAGGGTAGGGGCGGTTATCACGGGTCAGTCAGTGTGGGGTAGTTATCACTGGGCAGTGGGGTGGGGAGTTACAGGTGATTATCACGGGTCGGTTGTGGGGAGTAGGGGTGGTTATCATTGGTCAGTCAGTGTGGGGTCAGTTATCACTGGTCAGTCAGTGGGGGGCAGTGGTTAGTACCGGTCAGTTGGGGAAGGCGGGAGGAGAGGAGTGGTTATCACCAGGCAATCAGCGTGGGAAGTAGATTCACAGACTCCAAGGCCAGAAGGGGCCACTGGGATCCTCTGGTCTGGCCCCTGTATAGCTACTGCCCCATAATAATCCCCAAGCAGATCTTTTGGAACAACAGCCAGTCTTCATAGAAAATTGTCAGGGATGGAGAATCCACCAAGACCCTGGGTAAATTGTTCCAATGGTTAATTACTGTCATTGTCAAAAATATATGCCTTATTTCCAGCCTGCATTTGTCTAGCTTCATCTTCCAGCCCTTGGATCAGGTTAGACCTTTGTCTGCTGGATTGAAGAGCTGAGCCCCTTATTAAATATTTGTTCCCCATGTAGGCGGGGATCAAGTTACCCGGTAACCTGCTCTTTGTTCAGCTAAACAGATTGAGCTGCTTGAGTCTCTCGCTATCAGGCAGGTTTTCTAATTCTTTCATCATTCTTGTGCCTCTCCAATTTATCAACATCCTTCTTGAATTTCAGGCACCAGAACTGGGCACAGGATTCCAGCAGCGGTCGCCCCAGTGCTAGATACAGAGGGAAAATCACCTCTCTGCTGCTACTCAAGATTCTCCAGTTTACCTGGATCCCAGGATTGCATTCACCTTCTGGCCAAAGTGCCAAGTGGAAGCTCATGTTCAGCTGATTGCCCACCCCCAAATTTTTGTCTGAGTCACTGCTCCCCAGAACAGAGCCCCCACCCAGTATGTGGCCTGACCTGCCTCCTTTGTTCTTAGCAGTATTTGTTCACATTTAGCCGTATTAAAATATACATTGTTTGCTTGCACCCAGTTTACCAAATGATCTAGATCACTCTAAGTCAGTAACCTGTAGGAGCGGGTATCACTGGTTGGTCAGTGGTGGGAAGGGGAGGGGTGGTTATCACCAGCTGTTCAGTGGGCAGGGGTGGGGGAGAGGAGACAAGTCATCAGCCAGTGAGGTAAGCCCATCTGGTAAGCCATCTGGGCCCACACGGCTCAGGACAGTGGCTCTGCTGTTGCTCCAGGTCTGGTTTGGAAACTGCTGAGCTCCATGGTGCCAGGCGCTGGGATCCCTGACCCAGGAGCAGGTCACTTGGCAACTCAGCGCGGGCCAAGGCTCAGGAGTCAGTCAGGTCCCATCAGAGCAGCAGCCCTGGCCCAGGGCTCTCCTGGTGAGGCCCCCAGAGCAGGGTGTAAGCCCCTGTGTCCCTCCCTTGGGGCAGGTACCTGATCATCTTCTGCTGGCCGGGGTCGTAGAGCGCCGTGAAGAGCTGTGCCTCCTCCCCGATGTTGCAGACGAAATTGCGGACGCAGAGGTAGAGGTTGTGGGAGGGCGAGGCCAGGCGGGCATTGCAGCCCTGCTCGCTGTACTGGGAGCACTGCGGGGAGATGGGCAGAGGTCAAGGCCAAAGGGACTCCCACCTGCCTGGCCCCTCCCTACCCTGGCTCCTGCCTGGGCTCTAGCTGGGAGCAGGCCCAGAGCAGCGGGCAGCAGGATAGCCTGAAGCTCAGAGCAGGGGCCTGGGTGGTGCAGGGAGACCCCCAACCTGGCAGGGGGCTGGAACTCCCCCATCTCTGTGTATGGACTCCTATGGGCAGTGCCACTCAGCTGGGCAGGGCCAGCACACCTGTTAGCATGGTGTGGGGCAGAGTCCGGGAAGAAGGACCGGGCGAGGGGGCCAGGGACGGGCACTCACCGTCTCTTCCTGGATGCGCTTACTGATCATACTCGTGGCCTGTCTGTGAGCCTGGAAGAGGCTGATGACGCTGGTTCTGTCCGGGTCTAGGATGTTTCCGTTCTCGTCACGCACAACCAGGTCTAGCTCCAGGATCCTGCAGAGCACAGGCCGGGGCATGAACACAACTCCAGGCGTAGGTCAGGGACCCGGACTCCCTGAGGCCTCTGGCCCAGCCCAGCCGCACACAGAGCATCACCCAGCCACCCTGCCATGAAGCAAATGCCCGCCCCCTCCCCCCCAGTCCCTGGCCGTGGATCCAGCCTGCATGCCCAGCAGGTGCCCACCTTGGGGCGGGAAGGGGCCGGCACAGGTCTCACCCAGGACTGCAGCAGGGTTCATGCCAGGGGTTGCCATGGGTGACCCCCAACCCTCTCACTGTTCCTGATTCACGCACTGCGGGGCATTCACTGTCCCCTGGGCCCTTGCTTACACTATGCTGCTTGCACGCTTGTGTGCCTCGCACACCTGGGCTGCCTCCGTCCCCATGCTCTCACTTCTCCAGTGCACCCACGGCACGTACTAGTGCCCATCCCTGGTCCCTCTCCAGCCCCACCCCACCCCACCTACAGCCCCTCTCCAGCCCCAACTCCCTGCCTACAGCCCCCACACTCCCATCCCAGCCCCACCCTTCCCTGCCCCCTGCAGGCTCTCACTTGTTCCCATAGTCGATCTTGCTGGTCACCTCCTTCTTGAGCTCCAGGAGTTCATCCTTGGGGAGCGTCCCAGAGAGCAGCTGCGAGCGCCTCTCCATCAGCTCACACATCATCCTCCTGACCTGCCCGTACCGCTCTTTCTGCCCCATCTGCAGGATATCACGGGGGCAAGAGTCATGGCCGGTCGCAGAGAGCTGATCACCCACAGCCCTCGCAGTGCAGAGCCAATCCATCCGGCCCCTCTTCCCTGACCCCTGCTGACCCCATCCCAGAAAGGCCCACCCCCCGTGATTCCCACAGCCCCCATCCCTGACCCCTCACAGCCCCTGCAGCCCCCATCCCAAAGAGCGACCCCCACTCCCTGCAGTTCCCACAGCCCCCATCCTAAAGGCTGGCGCTTGCCCTGTGTGACGAAGTGGGACTGTTCTTAATGTTTCCTCTGAATACTGTGGAGGTGCCTCAGTTTCTCCTATGCAGTTCTTAAGCATCTAGGTGGTGGGGTAAAGGTGTAGGATCACTGCAGAGCCCTAGAGGGCAGGGGTGTGCAGGAGTCTGGACACAGAGAATGGCCGACACCCTGTTTCCTGGCCACTGATGGCCTGGGCCCTTCCCCCCTGCAAGGTGAGAGCTAAAGGGTTGGAGAACAAAGGAATCAGGTGCCCTCCTGGCCCGGGAAAGGGACAGAGCCCAGAGGAGGAGGGACTGGAGAGAGTTTCAGTTTGGGGCTGGCTGGGACATGGAGTGAGGGGCAGATGGGGTTGTCTGGCTCATTGCCCCCCAAAATGGACCCAGCTGAGGGGTCCGGTTCTCTGCACCTACAAGCTCTGTGTTAGACCATGTTCCTGTCGTCTAATAAACCTCTGTTTTACTGGCTGGCTGAGAGTCACGTCTGACTGCGAAGTTTGGGGGCAGGACCCTCTGGCTTCCCCAGGAGCCCCACCTGAGTGGACTCGCTGTGGGAAGTGCACGGAGGGGCAGAGGAGGCTGAATGCTCCGAGGTCAGACCCAGGAAGGTGGAGCCGGGTGAGCTGTGTGTCCTGCAGACAGGCTGCTCCCAGAAAGGAGACTTCCCCAGAGTCCTGACTGGCTTCATGGGGAGCAGTTCCAGAGCATCGCCCAGGGACTCTGTGACACCCTGTGCATCGCCCCCCCCCCCCCGCCCCTCCTCTCCCCTCCCTTCCCTGTTCTGAGGGCTGGTGACCCATCCCCAGAGGGTGGACCGGTCCCCATGGCTTCCCTACTGCTGGGCCACAGGCTCTTACCACATAGAGCTGCTTCCAGATGGTGGCCCATTCCCGCAGCGTGGTGGTGATCTCCTGCACCATCGGCATCTCCGCAGGCACAATGTTCTCCTCCGCCCTGGCCAGAGAGCTGGTGAGGCCAAGCCCTGCACATGGCGAGGAGGCTCGGCCCCACCCCTGCCCGTTGCATGCGGGTCCCTGAGCTCAACAGCCCCAGTTCCCGCGTGCCCCGCAGTTCTGCCGCAGCCTGCGGCAGCACCAGCCACCAGCCTCAGGGAGCCCCACTGAGACCCTGCATCGCCCTCCCTGTACCCAGCCGCCGTTTGAGGGGCTGCCCGCACTGGCCCGGGGCCCACTGGGCTGCGAGAGCCCTGGCCTGGCAGGTGATAAGGAGAGCGAATCCTGGAGCTGCAGGCTGGTTACTGCAAGCAGGGGATGGGGGAGAGCTGAGAACCAGGCCAGGCACAGACCTGGGGTGCTGGGCTGCTTGCCCCACTTCATGCCAGGGGAGGGGCACGGCCGACTGCTGGGACCGGGAGGGCAGGACGTCTGGCCAAACACAGGGACAGGCTGGGGGAGGCAGAAGGGTCCAGCCGAGCACTGGAATGGGGGAGGAGGTGACAGGGCCCAGCCCAGCACAGGGGGAGGGGTACTGGGATGGGGGGTCGATGATAGGGCCCAGCTGAGCACTGGGACAGGTGTGTGTGTGTGGGGGGGTGACAGGGCCCAGCCGAGCACCGGGATGGGGGGGCACTGGGATGGGGGCGCAGTGACAGGGCCCGGCCGAGCCTTGAGGGGGGAGAGGATGCAGGACCCAGCCATGAACGGGGACGTGGGCGGTGACAGGGCCTGGCTAAGCACTGGGATGGGAGGGGTGCAGTGCCCGACTGAGCACTGGGATAGAGGGGTGGTGATAGGGCTGAGGCAAGCACTGGGACGGGGGAGGGGCAGGTCCCAAATGAGCACTGGGACGCGCTGGCTGAGCACTGGGACAGGGGGGCAAGACCCAGCTGAGCGCTGGGATGGGGGGCAGGGGAGGCAGGACCCAGCTAAGCACTGGGACAGGACGGGGGCAAGGCCCAGCTTAGCACTGAGATGGGAGGGGGGTAGGACCCAGCCGAGCTCTGGGACGGGAAGGGGGTAGGACCCAGCTGTGAGGAAGTGGGACTGTTCTTAATGTTTCCTCTGAATAGTGTAGGGGTGCCTCAGTTTCCCCTATGCAGTTCTTAAGTATCTAGGGGGTGGGGTAAGGGTGTATGATCATTGCAGAGCCCTAGAGGGCAGGTGTGTGCAGGGGTCTGGACACAGACGATGGCCGACACCCTGTTTCCTGGCCACTGATGGCCTGGGCCCTTCCCCCCTGCAAGGTGAGAGCTAAAGGGTTGGAGAACAAAGGAATCAGGTGACCTCCTGGCCCGGGACAGGGACAAAGCCCAGAGGAGGAGGGGCTGGAGAGAGTTTCAGTTTGGGGCTGGCTGGAGACATGGAGTGAAGGGCAGACGTGGTTGTCTGGCTCACTGCCCCCCACAGTGGACCCAGCTGAGGGGTCCTGTTCTCTGCACCTACAAGCTCTGTGTTAGACCATGTTTCTGTCGTCTAATAAACCTTCTGTTTTACTGGCTGGCTGAGAGTCACGTCCGACTGCCGAGTTGGGGGGCAGGACCCTCTGGCTTTCCCCGGACCCCGCCTGAGCGGACTCGCTGTGGGAAGCACACGGAGGGGCAGAGGATGCTGAATGCTCCGAGGTCAGACCCAGGAAGGTGGAGCCGGGGGAGCTGTGTGTCCTGCAGACAGGCTGCTCCCCGAGAGGAGACTTCCCCACAGTCCTGACTGGCTTCATGGGGAGCAGTTCCCGAGCATCGCCTGGGGACGCCGGGACACCAGCTGAGCACTGGAACAGGGCGGGGACAGGACCAGCCGAGCACTGGGACGGGAGGGGGGGACAGGGCGTGGGGGGCAGGACCCAGCCGAGCACTGGGACAGGGCGGGGGGGGAAGGGCCCAGCCGAGCTCTGGTACAGGGCGGCGGGGGGCAGGACCCAGCTGAGCACTGGGACAGGAGGGGGGCAGGACCCAGGCGAGCTCTGGCATAGGGCGGGGGGTGGTGACGGGCCCAGTGACGTGCAGATCAGGGAGGACCCAGCCCCGTGACCGGTAAAACATTCGCTGACTCAGCCCAGAGCCCCTCCCTGCCCCCCGGTACCTACCCCTTCTGCTTCACGTGGGCGCCCTTCAGGTGGATCAGTGCGACAGGGAATATGCCCTGGGGAGAGGAGACGTCGTCAGCACAGCGACCCCGATCTGGGGGGCAGAGCCAGAGGGAGGGGTGTCGGCCCCAATGGGGCAGGAGCCCTCCGACCCAGTTGGATATGGGTCCACCCAGGGCCAGGTCCTTGATGGGGCCAGAGCAGGGGTCAGGGGGGCAGCTCGGAGCCCCCAAAGCAGGTTAAAGTCACTCCCCGCAAGGCCCGGCGACTTCCTGCAGGGGGCGCCATGCGGCAAGTGCATGAGCTCCGCCTCTGGCCGCGCACTGCGTCCCCAGTGCCCCCCAGCAGCTCTGGGGCCCGGCCCTGGGACAAGGGAGAGGACGAGCACCCTGGCCCCTACCACCGCGGTCAGCCGCCGACTTACCCAGGTGGCTCTGTTCCGGAGCGAGTACCCTCTGTACCAGCCTGCAAGGGGAACAACAGAGAGTGAGACGCCCAGGGGCCTCTGAACAGAGAGCACTTCTCCCAGCAGGGGGCGCTGTGGGAGGGGGGCAGGAGCCCTGGCTGTGGGGGGAGCTCCCGGTTACTCCAGCCCCGGCCTGTCCCAGCAGGGGGCGCTGTGGGGAGCAGGGCAGGAGCTGGGTGTGGGGGGAGCTCCCGGTTACTCCAGCCCCGGCCTGTCCCTGCAGGGGGCGCTGTGGGGAGCAGGGCAGGCGCTGGGTGTGGGGGAGCTCCCGGTTACTCCAGCCCCGGCCTGTCCCTGCAGGGGGCGCTGTGGGGAGCCGGGCAGGAGCTGGGTGTGGGGGAGCTCCCGGTTACTCCAGCCCCGGCCTGTCCCTGCAGGGGGCGCTGTGGGGAGCAGGGCAGGAGCTGGGTGTGGGGGAGCTCCCGGTTACTCCAGCCCCGGCCTGTCCCAGCAGGGGGCGCTGTGGGGAGCAGGGCAGGAGCTGGGTGTGGGGGAGCTCCCGGTTACTCCAGCCCCGGCCTGTCCCAGCAGGGGGCGCTGTGGGGAGCAGGGCAGGAGCTGGGTGTGGGGGGAGCTCCCGGTTACTCCAGCCCCGGCCTGTCCCTGCAGGGGGCGCTGTGGGGAGCAGGGCAGGAGCTGGGTGTGGGGGAGCTCCCGGTTACTCCAGCCCCGGCCTGTCCCTGCAGGGGGCGCTGTGGGGAGCAGGGCAGGAGCTGGGTGTGGGGGAGCTCCCGGTTACTCCAGCCCCGGCCTGTCCCTGCAGGGGGCGCTGTGGGGAGCAGGGCAGGAGCTGGGTGTGGGGGGAGCTCCCGGTTACTCCAGCCCCGGCCTGTCCCTGCAGGGGGCGCTGTGGGGAGCAGGGCAGGAGCTGGGTGTGGGGGAGCTCCCGGTTACTCCAGCCCCGGCCTGTCCCTGCAGGGGGCGCTGTGGGGAGCAGGGCAGGAGCTGGGTGTGGGGGAGCTCCCGGTTACTCCAGCCCCGGCCTGTCCCAGCAGGGGGCGCTGTGGGGAGCAGGGCAGGAGCTGGGTGTGGGGGAGCTCCTGGTTACTCCAACCCCGGCCTGTCCCTGCAGGGGGCGCTGTGGGGAGCAGGGCAGGAGCTGGGTGTGGGGGAGCTCCCGGTTACTCCAGCCCCGGCCTGTCCCAGCAGGGGGCGCTGTGGGGAGCAGGGCAGGAGCTGGGTGTGGGGGAGCTCCCGGTTACTCCAGCCCCGGCCTGTCCCTGCAGGAGCGGTGGCTAGGGGGACTGGTGTGGCGGGACTGGCTGCTGAGGGCGGGTATTGCTGGAGGCTGGCTGCTATTGTTGTGTATTATTTGTATTCTTAACGGGCCTTGGAACCAAACTCAGAACAGAGACAGGCCCTGCCCAAGGAGCTGACAACCTGTGTCCAACGAGAGACGAGCGGAGACCGACCGCCAGGGGAGCGCAAGAGAACAACCAGATCATGGCCAGCAGACAGGCAGCGGTCTCGGCACACCAGCCCCCGAATCACTCTCAGGTATATTTGTTGGCATGGCGGCAAAGCAGAGCGCCCAGGGGGTTTGAAGCCAGACAATGAGTTAGTTTTGCAGAGGTTTGCGGGGAACTCCTCCCAGTGTCGGGGCAGGGGAGAAGGCACCAAGGGGCTTGTTTGAACCTGTAACAAGTGGGTGCTGGAGGCTGGTGTCACAGGCTGATCGGAGGTGAGCGCAGACAGGCAGCGTGGGGATGGGTCATGCCGTGAAAGCGAAGACGAGCAGCTCATGTTGGATCCAGTGGAGAAGGGGGAGCCAGAGGACGGTGCCGTGGGCACAGTGGTGGGCTAGGAGCTGCATGGCTTTGAGCAGGGAGGGATGGACGGTCAGAGCCTGGGGGAGTGTGGGCGCTGTGGGGAGGGATACGAACGGCCCTGTGCCCTGTCTCGCAGACGCTCTGCAAAAGAACCAGCCAGATTTACACACAGCTGCATGTGAGGACCTGGCTAGTG
Organism: Chelonia mydas; assembly: GCF_015237465.2. Lineage (NCBI taxonomy): Eukaryota > Metazoa > Chordata > Testudines > Cheloniidae > Chelonia > Chelonia mydas. The sequence goes on along the minus strand of NC_057852.1, from coordinate 141,623,308 downwards.
GCCGGGGTGAAGACAATGTCCCAGTTGCAGGCCTGAGTGACAGAGCAGGATGGTGGCGTTGTCCAAGCGGGGAGGGCTTGGGGGAAGCCTAGGAGCCGGAGCTGGCAGCTAGGCAGTTCCGAGGAGGCGTCAGAGAGACAGGCCCGAATTGTCCTTTGGCTTGAAGGAGACAGTCTGGAGCGGAGGGAGATCAGTGAGTCGGGCACAGAAAGGGTTGCTGACTCTGTGGTTGCAGATGGGGTTACCCAGAGCCCACGTGCAGAGGGAGAAGAGAAGGGGACCCCCCACAGAAAGCGGGAAGGGGACGAGGGGTTCTCCTGAAGGACACACTGAAGGGAGCTGAGACAGGAAGAGGACCAGGTGAGGACAGAGTTCCAGAAACCGAGGGAGGACATGATTGCAAGAAGAGTGTGGCTGATGATTTCACAGACGATGAGAGGTCCAAGAGGTTTTTCCTGGGGTCTGTGGAGCCAGTTACCCCAGTCTCAGTGCCTGGCCCCACTTACCCTCCAAGGCCTGTAGGATGTGTACTGTGTCCCCGATCTGCAGCGGCAGGTGATGCTCGTTCGTGCCCGAAAAGTTCCACAAAGCTGCAAAACAACAGCCAGGGGAGTTAGGGGGTGGTGAGAGGGGGCAGCTCTGGACCCCAGCCCCCTGCAGGTGGCTCTGCCCTCTCACTGCCTCACCCATCCCAGCTCATCCGTCTCCGGGTCTAGGGGAAACCTGGCACGCTCGCTCTCTGAGCTCGGCCTCTCAGTGCCTTGCCGACAACTTGCCTCAGCTGTTCCCCAGCACTGGGTGGGCCCACCCTTTGCTCCTGGTGTTCCCCCATAGTCACAACCACTGCTACTGGGATGCCAGGCTGCCCCAGCCCCCAGTCGCCCCTGACAGCGAGAGGCACAATGTGCCCCCTTCATCTCTGCTCTGGCACAAGGCTGTCTCTAACCCCGCCCGTGCCAGGCCCCATGCTGCCAGGGTGCCTTGGCGGCTGGCACCATCTCCCAGCCTGTACTCAGTGGGCAGGGCAGGGCAGTCACGGGGGAGGTGACTGGCTGGGGCTGGGGGGCAGGAGAGACCCCTCTATGACACTGCACAGATGAGCGCCCTGGGGGGGTCCTGCTTACTCTGAGCCCCGGGGTCCTAGCGTAGCCACTCTCGGGGCTCCCAAAGGGTCTGAGTTCAGCAGTCCCAGGATGGAGAGTGCAGATGGAGCTGGAGGCAGGTTGGGTCTGGGAGCTGCCACAAGGCTGGGGGAAGATCTGCAGGGGACATGGGCATGAGCAGCGAGGATAGGCTGGGGATGAGCACAGCAGGATCCAGCGTCCTTCGGGGGGTGGGAATTTCACTGCACCCAGGGCCATGGCTGTCAAGCACCCGAAGGGATGCTCCCGTCTGGGGGCACCCTCTATTGGCACCAGAGTCCCACCCCCGGCTGCCACCCACCCTCCATCCCACGACCCCTGCAGTGTTCAGCAGCCGACAGCACAGGCCACCAGCACCCGCCACCGCTCAGCGGCACCCCCGCAGCCGGCAGCTGCGCGCCTGCCCTATGCTCGGGGCAGGGTGTGTGACAAGCCAAACTTAAATATGCACAATGCTAAACATGCAAATTAGCTGATTAAGTAATTTGTATAAAATGTCACACAAAGAGCTGTACAGGTTTCAGAGTAGCAGCCGTGTTAGTCTGTATTCGCAAAAAGAAAAGGAGTACTTGTGGCACCTTAGAGACTAACCAATTTATTTGAGCATAAGCTTTCGTGAGCTACAGCTCACTTCATCGGATGCATACTGTGGAAAGTGTAGAAGATCTTTTTGTACGCATAAAGCATGAAAAAATACCTCCTCCCACCCCACTCTCCTGCTGGTAATAGCTTATCTAAGGTGATCACTCTCCTTACAATGTGTATGATAATCAAGTTGGGCCATTTCCAGCACAAATCCAGGTTTTCTCACCCCCCCCCACACACACAAACCCACTCTCCTGCTGGTAATAGCTTATCTAAAGTGACCACTCTCCTTACAATGTGTATGATAATCAAGTTGGGCCATTTCCAGCACAAATCCAGGGTTTAACAAGAACGTCTGAGGAGGGGGCGGGGTAGGAAAAAACAAGGGGAAATAGGTTACCTTGCATAATGACTTAGCCACTCCCAGTCTCTATTCAAGCCTAAGTTAATTGTATCCAATTTGCAAATGAATTCCAATTCAAAGTTTCTCGCTGGAGTCTGTATTTGAAGTTTTTTTGTTGTAATATAGCAACTTTCATGTCTGTAATCGCGTGACCAGAGAGATTGAAGTGTTCTCCGACTGGTTTATGAATGTTATAATTCTTGACATCTGATTTGTGTCCATTTATTCTTTTACGTAGAGACTGTCCAGTTTGACCAATGTACATGTATTTTCTTTGTTAGGCCTGTCCTGTAGTAGGTGACTTCTGGGAACTCTTCTGGCTCTATCAATCTGTTGATACTACAGGACAGGCCTAACAAAGAAAATAACAGAACGCCACTAGCCGTCACCTTCAGCCCCCAACTAAAACCCCTCCAACGCATTATTAAGGATCTACAACCTATCCTGAAGGATGGCCCAACACTCTCACAAATCTTGGGAGACAGGCCAGTCCTTGCCTACAGACAGCCCCCCAACCTGAAGCAAATACTCACCAGCAACCACATACCACACAACAGAACCACTAACCCAGGAACCTATCCTTGCAACAAAGCCTGTTGCCAACTGTGCCCACATATCTATTCAGGGCACACCATCACAGGGCCTAATAACATCAGCCACACTATCAGAGGCTCGTTCACCTGCACATCCACCAATGTGATCTATGCCATCATGTGCCAGCAATGCCCTTCTGCCATGTACATTGGTCAAACTGGACAGTCTCTACGTAAAAGAATAAATGGACACAAATCAGATGTCAAGAATTATAACATTCATAAACCAGTCGGAGAACACTTCAATCTCTCTGGTCACGCGATTACAGACATGAAAGTTGCTATATTACAACAAAAATCTTCAAATCCAGACTCCAGCGAGAAACTGTTGAATTGGAATTCATTTGCAAATTGGATACAATTAACTTAGTCTTGAATAGAGACTGGGAGTGGCTAAGTCATTATGCAAGGTAACCTATTTCCCCTTGTTTTTTCCTACCCCCCCCCCCCGCCCCCAGACGTTCTTGTTAAACCCTGGATTTGTGCTGGAAATGGCCCACCTTGATTATCATACACATTGTAAGGAGAGTGATCACTTTAGATAAGCTATTACCAGCAGGAGAGTGGGGTGGGAGGAGGTATTTTTTCATGCTTTATGTGTATAAAAAGATCTTCTACACTTTCCACAGTATGCATCCGATGAAGTGAGCTGTAGCTCACGAAAGCTTATGCTCAAATAAATTGGTTAGTCTCTAAGGTGCCACAAGTCCTCCTTTTCTTTTTTTAAAGAGCTGTACAAAACTTCAGCTTCCAGGTTCAAGGTCTCAGGCCTTATCTCCAACATGTGCCCTGGGCCCAGCGTCTCTGGAAGATCCCAGGGAGGAGGCTGCCAGGGCCTCTGGGATCCACCAGCACCAGGGTAAAGCTGGGTGTGCTGGAACCCCAGGTGTGTCGCGGGCGGGTGCCAGGCTGCGGAATGAGCCCCCAGGAACTAAGGGCCAGCCCAGCCCTCCCCGCCTGCTGCATCCAGCAGAGAACTCTGACATCAACACAGGCCCGCATTGGTATTTCTCAAAAAACCCCTCCCAAAACAGAGCTGCTGCTCTGAGGGGAGAGAGGAACAGAACGGACAGGAGACAGACAGGGGAGACATGGATAATGAACGGCTGAGATGCCCTGGGGATGAGCCGCGTGGGATCCTAAGCAGAAAGAAAAGAAAACTCAGCAGCTGCACCCCAAGGGGCTAGGGTCCACCCACTGCTATGCTGTGACAAAGTGGGACTGTTCTTAATGTTTCCTCTGAATACTGTAGGGGTGCCTCAGTTTCTCCTATGCATTTCTTAAGTCTCTAGGTGGTGGGATAGGGCAGAGTGTGTGATTGTTTCAGAGCAAAGGGCCAGTGTACATAAATGGCCGACATTCTGTCTCCTGGCAACTGATGGCCTGGCCCTTCCCCCCTGCAAGGTGAAGCTAAAGGGAACAAAGGAATCAGGTGACCTCCTGGCCCGGGAAAGGGACAAAGCCCAGAGGAGGAGGGGCTGGCTGGGGATGTGGAGTGAAGTGCAGACGTGGTTGTCCAGTGTTGTGAGTCCACAACAACTGGGGAAGAGCGGAGTGATGGCCTGTCACCGTCTCCTGAAGAAGGACATTGTAACCCTGTGCAGAAAGAGAGGGTTGAGCATTGGAAAGTTCACCAAGGCACAGTTCATCGTGCAGCTGGAGAAGGATGACCGCTCTAAGGAACAGATTTCTGACCCCAAATGGGGCTATAGCAGGATCTGGGAGCAGCTGGAGTGGTAGCCAGGCATCCCCAAGACTCCTGTCCCCGACCAGACGGGGGTCTTCACGATCGGGTTCCCCGTCGGGGGATCGGAGACGGACGGGATTGGAGCTGAGTCCGAGAGAGCAAAAGGACTGTGAGAGACAGCGAGAGCCCGAGAAAGAGCCGCAGAAGCAGCAGCAGCATGAACTGGCGATGGTGGAGCGGAGAGGCCTAGGGGACCTCCCAGGGGTGAGTGGGGATAGACCCTGGGGGGCCAGTTCCGCAGGGAACCTCGAGACTAAATTGCTGCCCCTGGTTAAGGGGGGGGGAGATGTGGATGCCCACCTCACTGCCTTTGAGCAGGCTGGAGATTTGAACCAGGGGGATCCTGCGGAAAAGCCGGGTGTCTATCTCCCTTGCTGGGTCCCAAGGCCATAGACTCCATCAGCCAGATGGGTGGGGAGGTGGACAGGCTCCCACTCCTGACCCCAACCTATATGTCTGTGTGGAGTCTCCTGGGGTCAGGCCCCTCGGATCCCCAGTGGAAGCAGAAGGTGATGGTCAATGGGGAGACATCCTGGGGTGGCGAGATCCTGGGACAGAGAGAACTGTTGTCAAGCCCTGGGTGGTGCAGCCTCAGATGCTGAGGGGCTGTATGAGCTGGGTGAGGGTCCCAGGGACGAAGCCCCTCACCCTGCCTATGGCCCAGATCCCTATGCAGACCCAGGAGGGGTGGAGCTAGCTGGTCGTTGGGGTTCTCCAGGATACCAGCTGCGAGACCCTGTTGTGGGGTGACTCTCTCTCTTTGGGACAGGATCCAGGCCCTGCTCTGGTAACTGCCAAGGGTTTGAATTTGAATCCAGGGAAGCAATCGGTGGAGAGGGAAATGGTCAGTGAAAATGCAGATGACCGGGCTGGCAGCAGGGAGGAGCTGCTAGGCTCAGGCTACTGCCTGCCTGTAACCAGACCCCTGGGGCTCCCCGCCCCCCTTGCACACCGGAGAGGGGGCTCAGGCTGGCTCTGATGCAGTGAGGAAAGCAGCGAGCTCGCTGCCTACCCCTCTGGGACAGCAAGGGCAGCGCTGAGCACAGTGGGAGCTGAGACCCCAGCTGAGTGGGGGGAGACACAGGCAGGGCAGGGGATCTGTTGGGAGTGGCAAGGTGCTTGGTAAGAAAAGTTTGGATGAGCCTAGGCAGCCTTGTGAGCTGATGGCTTTGTCTAGTCAGCAGTGTGGGAAGGCGAGGAGAGTGGAAGATGAGTGTCCCTGGACCTTACCTGTTAGCTGGGTGGAGAAGTGTGACAGGGAAGGAATTGTGTCTGTGTCTGTCAGGGGTATTGACTTGCCTATGGAGAGAGCTACCCTGGTCTCCAAGCAGTTGTCTGTGACCAGCCTTGTGTGCTGGGAAAAGGGGAATGAGATCCCAAGCTGTGTGTCTGGTAAAGGAGAAAGTGTGTCCGGCTCTTCTTTGTCTGTGGAGCAGACAGAAGGGGCCTTTCAGCCTGTGATGGTTGAGGGTCGTGCCGTTGTCTCAGAGTTGGTTCTGGATTCAGCTAAAGCCCAGGAAGGGAAGGGTCCTAAGTTTGTGTCTGCTCGGGAGAATGGCGCTGTAACTAGGTCGCATCCAGTTAGTGTCTATGTAAAATCCCAGAGCCCAGACAATTCTGGTGCTTGTATTTTGCCTGTTGCTAGTGTGTTGTTGGGAAAGGGTGCAGCAACTCTGTGTAATCAGGGTGAGATCCTAGCCAGGGCACAAGGAGAGCATGAAGGTGATGTGATTGTGTTACCTACTGAGGGTGTGGAAACCTGTCGCAAGAAGGAAAAGATTCCTGAACTTGTGTGTGGCAAAGGGAAGGAGAATGCTTCTGACCTTTTATCTAGGAAGTCTGTGAGTTTGCCTGAAAGGGGATTGTGTAGGAATCCGCTGGATGGGCCAGAGGTGATTCTGGATGTAAGGGAGACCCAGAAAGAGTCTGTTGTTGCTCAGGAAAGTGTTACTCTAGAGCAAGCCCTCGGTAAAGAGGGTAAGAGCAGAATTTCTGTGAAGGGTGAATTGTTGCATAGAAAAGCCCTAGGGAAAGGAATCCTCATGGAGTCTTTGCAAGCAGTTTACTGCAACTGAAGGGTGTGAAAGTGATTTAATCAAGAAAGTTTCAGTTCCTAACGGCCAGAAATTTTCTGTTGTGAATGGATCCACTAACTTTCCTGTTGAAAGATCCAGTGTGGATAGCTTTGAGAAGGTCTCAGATGGAGTGAAAGCTGTTAAGAAAGTTAAACAGTCCTCTAACCAAGTGGCCGTGTTTGGCCAACTTGTTGGGGAGAAGACCTAATCCCAGTTTGACCCCCTGGGGTTTTGGGGTGGCCAAAGGGCACGGGCCGCATAAACCTTCCCACATGCGGCCTGCGAGTGCTATCGACCACCCCCGACCTAAGGGAGGGCGTGAAACTGGAAGGGCCTGGTGTAACTCCCACCAAGGAATGGGAGAGATGCTGGGGCATCCATGGGAACGTTCGTGACTTCGAACTTCCCCAGGTCACTGGCTAAAGTGACCCCGCTCCGTTCGGTCTCGAAGGGGGGAGAGATGTGACGAAGCGGGACTGTTCTTAATGTTTCCTCTGAATAGTGTGGAGTGCCTCAGTTTCCCCTATGCAGTTCTTAAGCATCTAGGTGGTGGGATAAGGGTGTATGATCATTGCAGAGCCCTAGAGGGCAGGTGTGTGCAGGGGTCTGGACACAGAGAATGGCCGACACCCTGTTTCCCGGCAACTGATGGCCTGGGCCCTTCCCCCCTGTGAGGTGAGCGCTAAAGGGTTGGACAACAAAGGAATCCGGTGACCTCCTGGCCCAGGAAAGGGACAAAGCCCAGAGGAGGAGGGGCTGGAGAGAGTTTCAGTTTTGAGCTGGCTGGGACATGGAGTGAGGGGCAGACAGGGTTGTCTGGCTCACTGCCCCCCAAAATGGACCCAGCTGAGGGGTCCTGTTCTCTGCACCTACAAGCTCTGTTTTAGACCATGTTCCTGTCATCTAATAAACCTCTGTTTTACTGGCTGGCTGAGAGTCCGGTCTGACTGCGGAGTTGAGGGACAGGACCCTCTGGCTTCCCCAGGACCCCGCCTGAGCGGACTCGCTGTGGGAAGCGCACGGGGCGGCGGAGGATGCTGAATGCTCCGAGGTCAGACCCAGGAAGGTGGAGCCGGGTGAGCTGTGTGTCCTGCAGACAGGCTGCTCCCAGAGAGGAGACTTCCCCAGAGTCCTGCCTGGCTTCATAGGGAGCAGTTCCAGAGCATCGCCCAGGGACTCCGTGACAGCAGGTCAGAGCATCGCCCGGGGAGTCTGTGACATATGCACAGCCCCACAGCCCTGTGGCCCATCATCGTGGCATCCAGACCCCTTGCTGACTCCAACCTATATTTCCCCACCCCGTGCAGAGACAGGGCCAGGATCAGCCCGCACTGCTGGGTGGGCCTGAAATCTGGCCCCACTGATGGGTGCTGAGCCCTGGGCGGCTGCTCAGCAAGTCCTTCCAGCAGCCCAGAATGAAACCTGGAGCTCCTGAGTCCCAAGCCAGCCCCTCGCCACTGGGTGTCCTGCCTCCCAGTCAGGCGAGCGGGGCCCTGAGCCCAGCACAAGCCACCTGGGACACTGCGTCTGGCTCAGCCTCTGGGACCCTGCGTGAGTGCAGCAGGCAGGGGTCACGCCCGGGGGGGCAAAGGGACAGTTCAGCTGCAGGGGGGCATCCGCGGAAACAGTTCCACTAACTCATCTGCTGAGAAGCAGCTAGTGAGAAAAGCAGGAACAGAAAATACCGCAGAGGAAAGTGACAGCAGGAGCCTGCAACGCAAGGCTTCCTGCCACAGGCAGGGCTCTGCGAGAGGGAGGTCTATGCAGAGAGCGCAGGAGCCCCGGGCTCTATTCCTGGCTCTGATCCCCTCCCCACACCCCGCCCATCTGGGTTAGATCGCAGGAGCCCCGGGCTCTATTCCTGGCTCTGGTTCCTCCCCTCCCCCCCCACCCATCTGGGTTAGAGCGCAGGAGCCCCGGGCTCTATTCCTGGCTCTGGTCCCCTCCCCCCCCCCCCCCGCCCATCTGGGTTAGAGCGCAGGAGCCCTGGGCTCCATTCCCGGCTCCGGTCCCTCCCCCCCCGCCCATCTGGGTTAGAGCGCAGGAGCCCCGGGCTCCATTCCTGGCTCTGGTCCCTCCCCTCCATCCCCCGCCCATCTGGGTTAGAGCGCAGGAGCCCCGGGCTCTATTCCTGGCTCTGGTCCCCTCCCCTCCCCCTCCGCCCATCTGGGTTAGAGCGCAGGAGCCCCGGGCTCTATTCCTGGCTCTGGTCCCTCCCCTCCCCCCCCGCCCATCTGGGTTAGAGCGCAGGAGCCCCGGGCTCTATTCCTGGCTCTGGTCCCCTCCCCTCCCCCTCCGCCCATCTGGGTTAGAGCGCAGGAGCCCCGGGCTCTATTCCTGGCTCTGGTCCCCTCCCCTCCCCCCCCGCCCATCTGGGTTAGAGCGCAGGAGCCCAGGGCTCTATTCCTGGCTCTGGTCCCTCCCCTCCCCCCGCACCCATCTGGGTTAGAGCGTAGGAGCCCCGGGCTCTATTCCTGGCTCTGGTCCCTCCCCTCCCCCCCCGCCCATCTGGGTTAGAGCGCAGGAGCCCCGGGCTCTATTCCTGGCTCTGGTCCCCTCCCCTCCCCCTCCGCCCATCTGGGTTAGAGCGCAGGAGCCCCGGGCTCCATTCCTGGCTCTGGTCCCTCCCCTCCCCCCCCACCCATCTGGGTTAGAGCGCAGGAGCCCCGGGCTCTATTCCTGGCTCTGGTCCCCTCCCCTCCCCCCCCCGCCCATCTGGGTTAGAGCGCAGGAGCCCCGGGCTCTATTCCTGGCTCTGGTCCCTCCCCTCCCCCCGCACCCATCTGGGTTAGATCGCAGGAGCCCCGGGCTCTATTCCTGGCTCTGGTCCCTCCCCTCCCCCCCCGCCCATCTGGGTTAGAGCGCAGGAGCCCCGGGCTCCATTCCTGGCTCTGGTCCCTCCCCCCCCCCGCCCATCTGGGTTAGAGCACAGGAGCCCCAGGCTCTATTTCTGGCTCTGGTCCCTCCCCTCCATCCCCCGCCCATCTGGGTTAGAGCGCAGGAGCCCCGGGCTCTATTCCTGGCTCTGGTCCCTCCTCTCCCCCCCCCCCCCGCCCATCTGGGTTAGAGCGTAGGAGCCCCGGGCTCTATTTCTGGCTCCGGTCCCTCCCCTCCCCCCCCCCCCCATCTGGGTTAGATCGCAGGAGCCCTGGGCTCTATTCCTGGCTCCGGAACAGGCTACCATCATAATGCAAGTGTGAGAATATGAGGAGATTTGGCTCTCTGGCTGCCCCAGACACATGGACTCACAGCGACAAGGCCTTGCACTGTACCCCGCCCACACTGCTCAGAACCCACTTACTGCCCCTGAGGAGCAGTATGGCCCCCACGCCCAGCACATGTTATTGGTGGGGAGCTCAGGGGCTGCACGGAGGGTGCAGGAGGGTCTTGGGGGGCTGCGCGGAGGATGCATGGGGGTGTCGTGGGGCTGCACGGAAGGTGCAGGGGGTGTCGTGGGGCTGCACAGAGGGTGCAGGGGGCTGCTGCCCTGCTTCTGGGCCTGGAGGGAAAGCAGGTGAGAAGGAGCCGTGGAGAAGCAGCGACGGACTCAACCAGCAACACCTGTGAATGGGGAGCAGCTGCTCACCCCCAGGGCACCCCCAGGGCACTGCACCCACAGTTCTGCAATGCGTGACCTCCCGCCAGGGCACTTGCTGGTGCGAGGGTCCCTCATGGCACCATCTCTGTCCCTCCAGGGACGCTGCAGTCGTAGGCCAGGGTTCAGTGTCTGGACTCCAGTGGTTCCGGGGGCTGGGCAGAGGCAGTGGGAAGGGGAAGAGGTTCAAGCAGCCGTCCTCAGCAGGAGACCCCCGCCTTGGTGCAGGGCACAGCCTCGGGGGTGGGGGGGCAGCGGTGCTGCCCAGTGCATTGCGGGCTGGCTGCAGCTCTGGCAGGCCCTGGCTCGCTGTGTGCCATGTGTGACCCGCCGGAGGCAGGGACTGAGCCCGGGTTCCCTGCAGGGGGATGGGGGGAAAGGCCGGTGCGTGTGGCGCGGGGCCACGAGTAGAACTCATCCTCGCACGCGAGCCAGCCATTCCCAGGCCACGGGGACCACTGCGACTCTCTAGTGTGAGCGGGGCTGGCCCAGGCAGAGCCCGGCCCCACGAGAACCCGGGAGCGGGTCTGCTAGCAAAGCAGCCAGTCCGGACAGCAAACCTGCCGGGGACGGAGAATCCACCTCGGCCCTGGGGACATTGCCCCAGATCTCAGTTCCCCTCAGCGTTCAACATTTACCCCTTATCACCAGTCACCGCCCTTGGGCTGTGTTCGACCGCGCGCTGCCTCGGGCGCCTGAGGGGCAGCGTGGGGGGCTGGAGCCAAGGCCTGTCCCGAGCTCACAGCCCCAGGGACAAGCGCGCCCAGTGTGGGTCTGTAGCACTTCCAGGCCCCAGCCCCAGAGCAGGCACCTCCGAGGGGCAAATGAACATGGCCCTGGGGAGCAGGAGACGCAAGGACACCCCACTACCACCACCACTCAACCCCCCTAGTGCCCCACCACCACCTAGACCAGACACCGCTCAGCCCCCTCAGCCCAGACACTGCTCAGCCCCCCCAGGCCAGACACCTCTCAGCCCCTGCCCCCCCATCCCAGACACTGCTCAGCCCCTCAGCCCAGATACCACTCAGCCCCTGCCCCCGCAGCCCCCCCAGCCCAGACACCCCTCAGCCTCTGCCCCCCAACCCAGACACCACGCAGCCCCCCCAGCCCTGACACTGCTCAGCCCCCCCCCATCCCTGACACCCCTCAGCCCCCCATCCCAGACACTGCTCAGGCCCTGCCCCCCAGCTCCCACCACCACCTAGACCTGACACCGCTCAGCCCCCCCCAGCCCAGACACCACTCAGCCTCTGCCCCCCAACCCAGACACCACGCAGCCCCCCCAGCCCTGACACTGCTCAGCCCCCCCCCATCCCTGACACCCCTCAGCCCCCCATCCCAGACACTGCTCAGGCCCTGCCCCCCAGCTCCCACCACCACCTAGACCTGACACCGCTCAGCCCCCCCCAGCCCAGACACCACTCAGCCCCCCTGAGCCCCAACCAGCACAGGTACCTGTGCCCCACTCAGGCCCCCAGCCCAGGGGCTGACCTCTGAACATGGGGCCCTGTGCTCCGGCTCACAGGACCTGCAGGCCAGAGCTGCCCAGACAGGGCTCAGAGCAATAAAATCTGCAGCCCCACCCTGCAGCTGGGCATCCCTGCCCCGCTTGGCTCTGACAGGCTCTTTGGTGGCCCAGTGGGCCAGTCACCCCCACCAGGGCGGCCCAGGGAGCGCCACTCACCAACTCCATACTTCTCCTTCTTGGTGGGCTGCCAGGGGGCCATTGCAGCGAGCCCAACCCAGCGATGCGCCTGTCCCCGCGCGGTGTGGCAGCCAGTTCCTCCTGCTGAGCTGCCAGGGTCACGTGCGTCTCACCGGCTTGTGCAAACCTTCCTGGGCCACTTCCTCTCAGCAAAGCTGGGCTCTGCACAGAGCCTGCAACCGGCCCCCTTCTCCCCAGCCAGCTCTGAGAGCGCCCGATCAGAGACCCAAGGGCTGCGGGGTACCAGCGAGAGACGCCCCAGCCCCAAGTGCCCAGCCCCAAGTGCCAACAGGGCACCTAGAGGCTCACACTGGGGTCTTCCCCTGTTAGGCCAACAGAGCCAGCCCAGCACAGGGAGAGGGAGCTGGGCTCTGTCCAAGGAAAATTGCTGCTGAAGTTTCCTGTTTTCCCTGGAGTGTCTCTCGCTCTGGGGCTGACGCATGAGGATGCCCCCAGTGAGGTTCCGGTACCGGCAGCTGGCCTGGCTGCTCCTCTGCAGCTGCGGGGTGCAGAGCCAGGCCCAGGGCCATCTGCAGACCCCTCAGCCCAAGCTGGCCTGCACACCCGGCCCACAGCTCCGCCGGCCTCCTCTCGCAGCACACCGGGCAGAGAGGCCTGTTTGGAGAGCGGCATGGGGTGAGGGTTTCATGGTGCTGGCAGGGAGTCACGTGCTCAGAGCCTCCAGATACTAAACCAACAGGCCCATGTGCCCAGCTCCCTTGGGCAACACTGCTGGATGGGTAGAGTGCAGCAGCTCCCATGCGGGAGAATCATAGACGATCCGGGTTGGAAGGGACCGCAGGAGGTCACCTAGTCCAACCCCCTGCTCAAAGCAGGACCAACCCCCACTAAATCATGCTCCGCTGTATGGGGCTGGGCACACTCTCCGCCTGGTCCCAGCAGGGCTCTGACTCCTGGGGGCTGAGGTCCCTCCCCACGGCACCTGGGAAGGGTTCCTGCCTCTGTCTGATGCTGTTACTAGCCATTGCCATTCTGCACAGTGGGATCCTCCTCAGTCCCACACTGGGCCACCCCTCAGCAGCTGGTGGGAGATCTGGTACAGGAGGAGTGGAATGGGTGACAAGGGGAATGGAACTGTGTGATTCTGAAACCCACATTCCCTGCCCTGCTCAACCAGCCAGCAGTCAATCAGCCCCTGGCCCCAGGGCCCATTCCCACACTCTGGGCCAGCCAATCCCCTGCCCTGTAGCCCAAGGTAATAGGAGTCACTTGTGAGCAAAGTTATGCACGTGCTTAAGTTGTTGTAGAGATTGTTCTGTGGGCGCATGTGCATAAGGGTGAGTGGGGGGTGCTATATTCATGTAGAGGAATAAAGGGGCCCATAGAGTCAAAGGGGTTCACGTGACCCTGGCACTGTCCAGCATTAAACAACTTTAAACAAGGCTTGGGGTTCAGCATACAACGACCTCATCCTGTTTAGTCCATGGCAGTGGTTCCCAAACTGGGGTTCATGAACCCCTGGGGGTTCGCAGAACGTTACAGGGCATTCGCCAGAAAAATTTCACTAATGGCGGCCAGAGGACCCCGGGCATCGTTGGCAGCAGGTGAAACCCGGTTGCAGGGCAGAAAGCCTGAGCCTCAGGAAGAGCGGGGCCAGGCAGTTGGGGCTGGCAGCCCAAGCCCTGGCCCCATCAGCGGGGGAGCCAGCCTCCTGAACCCCAGCGCTCCGTGTGGGGCTGGCAGCCCGAGCCCCAGGGAGAGCAGGGCCGGGCAGTTGGGGCTGGCAGCCTGTTATGGAGTTCCCAGGAGATGCTCTAGAACTGCTCCCTACGAAACAGGACTTTGGTGAAGTTTCCTCTCTGTGAGCAGACTGTTTTTAGGGCAAACAGCTTACACAGCTTCCACCTTCCTGGGTCTGACCTTGGAGCATTTAGCATTCTTTGCCCCTTTGTGCGCTTTCCACAGCGAGTTCGCCCAGGCGAGGTCCTGGGGAAGCCAGAGGGTCCTGCCCCCGAACTTCGCAGTCAGATGTGACTCTCAGCCAGCCAGTAAAACAGAAGGTTTATTAGACGACAGGAACATGGTCTAACACAGAGCTTGTAGGTGCAGAGAACAGGACCCCTCAGCCGGGTCCATTGGGGGGGACAGTGAGCCAGACAACCACGTCTGCCCTTCACTCCATGTCCCCAGCCAGCCCCAAACTGAAACTCCCTCCAGCCCCTCCTCCTCTGGGCTTTGTCCCTTTCCCGGGCCAGGAGGTCACCGGATTCCTTTGTTCTCCAACCCTTTAGCTCTCATCTTGCAGGGGGGAAGGGCCCAGGCCATCAGTTGCCAGGAGACAGAGTGTCGGCCATTTATGTACCCTGGCCCTTTGCTCTGCAACAATTACACCCCCTTATCCCACCACCTAGAGACTTAAGAAATGCATAGGGGAAACTGAGGTACCCCTACAGTATTTAGAGGAAACATTAAGAACAGTCCCGCTTCGTCACACAGCCCGAGCCCTGTCCCCATCAGCGGGGGAGCTGGCAGCCCGAACCCCAGTGCTCTGCGTGGGGCTCGCAGCCCGAGCCCCAGGGAGAGTGGGGCCGGGCAGTTGGGGCTGGCAACCCAAGCCCCGGTGGTCAGCGGGACCTGCGGTCCGAGCTCAGTGGAGCTCAGTTGACCGGGGTGGTCAATGGGGTCCAGCAGCAGGAGCGCTGCGGAGTGCGAAGGAAATTTAAACTTAAATCCCTGGAAATATTCATTTTTAGGAGGGGGTTCACGAGATTCCACAATTTAGTGAAAGGGGTTCGTGGGCTGTTAAAGTTTGGGAACCACTGGTCCATGGCAAACGTGCCATTAAACATCCTTTTAACCTTGAATGAATGATACAGAAAAGAAGCAAAAATAATCAAAGCTTTGGAAATATAAAGTATTGAGTAAGACTTTCATTTTAATGTAAGCAGGGTCAGCATGAGCTTCCCCCCCACTGACATCTAGTGATGAGCTGGGGAAGAGGACTTCAGGAGCCAACACACCCACTCTGCCTAGGTGCACAGTATGATGGGGCTGCTTTGCCCAAATGATCACTTTTGGCAGGTGTTGGGTTGCAAGTCTCTTTGTTATTGGGGGCAGGGGTAATAATGGATTGTTATCCTTGTTGTGTGAATCCAGGGCAGCATAACTGTCTCTGGCGTGCCCTGATTGAGGGGCTCACCCTCCACTGAACCGTGCCTGCTAAGTAGGGGGCAGGGGTGCTGAGCCCAGTAGAGATGCCAGAGGGTAGGATTAGGTGTTTCTCTCTTGTGGCGTGGGTCCTGCCTAAAGGTCCTAGACACCACATGACCCTCCCTCTCCCCACTGTGTGATCACAGAGCTGACTAAGGTTATATCTACACTAGCACTTTTGTTAGTATAACTTATATTGCTCGGGGTGTGAAAAAACACGCCCTTCAGTGACCTACGTTTCACCGACAGAAGCACTGGTGTGGACAGCACGATGTGAGCAGGAGATGCTCGTTGGGGGTGGTTTAATGATGCTGACAGGAGAGCGCTCTCCTGCCAACATAGAGCAGCTGCATGGGAGACCTTACAGTGGTGCTGCTGTAAACTCGCTAGTGCAGACAGAGCTTAAGCCTCAGTTGAAAGTCTCGTGTTGTGGCTCACAAGAGATGAAATCAGTGATAACAAGGCCGAAGCATGAGGACTGTGAAGAGACAGTGTCTCTGGTGGTGCTGTAGCAACCAAGCAAGGTACTAACAAACTTCAACAGGGCTTTATTTTTAAAGTGGAAACCTCTTTGCCAAGCTGCTGCTGCACCCTTGATAGCTCTCACTCCCCTCCTCAACTTCCCCCCCCTTCCTGTTTCCTGTCCTTTCAGACTCCCAACAGCCAGTGCTCCCAGTTCCAGGAATTACAAGCAGCATCTAAACACCACATTCCCTCCTCTCTTAAGAAACTCTCCCAATTAAAATAAACATTGTTGTTCTAACCACAGGAACGAATAGGAAATAAGACACTATACTATTGGCAGAAATATGACACTGAAAACACTGCAGATGCTACATAACACAGTCTCTAGTCCAGACAGGTGGTCGTCTGGGTCTGACAGGCCGTCTCTCAAGCCCCGGTTCCAGTGCAATGTCTTGTTGTGCTGATACCATGGTGAAGTCATCCCATGCAGACCGGGTGTTGGCATAATCTCCTCTTGGTGCATAGGCAGGTGCAAGATAAGAAGCATGCCATACCCGCCCATCAGAAAGTCGATAGGTGAAAGGTCCCTTCTTCTCTATGATTTTAAGAGGAGCTGTGAATTTATGGTCCCCTTTGTGTAAAATTCCAGGTTTTCCTATTCTAACGAAGGAACCACACTCAAACTTTGGTTCCTTAGCACCCCGCCGCTCGTCTGTGAAAGCCTTAGACTTCGTTTGGTTCTGTTCAACTGTTTTTTTCACATCATCCTTGGTTGAGGCATCAGGTCGTGCCTTTAACAATCCAGCAATGTTCAGTTTAGTATTCATCTGTTTCCCATGCAGTAACTCTGCAGGTGATCTTTGCGTTGTGGCATGTCGTGTAGCCCGGTATGCTTGCAAGAAATCAGTAGTGAAGTTTATTCACAATCACCCTTCCAGTTTAGCCGTTTGCAAACTCTCTTTCAAACTTCTGTTAAACTGTTGGATTTCCCCATTGGCTTGAGTGTAGTATAGGGATGACCTTCTGTGTAAAAATGTTCCTCTCTGCTAGAAAAGTTTCAAACTCCAGGGAAGTAAATTGACTACCATTATCTGAAACCAGTTCTTTGGGGTTACCTTCCCTGCTAAAAACTGAAGAGAGGAACTTAATTACTGTAGCAGAAGAGATTTGCGATGTAAACGCTACCTCAGGCCATTTACTGAAATAGTCTATTAAAGTGATGGCATAACGACAGTCACTTGGAGCAGTATCAAAGGGTCCTACAATGTCAATCGCCACTTTTTCCCCATGCAGATTCAGGAAGAGGAACAGGCTGTAATGGAGGGGTACATGTCACTGCTGTCTTATCATGCATTTGGCAAGTGACACAGGATTTTATGAGTGCTTCAGTTTGAGAGTCCATCCCTGGCCACCAATACAGATCCCATAGTCAGTGTTTGGTTCGGACAATTCCTTGATGAGTATTGTGTGCCAGGTGTATGAGTTTTGACTGTAATTCTTCTGGCACAGGGAGCCGGTGTGTACCTCGTAGCACGCAGCCATCAAGCAAAGAAAGTTCATCCTGAACTCTAAAATAAGGCAGCATAACTTGGTCAAGGTTTTCAGGGTGACTGGGCCATCTCTTTGTCAGAAATTCCCATAGTTTTTGTTGAATTGGACACGCAGAACAAGCAGCTTGAAATTGTTCTCTTGTAACTGCAGTGACAGTTCTTGTAATAAGCGCAACCACGACATCCTCATCCTCCGGTGGAGCATCTGGTGAAGGCAAAGGCAGGCGAGAAAGGCAATCGTCGACCACGTTTTGGTTTCCAGGCTTATATTCCAGTTCATAATTGAAGGAGAGTAATCTTGCAGACCATCGAGCAGTACAGTATCCTGCTCTTCCCAGTCCTTTCGTGGTGAGCAACGTCGTCAAAGGGCTGTGGTCTGTGCGCAACTTGAACGTGCGGCCCCACGGATAAGTTCTCCATTTTTCAGTAGCCCAGACACAAGCAAGTGCTTCTTTTTCAACTGTAGAATATTTTCTCTCAGCATTACTTAGTGTCCTTGAAGCAAATGCAACCGTCCTCTCTGTGTTCTCCTCATGCAGTTGTGTGAGGACAGCCCCAAGTCCGTAATCAGAAGCATCAGCAGTTACAATTGTGGGCAATGCTGGACTGAATAGCGCAAGTACTGGACTAGGTACAATCAAGTCTTTCACCGTTTCGAAACTGGCTTGTGCCTCCATTGTCCACGCTAAGGTTGAACTTCTCCGTAGTAATTCTCGTAACGGTTCAATGACAGAAGCATAATTGGGAATGAATTTTGCATACCAGGAGGTAAGACCCAAGAAGGAACATAAGATTTGCAAATCTGTTGGAGGAGGAGTATTTGAAATTGCCAGGATATGATCTGGATCAGGTTTTAGTCCAGCCTGTGAAATTGTGAAATTTCTCCCCAGAAAGGAGAGTTCAGTTTGTCTAAACTTGCATTTGGACCTATTGAGCGTGAGGCCTGCTTTGCTGATACAGTTTAGTACAGACTGCAGGTTATTGTCATGCTCCTCAGAAGTATTTCCAAACACGATAATATCATCCAGATAGCACTGAACTCCATGTTGATTCTTCAGAATCAATGTGTAGTAGAGCCGGACTTCACCCGGTGGCGCCTCCTGCTGGTTGTCCTTGGGAATTAGCTCATCAGCCTCTAGAGCGCCCTCTGCCATCTGGTAATCTGCCTATCACTGGCCCCCGTGTCCCTCCCGGACCCGGTGCCCCTTTGTCTGGGGTGCTGCCCCTCTAGCAGCAACCCCTCAGTCTCGGGATCTCCCCACCCAGGGGAACCCTCACCCACTACCCCCTCCTCGCCTCAGTCTTGGCTACTGCCAGTCACCACTTAGCCCTGCTCCCCGGGGGCAGACTGCAGTGTGTCAGCCACTCATCACAGGCGAGGGGGTTTGGACCTGCTGCCACTGTCTACCCTGTGGGCAACCCCAGTACCTAATAGGCCTTAATCTAGTCCTCACAGCCTGGGGGTTTCCCAGCCGGAACTCCCCTGCTCCCAAGGCCTTTCCCCCTCAGCCCTGCTCCAATCTAGGTATTCCCTCAGGTCCCTGCAGCCAGGCCCTTCCCTCTCTGAACACGGAGAGAGACTGTAGCTCAGCTTCAGCCTAGCAGCCCCTTTATAGGCCCAGCTGTGGCCTGATTGGGGCATGGCCCAGCTGCGGCCATTTCCCCAATTAACCTAGCTTTTCTTGCCCTCAGCCCTGGCTCTCTCCCAGGGCTGGCTTTTAAGCCCCACAGGGCAGGAGCGGGTAACAACCCCGCTACACAATGACATCATTTTTTGAAAGGCACTTGGGGCAGATGAGAGCCCGTATGGAACATGTTAAAATGAAATAGTCCCTCATGTGTAATAAATGCTGTGAGGTCTCTGCTATCTTCATGCAACACAACCTGGTGGTATGCACTCTGCAAATCAAGAGTAGAAAACATCTTTGCTCCACGGAGTTCTGCAAATACTTCTTCTGTGTGAGGAAGAGGATGGCTATTAATCACAATAGCTTTATTTGGCTCCTTTAAGTCCACACAAAGGCAAATGCCTCCACGCTTCTTCTGTGTCACTACGACAGGTGAAACCCATTTTGAGGAGTCGATCTCTTCAATAATGTCCTTTTGAACAAGTTTTCTAAGTTCCTCTGAAACAGCTTCCCCGACTGAAAATGGTAAGTGCCGTAACTTCTGTCGTACAGGGATCACATTATTCCACATTTTAACTTTACGCAGAAACCCATAAGCACAGCAGAGTTTCTCCTCAACTTGGTGTTGGGTCCCAGCTGAAACGGGTGTGTGGACCGCAAGAGTGCTTTGCTGAAGAAGATCAATTCGTCCTTTAACTACCCTCAGATTTAAAGCAGCCAGTAAATCTCTGCCAAGGATAGGAGTGCCTTTGTGGACAATGTAGAACTCTGCAGTTACACAGCAATCACCAAAAGTAACTATTGCTGGCAGGCAGCCGTGTACTGGAATATGGTTTTTCAAACAGCACACCAAGTGACGTTTGGGTTGAGTAAGAGGCACATCTTTAAAGTAATGCAAATCGATGGAATCAGGTAGTATAGATACTGCTGAGCCAGTGTCCATTAGCTGAATAGAGTGTGATTTGCCTGAGGGTATGGTGGAAACATTTACAGTGCACTTTATTCGTTCTGGAATATGTGCAGTCGTGATTTTGTCCACGCTCAGCACAGTAACATCTGGTATTGTAACTGCATGCACCTGTTGATTGAGCTGGCTGCTGCAACACACTTTGGCAAAATGCCCAATCTTTTTGCAATGATTGCACTGAGCTACTTTTGCCGAACATCCTGTGCAGCTTGCAAGGTGTTGTGGGCATCCACAGTGAAAGCAAGCTTTTACTGTATTTTGAATTTGCTGATTCGGTGGTTTTTCATTAGTTTTCCTCTTGTAATTGTTTGTCTGCAGTGATAGTGAACTTTTCTGCAAAGGAGTCACAGCCAGGACTCAGAGTAGCAGCCATGTTAGTCTGTATCCGCAAAAAGGAAAGGAGTACTTGTGGCACCTTAGAGACTAACAAAAGCTTGTGCTCAAATAAATTTGTTAGTCTCTAAGGTGCCACAAGTACTCCTTTTCTTTTTACAGCCTGGACTGTGCCTCCTGTATCCATGCTTATTATTTTGGCTTCAGCTGTAGCTGACTCAATCTGAGTAGCAATGGTTATTGCTTTCTCTAGTGTAAGTTGTGGTTCTAGAAGTAAGCGTTCTCTTACATGAAGCATGGTTGTTTTCTCAATGAGCTGGTCTCTAATCATCTCATCTGCCATATTCCCAAAGTCACAAGTTACAATCAGACTCCTCAGGGAAGCAATATACTGCATTATAGTCTCCCCTGGTTTCTGCGCATGCTGGCGAAATCTGTAGCAATTAGCACTTTTGGCACAAAAAAGTTCTTTAATGCAGTCTCATATTTAGCATCTGCAAGGGGAAAAGTGTAGAATATATGCTACCCTTCTGCTCCAAGGCAGTGGATTAGCAGAGCACACTTTCTTACTTCAGAAATCTCTGTAGCACTGATTGCAAGCAGATAAGTCTCAAACATATGGATCCAGGCAGTAAAAGCAATTGGAGGCTCACGTGGGCTTTGCAGAAAGGGTGCAGGTGGGTTCAGAGCCAGAAGATCAATCCTCGTCGCCAAAATATTGTAGCAACCAAGCAAGGTACTAACAAACTTCAACAGGGCTTTATTTTTAAAGTGGAAACCTCTTTATCAAGCTGCTGCTGCACCCTCAGTAGCTCTCTCCCAGCCTCTCAACTCCTCCCCCTCCTTCCTGTTTCCTGTCCTTTCAGACTCCCAACAGCCAGTGCTCCCAGTTCCAGTAATTACAAGCAGCATCTTACACCACTGGTGGTGGGGCCTGCCCAGTGGCACTAGCAGGGAGGCTCCCGAACTGACAGCTGAGATTGCTAAGAGCTCTGTTAAGTGCTGGGACCTCCAGAGACTCCAGTGGTTGCAGTGGTGGAGTGAGTGGCAGCAGAGTGAGCCAAGGTGCCTCCCCCAAGGTGGGAGGTGAACTCATATGAATGCACCTCTGAACTCTGGGTCGTCACTGCCCAAGGACAGTAACTGAGAGTGGGGTGCGGTGGAGGAAGAGTGGAGCGGCAAATTGCAGGAACTTCTGTTTGTTGGACTTTCTCACTGCAAGCCGAGAACCTGAGTCAAGGGACACTGCCCGACGTGCTCTGGGGTGGGCCTTTTGTTCATGGTCACATGCTTCTGAATCCTGCTTGCAGCGTTTTCCCAAATTAAGGCTGGGTTACTTTCCACTTTTTATTAAAAGTTTCTTTTCTACACACACACACTCTGCTTGCGAGAGGGGAAGTATTGCCTCTTAAAGGCACCCAGGGATGGTGTGTAATTGTCCCAGGTCGTTGGGTGCGGGTGTAACCCACACACCTCCTGGGTGTGGGGTTCTGTCCCATCTAGTGGCACCGAGACCATTAGAGAGAGAGAGAGTTAAATGAGTCTGCTCTACAGCCTTAGTTAACAGGCAGTTGGCTTTGAGCTCATGCAGTAGAGGCTTATGCACTAAGCTCCAGAGGTCCCAGGTTTGATCCTGCCTGCTGATGACCAGGGCCTGTCGGTGTTACAGAGGCTCGAGCTGGTTCTGTATTGTATTATTAAAAGAGAACTCCTAGATATTGAACCCAGCCCTTGTAACTGCTGACTCCACCTGGCAGAAGGGTGACATTAACTACAGCCTTGTTCCCACCCCTTTATCTGGGGCCATCTTGACTACCCCTTGTCTGACAGTTTGTTGGGGTAGTCAAGATGGTCCCAGCTGTCTTTTGGGGGAACAGAGCCAAGGTTGGTTGAGCTGGTAGGGAGCTGTGGATGTTGAGGCTGCAGTCCGATCCCGTTTCCTAGAAGACAAAACAAGACAAACACATGCAGCACAGAGAGACAAGAACAGCTAAGAGTGAAAATACGGACGTCTGTCTTTGGCATCGATTCTTGCTTGCACCCTCACTGCTGGAACAAGCAGGCCCAGCTCTGTGACCGCTGCACCCTGTATTAACACTCTACACACCACACCGCTGTAATAATCTTTGTACAAAATGTGCGGTGTGAGGTATCATTTGAAAACTAGTAACTCAGTGGTCAGTAATGTCATGGGGAAAATGTGTCTAGCAGCATTGTATGTAAAGTTCTCAACACAAGCTGAAATCATGACTGAAATGTGGTAACCAACAAGTCCAGAGAGGGGTAGACCTGCTCCTCAAAGATAGACAAGTTGACGCCTCTAGCCAGGTATCATCAAAGCTAATGGGCAATCACGGGTCAAGTGGCCATTCTTTGGCAAGGAAGGGGGGCAGGAACAGATCAATCTGCATTTTAGCAACAACATGGAACCTCTTTCACGGCGAGACTCCATGTCTCTGTCCTCAAGCAGGAAGGAACGTTATCTAGGGGTGACCCTCAGGAAAATGCATTTCAAAGAGAGACTGAACTATAAAAGTGTGGGGCAAAAACATCCCAGTATATACATCATCTAAGAAGACAAAGGAACCAGCCCTTTGGCTTTGGGGGGATCCTGACCTGAGAATTTGGTCACCCTGTGGCTGGGAACATGTGGTGAGGATTTTATCTTGAACCAAGTCCAGCTTGTTAAGTTTTATCTACTAGGAAGATTTTTATCTTTGTTTCTCTTTTACCCATTTCTGACTTTAATGCCTTACACTTGTACTCACTTAAAACCTACCTCTTTGGAGTTAATTAACTTTGTTTTATTTTTAATCTAAACTAACCCAGTGTTGTGTTTGAAGTGAGCTGTTTGGGTAACTCCAGTTAAAGCAGTGAACCGTTGGATACTGACCCTTTACAGGGGCAACAGCTCTATACTGTCTGAGCTGCCCCGGAGAGGGCTGGACGGTGAAGAACACACCTTGTTGGGAAATTCCGGGACTGGGAGTGTGTTGGGGTCACCCTGCAGGCAGTAACCAAGGCTGCTAGAAGCCAGAGGGTGGTTGGTGTGTTGCTGAAGGGCTGCTGGAGTCAGAGCCACTGGACCAGGGCTGTGGCTATACCCAGATGCTCAGGGTGGGACCTGCATGCTGCGGGCTGTCTGTGGATGGCCCAGGCTGGGAGCTACAACACCACAGCATTGTGAGGCACCCCAGGTTGCAGGGCAGGAGTGACACAGCCCCTCACTGATCTGGATTGCACAAGTACACGGGCTGATCTGCCACTCTGGGTCCTGGCAAACTCTCTAGGGCATCGCCTTGAGCTGCATGTCTGGTCACATGCTAACAGGCATGTTACACAATGTGCAGTCTTTGCTGGCTAAGCCAGGATCTGATTAGACAGAAGGAAAAGAGAGAGGAAATAAGGTGGGGAAGGAAAAGAACACACTGGGGGTGGGAGTCACAAAGTCTCCCATCCCAGATGGTGTTCAGGAGTTAGCCAGAGCTGGTGATGTCATCTGGGTCCCTCTCTCTGGCCCTGTGTGGTCAGGACAGCTCTCTGGCTTAGGACAAAGATGGTCCAGAGTTCTAGGAGATGGTGGGGTGGCAGCCACAACAGTGAAGCTCGCTCCTTCCCCTTCTCTCATCTGTCTGTCAGCCGGCATCGCAGTCGCCAGCTTCCCCCTCCACCCCCCCATCTCCTTCTTCGGAACCTGAAAAGGGAAGTGGGGGGTGGAATCAATTAAGAGATTCCGAGGCCAGCAGGGACTGCTGGGATCATCTAGTCTGACCCCCTGCGTATCACAGGCCAGGGACCGGCCCCACAATAACACCTAGAGCAGAGCTGTGAGACAAACAGCCAGGCTGGGATGAAAAATTGCCAGTGATGGAGAATCTACCATGACCCTTGGTAAATTATTCCAGTCGTTAATTCCCCTCCCTGTCAAAAACATACACCTTATTTCCAGTCTGAATTTGTCTAGCTTCATCTTCCAGCCCTTGGATCAGGTTAGATCTTTCTCGCCTGGATTGAAGAGCCCATTATTAAATATTTGTTCCCCACGAAGGTTCCTATAGACGGGTGTGACGGTTCACAGAAACTGCCTCAAGACTGTCACTAGATGTGCCAGGAGACCACTGAGAACAAACCCCCCTGCCAGAAAAGGCTTCCCTCCACTCCCGTCTTGCTGAGCTAGACACACCAGTCAGCTCCAGCACAGACCAAGAAGTTGGGCCACGCCCCCTGCAGTTCACAGAAACTGAGCTTCACTTGGTCCGGGGGCTTCTCAGTTAACAGGGACTTTCCCAGCACCCAGTGTTCAGTCTTTCTGGGACCCTAAACCCGGAATAAATCTGTTTTACTCTGTATAAAGCTTATACAGGATAAACTCATAAATTGTTCACCCTCTATAACACTGATAGAGAGATATGCACAGCTGTTTGCTCCCCCAGGTATTAATCACTTACTCTGGGTTCATTAATAAACAAAAGTGATTTTATTAAGCGTAAAAAGTAGGAGTTAAGTGGCTTCAAGTAATAACAGGCAGAACAAAGTAAGTTACCAAGCGAAATAAAACAAAACACGCAAGGGTACCGTAATACACTAAGGATCTAGTTACAAATACTAACTTCTCACCCTAGATGTTATCTCAGGTACAATCCTTTTCAGACCAATGTTGTAGTGTATGGCCTGGGTCCAGCAATCACTCACACCCCCATAGTTACAGTCCTTTGTTCCAGTTTCTTTCAGGCATCTTTTTGGGGTGGAGAGGCCGTCTCTTGAGCCAGCTGAAGACAAATTGGAGAGGCTTCCAGGGCCTTTTATATTCTCTCTCTTGTGGGCGGAAACCCCTTTGTCCTTCAGGGCAAAATCACTGCGACAAGATGGAGTTTGTAGCCACCTGGGCAAGTCACATGTCCATGAATGATTCAGCTTTTTTTCAGGCCGACACCATTGTTTACATGTTAGTTTGAACATTCCCAGGAAAGCTCAGATGTGGATTGGCATCTCCCAAAGTCCATTATAGTTAGGTACTCCCAATTACTTGAATCATCCCTTCACAATATGTTGGCCAAACCTCCCTTATGTGTTTCCTATAGCAAACACTTCAAATACAAGCATAGAGCCAACGCTCATAGCTTCTGATATAAAAATGATACATGCCTACAAATAGGATGAATATATTCAGTAGATCATAACCTTTGCAAAGATATGTCACAGGGCATATCTAGGTTTTGTCATATTTACACTCATAAGCATATTTCCATGAACATATGGAGTGCAACCTCACAACGGGGATCAAGTCACCCCTTAACCAGCTCTTTGTTCAGCTACATAGATTGAGCTCCTTGAGTCTCTCTCTATAAGGCAGGTTTTCTTTAATCATCCTCCTGGCTTTTCTCTGACCCCTTTCCAACTTATCAACAGCCTTCTTGAATTGTGGGCACCAGACCTGGGCACTGCATCCCAGCAGCGGTCGCACCAGTGGCAAATACAGAGGGAAAATCACCTCTCCACTGCTCATAAGAACATAAGAACTCCCCTACTGGGTCAGACAAAAGGTCCATCAAGTCCAGTATCCTGTCCTCTGACAGTGGCCAGTACCAGGTGCCCCAGAGGGAATGAACAGAACAGGGAATCATCAAGTGATCCATCCCCTGTCGCCCATTCCCAGGTTCTGGCAAACAGAGGCTAGGGACACCATTCCTGCCCATCCTGACTAATAGCCATTGATGGATCTATCTAGCTCCCTTTTGAACCCTGTTATAGTCTTGGCCTTCACAACATCCTCCGGCAAGGAGTTGCAGAGGCTGACAGTGCGTTGTGTGAAAACATACTTTCTTGTGTTTGTTTTAAACCTGCTGCCTATTCATTTCATTTGGTGGCCCCTTGTTCTTGTGTTATGAGAAGGAGTAAATAACTCGTCCTTATTTACTTTCTCCACACCAGTCATGAGTTTATAGACCTCTATCATATCCCCCCTTAGTCGCCTCTTTTCCAAGCTGAAAAGTCCCAGTCTCATTAATCTCTCCTCATACGGAAGCTGTTCCATACCCCTAATAATTTTTGTTGCCCTTTTTTGAACCTTTTCAAATTCCAACATATCCTTTTTGAGATGGGGCGACCACATCTGCAGGCAGTATTCAAGGTGTGGGCGTAGCATGGATTTATAGAGAGGCAACATGATATTTTCTGTCTTATTATCGATCCCTTTCTTGATGACCCCCAACATTCTGTTCGCTTTTGTGACGGCCGCTGCATATTGAGTGGATGATTTCAGAGAACTATCCACAATGACTCCAAGATCTTTCTTGAGTGGTAACAGCTAATTTAGACCCCACCATTGTATATGTATAGTTAGGATGATGTTTTCCAGTGTGCCTTACTTTGTATTTACCAACATTAAATTTCATCTGCCATTTTGTTGCCTAGCGACTCAGGTTGGTGAGGTCCCTTTGTAGCTCTTCGCAGTCAGCCCGCTCCTCAGGGTTCCTGTTCATGCCGCCCAGGGTCGCATTAGTTCTTTGGCCACAGTGTCGCACTGGGAGCTCATGGTCAGCTGACTGGCCACCACAACCTTCCAATCTTTGTCAGAGTCGCTGCTTGCCAGGATAGAGCCCCCAGCCTGTACACCTGGCCTGCAGTCTCTGTTCCTAGTTTTATACATGTACATTTAACTGTATTAAAATGCATAGTTTTTGCTTGTGCCCAGATTACCAAGTGAGCCGGATCACTGTGTTGCAGGGACCTGTCCTCTTCATTAGTTACTACCCCCCAATTTTTGTTTCCTCTGCAAAAGTTATCAGTGAGGATTTTATGTTCTCTTCCAGTCATTGATACAAATGTTAAATAACTCATCTCCTCGTTATTTCGTCCACAAATTAGACCTAATCTCCAACACACCAATTGTGGTCCCCTGATTTCCAGTCTCACCCTTTTTGTTCACCAGCCATGATCTTAACACAGCTTGTCCGTTCCATCAGGAGGCCTGTTTGTTTGAACTAATTCAGTCTCTCCCTTTTGCACCTTTCCCCGTCGACGTTTCCTGCTCCAGATTGGTGGGACCCCTGTGCACTGGCACTCGTGTCTTACGGTGAGCTCACTGAGACGAGGTGGGGATTCCCCACGTTATGTTGTATGTGGGTCTTACTGTTGAGCCTATGTGAGTTTTACATAAATACTGTGTGTGCCTCAGTTTCCCTCTGTGCTGCACCAATACCTCGGGGGTGGGAATAGGGGTGTGTGACTTTGGCTGAGACCTCAGGGGCAGGTGACGCTGCTCCAGCTGCCTGCATGTATGGTGCCCTTCGCAACCTGAGACCCAGGAGGGGGATGCAACCAGGTGATGACCAGGTAATTCTTTGCCCAGGAAGCGAGACAAAGACAAGGAGGAAGAGGAATGGGGGTGTAACGATGCTGGTTCTGGCGGGACCCAACTGAGGGTGCCAATTCAGGACAAACTGCTTAAAGCAGGGCAGTTACAGCCCAACGCTGGGGTTTCTGTGCACACCAAGGAAAACCAAACCAGCCAAACAGAGAAGACTTTGGTTTTACCCCACTGGCTAACCACAGGTCACACAAGCAATTCCCTTAGACACCCCAGTTTCCCAGTATCCCCACCAGTGCCACTCGTTATGGGGACAAATGGTTATGAAAACCAGATACCCCAGTAAAAGAAAAAAGGTTCTCTCAATCCCAAAGGACCAAGCCCCAGACCCAGGTCAATATACCAATCAGATCTTACCCACAAATCACTCTGTTGCCAATCCTTTAGAATCTAAAATCTAAAGGTTTATTCATAAAAGGAAAAAGATACAGATGAGAGCTAGAATGGGTTAAATGGAATCAATGACATACAGTGATGGCCAAGTTCCTGGGTCAGGCTTGTAGCAGTGATGGAATAAACTGCAGGTTCAAATCCCGTCTCTGGAGAACATCCCCAGCTAGGAGGGGTCCTTCAGTCCTTGGGTCAAAGCTTCAGTGTAGCCAAGTCCCTCCAGAGGTAGGAAGCAGGATTGAAGACCAGATGGAGGAGCAGCCGCAGCTTTTTATAGTCTCTTGCCATGTGGTCTCTTTCTTTGTCCCAAAGACAAGCTGCCCATCCCACGGCCTGGAAACACCTCACAGTTCTGTCCCTAGGCAGGTCCCTGCACACCTGGCTGAGTCCCCAGGCGTGTCTGCCTTCTCGCAATGGGTCAGTTGTGTCACTGATGATCCTTAATGGGCCACCCAGCAGGCTAGGCAGAGCTGACCCCAACTTGTCTGGGGTGTCCCCCAGAAGCACAGCACAAGTTTGAACTACAGACAGTGTAGAGCCAATATTCATAACTTTAACTACAAAAATGATACCCACATACAGACAGCATAATCCTAACCAGCAAACCATCACCTTGTCTGAGACACCTTATTTGACCCCCTTTATACAAGATTTGGTGCCACTACAGGACCTTGGTTGCAACAATGTTATATATGGTCCCAGTTCAAGTCAATAATGTCACAGGGGGTGTTTTAGGTTGGAACGCTGGAAGCTGGCAGTCTGCTTGGGGGGACTGGAAGAGGGGGAGTTCAGGGCGTCTGGTCCAGGACTCCCCAAGATGGACTTGGCTGAAAGTCACTGATTTCTGTGCTAAGAAGTTCTATTCTATGCTGTGTTCCTGTTGACTAATAAACCTTCTGTTTTACTGGCTGGCTGAGAGTCACGTCTGACTGCGGAGTTGGGGGGCAGGGCCCTCTGCCTTCCCCAGGAGCCCCTCCGGGAGGACTTGCTGCAGGAAGTGCACGGTGTGGAAGGAGATGCTGAATGCTCCCAGGTCAGACCCAGGAAGGTCAAAGCTGTGTAATCTTCTTGCCCTAGAGACAGTCTGCTCAGAGGGAGGAAGCTCCCCCGGAGTCCTGACTGGCTTCGTATGGAGCAGTTCCAGAGCACCGGCCGGGGACTCCGTGACAACTGGTGGTAGCAGTGGGATAAACAGCACCCCGTGGACTGTGCATCCTGCACTAAATGACTGGGGAGCAGTAGAACGAAGGGGGATGAGCAGGCGTGCTGAAGTCTCTGAGAGGTGCGGTTCCAGGAGGCGGAGGAGTCTACGGCTTAACCCCGAGAGAGAGTGGACCCCCGGGAAGGACTGTCGCACTGAAGCGGTTCCTCCCAGGGATCGTGGGGAGCTGAGAGAGCACAGGCCTCTGAGGCCGTGATCACTTGGGAACAGCGTGGAGATGGCCTATCACCATCCCCTTAAGAAGGACATTGTAGAGCTGTGCAGAGAGAGGGCCGGGCATTGGAAAGCTCCCTAAGGCACAGCTGATTGCTCAGTTGGAAGAGGAGGATCGCTCTAAGGAGCTGGTTCCTGACCCAGCTGGGGCCAAAAGAGAGGCTAGGAGCAGCCAGGTATCCCAGAGACCCGTGTCCCCTTTGGTGGATCTGATACGGATGGAATTGGAGCTGAGATCGAAGGGGTCGGAGGACCATGAGAGACAGGGAAGGCATGAGGCAGAACAGCAGGAGAGACAGCGGCAGCAGGAACTGGTGATGGCTGAGCTGAGAGGCAGAAGGATCCGCCCAGGGGTGAGTGGGGATGGACCGCGGGGTGCCAATTCTGCAGGGAACCTCAACACTAAATCGCTGCCCCGGGTTCAGGAGCGGGGAGATATAGAGGCCTGTCTCATGGCCTTTGGGAAGGCTGGCAATTGGAACCAGGCTGGCCCTGCGGAAAGGCTCCGTGTCTAGCCCCCCTTCTGGGTCCCAAGGACATAGAGCTGTTTAGCCAGATCGGGGGGGGCGCGGGGGGGGGGCGCCAGACTGGCTCTCACTCCCTGCCCCAGCATATGTGTTGGCATGGACTCTCCTGGGCTCAGGCCCCTCGGACCCCCAGTGGGAGCGGAAGGTGATGGTCAATGGGGAGACATTCCTGGGATGGCAAGACCCTGGGACAGAGAGAACTGCTGTCAGGTCCGAGGTGGTGCAGCCTCACCAGATGCTGAGGGGCTGTGTGACCTGGTGACGGTCCCAGGGATGAAGCCTCTTGCCCTGCCTATGGCCCAGATCCCTGTGCAGACAGGAGGGGTTGGGCTAGCTGGTAGCTGGGGTTCTCCAGGATATTGGCTGTGAGACCCTGTTGTGGGGTGACTGTGTCTCTTTGGGACAGGATCCAGGCCTTGCTCCTGTAACGGCCGAGGGTTTGAATTTGAATCCAGGGAACCAATCGGTGGAGAGGGAAATGGTCAGTGAAAATGCAGATGACCTGGCTGGCAGGGGGGAGGAGCTGCTAGGCTCAGGATACCTGCCTGCCTGTAACTAGCCCCCTGGGGCTGAGTGGGACAGAGAGATGCTCCCCAACCCCCTGCACATGAGGGAGGGGGTTCATGCTGGCTCTGATGCTGTGAGCAAAGCAGCGGGCTCCTTGCCTGCCCTCACTGGGACATCAGGGGCAAAGCTGAGCCCAGGGGGATCGGAGACCCCAGCTGAGTGTGGAGAACCACAGCCAGGGCAGGACAGCTGCCAACCAGGGCTGCCTTGTCCAGAGTGCAAAAGGCCTGGGACAAGGGTAAAGCAGCCTTGGGGCACCTGCCTGCCATAGAGGAGCCTTTTCAGAAGGTGGCCCTGGACTTGGTGGGGGACGGATGGGAGGGGAAGGCCTCCCCCGATGGAGAATCAGTGCTGGAGCATGGACGGACTTTCCGGGAACAGCTCGCTGAGCTCCTGGGTCCGGCCAGGGAGAACCTAGCCAGGGCCCAAGGGAGGCAGAAGGTCTGGTACAACCGCTCAGCCTATGGCACCGGGGACCAGGTGAGGGGTCTCGTCCCGGTGAGGAAGAATAAGCTGCAAGCTGCCTGGGACGGGCCCTTCAAGGTCATCCAGCAGCTGAATGAGAACGACGTGGTGGAACTGCCCAACCGGGCTCACAGCCACCGAGGGGACCAGGTCAACGTGATGGAGCCGTACTGAGACAGGGAGAGGCTGGTCCTGGCTGTGTGTGGCCAGGGGGAGAAGGGGGAAGATCCCCTGGTGGGTCTCTTTCCTGAGACAGGAGCCTGGCCCTTGCTGGAATCAATTCCCCTCTCTGTCCGGCCAAGGCCAAGCGGGAGGAGGGCCATTTGGCCTGGGCCTCAAGCTCAAAGAGGGCCTCAAATTTAGACACTTGTTAATTTTTTGGCATTTGATAAGTTTTGCAACTTGTTTTTATGCGCATCCCTATCGGGCCAAAATGTTGTAGTAGGAGGATTTTATGTTTGTATTTTGTATAGTTTAGAATGAAGGATATAATAATGTAGCATGTATTAAATGTATTGATGTAGGGTTTGACCATATCCTGCCAGCCACCCTTTTTGAACAGCAGAAAGGAATGGCCTAATGGGCCGTTGGTAGAAACGTATCAAACAGGCGGCCTGTGTCTGAACTGATGTTAAGGCAGGAACAGACCAGAGCAGTCCTTATGGCTGATTCTGGTCACCTTTTGTTTTAGGAGAAGTTTTCATTATACTTAAGGTCTTGTTTCTTATCTGCATTGCAAACGAAGTTGTGTAGGGTTCTTTTGTAGTCCCTTTAGTAACCATATAACCCTTTCTAAAATGTTATCCTGTCTGAAATTCTCTGTAAAATTGTTTGGTGTGAATAAATGATGTGTGCATGGGTAAGGATGTGTGAAAGCCATCACAAATGTCCAGATGGTCAAGAAGAAGTGAGAGACTCGGAGAGACAGCAGGAAACAATCAGCAAACTTCCACTGTAGCTGATGCTAAACGAGTTAGCAGCACTGACAACTTCAGAGGTGAGGCAAACACCCCTGAAGGCGAGACAACAAATAAGAGAGAACAGTGGAAAACCCCAAGATTAACACCACTTAAGGACTAACAATTACAGAATGACATTGCAAAATCCATACACTAAAGTGGGAATTTACAAGTATAAAGATGGGGTGTTTTGCCAGCCCTGCCCTGTAACCCCCCAGCCAGTCCTGCAAAGCCTCGGAGCATCGGATCGCGACCGACGGAGCCCATCTTCTCACCCGTGCTCAGTCTAACTGGCCATTAGATTGACTCGAGCTACGACAGACTGGTAACTATAAGACCATCTGCAGGACCTCTGTGTGTGTGATCCCTCACTCCAACAGATCTTGGGAGACAGACCAGTCCTCGTGTACAGACAGCCCCCCAACCTGAAGCAAATACTCTCCAGCAACCACACACCACACAACAAAAACACTAACCCAGGAACCTATCCTTGAAACAAAGCCCGATGCCAACTGTGTCCACATATTTATTCAAGTGACACCATCATAGGACCTAATCACATCAACCACGCCCATCAGGGGCTTGTTTACCTACACATCTACCAATGTGATCTATGCCATCCTGTGCCAGCAATGCCCCTCTGCCATGTACATTGGCCAAACCGGACAGTCTCTATGCAAAAGAATAAATGGACACAAATCTGACATCAGGAATCATAACATTCAAAAACACTTCAACCTCTCTGGCCACTCAGTAAAAGGCTTAAGGGTGGCAATTTTGCAACAGAAAAGCTTCAAAAACAGACTCCAATGAGAAACTGTTGAGCTTGAATTAATATGCAAACTAGATACCATTAACTTGGGTTTGAATAGAGACTGGGAGTGGCTCGGTCATTACACTTATTGAATCTATTTCCCTAAGTTACGTATCCTCACACCTTCTTGTCAACTGTCTACATGGGCCATCTTGATTGTCACTACAAAAGTTTTTTTCTCCTGCTGATAACAGCTCATCTTAATTCATTAGCCTCTTACAGTTTGTATGGCAACTTCCACCTTCTCTGTATGTGTATATATATCTTCTTACTATATGTTCCATTCTATGCGTCCGATGAAGTGGGCTGTAGCCCACGAAAGCTTATGCTCTAATAAATTTGTTAGTCTCTAAGGTGCCACAAGTCCTCCTGTTCTTTTTGTGTTTGTGTGTGTGCGTGTGTGATTGAATGTATATGCTAACTTGTATTTTCAATAAACATGGTGTATTGTCTTCTCCCCTGAAAAAGATCCTGTGTGCTGCTTATAAGCATAACAATGTGACACACACTCTCAGCTTAGAGCTGCAGATTTAAGCAAAGAAGAGATGTGATTCGGTAAAAGACATAATTTTTTTGTTAACTGATATAGATTTTATCATATTAAAGAGTTAAAAATGTTCATAAATATTAATAAAAATATATCAGTTCTGATGGCAGAAGATTAGACGTTAATGAACGTATCCTCTCAGATCAGCTGATTATATAAACAAACCACGACTAGATTTTTCCTCAATAATTAGTGCATTTGCACAGAAAAAGGCTAGAAAAGCATTTGTTAAATAAAAAAATATTCAAATTATGTCTCACACTTACTTTGTTTTCATGTGTTGTCATTTTTAGTTTTTATTATAGCTAGGGGCCTCAAAAGCTGGAAGGGGCCCGGGCCTCTCTGGACCTCTGAGAGGGCCTGTGATCAGCTAACCCCTGCCCAGCAGGCAGGGATCAGAGAGATGCTGCATTCGTACCAACAGCTGTTTTCCAAGCAGCCTGGGCTCACTAACGGAGCTGTCCGCTGGGTGGAGCCAGAAGCCGGCCTCCCATCAGTGTAACGGGGAACACAGCACAGGTCCTGGAGGGACAGGTCAGAGACACGCTGGCTTTAGGGGCGATCCAGCCACCCACCAGCCCCATGGTGCTGGTCCCCAGAAAAGACGGGTCAGTCCATTTCTATGTGGCCTATTAGAAGCTCAATGCCATCACCATGTCTGGTTCCTGCCCATACCTAGGCCTGACGAGATCCTAGACAAGTTGCGGGAGGACTTGTTACCCCATGACCAGTGATCTCACCAAAGGCTACTGGCAGGTGACTTTGGATCCAGATGTCAGGTTTAAACCTGCTTTTGTCACCCCTTTGGGGCTGTACAAATCTCTAGTCCTACCTTTCAGCCTCAAGGAGATGCCAGTCACCTGCCAGTGCCAGGTGGATCACTTACAGGAGGGGGACGGAGAATTGTACCCTAGCGGCCATTGATGATATTTGTGTCATTAGCCAGACCTGGGAGAACCACGTGTCCCAGGTGAAGAGGGGGCTGGGTCGCCTCCAGGATGCAGGGCTGACAGTTAAAACTGGGACGTGCAAGGTGGGGATGGCAGAGGTGTTGTACCTGGGCCGCAAGGTGGGGAGCGGCTGCCTAAAGTCAGAGCTGGCCAAGGTGGGGGCGATCAGAGACTGGCCTGCTCCCTAGACCAGTTCTGTTCTACGCTGTGTTCCTGTCGACTAATAAACCTTCTGTTTAGAGGGCCCTGCACCCCAGCTCTGCAGTTAGACGTGACTCTCAGCCCGTGTAAAACGGAACTTATTAGCACAAAAATCAAGTCCATCTTGGGGAGTCCTGGCCCAGAAGCCCTGGCCTCCCCCTCTTCCAGTCCCCCCAAGCAGAAATGCCAGCTTCCCGCAACCAAACCTCAGACACCCCCGTTGCTCCTCCTCCTTGTCTTTGTCTCGCCTTCCCAGGCAAAGAGTCACTTGGTCATCAACTGGTTAAATCCCCTTCCCGGGTCTCAGGTTACGACGGGCACCAGTCATAGCATAGGTGCAGGGAGCTGGAGCAGCGTCACCTGCCCCAGAGGTCTCAGCCAAAGTCACACACCCCTATTCCCACCCCCGAGGTACTGGTGCAGCACACAGGGAAACTGAGGCACACACAGTATTCACGTAAAAGTCACGTAGGCTCAACAGGAAGACTCACATACAGCATACCGTGGGGAATCCCCACGTCGTCACACTCACACCCAGGGAAAGTTCACACTTATCACAAGGGAGATGCCGTGCTCCAAGGAGTACACTCCAGGGCAGCACCCGCTGAGGAAGGAGCCGTTCTTTGTGGGAGAAGTGGCACAGACAGGTCCCTCCTCCACACTGGTCTGAGGCGCTGACCAGAAGCACTAGTGCCACGGGTGTGAAAAGGCCCAAGTGCACGTGACTGGTTCTGGGAGCCATGGGTGGAACCAGCAGCCTGGCTAAGCTGCGGAGAGCATTCCAGTGACCTGGGGTCAGGGAGCCCATCGTAGAGGGCAGGGAGAGGGGACATGGGGAACCAGAGAAAAAGAGGAGACATTGGTATGCAAATAAGGTAATGCATATTCATCAAATGTCTCACACGATCTTCTCATAAACAAACTAGGGAAACGTAGCCTAGGCAAACCTACTATAAGATGGGTGTGTCACTGTTCAGAAAAACGTACTCGGGGTAGTCATTAATGGTTCACAATCAAGCTGAAAGGGCATATTGAGTAAAGACCTGCAGGGATCTGCCCTAGGCCCAGTTCTGGTCCATATCTTCATCAATTATTTAGATCAGTGGTTCTCAAACTGTGGGTCGGGACCCCAAAGTGGGTTTGGGTCACCAGAGCTGGCTTAGACTTGCTGGGGCTCGGGGCTAAAGCCTGAGCCCCCACTGCTGGGGCTGAAGCCAAAGCCCGAGGGATTCAGCCCTGGGCAGTGGGGCTCAGGTTACAGGCCCTCTGGCCGCGGCTGAAGCCCTTGGACTTCGGCTTTGACCCCTACCCTGCCCAGGGCAGTGGGGCTTAGGCTTTTGCTTTGGCTCCAGCTCCCCACCTGGGGCAGTGGGAATCAGGCAGACTCAGGCTTCGTTCCCCCCTCCTGGGGTCGTGCAGTAATTTTTGTTTTCAGAAGGAGGTCGCAGTGCAATGAAGTTTGAGAAGCGCTGATCTAGATAATGGCACAGTGAGCACATTTATAAAGTTTGTGGACTATACCAAGCTGGGAGGGGTTGCAAACGCTTTGGAGGAAAGGATTGCAATTCAAAATAATCTGGGCAAACTGGAGAAATGGTCTGAAATAAATAGGATGAAATTCAATCAGGACAAAGTACTGCACTTACGCAGGAACAATCAACTGCACAAATATAAAATGGACAATGGCTGCCCCGGAAGCAGCGCTGCAGAAAAGGATCGGGGGTTACAGTGGATCACAAACTAAATATGAGTCAACAATGTAATGTAGTTGCAAAAAAAAAAAAGCGAACATCATTCTGGCATTCTGGGATGTATTAGCAGGGCTGTTGTAAGCAAGACACAAGCAGTAATTCTTCCGCTCTACTCAGCACTGATAAGGCCTCGTCTGGAGTATTGTGTCCAGTTCTGGGCGCCACATTTCAGGAAAGATGGGGACAAATTGGAGAAAGTCCAGAGAAGAGCAACAAAATGATTAAAGGTCCAGACAACATGAGCTGTGAGGGAAGATTGAAAACATTGGCGTTGTTTAGTCTGGAGAAGAGAAGACTGAGAGGGGACCTGATACCAGTTTTCAAGTATGTAAAAGGAGGAGGAAGAAAATTTGTTCTCCTAACCTCGGAGGACAGGACAAGAAGCAATGGGCTGAAACTGCAGCCAGGGCGGTTTAGGTTGGAGATTAGGAAAAACTCCCTCCTCGCTCTCAGGGTGGTTACGCCTGGAACAAGCGGCCCAGGGAGGTGGTGGAATCTCCGGCCCTGGAGGTGTTTCAGAGCAGGTCAGACAAACCCGTCAGGGATGGTCCAGGAGTCCTGCCTCAGTGCAGGGGGCTGGACTAGACAACCTGGCGAGGGCCCCTACGGTTCCAGGACTGTGCAGAGCAGTGACAGTCTATCCCAGCCTAAGCATGCTCTCCCGGGCCCCGCCCTGCAGCCCGAGCCTGCCTTCCTCCGCTACTGCAGGGCCACCGGGTGGGCAAGGCGATGAGCAGGCCTGGATGGGCCCGGTGGCTGCGGCTGTCCCAGTGGGCCCATGTGGAGGAGGAGGAGGAGGAGGAGGGCGAAGGCTTGGCCCTGGACTGTGAGGGGGACCTGGAGGTGGCACCTGGCAGAGCCCTAAGTGACTCTGGTGCCGAAACCCTGGGGATGCTGGAGGCTGCATCGAATGTCTCACTCCAGCCAACAGGACTCCTGCTTCCCCAGCCACAGAGCAGGGCATGAAGCGGGGCTGGGCTGGGATAGGAACATGCTGGCCGAGCTGAGCAGGGCGTGCTGGGCTGGCGGGCTGGCTGGGGGGGCACAGGGCAGGGCTGGCTGGGGGGGTTACAGGGCTGGCTGGCTGGGGGGGTCACAAGGCTGGCTGGGGGGGCACAGGGCAGGGCTGGCTGGGGGGGTTACAAGGCTGGCTGGCTGGGGGGGTCACAAGGCTGGCTGCGGGGGCACTGGGCAGGGCTGGGGGGACCGACAGGCTGATCACTGCCGCGGACAGAGGGAGGCTGGCTGCTGGGAGCTAGTCCGGCCCGCGGAACTCCCGGCTGCGGTGTGTCCGTGCCCCGCCCCCTCGGGAGGCCCCGCCCCGCGGGCACCCTGGCCCCGCCCCCAGCGCCGCGCCGCGCAGAGCCCTGGCCGGGGCGAAGGCGCTCTAGGGGCGGGGCCTGGCGCTGCGGGGCGGGGCTCGGGGGACAACAGGGCCCGGGGCGGGGCCATGGGGGAAGACGGCACAGGGGGCGGGGCCGAAGCCACTCGGGCACCATCTGATTGGCTGCCACGGAGTAGCACGTGACTCGTGCTTGGCGCCGCGTGACAGCCTCCGGGGCGGGGCCTAGAGCCGGCTACAGGTGAGCGGGGGGCGGCAGCGCCCGGGGTACGCGGGGGGCCGGGGGCCGCTGGGGGGCGGGGCCGGGGCGCCACAACCAGCCGCCCCCGGCGGGTCGGGGCAGGGCACGGCGGGGTGGCGCTCACGGCGGGCGAGGCCGGGGGTGCCGCATCCCGTCGGACCGGTTCCCCGGACGCCTGGGTTCCGCGGGGCGGGGGCCGGGCTGCGGGGGGGCGCCGCGGGCTGCGGGGGG
The DNA here is from genome assembly GCF_015237465.2 of Chelonia mydas. Lineage (NCBI taxonomy): Eukaryota > Metazoa > Chordata > Testudines > Cheloniidae > Chelonia > Chelonia mydas. Next base: position 141,585,557 of record NC_057852.1, on the reverse strand, counting down.
GCGCCTCCTGCAGCCCCGTCCTGCGCTTGGCCGCGGGCCGGGTCCCGCCCCCCCGGCTGGGTCGGGGTCCGGGTCCGGGTCTGGGCGCGGTGCCGGATCCCCCGGGCCCTGCCCTGGGGTGCGGCTTGTCCTGCCCCGGGGGTGGGTGCCGTGGCCCGGGGCGGTGCCTGCTGCCTTGGCCGCCCTCCAGCGCCGCGCACGCCCAGGGGAGCGGGGCTGTTTGTGGCTCACCCGCCACCTGGCGCTCCCGGCCGGTCTCCAGGACACGAGCCCTGCTCCCTGGGGCCCGGCGGGAGTCCCAGGCCCCTGCCCCCAGAGCCTGCTGGGGGCTGGCCCCAGACGAGCTGGAGCAGGTGGTTCCCCGGGGCGATTCAGCCTCACCTGGATTTCCTGGGAAGCCGGGCGCGGCATCTGGGCGCAGCGAGCAGGCTGCGGGGGGCTGGCCGGGGAGGCCGTGACGCACTCCGCGAGCCACTTGAGCTTTGACCAAAAGAACTCATGTGAGCCTCGCAGAGACAAACGGGCGTCGCCGCGGAGAGGCGACTTTCCCTCTCTCTGGACTGGGGCGGCCGCTGCTGGAATCCTGTGCCCAGGTCTGGTGCCCCCAGTTCAGGCTGTTGATAAACTGGAGAGAGTCCGAGAAGAGCTGGGAATAGAAAACCTGCCTTGTAGTGAGAGACTCAGGGAGCTTGAGCTGTTCTGCATAACACAGAGAAGGCTCACAGGTGGCTTGATCCCGGTCTGTAGGTACCTGCGTGGGGAACAGATATTTCGTGGTGGGCTGCTCAGTCCAGCAGAGACGGGTCAAACACGGGGCAGTGGCTAGAAGTTGAAGTAGGACGAATTCAGACTGGCAATTAGGGGTACGTTGTTAATGGTGACAGGAATTAACCACGGGAACCGTACCTAAGGGCCGAGGTGGATTCTCCATCCCTGACAGTTTTTCAGTCCAGACTGGCTGCTTTGCTAGCAGATCCACTCCAGGTGTTACTGTCGGGCAGCCCCTGGCCGTGTTACGTGGGAGGCCAGACTAGATGGTCCCGATGGGCCCTGCTGGCCTCAGGATTTCTGACTGCGCCCCAGCCGGTGGGAGTGGAGCTGGGGCAGTGGGGATGGGGTGTCTCCCCACCCTGCTAACCAGTTTCTCCCCTAGGGCCCAGTGGCTGCTCTGACTCCTGCCCTTTTCCCTTGCAGGTCCCTGGCTCCATCTGCCCCACAGTAACACCACCATGGAGACCAGCGATGGCTTCGCCTCCCGGCTGCGGCCGAATGGCCTTGACTCCCCGCTGGAGGAGGAGGAGGAGGAGGAGGAGGAGGAGGGCGAAGGCTTGGCCCTGGACTGTGAGGGGGACCTGGAGGTGAACCCGTACGATGGGCTGCCTTTCTCCTCCCGCTACTATGAGCTGCTCCAGCGGCGGCGAGACCTGCCTGTTTGGGCCGCCAAGTACAGCTTCATGGAGCTCCTGGAGAGCAGCAGCGGCATCGTCTTGGTGTCCGGGGGGCCCGGGACCGGCAAGAGCACCCAGGTGCGAGGGGGGCATGGGGAGGGCATGGCCAGGGCAGGAGTGCCCTCGCTGGGAAAAACACCTACCCAATAATCCCCTTGCGTGTGGTGGGCTTGGGCTGGCTTGGGGAGCAGCCGGTGCTGCAGGGAGAGGGTGGGGGGCTGCCGCCTCGTAGTCAGTGCAGTGCTAGGGGGCCTGTGCTGCTGGCTTGCCGGCGAGACACGGCCTGGGCTCCTTTGAGTGCACTGCCCTGGTGTCCGGAGGCTCTCCTGGGGGCAGGATTACAGAGCTAAATGGCTTGGCAGCTGTTGCTGGCCGTGGCTGCGTCCAGGGCTGGCTCCAGCGTTTTTGCCGCCCCAAGTGGCAAAAAAAAAGCAAACCAAAAAACCTCGCCGCTGAACACGGAGGCGGAGTGATGGAGCGGCTGCCGAACTGCTGCCGGCGACTGAAGAAGAGTCGCGTCCCCGCCGTCGAATTGCCCCCGAGCGCGAAACACACTGTGATGAAGCGGCTGCTGGATTGCCGCCGCGGGCGAATTGCCGCCCCAGAGCCCGACCTCCTGCCGCCCCTTTACATTGGCCGCCCCAGGCACCTGCTTGGTTCGCTGGTGCCTGGAGCCGGCCCTGGCTGCGTCCCATAGTCTAGGATGCTGTGGCTACAAGTGCCACGGGAGGGGGGCCAGTGACTCCTCATTTAACCTCTGAGGCAGGGTCCATTGTACGCCTGACTGCAGCTCCTGTCTGTTTGCAAAGCCCCCTCGGGGCAGCATGTGGGGAGGTCAGGGTGGTGGGAGGCTGGGCTCTCCCTGTTGGATGTGCTGGGATTTGGCTTTCAGTCATGCACGGCGCTGGCCGGGAGTCAGCTGGGTCTGTGCTGGGAGCTGGGGGGTGGGTGAGCCTGGAAGAGTGGTACTGAGGGCCCCAGACACCCAGACTTGTTGGTCTGTGATGCTGGCGCACCGAGCGCCCCCGTCGGGACCCAGTTCTCTGGCTGCTGTCCTGGCATTAAACACACACAGCCCCTGCCCCGGGCAGCTCTCACACGCAGCAGGGCGGACAGACTGACGGGGCTCGCTTGTCTGTGGAGTCCCAGGCTGCCAGTACCTGACAATCAGCCGTCTTGGTGCCAAACCTCCAAGCTGCAGGGCCTGCAGGCAGCTGGGTTCCTTGGCCCTCTGCCCCTTGTGCGTGTCTCTTCCGCCCCAGCAGGGAAGCTAGAGACACTACAGTCAGGACTTTGAGCTGGGGGAGGGTTGGTTTTCAAGCAGCGTGTGTCTGTGGAGCTCTGTAGGCCCCGGCCAGGCCATGGGCCTGGAGACGGAGGCAGGAGATGTTTGCGTTCCCATGAAATCTCCCAGAACGCTGTTAATTGCCGGCGACCTCTCCTGGTGCGCACCCAGGGGGTGTCCAGGCTTCCCAGCACGAAGCTGGAGCCTGGCTGGTGTGGAGGATGGGCAGGGGGTGGCTCTGCCTGGGAGCAGAGTTATGCCTGCAAGCAAATCGGGCCGAAGGGGGGTGCGAGAGGCGTTTGGAGGGGGCTGGGCGCTTCCTTTATCTCTGTGATTGGTATCTGGCCCCACGACTGCGATCTCAGCTCTGCGCAGCCGGTGGAGCACCCCATGGGGCAAGGCAGCCCTGCTGCACTGCGGAGACTGTCACTCAAGGTCTCTCTGGGAATTGAACCCAGGTCGCAGCCTTGTGCCAGAACCGGTGGGCTACCCTCTCATCTGTACACTAGGTTTCTGCCCCCGTGCTTTGCCCTGGCTGCCCCTGGGGGTCCATGGGATGCTGCAGGGAGCAGGGGCCTCTCCAGGTTCGCAATCAGCTGCCCTGAATCTCTGAAGACTTTGCCCCCCTTGGCTGTGGGGCCCACAGCTGTTTGGGTGTGGCAGGGTGGTGGGGACTAGCCCCTGGCTGAGCTGTCAGGAAGGGAGCCATGGGGCTTGGCTCAACTCCCCATGGATGGCATAGCTGGGTGCCTGCTGCCAACCTCTGTGCCCAGGAGCATCTGTGCCTGCCTCAGTGTCTGGGTGAGGCAGCTCTGCTGGGATCTTCTGACCCCCTGCCAGTGGGACAGATTGGTTCCACCCCTGGCGAGCCGTGTGGGCACCCGCAGCCACGCGCGTGGCTCTAGGCTGGGGGGCGAGGCCGTTGTGTCCACAGGGAGCGCAGCTTGGCCCCACCCACCTGGCTGAGCTGCAGAGTGAATGTGAGTGTCTTCGGGAGGGGGGGGCCCTGTACCCAGTGTTGGGGGGGGTTCTGGCTCCCTTGGGGTGACCTGTGCTCACAACAGTGGCTGCCCGGGGCCCCTTGCCCTGCTCTCCTCCTTGCAGATCCCTCAGTGGTGTGCGGAGTACGCCCTCTCCCAGCAGTTCACGCATGGCCTGGTGGCCTGTAGCCAGCCCCACGGCCTCGCCGCCCTCAGCCTCTCGCTGTGTGTGGCTGACGAGATGGATCTGAACCTGGGCCACGAGGTTGGCTACTGCGTCCCCCATGAGGACTGCTGCACTCCAGAGACCCTGCTCAGGTGAGGCTGGGCGCTGCGCCCATAGGGCACTGGGACCTGCTCGTGGGACTGGGCTGCCCCTCCCTCCCCAATCCAGGCTCCCTCTCGCCTGCCGGCCGCCTGGTACCCTGATCCACCCCTGTCATGGAGTCCCTGGGCGATGCTCTGGAACTGCTCCCCCTGAAGCCAGTCAGGACTCTGGGGCAGTCGCCTTCCTTTGAGCAGCCTGTCTGCAGGACGCACAGCTCACCCGGCTCCACCTTCCTGGGTCTGACCTCGGAGCATTCAGCATCCTCTGCCCCTCCGTGCACTTCCCACAGCGAGTCCACTCAGCTGGGGCTCCTGGGGAAGCCAGAGGGTCCTGCCCCCCAACTCCACAGTCAGATGTGACTCTCAGCCAGCCAGTAAAACAGAAGGTTTATTAGACAACAGGAACATGGTCTAACACAGAGCTTGTAGGTGCAGAGAACAGGACCCCCTCAGCTGGGTCCATTCTGGGGGGCAGTGAGCCAGACAACCACATCTGCACTTCACTCCATGTCCCCAGCCAGCCCCAAACTGAAACTCCGTCCAGCCCCACCTCCTCTGGGTTTTGTCCCTTTCCCGGGCCAGGAGGTCACCTGATTCCTTTTTCTCCAACCCTTTAGCTCTCACCTTGCAGGGGGGAAGGGCCCAGGCCGCCAGTTGCCAAGAAACAGGGTGTCGGCCATTCTCTGTGTCCAGACCCCTGCACACACCTGCGCTCTAGGGCTCTGCAACAATCATACACCCTTACCCCACCACCCAGACACTCAAGAACTGTGTAGGGAAAACTGAGGCACCCCCACACTATTCAGAGGAAACATTAAGAACAGTCCCACTTCGTCACATCTCTCCCCCCTTCGAGATCGAACTGAGCGGGGTCACTTTAGCCGGTGACCTGGGGAAGTTCAAAGCCACCAACGTTCCCATGGATGCTCCAGCATCTCTCCCATTCCTTGGTGGGAGTTACACCAGGCCCTTCCAGTTTCACGCCCTCCCTTAGGTCGGAGGTGGTCGATAGCACTCGCAGGCCGCATGTGGGAAGGTTTATGCGGCCCATGCCCTTGGCCACCCCAAAACCCCAGGGGGTCAAACTGGGATTGGGTCTTCTCCCCAACAAGTTGGCCAAACACGGCCACTTGGTTATAGGACTGTTTAACTTTCTTAACAGCTTTCTCTCCATCTGAGACCTTCTCAAAGCTATCCACACTGGGTCTTTCAACAGGACAGTCAGTGGATCCATTCACAACAGAAAATATCTGGCCGTTAGGACCTGAAACTTTCTTGATTAAATCACTTTCACACCCTTCACTTGCAGTAAACTGCTTGCAAAGACTCCATGAGGATTCCTTTCCCTAGGGCTTTTCTATGCAACAATTCACCCCGCACAGAAATTCTGCTCTTACCCTCTTCACCTAGGGCTTGCTCTAGAGGAACACTTTCCTGAGCAACAACAGACTCTTTCTGGGTCTCCCTTACATCCAGAATTACCTCTGGCCCATCCGGCAGATTCCTACACAATCCCCTTTCAGGCAAACTCACAGACTTCCTAGATAAAAGGTCAGAAGCCTTCTCCTTCCCTTTGCCACACACAAATTCAGGAATATTTTCCTTCTTGCGACAGGTTTCCACACCCTCAGTAAGTAACACAATCACACACCTTCATGCTCTCCTTGTGCCCTGGCTAGGATCTCACCCTGATTAGACAGAGTTGCTCCACCCTTTCCCAACAACACACTAGCAACAGGCAAAATACAAGCACCAGAATTGTCTGGGCTCTGGGATTTTACATAGACACTAACTGGGTGCGACCTAGTTACAGGGCCATTCTCCCGAGCAGACACAAACTTAGGACCCTTCCCTTCCTGGGCTTTAGCTGAATCCAGAATCAACTCTGAGACAACTGCACGACCCTCAATCATCACAGGCTGAAAGGCCCCTTCTGTCTGCTCCACAGACAGAGAAGAGCCAGACACATTTTCTCCTTTCCCAGACACCCAGCTTGGGATCTCATTCCCCTTGTCCCAGCACACAAGGCTGGTCACAGACAACTGCTTGGAGATCAGGGTAGCTCCCTCCATAGGCAAGTCAATACCCCTGACAGACACAGGCACCTTTCCTTCACTGGTTTCAGAGTAACAGCCGTGTTAGTCTGTATTCGCAAAAAGAAAAGGAGTACTTGTGGCACCTTAGAGACTAACCAATTTATTTGAGCATGAGCTTTCGTGAGATACAGCTCACTTCATCGGATGCATACTGTGGAAGCTACAGAAGACATTATGCATCCGATGAAGTGAGCTGTAGCTCATGCTCAAATAAATTGGTTAGTCTCTAAGGTGCCACAAGTACTCCTTTTCTTTCCTTCACTGTCACACTTCTCCACCCAGGTAACAGGTAAGGTCCAGGGACACTCATCTTCCACTCTCCTGGCCTTCCCACCCTGCTGACTAGACAAAGCCATCAGCTCACAAGGCTGCCTAGGCTCATCCAAACTTTCCTTACCAAGCACCTTTCCACTCCCCACAGATCCCCTGCCCTGCCTGTGTCTCCCCCCTCTCAGCTAGGGTCTCAGCTCCCACTGTGCTCAGCGCTGCCTTTGCTGTCCCAGTGCGGGTAGGCCATGAGCTTGCTGCTTTCCTCACTGCATCAGAGCCAGCCTGAGCCCCCTCTCCGGTGTGCAAGGTGGCGGGGAGCCCCAGGGGTCTGATTACAGGCAGGCAGGTAGCCTGAGCCGAGCAGCTCCTCCCTGCTGCCAGCCCGGTCATCTGCATTTTCACTGACCATTTCCCTCTCCGCTGATTGGTTCCCTGGATTCAAATTCAAACCCTCGGCAGTTACCGGAGCAGGGCCTGGATCCTGTCCCAAAGAGAGAGAGTCACCCCACAACAGGGTCTCGCAGCCGGTGTCCCGGAGAACCCCAACAACCAGCCAGTCCCACCTCTCCTGTGTCTGCACAGGGCTCTGGGCCATAGGCAGGGTGAGGGGCTTCGTCCCTGGGACCCTCACACAGCCCCTCAGCATCTGAGGCTGCACCACCCAGCGCCTGACAACAGTTCTCTCTGTCCCAGGACCTCGCCACCCCAGGAATGTCTCCCCATTGACCATCACCTTCCACTCCCACTGGGGGTTCGAGGGGCCTGGCCCCAGGAAACTCCACACAGGCATATAGGTTGGGGTCAGGAGTGGGAGCCTGTCCATCTCCCCACCCATCTGGCTGACGGAGTCTATGGCCTTGGGACCCAGCAAGGGAGATAGACATTGGGGCTTTTCCGCAGGATCCCCCTGGTTCAAATCTCCAGCCTGCTCAAAGGCAGTAAGGTGGCATCCACATCCCCCACTCCTTAACCAGGGGCAACAATTTAGTCTCGAGGTTCCCTGCGGAACTGGCTCTCCGGGGTCTATCCCCACTCACCCCGGGGAGATCCCCTATGCCTCTCTGCTCACCCCACCATCAGTTCATGCAGCTGCTGCTTCTGCGGGTCTTTCTCGGGCTCTCGCTGTCTCTCACAGTCCTCTTGCTCTCTTGGACTCAGCTCCAATCCCGTCCGTCTCCGATCCGCGGATGGGGAACCCGATCGTGAAGACCCTCGTCTGGTCGGGGACAGGAGTCTTGGGGATGCCTGGCTCCCACTCCAGCTGCTCCCAGATCCTGCTATAGCCCCATTTGGGGTCAGGAATCTGTTCCTTAGAGCGGTCATCCTCCTCCAGCTGCTCGATTAACTGTGCTTTGGTGAACTTTCCAATGCTCAACCCTCTCTTTCTACACAGGGTTACAATGTCCTTCTTAAGGAGACGGTGACAGGCCATCACTCCGCTCTTCCCAAGTTGTTGTGGACTCACAGGCCTGTGTGCTCTCAGCTCCCCACGGTTTCCAGGGAGAACCCCTAGTGTGCCAGCCCTTCTCAAGGTCACCACCTCTTTGCCAGGGTCGAGCTGCAGACTCCTCCGCCCCTGGGACCGCTCGCTGCAATCCCCCGGGGGACCCTGTTACTGCAAAAGTCCTTCTCTCTGGTCACACACTTCCAGGGGTTAACCGCCCCCTGAAACCATCTCTCTCTGAATCTTCAGCATGCTTGGTCCCTGTCAATCCCCCTTCGTTTTACTGCTCCCCAGTCACTTACTGCGGGAAGCGCCATCCATGGGGTGCAGTACATCCCACCTCTGCCACCAGTTGTCACAGAGTCCCCGGGCGATGCTCTGGAACTGCTCCCCCTGAAGCCAGTCTGGACTCTGGGGCAGTCGCCTTTCTGTGAGCAGCCTGTCTGCAGGACACACAGCTCACACAGCTCCCACCTTCCTGGGTCTGACCTTGGAGCATTCAGCATCCTCTGCCCCTCCGTGCGCTTCCCACAGCGAGTCCGCTCAGGCGGGGCTCCTGGGAAAGCCAGAGGGTCTTGCCCCCCAACTTTTCAGTCAGACGTGACTCTCAGCCAGCCAGGAAAACAGAAGGTTTATTAAACGACAGGAACATGGTCTAACACAGAGCTTGCAGGTACAGAGAACAGGACCCCTCAGCTGGGTCCATTGTTGGGGGCAGTGAGCCAGACAACCACGTTTGCACTTCACTCCATGTCCCAGCCAGACCCCAAAACTGAAACTCCCTCCAGCCCCCACTCCTCTGGGCTTTGTTCCTTTCCCGGGCCAGGAGGTCACCGGATTCCTTTGTTCTCCAACCCTTTAGCTCTCACCTTGCAGGGGGGAAGGGCCAGGCCGCCAGTTGCCAGGAAACAGGGTGTCGGCCATCGTCTGTGTCCAGATCCCTGCACACACCTGCCCTCTAGGGCTCTGCAGTGATCCTACACCCTTACCCCACCACCCAGACACTCAAGAACTGTATAGGGAAAACTGAGGCACCCCCACACTATTCAGAGGAAACATTAAGAACAGTCCCGCTTCGTCACAGCCCCCGCTGGCTCGTCAGGGTGCTCAGCCTGGAGCCTCGGCATACGAGGGCGGCGCTGGAGTGCGGGGCCCAGCAGCAGGCAGCTGGGCCACTCCATCAGCCTCCTTCCTGGGGAGAGGTGGAGGCCAGCTCTGTCCCACGTTCCCCACAGCAGGAGCTGGGCCTGTGCCAGGCTCTGTGTGTCCAGGCTCCCACCCCTCTCGGGCAGGGCGGGGCCCAGCCAGGACCCTGTTTAAGGAAGGGCTCCAGGGTTGGAGGGGCGAGGAGGAGGGTGCAGGGGTCAGGCTGTGGGCGTCAGGTGGGGGCTTTGGCAGCGAAGGGGTTAGGGCAGGCACCTCTGCCCAGCGCTCTCTTGGGTTGGGCCTGGCACCTCTCAGCTCAAGGGATGAGGACACAGTTCTTTCCTGAGAGAGCTGAGAGTGGGAAAGGGGGGCCTCCCAAATCCCCTCCAAGTCCCCCCCAGCTTTGCCGGTGCCCCTCAATCCCAACCTGCAGCCCCTGCTAGCCCAGCCCTGGGCTCCCCCAGCTCTGCCGGTGCCCCTCAATCCAAACCTGCAGCCCCCCGCTATCCCAGCCGGGCTCCCCCTTCCTTGGGCTGCCTCTGACCCTGGTGCTTGGTGCTGGCAGATTCTGCTCAGATGAGATGCTGCTGCGGGAGATGATGTCGGACCCTCTGCTGCGCCAGTACGGGGTCATTGTGATGGACGAGGTGCAGGAGCGCACAGTGCCCACAGACGTGTTGCTCGGGCTGCTGAAGGATGTGCTTCGCCAGCGCCCCGAGCTCAAGGTGGTGGTGGTGACGGTGCCAGCCCTGGAGGAGCGGCTGCGGGCCTTCTGCGGGGACCCTCCCGTGGTGCGGGTGCCAGGACCCAGCCCTCCTGGCCAGCTGGTGTACAGGGATCCACCGGCTCGGGGCCACGTCTCAGCTGCGTGCCAGGCGGTATTGGACATTCACCGGCGCCAGGAACCCGGCGATGTGCTGCTCTTCCTGGCCAGTGAGCAGGTGGAGACTGGGGGGCTGCTGGGACCCCTCCCTGGCGGGGTGGTTGCGGGAGAAGGGAAAGGGGTGTTGGGACTCGCTTTGGGGCGTGGTCCTGGGGACATGAGGAGCAGGGGGCTGCTCCCCAGCCTTGCAGCAAAGGGGGTGTCCTGTCACTAACCGCGCCTGCTCCCCACCCTGCAGGAGATCAGCGAGTGCTGCGAGGCCATCCGCACCGAGGCTGTGGCCCTGAACCCTGGGCTGGGCCCGCTGCTGGCCCTACCCTTGCACCCAGGGGTGGGGCGGGCAGCCCAGAAGGTCTACGAGGTGCCGGAGCAGTGCAGCAGGCCCCAGGGCCGGCGTGTGATCGTCACCCACTGGCTTGCAGATTCGTCCTTCTCCCTGGGGACTGTGCGCTACGTCATCGACACGGGTCTGGAGCTGCGCAGTGTGAGTACGGAGCGGGATGCGTGGCTCTGCCTGGCCCAGCCCAGCCCCCTTTCCAGGGCAGGCGTGGCCCTGCTCAAAGCCAGCTCTGCACAACTTCTTGGGCAGGACTGCCCCTCCTGCCAATTTCCACATGAAAATAAGTAGGGCCCTACCAAATTCAGGGTCCATTTTTGTCAATTTCATGGTCATAGGATTTTTAAAATGTTAGATTTCAAGATTTCAGCTATTGAAATCATGGTGTTGTAATTGTAGGGGTCCTGACCCATAAAGGAGGTGTGTGTGTGTGTGTATGGGGGGGGGTCGCAAGGTTATTGTAGGGGGGGGGTGGTACTTGCTACCCTCTTTTCTGCGGTGCTGCTGACCGCAGCTCTGCCTTCAGAGCTGGGCAGCTGGAGAGCGGCGGCTGCTGGCTGGGAGCCCGGCTCTGAAGGCAGAGCCCCGCCAGCTGCAGCGTGGAAGTAAGGATGGCCTGGTACGGTGCGGCCACCCTCACTTCTGCTCTGCTGCCTCAATAAGCAGCCGCCCAGCTGCTCCGGCCGCCCAGCTCCGAAGGCAGCAGTGCAGAAGTGAGGGTGGCCTGGTCTGGTATCGCCACCCTTACCTCTCTGCTGGGTGCCTGGCCAACAGCCCCTGCTCTCCGGTTGCCCAGCTCTGAAGGCAGCATTGCAGAAGTGAGGGTGGCAGTACCGTGACCCCCCCACCCCAAAATAACCTTATGATCCCCCTGCAACTCCCTTTTGGGTCAGGACCCCCATTTTGAGAAACGCTGGTCTCCCTCTATGAAATCTGTGTAGTATAGGGCTGGGAGCTTGTATTAATGGTGGGATGGGCAGGGCCGGACCCCTGCCTGTTGCATAGGAGAGCAGCCTGCGCAGCAGCTGTCGACAGACGCACAACAACGGCCAGACTGGGTCAGACCAAAGGTCCATCCAGCCCAGTGTCCTGTCTTCCGACAGTGGCCAGTGCCAGGTGCCCCAAAGGGAATGAACAAACAGGGAATCACCAAGTGATCCATCCCATCGCCCATTCCCAGAGCCTGGGGTTGTGTCACTGACCATCTTGTCTAATAGCCATTGATGGACCTGTCCTTCATGAACTTTTCTCATTCTTTTAGAACACAGTTACAGTTTTGGCCTTCAACATCCCCTGGCAAGGAGTTCCACAGGTTGACTGTGCACTGTGTGAAGGAATACTTCCTTTTGTTTGTTTTAAACCTGTTGCCATTAATTTAATTGAGTGACCCATAGTGCTTCTGTTCTGCAAAGGAGTAAATACCACTCCTAGTCACTTTCTCCCTACCCGTTAGCCCTCCATCGTAGCCCCGCTTCGTCGCTTCTTTTCCAAGTCTGAACAGTTCCAGTCTTTTTACTCTCCTCTTACAGAAGCTGTTCCATCCCCCTCAGCATTTTTGTTGCCCTTCTCTGAACTTCTTCCTATTCCTAAAGATCTTTTTAGAGATGAGGTAATGAGAACTGCACGCAGTATTCAAGGTCTGGACGTACCATGATTTATATAGAGGCACTGACATTTTCTCTTGTCTTATCTAATGATTTCCAACACTCTGTTCGCTTTTTAGACGGCCGCTGCACATCGAGTGCATGTTTCAGGGAACTATCCACAGTGACTCCAAGATCTTTCTTGAGTGGCAACACCAAATTTAGCCCCCATCGTTTTGTATGTATAGTTAGGATTATGTTTTCCAATGTGCCTTACTTTGCATTTATCAACATTGAATTTCATCTGCCATTTTGTTGCCCAGTCACCCAGTTTAGTGAGATCCTTTTGTAGCTCTTCACAGTCTGCTTTGGACTTAATATCTTGAGTAGTTTTGTATCATCTGAAAATTTTGCCACTTCACTGTTTACCCCTTTTTCTAGATCATTTGTGAATATGCTGAACACCATTTATTCCTAGCATTTGTTTCTTATCTTTTAACTGGTTACCAATTCATGAGAGGACCTTCCCTCTTATCCCGTGACAGCTTACTTTGTTTAAGAGCCTTTGGTGAGGGACCTTGTGTCATGGAGTCACTGGGGCGATGCTCTGGAACTACTCCATATGAAGCCACCCAGGACTCTGGGGGAGCCTCCACTCTCTGAGCAGACACTTACACAGCTTTGCCCTTCCTGGGTCTGACCTGGGAGCATTCAGCATCTCCTTCCACACCGTGCACTTCCCACAGCGAGTCCGCCCAGGCGGGGTCCTGGGGAAGCCTGAGGGTCCTGCCCCCCAACTCCGCAGTCAGACGTGACTCTCAGCCAGCCGGGAAAACAGAAGGTTTATTTGGCGACAGGAACACAATGTAGGGAAGAACTTGTTAGCACAGAAATCAGTGACTTTCAGCCAAGTCCATCTTATGGGGCGGAGATCCCAGAACCAGGGCTCTTGTCCTCCCCCTGTGCCCCAAGCCAGCTGAGACTGACCCCCTTCCAGCTGCCTGACCCCTGCCCTGTCTGTTGCTCCTCCTCCTGTCTTTGTCTTGCATCCTGGGCCAAGAGGCACTTGGTCGCATTCCCCTCCTGGGTCTCAGGTTATGAAAGGGCGGCCATAGCATCCATGCAGGCAGCTGGAGCAGCCCCCGCAAAAGTCACATACCCTTATTCCCATCACCTAGACACTGGTGCAATACACAGGGAAACTGAGGCACACACAGCATTCATGTAAAACCGTAAGACTGACATAGAACATAACAAGGGAAAATCCCCACCTCGTCACACCTTGTCAAAGGCTTTCTGAAAGTTCAAGTGCACTATATCCACTGGATCCCTTTTGTGCACATGCTTGTTGACCCCTCAAAGAATTCTAGTAGATTGGTGAGGTATGATTTCCCCTTACAAAAGCCGTGTTGACTCTTCCACAACATACTGTGTTCATCTATGTGTCTGATAATTCTGTTCTTTACTATAATTTCAACCAGTTTGCCCAGTACTGAATTTAGGCTTACCGTCCTATAATTGCCAGGATCACTTCTGCTGCCTTTTTCAAAAATTCGTGTCACATTAGCTATCCTCCAGTCATCTGGTACAGAAGCTGATTGAAGCACTAGGTTACAAACTGCAGTTCTGCAGTTTCATCTTTGAGTGGTGAAATCCGACCTCTTGAGTGATACCATCTGGCCCTGGTGACTTATTACTGTTTAATTCATCTGTTTGTTCCAGAACCTCCTCGAATGACACCTCAGTCTGGGACAGTTCCTCAGATTTGTCATCTAAAAAGAATGGCTCAGGTTTCGGAACCTCCCTCACGTCCTCAGCCATGAAGGCTGAAGGAAAAGAATTTATGTAGTTTCTCCACAATGGCCTTATCATCCTCGAGTGCTCCTTTAGCACCTCCATCCTCCCGTGGCCCCACTGGTTGTTTGGCAGCTTCCTGTTCTGACATTCTTAAAAATATCTTTGCTGTTAGTTTTTGTGTCTCTTGCTAGTTGCTTTTCACCTTATTATTATTTTTTTTTTTTGGCTGCCTAATGATACTTTTAGGCTGTCTACACTAGCACTTACCGCAGTATAACTTTTGTTGCTCAGGGCTGTGAATAAGGCACCCCCTGAGTGACGTAAGTTACATCTACCTAGTGCTGTCCACACCGGTGCTTATGTCAGTGGGTGAGCTTCTCCTGCCCATGGAGCTACCGCTGCTCGCGGGGCTGGAGAAGTTACCCTGACAGGAGAGCTCCCTCCTGTCTGCTTTGAGCGGCTACGTTACAGAGCTTACCGCCACGCAGCGGCTGAAAACGCTCCAGTGGAGCCGGAGCCGGAGCCGTACGCTTGACTTGCTAGAGTTCATGCTCCTTTTTTGTTTTCCTCAGTGGGCTTTAACCTCCAGTTGTGAAAGGATGCCCGTTTGCCTCGAGCCACCTCTTACTCTGTGGCTTTTTTTGATCCTCTTACTGTTCGTTGTTGTTTATACATTTTAATTTGAGCCTCTATTACAGAGTTTAAAAGAGTTTCCATGCAGCTTGCGGGCATTTCACTCTTGCGACTGTTGCTTTTTATTTCCATTTAACTAGCTTCCTCATGTTTGTGCTGTTCCCCTTTTTGAAATTAAATGTCACTGTGGTGAGTTTCTTTGGTATTTTCCCCCTACACGGTTGCTAAATTGATTTTGTTATGGTCACTATTAGTGAGCAGTTCAGCTATATTCACTTCTTGGACCAGATCCTGTACACTGCTTAGGACTAAATCAGGAATTTCCTCTCCACTTGAGGGTTCCAGGACTAGCTACTCCAAGAAACAGTCATTTGTGTCTAAACACTTTATCTCTGCGTCCTGAGTAACACGTATCCAGTTAATATGGGGAGAGTTGAAATCCACCTTTGTTGTGTTTTCTACCTTTTGGGTAACCTCTCTCATCGCCCCGAGCATTTCACAGTCACCTGGTCAGGCAGCCGGTAGTACATCCCTACGGCTACATTCTTATTATTCAAGCCGGGAATTTCTAGTCACAGAGATTCTGTGGGACAGTTTGATCCATTTAAGACTTTTACTCTATTTGACTCTCTGCTTTCTGTCACGTAGAGTGCCCCTCCCCCACGTCTCACTGGTACTCCGGTATTACCTGCCCCACTGATTATCCCCATTCTCCAACTGTCTGCGCTGCAAGTTACATCAGTGTTCTCGTGTAAGGCCGGGCCCTCGGCTTCCCCAGCTCAGCTTTCACGTCTCTGGCATTTCTGTCGAAGCCCCGGGACAGTTCGTCAGTGTTCAGCTGCATTCCCTCATGTGTGTTGCTAAATGGGACTCTTCCATTTGACTGGTCCTCGCGAGCTCAGGCCTGTATTTTACCAATTTCTTTCCTATCCTATGTTCTAGGATCTAAAGTTCCCCCTCTAATGAATTCACCCCTACGAGATGCCTCTGTCCGAGCCGTGTCCTCCGCACCTGTTGCCTTTCCCCAGCTGTTAGTTTAAAAAAATTCCCTATGACCTTTTTAATGTGATGTGCCAGAAGTCTAGGGCCAGTTTGGTTTAGGTGGAGCCCGTCCCTCCTGTATCAGCCCCTCCTTTCCCAAAGGTTCCCCAGTTTCTAATGAACCTGAACCCCATTGTCTAATCCGTGCAGCTCTGCCTGTCTGCCTGGCCCTGCGTGTGGAACAGGAGCCATCTCAGAGAATGCTACCACTGGTCCTGGATTTCAGTCTCTTACCTCGCAGCCTAAATTTGGCCTCCAGGACCTCTCTCTTATCCTTCCCAACGTTACTGACACATATATGTACCACGACCACTAGCTCCTCCCCCGCACTACACAGACATCTGTCCAGATGTCTCCTCTGAACTGCAGCCTTTGCACCTAGAGAGGAAAGGCCCCAGTCCCCTGCCCCGGGGCCAGGTTGGAGCTGGCGCTCCCTAGAGAGGAAAGGCCCCACATCCCAGTCCTCTGAGCCAGCCAGTCCCCGCCCTGGGGCTGGGTCGGATAGGGTTGCCAACCCTCCAGGTTTGGCCTGGACTCTCCCAGAATCAGCATCTACTTCCTGGTGACCACTGAAACCAATCCAGGAGATCTGAATAGGCTGTTTTAAGAAAACGATGTCATGTTGGGGGGAAACCCTCCCGGAATAGCTTCCGTCAGAGCTGGGAACCCTAGGGCCGGAGCCAGGGCCCCCGAGAGGGGAAGGGCCCGAGTCCCGCCCGCTCCTGCCCTGCCCAGCCGGGGGGCCTGGCTGCAGTCCCGGAAATCTCCCCAGGGTGGCTGGGCTGACGTGGACCTATGCTGGTGAGATGTGGCACGGCAGCTCTGCGGAGCAAACCCTGCCACGCAGCCAGGAGGACTCGCTGGGGCGGGGGCTGATTTCTGCCTCCGGTTGGCGAATGGGGGACACAAGCCCAGCGCCGGGTGGTGAGCAGAGCCCACTGCTGGCCAGGGAGTATCCGGCCGGCCTGCCCCTCACAGCCCTTGTCCCTGCAGGTTTACAATCCCCGGATCCGCGCAGAGTCCCAGGTGCTGCGGCCCATCAGCAAGAGCCAGGCGGAGTCACGGAGGCAGCGGGCCGCAGGCAGCCCCCCAGGTGAGCGCCCGGGCCCGGGCCCCAGCCCGCAGGCAGCCCCCCAGGTGAGCGCCCGGGCCGCAGGCAGCCCCCCAGGTGAGCGCCCGGGCCGCAGGCAGCCCCCCAGGTGAGCGCCCGGGCCGCAGGCAGCCCCCCAGGTGAGCGCCCGGGCCCGGGCCCCAGCCCGCAGGCAGCCCCCCAGGTGAGCGCCCGGGCCCGGGCCCCAGCCCGCAGGCAGCCCCCCAGGTGAGCGCCCGGGCCGCAGGCAGCCCCCCAGGTGAGCGCCCGGGCCCCAGCCCGCAGGCAGCCCCCCAGGTGAGCGCCCGGGCCGCAGGCAGCCCCCCAGGTGAGCGCCCGGGCCCGGGCCCGCAGGCAGCCCCCCAGGTGAGCGCCCGGGCCCGGGCCCGCAGGCAGCCCCCCAGGTGAGCGCCCGGGCCGCAGGCAGTCCCCCAGGTGAGCGCCCGGGCCGCAGGCAGTCCCCCAGGTGAGCGCCCGGGCCGCAGGCAGTCCCCCAGGTGAGCGCCCGGGCCGCAGGCAGCCCCCCAGGTGAGCGCCCGGGCCGCAGGCAGCCCCCCAGGTGAGCGCCTGGCCCGGGCCCCAGCCCGCAGGCAGCCCCCCAGGTGAGCGCCCGGGCCCGGGCCCGCAGGCAGTCCCCCAGGTGAGCGCCCGGGCCCGGGCCCGCAGGCAGTCCCCCCAGGTGAGCGCCCGGGCCCGGGCCCGCAGGCAGTCCCCCCAGGTGAGCGCCCGGGCCCGGGCCCGCAGGCAGTCCCCCCAGGTGAGCGCCCGGGCCCGCAGGCAGCCCCCCAGGTGAGCGCCCGGGCCCGCAGGCAGTCCCCCCAGGTGAGCGCCCGGGCCCGCAGGCAGTCCCCCCAGGTGAGCGCCCGGGCCCGCAGGCAGCCCCCCAGGTGAGCGCCCGGGCCCGCAGGCAGCCCCCCAGGTGAGCGCCCGGGCCCGCAGGCAGCCCCCCAGGTGAGCGCCCGGGCCCGCAGGCAGCCCCCCAGGTGAGCGCCCGGGCCCCAGCCCGCAGGCAGCCCCCCAGGTGAGCGCCCGGGCCGCAGGCAGCCCCCCAGGTGAGTGCCCGGGCCCGGGCCCCAGCCCGCAGGCAGCCCCCAGGTGAGCGCCCGGGCTAGCCCGCAGGCAGCCCCCCAGGTGAGCGCCCGGGCCCGGGCCCCAGCCCGCAGGCAGCCCCCCAGGTGAGCGCCCGGGCCGCAGGCAGCCCCCCAGGTGAGCGCCCGGGCCCGGGCCCCCAGCCCGCAGGCAGCCCCCCAGGTGAGCGCCCGGGCCCGCAGGCAGCCCCCCAGGTGAGCGCCCGGGCCCCAGCCCGCAGGCAGCCCCCCAGGTGAGCGCCCGGGGCCGCAGGCAGCCCCCCAGGTGAGCGCCCGGGCCGCAGGCAGCCCCCCAGGTGAGCGCCTGGCCCGGGCCCCAGCCCGCAGGCAGCCCCCCAGGTGAGCGCCCGGGCCCGGGCCCGCAGGCAGTCCCCCCAGGTGAGCGCCCGGGCCCGGGCCCGCAGGCAGTCCCCCCAGGTGAGCGCCCGGGCCCGGGCCCGCAGGCAGTCCCCCCAGGTGAGCGCCCGGGCCCGCAGGCAGCCCCCCAGGTGAGCGCCCGGGCCCGCAGGCAGTCCCCCCAGGTGAGCGCCCGGGCCCGCAGGCAGCCCCCCAGGTGAGCGCCCGGGCCCGCAGGCAGCCCCCCAGGTGAGCGCCCGGGCCCGCAGGCAGCCCCCCAGGTGAGCGCCCGGGCCCCAGCCCGCAGGCAGCCCCCCAGGTGAGCGCCCGGGCCGCAGGCAGCCCCCCAGGTGAGCGCCCGGGCCCGGGCCCCAGCCCGCAGGCAGCCCCCCAGGTGAGCGCCCGGGCTAGCCCGCAGGCAGCCCCCCAGGTGAGCGCCCGGGCCCGGGCCCCAGCCCGCAGGCAGCCCCCCAGGTGAGCGCCCGGGCCGCAGGCAGCCCCCCAGGTGAGCGCCCGGGCCGCAGGCAGCCCCCCAGGTGAGCGCCCGGGCCCGGGCCCCAGCCCGCAGGCAGCCCCCCAGGTGAGCGCCCGGGCCCGGGCCCCAGCCCGCAGGCAGCCCCCCAGGTGAGCGCCCGGGCCCGCAGGCAGCCCCCCAGGTGAGCGCCCGGGCCCCAGCCCGCAGGCAGCCCCCCAGGTGAGCGTCTGTGCCCGGCCCCGCAGGCAGCCCCCCAGGTGAGCGCCCGGGCCCGCAGGCAGCCCCCCAGGGGAGCGCCCGGGCCCGGGCCCCAGCCCGCAGGCAGCCCCCCAGGTGAGCGCCCGGGCCCGCAGGCAGCCCCCCCGGTGAGCGCCCGGGCCCGCAGGCAGTCCCCCCAGGTGAGCACCTGGCCCGGGCCCGGGCTCGCAGGCAGTCCCCCCAGGTGAGCGCCCGGGCCCGGGCCCGCAGGCAGTCCCCCCAGGTGAGCGCCCGGGCCCGGGCTCGCAGGCAGCCCCCCCCGGTGAGCGCCCGGGCCCGGGCCCGCAGGCAGTCCCCCAGGTGAGCGCCTGGCCCGGGCCCGGGCTCGCAGGCAGTCCCCCCAGGTGAGCGCCCGGGCCCGGGCTCGCAGGCAGTCCCCCCAGGTGAGCGCCTGGCCCGGGCCCGGGCTCGCAGGCAGTCCCCCCAGGTGAGCGCCCGGGCCTGGGCCCGCAGGCAGTCCCCCCAGGTGAGCGCCCGGGCCCGGGCCCGCAGGCAGTCCCCCCAGGTGAGCGCCTGGGCTCGCAGGCAGCCCCCCAGGTGAGCGCCCAGGCCCGGGCTCGCAGGCAGTCCCCCCAGGTGAGCGCCTGGCCCGGGCCCGGGCTCGCAGGCAGTCCCCCCAGGTGAGCGCCTGGCCCGGGCCCGGGCTCGCAGGCAGCCCCCCAGGTGAGCGCCCGGGCCCGGGCTCGCAGGCAGTCCCCCCAGGTGAGCGCCTGGCCCGGGCCCGGGCTCGCAGGCAGTCCCCCCAGGTGAGCGCCCGGGCCCGGGCCCGGGCTCGCAGGCAGCCCCCCCCAGGTGAGCGCCCGGGCCCGCAGGCAGCCCCCCCAGGTGAGCGCCCGGGCCAGAGGCAGCATGTGTTATGGACGCTCTGGGAGCTGTCAAATCCATGCAGCTTTGGCTCCAGTTTGCTGCCGCGCCCCCGCCCCCGCCTCGTGCCTCTTCCCCAATGCCAACCCCGCCTTCAGTCCAGCTCGCCCCCTGCACCCCACCCCATGGCAGCTCCCCTGTCGTCTGGCAGGCACCTGCGTGCGCCTCTATTCCGAAGCCTTCTATGAGCAGTTCCTCCCGGCCGCCCCCGCCCCCCACGTGAGCGAGGCCAACCTGAGCCGTCTGGTGCTGCTGCTCAAGAGACTCGACATCGCTGACATGGGCCAGTGCGACTTCCTTGACCGGCCAGGTACAGCCCAGGGGCTGTGGGTCGGGAGTGAAGGGTGTCTGCAGGACTGGGGCTGGAACTGAAGGGGTGGGAGATGCAGGGGAAAACCTGGGGCTGCTCTCTGTGACCCATTAACAATTGAGGAGAAGGGTAAATGGGCTGTTAACGGGGTTCCCAGCTGGCCCCGTGCCGGGAGGAACTGCTGCCCCAGCAAGAACAGCGACTGAGCTTGGAGGGGCTGGAAACTGCAACAGGAGGCTTGGCCTGGGGACCCCCAGCTCCGCCGTGGGCAGGGGCAGTTGGCGGGCTGGGGCTGGGGGGATCTGGCACCAGGAGAGATGGCATGCGCGCAGGGGGGCCAGAGCTTCTGGGGGAACCCCACCCCTCCACCACCCCTCCGTCCCAGAAGAATGGTCTCATCCTGGAGGGGAGGGGGACGGAGCTGGCGGCCTGGCGTGGGGGTGGATAACTGCTGGTGCTGCGGAGGGGGATGAGCCCTGCGGGAAGGGTGTTTGGCATGTTGTGGGGGGCCCCAGGTTGGCTTTGGCATTGGGGCTGCGGCATTGGCACCTCCCCTGCCTCCCAGCTGACTCCCTGCCCCCAACCAGCCCCTGAGTCGCTGATGCAGGCCCTGGAGGACCTGGATTACCTGGCCGCGCTGGATGACGATGGGAACCTCTCGGAGGTGGGGATCATCATGTCGGAGTTCCCCCTGGACCCCCAGCTGGCCAAGGCGCTCATTGCCTCCTGCGAGTTCGACTGCGTCCACGAGATGCTCACCATGGCCGCCATGCTCACGGGTAGGGGGCCAGGCGTGGACACCGTGTCCCCCTGCGGCTCCAGCCGGCGGCGGTGTCCCCCGTGAGAGGGAGCAGCCCCAGGCCTCCGGCTGGGGGATGCGCTCCGAATCAGGCCTGGCCGTGCTGTCTGTCTGTCTCCTTCCTTTCTATGGCTGAGAGAGGTTCTCTCTCCAAAAGGCCTAGTCCCCAACCGGCTCCCCTCAGCACTGCGGGGAGCCGCGGGCTGCAGGCCGCACAGCCTCCTGGGCCATCCAGAGCCATGCTGGGGACTGTGGGGGCAGCCCTGCCGGGCACTCGGGTAACCCTTTCCCGCCTGCTTCTCCCCAGCCTCACCCTGCTTCGTGACCCCAGTGGCGCGCTCCGAGGAGGCTGCGGCCGTGCGCCGGCGAGCCCTGCTGCACCCCGACGGGGACCACTTCACCCTCATCAATGTCTTCAATGCCTTCCAGCAGCGTGAGTGCCGCTCTGCATGCAGAGGGGGTCTCCCCAGCGTCTGCTGCTGCCGCGTCCTGGCATCGCCCGCCACTTGCACCGGCTGGTCATATTCCATGCCCAGGTCCTGCTGTGCTGGGGCTATGCATATGGGCATGGGCCCTGCCCTGGCAGGGCGACATGGTGCGCTGGGGGCAGGTCGCGGTTCCAGAGGCTACGGGCACTCGATAGGCCTGTCTCCCTGGTCCCAAGCCGCGAGTGGTGCCGGGCATCCCTGCGGGGCTGGGGCTGGGTGTGACAGACGTGGGCGATGGAGGTGGCATGGCCGCTGGGAGAGGGCAGGGGCAAGAGCCTGGCGGAGGGAAGGGGCAGGCCCCCAGCTCACGCCCCTTTCCCACAGATGAGCTGGATGAGGGCTGGTGCCGTCAGCACGGGCTGAGCAGCTCGGGGCTGCGGCTGGCGGGCGTCGTGCGGGCCGAGCTGCTGGAGGTGATGCAGCGAATCGAGCTGCCCGTCTCTCCCCCAACCTTCGGCACGGATGACAACGTGCTCAACCTCAAGAGGGCGCTCATCTCTGGCTACTTCCTCAAGGTGGGGGGGCCCCCAGAGCAAGGGGCCCTGTGGGGGAGGCGGCTGCCAGGGTCCCTGCGGGGAAGGGGGGGCCCTGCATGTGTGCCGGGTGAGGGCCCCTGCCCAGGCTGCCCCGGACCTCTGCAGGGGGTGGGGAGCCCTACGTGGGGGAGGAAGGGGGTGGGGGCACTGCCCCGGCTGCCGTAGGCTCCGCTTTGTCCGGCCCCGCTGACCCCTCTGTTCCCTGCAGGTGGCCCGGGACATCGACGGCTCCGGGAACTACCTGATGCTGACACACAAGCATGTGGCCCACCTGCCCCCCCACTGCTGCTACGTGGTGCGGAGGCCCCTGCCCCGCCCACCCCCCTGGGTCCTGTACCACGAGTTCACCATCTCGCAGGACAACTGTCTCAGCGTGGTGTCTGAGATCCAGCCCCAGATGTAAGGGTGGGCGGGGGGGTGCTGTGGGGGAGAGGGGAGGGGAGTGCCCCGGTGGGGGAGGGAAGGCAGCCTGGATGGGGAAGGGCAGGGGCGGGAGGAGCCCGCAGCCTCATCTGTGGCCGGCTGCAGGGCAGGCCCTGGCGGTGCTGGCAGGGTAACACCCCGCCTGGGGCAGGGCCTGGCACCTTCTCTGGGCCTCTCCAGCCTCATGTCCCTTGGTGCTGCCCAGCCCATTGGTGTACCGGGCCCTGGGGCAAGGGCCAGGCCAGTCCGGCGCTGATCTGCTCTCTCCCCGCAGGCTGGTAGAGCTGGCACCCCAGTACTACCTGAGTAACCTGCCACCCAGCGAGAGCCGCGACCTGCTCATGGAGCTGAGGGAGAAGCTGCTTGGTGCCGCGGAGCCCCTGGGCCAGCTGGAGCCAGCGCTGGACGGGGCAGGGGACGGGGAGGGTGAGGGCAAGGATGTGTGCGCACTCCAGTGAATGGGCGCAAGGGGCTGGCTGGGCTCCACTGTTGTGACAATGGGGGGTACAGGGTCCTTTCCCTTGGCCATGCTGCCCCCCCAGTCCACCCCTGCTGCTGTACCTGCGGGGTGCTCTGCCGTGCGCTCGAGTCGGCTCCTGCGGGGCTACCAGCCCTCCCAGCTCATGGTGCAGGAGGGCTGCCCCCCACCTTCTCTCTGAGCCACCTCGCCCCAGGCACCACTGGCTGCTCTCAGGGTCCCCTCCTGCCTGCTGGTGTGTTACTTGGGGCCTTCTCTGCCATGGGGCACAGCCTCCCCCCGGGGCTGGAACAAACTGTGCTGCCCCACACACTCCATGGCGCGGGGCCAGGCACCACATGTGGGCCGGGGTGCAGGGGCCCATGTCCTGACTGTATAAAGCTTTTCTGTGACCTTTGTTCCCAGCCTGGTGTCCGTTGCTCCGAGCCGGGGGCTCAGTGCCTGCCCCTGGGCTGCGTCCCCTTCCTGGCACTGTACTTAGCCAGCCAGCTCTGCAGGCCCTGGGCCTCATCCCCAGGGTGCTGGGGGTGCAGCCTTTCCCGCCGGCGTGGGCCTGGGGCTGCACATTCAGGGCCAGCGCAGGCCCCTCTGGCCACTCACCGAGGTGCTGGGGATGCTCCGCTCTCCGGTTGCTGTGCCCCCTCCTCAGAGGTGGGACTGTGGGGCCCAGCTCTCCTGCTCCCAGAACCAATACTGCCCCCTCAGCCTGCCTTGTCATGTAGATGAACCCACCCCCCAGGACTCTTTCCCCCCACCCCCACTGAGCCTGCTCCAGCCCCCTTCACGTCGCTCTTCGTGGCCTGAGAAATACACAGCTCCTTACAGATACCAGCCCCCGCCTCCGCTTCCCCGACCTCTCCCCAGCCTTCTGCAGCAGCTCCCTGTGCTGGGCAGGGGTAGACGCGTGAGAGCGGAAACAGCCCTGTGCCCTTCGTAACCCGCAGCCCCGGGGCTCCCTGCTCAGCCTGGCCAGGGGAGCTGCCTACCCCCAGCCAGGGTCTTGGCGAGCAGCGTGACAGTGCAAGGGCTTCACCCTGGGCTCCCCTCTAGTGTTAGCCCCAGTCCCCGAACCCCTGGGGCTGCAGGCCAAGGTGGAGCCAGAAGCCTGGAGATGCCAGCTGGCCTCTGCCTCCCCTGCGGGTGGGTACAGTTTGTGAATTGTTCCCATGTCACCAGGGCGTGCTGGCCCCCAGCAAGGGCAGGGGTGGAGGCAGAGCTGAACTGGGGCTGCAGTATGGGGTCAGCTGCTCCTGGGATCCTACCTCCCTCTTCTCCAGCTCTGGGTGCCGGCTGCCCTGGTGGCTGCAGACTCCCCAGGGCGTGGGGCCCAGCATCTGCAGGCTGCATGCTGGGGTGGGTGGAGCTGGGCGTGGGGGCTGCTCGGTGCATCTTTGGTCCCAGCTGGTTCAGAGCCCTTCCCTCCCCAGCGACCCTATGGAGCTTACATGAGAGCAAATCTCAGCAAGAAGCCTGGGCCAGCCAGGCCAAGGGGACTCAACCTCTCTGCCCCTGTTTACACAGCCCAGGATGGCAATGTCCCCTCTGAATCTGGCACCAGTGCGACTGCTGCTGGGATCCTGTGCCCACAATCCAAGAGGGGTGTTGACAAACTGGAGAGGGGGCAGAGAAGAGCCAGGAGAGTGACTGAAGGGTTGGAAAACCCTGCCTCAGAGTGAGACTCAGGGAGCTCCATCTAGCTTGAAGAGCAGGTTCAGGGACGCCTTGACCCCGGGCTGCAGGTACCTGCGGGGGAACAGACACCTAATAGGCCCGTCAGGCTAGCCGAGGAGGGACACCTCAGCCTTTGACAGGGAGGGGAATGAACCGTGGGACCGGATCCCTGAGGGAGGAGGTGGATTCTCTGTTCGATCCAGGCTGTCTAGCAGCTCGGCCGTAGGGCTGAGCGGGCAGCCGGGCTCTGGCCTGGGCTGTACCGGGGGGTCAGACTGGATCGTCGCAATGGGCCCTGGTGCCCTCGATCTGGTGCTGAGGTGCCCTGATACCTTGTGCAATGCCCCGTGGGGCAGCTCCCTGGGCTGGCCCCCCCAGGCCAGCAGCCCAGGGGCTCTGCGGTCCCAGCCGGTGGTGCTGGGCTGTTCCCTCGCTCTGGCCAGCTGAGCGGTCCTAGGCCCTGGCCCCACAGGCCTCTCCCACCCCAGGAAAGCGGAGCCCTCAGGCTGGGGGGAGCCTCGCACTGTGCTCCCCTGGGAGCGGACGGCGGTTGAAGCGAAATCCCCCCTGGGAGCCAGGCAGCCCCTGCCCTGCCAGCCCCGCCCTGCGGCCCCTGTGACGCGAGAAGGGAGGGGGTGGCCCTGGCAGTTCAGCGGGGCTCCCCCCGGCACGGTTGCGTTCCCTGGAAGTGCTGGGGAAGCAGAGGAGTCAGCTCCGGACTGGCCGCCCCGCAGCTCACAGGGGAAGTTGTGGTCTGAGCTGTGGGGAGCCAGTACCTGGGGGGAGCCCAGTTGTGGGAACCTTCTGCCCCTTCATATCCTGGCTCTGCTGGGCCCAGCCTCTCCTCTGGGCAGGGACCAAGGGGCAGGAGCTGTCGGGCCTCTCCCTGCAGGCTGGGAGATGGGCAGAGGGCCAGGCGGGCCCTGCCCAGCTTGTCCCGCTCCATGGCAGAGGGGATGGAGCCGTTTAGGGGCTGGGCTCCCTGGGGCAGGGGCTGCAGGGGGCCTGGGTCCGGTAGCCAGCTTGGGGTGCTGAGCAGAGGAGCCCCTCCCAGGTCCGTGCAGCACATGAAGGGCAGGCCCCACATGGAGCCCCCGCAAACACCTGCCCCCCCGTGGGGAGAGAAGGGGAGGCAGCTGGCAGAGGCGGGGATGGGATGGCGGGGGGCACTGCACTGCGGTATTTCCCCACCATCCCGGCTGGAGCCCTGCCCTGGGGCTACCTGTAGCTGTTCGGGCTGGCGGCTGGGCTCCCTGAGGTTGTGGGCCAGTCTGGCCTTCCCACTGGGAGTGGGCTGAACCCTTATCAGCTCAGTGACAGCAGTCCCCAACTTCCCCCTTGCTTTCCAGGAACCCGAGACAGTCCGTGAGGCTGGGGGAGCTCCATGCGCTGGGCCCCTGTGCCAGGCCGAGTAGAACTGGGCACCAGGCTGGCAGAGAGCCCCCGATGCGGGGGGAGGTGGGAGCTGGGGGATCTCCTGTGGAGCAAGGGGGCTGCAGCCAAACCCCCCTTTCAAACCCAGGCTGCGTCCCCACGGCATGCCCAGGCACCCCCCCAGCCCTTGGCTACAGGCTGGGCCCTGGTGCGATGCCCTCTGGGACAGCCAGGCTGTGGTGCTGCTCTGGGCACGGCCCCTTAGGCCTGGGGCAGAGGGCTTGTCATTGCCTCCCCCCCAGCCCCAGGGGGCAGGGGGCACATCACTATCCCTCCCCCCAGTTGGGGAGCCCCCCTGCCCAGCCTTGACCCACTGCACAAGCCTCAGAGCCGGTAAGGCCAGAAGGGCCATCGTGGGCAGCCGGTCCCACCCCTGCAGGGCACAGGCCAGACCCTCGCCTGCCCCACCCGCTGCAGCCCATGGTCAGGTCAGAGCCCCAGCGCCCAGCGTGGCAGAATCGGGGCAGCCGGGTGGGCCCCGTGCCCACACTAACCCCTTGCTCCATGCGCTGGGCCTGTGACCAGCATGCCTGCACGGGGGGGCACAGGCCACAGCCCGGGTGAGGTGAGAGCCACAGCTGCTGGCACGGCCGCTCTGCCGTGGGGGGCCAGGCTTGTGCCACGCCCATGTGGCTGGGCTGCCGACTCCGTCCTGTGTGCTCAGAAAAGACACGTCCACGGCTGCTCAGCTCACAGCAGGGTCCAGACCCGGGTTGCGCCCCATTGGCCCTGGCACACCGTGGACCTCCCCCAGCCCCATGGCAGCCCCCACCCCCCTCATGGCCTGGCTGGGGGTTATGGCAGCTTGGGCCCCACCCATCGGCATGGCCAGGACACTGCGCAGGGGACAGTGCCTCCCTCACTCCGCCTGCACCCACAGCTGCCCGTCGCACCCGCTCCGCACCTGCCTGGCCCTGCAGCTCTGGCCTGGGGGCCAAGGTGAAGGCAGCGCAGCCAGTGCCAGTCCCTGGCCCAGGGCTCCTGCGTGTTGTGGGGCTGGGCCCGGGTGGTGTGTGAGCAGGAGGGTAGGTGGAGCAGCGGGGCCCGGATGGCAGCAGAGGCCCTTTGTCCTCCAGCTGCTCACACCCGACTGGCTTCCTGCAGGGGAAACGGGGCGGGGGGCATCCAGGGTTGTCAGTTGCCAGGTGCCAAATGTCTGGGCAGTTGGACTGGCCATTGTCTTCTGGGACTGTCCGTGGGCCTGGGGCCCAGCCAGCGAGGCGCAGTCACACCTGGATCTCTGCACAGAGTAAACACCCTTTTCCTCCCACCTAATTACCCATGCAGCACATAGGAGAAATTGAGGCATGCACAGTATCCATACATCATATTACAGAAAATTCCCCCTTTGTCCCAAGGAGTTTGTCACCTTCCTCTGCAGCGTATGGGGGTGGTCACCAGCCAGAATTAGCTGGGTGTAGCTCACTCTCTCATTTCCCTGTCACTGCGTGGGCCCCGGGCCCCTCTGGCTGCCTGCTCGCTGCTGGTGACACACAGTCTAGTCCCCTGTGGGCTGTGCTCTTTTAGTCCAGTTTCGGTTTGGTGGGCAGGTGCTGGCAGGGGGGCCTGTGATTTATAGGTCAGACTAGCTGACTGGTGGCCCCTTCTGCCCTTAACTGCTGGGCCTGTGCCCTGAGTCTGGCTTACCCATAACGCCGTGAGTCTCCGAGGAAAGCCAGGGGCCCCTGGGGATTGTGAGCCTTGCGACGCGTGCGCGCTGCAGCGATGGGAGACGTTATCTGTGCACACTGGAAACACGTCCTCAGTGGCTGCTTCACGGCGGCAGTCCCCAGGGAAGGTGCCACGGGAGGTCAGAAAGGGGAATCTCTCGGGATGCTTGCAAGCTAACGGGATGGCTGCCTGTCCCCTACCAGCTCGGGTGTTACTGGAGCACGGTGAACTCAGCAGGCAGCCTGAACCACAGCCCATCGCGGGGGAGGGCAGCAGGTTACCCCCAAGGGGGGATGGGCTCCTGGCATACGCACAGCCCTGGGGTTGGGGGACAGCTCCAGAGGGGCCTGCCCAGGTGCAGGAGCACCCTGCCCCCGCCTCACCAAATGCCCAAGGGTCACCCCCTGCTCCAGCCTGGGGGTCAGGGCAGCCCAGGTGGCCGACACGGGGAGGGGGAGTTTGCTGCCCTCGCTCCCTGGCAGACGACGGGGAGGAGCCAGTGGCAGGACCCCAGCCCAGTTCCAAACCCCAGGGCTTTGGGGTGGCAAACGGGCACAGGTCTCATGACAGCTCCTCATGCCCCCTGTGAGTGCGAGCGACCAGCCCGGCCCTAAGGGCGGACGGGACCCGGCTCCAAGCTGCGGACTGGATACGGGACATTTAATTGAATAGCAACGGCGCTGTAGACACAGTTAAGGACACAACAGCTCCTGCCTGCTGGCTGGGGTTGGACTAGGTGGCCCTGTGGTTCTGTGTCCTAACTCTTGGAAGTGCCAGGCAGGAAGCTACCAAGGGGATGCGAAAGATGCTGTGGCACCTGTGAATAACACTTGTGGGTTTGAACTTCCCCAGGTCACTGGTTAAAGTGCCCTGCCCAGTTCGGTCTGGAAGGGGGAAGAGATGTGACAAAGTGGGAATATTCTGTAATATTTGAGGGGGGGGGGGAGAAACCTGTTTGTGCCTCAGTTTCCCCTAAGATGCATTGTTACTCAGTGGGTGGGAAAGGCCTGTTTGCTCTAAGACACAGGGGTGTGGGTGTCACCTCGCCATCTGGGTGTTGGTCTCCACGGCCTTGAAAAGACAACCATAAATCCAGTTGCTCAGATATTGACACCACAGAGGGATTTGGATCTCCCCACCTGGACAGGGGAGGTGTGAGGAGGGGACAAGGCTGCTGCTGGCAGGAGTCGGGGCTCTCACCTGGAGTCTGATGAAGCAGGTCAGACGAGGGACAGACAAATCTTGCACCAAGGGGTCACTGCAGCCTGGCTGGGCTCTGGGCTGACCAGGATGGACCGTGCTGTAGCCTGCAGCTCTCTGGGCTACCCTAAGGCCTCCCTATGCCCTGTGACAGTTGTTATCACACCCCGACCTTTGGAGCAGACCCTGGAAGGCCCCCTGGAGTGGGCCAGACCCCCAGGGCTCCCACCCTTTCTCCAGGGCAGGCCGTATGGCTTCACTGACCCCTTAGACCAGTCCCCTAGGCCTGCAGCCCCCTGCTCCACCCCATGAGCCCCAGTCAGCGAGTCCCCCAAAGCCAAACCCTGGGGGAGCATGGCTTGTTCTGTAGTCATGGTAGTCAGTATTTTCATTAATGACTTGGATAATGGAGGAGAGAGTGTACGTATAGAATTTGCAGACAACACCAAGCTGGGAGGGGTTGCAAACACTTTGGAAGACAGGATGAGAATTCAAAATGGCCTTGACAAATGGGAGAACTGGTCTGAATTCAACAAGTTGAAATTCAGTAAAGACAAGTACAACGTACTTCAGTCAGGAAGGAAAACTCAAATGTACAACTACAAACGGGACTAGGCGGTAGGACTGCGGGACAGGAGCTGGGCATCACAAATTCAATACGAGTCAACAACGGGATGCAGTTGTAAAAGAAAAGGCTAAGGTAATTCGGGGGTTTATTAAGAGGGGTGTTGCATGTAAGACAGGGGAGGTCATTGCCCTGTGCTACACAGCACTGGGGAGGCCCCAGCTGCAGCACCGTGTCCAGGTCTGGGTGCCGCACTCCAGGGAAGATGTGGATAAATTGGAGGGAGTCCAGAGGAGAGCAACACAAATGATCCGAGGTTTCGAAAGCGTGGCCTCTGAGGGAAGGTTAAGCAAGGGCATGTTCACTGGTGAGAACAGGAGCCTGCGGACCTGATCCCAGTCTGCAGGGCTGGAGTGTTCTCCATGCCCACTGCAGGCAGGACAAGCGGGAATGGGCTTGCTCTGCTGCAGGGGAGCTCGAGGGAAACATCGGGGAAAGCTGTCGAACTCTCAGGGTAGCTAAGCTCCGGACCAGGCATCCAAGGGCGGGGGGTGGGATCCTGTCACTGGAGGTTTTAAGACCAGGTTGGACAAACCCCTGTCAGGGCTGGTCTAGGGTCACTTGGTGCTACCACAGTGCAGGGAGGGAACGGGAGGACCTCCCAGCCCCACATTTCTCTGTAGATCCCCCACCCCCCGGAGACAGGAGAGCCCTGTGGGGCTTAGTTGCTGGTGTCCCCCCTCCCTCTCTTTGCTCTGTGCGCAGGTTTGGCTTCGCTGTATTGGCTTACAGTGCCCCTGACTAGCCGACAGCAAGGCGGGTGAATCGACTTCCCTGGTCTGCCTCAAACCTGTTTGCCAGCCTGCCCGGATTCAGATGGTGACACGTGTTTCCCTCTTCACCAGCCGCCTGCAGCCTCACCCCGGGAGCGTGGGGAGCAGCCTGAGCCTGGCTTTCCCGACATGCCCTGTGGATAAATGCCCTGCAAGCTGTGCACCAGGAGGAGGTGCTGTTACAGAGCAGTTGGTACCAATGGCCTTGGTGTCAGACTCCCATCAGACACAAACCCCCCATCTCCACGTCCACGGCCTGTCCCATCCCGCCACCCGATCATCCCCCAGACACCACTGGGCCCACTCCGCCTTCGCCCTGCCAATGGGACAGCAGACACTGGGCACTTGCAGCAGTTCCCACCTTTGCCCTTTCTGCCCGGCTGCCCTTACACGCAGGGCGAGCTCCCCTAAAGCTCTGCAAGGCCACCTCATCGGCTCCATCCAGCTCCCTCTGCCGCCAGGCCTACAATAACCCCCCAGCTTCACCGAGACCATTTCCGTCTCCCTGCCGCCTCGTGCTCTGCCATCTGTCTGTTGTACCCCTGCTCTCTCATCTCACACGTGGCCAGTGAGCTCCTGGGGCAGCGACTGTCCCCGTTACATGCTTGCAGATTGCCCAGCATGGCGGCGCCCCGATCTCGGTGGGGGTCTGGGCAGCTGCATGGACACAAATCAAGCCATGCCAGGGCTCCAGGTGAGTGTGACTGATGGGGGGTGATAACCAGGACTTGCTATGGGGCCAGGCCCCTCACTCTGCAGGAGCAATGGGGGGACCCTGTAGCAACTGCTGTGGGGCTGGGCCCCTCGCCTTAGGAGATGCGGGGCCCTGTATCTCTCTCTGGTTTTGGCCCCAGCCCAGCGTGGCTTCTCCAGCTTTCTCTCTTCTGAGAATTGGTGCTTCCAGCTATGTGGTTTCTCTGCTTCTCCTTTCTGTGCCTTTGGGGTCTCCCCTGCCGGGCCGAGGTGAATATATACGGGTCACACACAGCACACCCCAGCCCTGCTTCAGCACCAGACTCCCCAGCCCTGCGAGCAGCAGAGAGCACTGACCCTCCGAGGTAGGGCTGGACACGATGTGCGGGGGGAGCCAGCCGGCAGCCTGGCCAGGAGCCCAGCACTCCTGAGGGCAGGATAGGGCTCAGCTGTCTGACCCAGGGAGCCGGGGAGCCAGCTGTGGACTCCCCTCCGGGGGAAGGGCTGGGAGCCCCATGGCCGGGGGTTAGAGCCAGGGCGGCCCCAGGGAGTGCACTGCCTTCTCTGGTGCTGGGGTCCGCAGAGTTTGGGGCTGGGGAGGGGGCTGCAGAGGAAACAGCTACCTTGGCCCACTGCAGGCTCTGGGGGTAGAGTCTGGCCTGACCCTTTCATGCTCCCTGATCCATGGGGCTCTCTACCCCTCCCCCAGTGCTGCCCCCCCCACCTCATGCACCTCCTTTTACCTGCCCGGGCCCATCACCTCGTCCTCTTCAACAGCTTAGCCCACGGCCTTTTCCCGCACCTGCTTCCTTGTGGACCCCTCTCTGCCAGCCCCAGCCCCTGGTGCACAGACCCACACTCCCACCCCAGAGAATGGAGCCCCCATCATGCCAGGCACAGCCCCTCGCCCTGCGATCGGGGCCTCCCCCCAAGACCCGGGCCCCACCACGCCAGGCCTGGCACAGCCCCCTTCTCCCGCCCCGAGATCAGGGCCCTGTTGCAGTGGGTGTGGCACAGACAGACAGACAGAGACAGTCCCGGCTGCATAGACGAAGGGCCTGGCTGCTTATTCTGGGGCTCCTGTGGAGAGGGTCCCCCAGGACCCCAGGCCTATGGGCTGGGCCCTTCACGCTGTGACTGGGAGTCCCTCAGGCAGGGGCTGAGCGCTCAGACCTTGGGGCTAGTCTCAGGGGGTGCTGGGGCTTTGGGACGTGGAGCTCCCTGTGGGTGCCCATGCGAAGCACTAACTCTGCCCTTCCTGCCCCACAGATGCTGATGCTGGTGGCCCTAGTGCAGGTGCTGTGTGTGGTACCTGCAGCAGCCCTGACAGACTTCCCCAGCAAGTGTGAGTCACGCCCTGGGGAGGGTGATAGGGAAGGAGACTGTGTGGGCATGCAACACACCTGGCCCCTGCGCCGGGGCTGGGGGGGGAGCACAGGGCCCTGGAGAGGGGTAAGGGTACATCGGTCCCCCTGGGAGTAGGGGAGGGGGACACAGGGCATGCTGGCCCACTTGGGGGGGAAGGGGGGAGGCACAGGTCACGCAGGGCCCTAGACGGGGTAGGGGTACCTCTGGCCCCCTGGGAGTAGGGGAGGGGGACACAGGGCATACCTAGCCCCTTTGGGGAGGTAGGGGGGAGGGGTACATCTGGCCCCTAGGGGTGGGGGGGCAGCAGGTACACCCTGCCCAGGGCAGGGGTGGGGGTGTTGCAGCCCTTGGGTCTGGCCTGCCCCGCTGGGCGCTGACGCGGCGGGTTCCCTTCTCCCCAGTTCTGGTCGGGGACGTGAACGGCCAGGTGGTGGTGACCTGCGACACCGCCCAGGAGCACGTGTCCTGGAAGCAGAACGAGCATCTGGAGATCATGGCCGAGCACCACATCGCCGGCCGCACCCTCACGCTCGAGGGCCTGGACCAGCCGGCCGCCGGCAACTACACCTGCTGGCACGGCCCTCGCCTGCTGGACTCCACCTACGTGGTGGTCAGCGACCCGGACTACCCCCTGCTGCAGGGCGCCCCAGGTGCCTGCCACGTGGGGGGCAGAGGCTGGAGCTCGCGGGGGCGAGGGAGGGGGCGCAAGGGGGGGCGAGCCAGGAACTCCAGCTCCCCCGGGGCTCTGTGCCAACAGGGCAGGCAGGGGCACAGCCCACGGCTGTCTGCTCCCAGGGCACAGAGCGCGGGGGGCGGGCTCGCGGGGGGCTCACCGGTCGTGGGGGGACTGCGAGCGCGGGGGGGACCACCCGGGGGGTCACGCTGTCAGGGGCGGGGGTGACCATCGGGGAGCGCGGGGGGGCGGACTCCCAGGGGCGGGGGGGCCGGGCTCTGGCGGGTCACTGGGGGGCCGGGCGATGTTGACCCCTCCTGCCCCCAGGCAGCGCCGTGACCTGCCGGGCGGAGTCCTACGGCGGCGAGCTGAGCTGCTCCTGGACCGCACTGCGCCCCGCCGCCTTCCGCGCCCGCCTCTCCCGCAGGTGAGCGCCCCGCCCGCCGTGCCGCCCCACTGCGCCCCTCCCCCGCCACGCCCTGCCCCACTGCGCCCCTCCCCCGCCGCCTTCCGCGCCCGCCTCTCCCGCAGGTGAGCGCCCCGCCCGCCGTGCCGCCCCACTGCGCCCCTCCCCCGCCACGCCCTGCCCCACTGCGCCCCTCCCCCGCCGAGTCCCTCGCCCCATTGCGCCCCCCCCGCCATGCCCTGCCCCACTGCGCCCCTCCCCCGCCACGCCCTGCCCCACTGCGCCCCTCCCCCGCCGCCTTCAGCGCCCGCCTCTCCCGCAGGTGAGCGCCCCGCCCGCCGTGCCGCCCCACTGCGCCCCTCCCCCGCCACGCCCTGCCCCACTGCGCCCCTCCCCCGCCGCCTTCCGCGCCCGCCTCTCCCACAGGTGAGCGCCCCGCCCGCCGTGCCGCCCCACTGCGCCCCTCCCCCGCCGTACCCCTCGCCCCACTGCCCCCCCGCCACGCCTGCCCCACTGCGCCCCTCCCCCGCCGCCTTCCGCGCCCGCCTCTCCCGCAGGTGAGCGCCCCGCCCGCCGTGCCGCCCCACTGCGCCCCTCCCCCGCCACGCCCTGCCCCACTGCGCCCCTCCCCCGCCGCCTTCCGCGCCCGCCTCTCCCGCAGGTGAGCGCCCCACCCGCCGTGCCGCCCCACTGCGCCCCTCCCCCGCCGTGTCCCTCGCCCCACTGCCCCCCTGCCACGCCTGCCCCACTGCCCCCCTGCCACGCCCTGCCCCACTGCGCCCCTCCCCCGCCGCCTTCCGCGCCCGCCTCTCCCTCAGGTGAGCGCCCCGCCCGCCGTGCCGCCCCACTGCGCCCCTCCCCCGCCACGCCCTGCCCCACTGCGCCCCGCCCGCCGTGCCGCCCCACTGCGCCCCTCCCCCGCCACGCCCTGCCCCACTGCGCCCCTCCCCCGCCGTGTCCCTCGCCCCATTGCGCCCCCCCCGCCATGCCCTGCCCCACTGCGCCCCTCCCCCTCCGCCTTCCGGGCGCCCGGCTCTCCCGCAGGTGAGCGCCCCACCCGCCGTGCCGCCCCACTGCACCCCTCCCCCGCCGTGTCCCTCGCCCCACTGCCCCCCTCCACGCCTGCCCCACTGCCCCCCTGCCATGCCCTGCCCCACTGTGCCCCTCCCCCGCCGCCTTCCGCGCCCGCCTCTCCCGCAGGTGAGCGCCCCACCCGCTGTGCAGCCCCACTGCGCCCCTCCCCCGCCGTGTCCCTCGCCCCATTGCGCCCCCCGCCATGCCCCACTGCACCCCTCCCCCTCCGCCTTCCGGGCGCCCGGCTCTCCCGCAGGTGAGCGCCCCGCCCGCTGTGCCGCCCCACTGCGCCCCTCCCCCGCCGTGTCCCTCGCCCCACTGCCCCCCTGCCACGCCTGCCCCACTGCCCCCCTGCCACGCCCTGCCCCACTGCGCCCCTCCCCCGCCGTGTCCCTCGCCCCATTGCGCCCCCCCGCCATGCCCCACTGCGCCCCTCCCCCTCCGCCTTCCGCGCCCGCCTCTCCCGCAGGTGAGCGCCCCGCCCGCCGTGCCGCCCCACTGCGCCCCTCCCCCGCCGTGTCCCTCAGCCCACTGCCCCCCCGCCATGCCCTGCTCCACTGCCCCCTCCCCGCCGCCTTCCACGCCCGCCTCTCCCGCAGGTGAGCGCCCCCCCCGCCGTGCCGCCCCACTGCCCCCCCGCCCCGCTGCCCTCTGCCCCCAGTCCCAAGGCCCTGCCCCACTGCCCCCCTCCCCTTGCTGTGCCGCCCCACTGCCCCCAGTCCCCGGGCTGGGCCCTGCCCCACTGCCCCCCGCCGTGCCCCCCCGCCCCACTGCGCCCCTCCCCTGCCGTGCCGCCCCATTGCCCCCAGTCCAGGCTCCGCCCCGCTGTCCTCCGCCGTGCCCCCCGCCCCACTGCTCTCCCTGTCCCCCGGCCGGACCCCACTCCTCCCCCCACCCTACTGCCCCCCCGTCCTACCCCCAGTCCGCCGCCCCGCCCTCTGGCTGGACCCCTACCCCCCCTCGTCCCCTGGCCCCGCTGTGCCCCCCCATCCCGCCCCGCCTGACCTGCCCCTGCTCTGCCGCAGCCCCGATGGTGCCCCCGGGGCCTGGCTCTACGTGGGCGGAGGCTCCGCGCTGCAGGGCCCGGACCAGCCCCAGCCCTTCACGGTGACCCTGGCGGACGGGACCTTCTGCCCCTTCGCGGAGGAGCCGAGGCCGCTGGAGCTGGCGCTGGAGGGAATCTCGGCTGAGAGCTTCGTGAACATCACCCACCGCCTCTTCCTCCGGGACATCGGTGGGTCCCGCATGGTACCGGCCCCCGCCCCAGAGCCTCCCGTGTGGTACCCGGCCCCCCACTACCCCAGAGCCCCCCTGCATGGTTATCAGGACCCCCCACTCACTGCCCCAGAGCTCCTGCCCCCGCATGGGTATCAGGCCCCTCACTGCCCGAGAGCCCCCCTGTGTGGGTACTTGGCCCCCTACTGCCCCAGAGCCCCTGCCACGGCATCGGTACCAGGACCCACATCCTCCCTTTCCATAGACCCCTGCATGGCTTCAGGGACCATTCCCTCCTCGCCACATAGGCCCCCCCATGGCTACTGGAGCCATCTCCCCCCACCCCATAGCCCCATCCAGGGTTACCAGGACAGTCATGCCCCCCCCCCCATGGCTATCGGGACGGTCACCCCCCACCCTGCCCTAGAGGGTCTCCCATGGATTCATGGATTGTCAGCCCCCCACCCCCCATTCATTGGCATATGGACTGTCTCTGTCCCCAGCCATGCCCCACAGATGCTTCCCATAGGTACAGAGATTGTGCCCCCCCTGCCCTGCCCCATAGCGCCCCTCTCCCGTGGTAGAGGAATCATCCAAAGGGCCTGGTTCCTGCCTTGGGTCTGTTTCAGCTCAGTGTGTCCGGAGCTGGGGTTAGGCAGCCTTGGGGTGATGGGGCCCTTCCCGAAAGGCCAAGGGGAGGGAGTACCCAGAGAGTGAAGGGGCTCCCCTTGCCCATCTGTCTGATCCCACCCTCCCCCATGACTAACGACTCTCTGTGCCCACAGTGAGGCCGGGCCCCCCGCAAGACGTGACTGCGCAGAGCAAGGGTGGGCTCCTGCACCTGTCCTGGGCCCCCCCAGCCTCCTGGTCCAGCCCACACTCCTACTTCCTCCTGCGCTACCAGCTGGAGTACGAGCACTGGGACGGCACCAAGGTAACTGTCCCCCACCTGTCACTCATCCTGCCTGGGTTGTGTCACCCCTTCTCTGCCTATCACCACGGTACCAAGCCACGCCCCGACCCATCTCCCACCTGTCACCCCCCTGCTTGTATCCTTCCCCCCCCCCGCCTGTCCCCCACCAATACACAGAGTCTGCGGCTAGAAGAAAGCACTGTCATCACCAGTCTGACCTCCTGCGCCGCACAGGCCAGAGGACGTCCCTGAGTTCACTTCTGTCTGAGCGAGGGCAGAGGGGTTAGGAAACCATTCAGTTTCCTTCTAAAAGTCATCAGTGACCGAGACTCCACCACAGCCCTTGGGAAGAGGTTCCCATGGTTCATGTCCTGGACATCAGGCACAAACTTTCAACACTCTGAACGTGTCTAGATTCAACTTCCAGCCGCTGGATCGGATTAGACCTTTCTCTGCAGGACTGACGCGTCGAGCCCCTTATTAAATACTTGCTGCCCAAGCACCGGTAGACAAGGATCAAGTCACCCCTGAACCTTCTCTTTGTTCTGCTAAACAGACTGAGCTCTTTGCGTCTGTCACTGTCAGGCTGGTTTTCTAATCTTTAATCGTTCTCCTGGCTCTTCTCTGACCCCTCCTTCTTGAATTGTGGGCACCAGACCTGGGCGCAGCATTCCAGCTGCAACCACTCCAGTGCCAAATCCAGAGGGAAAATCGCCTCTCGGCTGCTCAGTGTTCCCCTGTTGATGCATCCCAGGATGGCATTAGCTCTTTGGAACACGGCATTGCACTGGGCGCTCTTGGCCAGCTGATTATCCACCACAACCCCTAGTGCCTGTCACAGTTGTTTCCCCACCCTGTGAGTGTGGCCTTCGCTCTTTGTTCCCAGCTCATAGGACTGCACATTCGGTCGTATTGAAACGCACATTGTTTTGCTTGTGCCCAGCTTACCAAGCAATCCAGATAGCTCTGTGTCAGTGCTCTGTCCTCTTCGTTATTTCCCACTCCCCCATCTTTGTGCCATCTACAAACTTTATCAGCGACGATTTTATGTTTTCTTCTAGGTCACTGATAAAAATGTTAAATAGCGTAGGGCCAAGAGCTGATCCCTGTGGCACCCATGAGAAGCACGCCCACTTGATGATAAGAGGGATGGTCCTCTCATGGGTCTGTGATTGGTTAAAAGATAGGAAACAAAGGGTAGGAATAAATGATCAGTTTTCAGAATGGAGAGAGGTAAATAGTGGTGTCCGCAGGGGTCTGTACTGGGCCCAGGCCTATTCAACATATTCCTAAATGATCTGGAAAAAGGGGTAAAAAGTGAGGTGGCAAAATTTGCAGAGGTTACAAAACTACTCAAGATAGTTAAGACCAAAGCTGACTGTGAATTGTTACCAAGGGATCTCACTAAACTGGGTGACTGGGCAACAAAGTGGCCAGTGAAATTCAGTGTTGATAAGTGCAAAGTAATGCACATTGGAAAACATAATCCCAACTACCCATACAAAATGATGGGCTCTAAATTAGCTGTTACCACTCAAGAAAGAGATCTTGGAGTCACTGTGGATAGTTCTCTGAAAACATCCACTCAAAGTGCAGCGGCAGCCAAAAAACATAACAGAATAGAATCATTAGGAAAGGGCTAGATAATGAGACAGAAAATATCATAATATGTAATAACATAAATCCATGGTGCTCCCACACCTTGAATAATGCGTGCAGTTCTGGTTGCTCCTCTCAAAAAAGATACATTAGAATTGGAAAAAGTACAGAGAGGGGCAACCAAAATGCTGAGGGGTCTGGAACGGCTTCTGTAGGAGGAGAGATGAAGAAGACTGGGACTGTTCAGCTTGGAAAAGGGACGACCAAGGCGTGGGGGTGTATGATGGAGGTCTAGAAGATTGTGAATGGTGTGGAGATAGTGAATATGAAAGTGTCATTTACCCCTTCACATATCACAAGAACCAGGGGTCACCCAATGAAATTAATAAGCAGCAGCTTTAAAACAAATACTGTATAAGTAAGTACATCTTCACACAGCACACTGTTAACCTGTGGAACTTGCTGCCAGGAGATGTTGTGAAGGCCAAAAGTATAACTGGGTTCAAAAAAGAATTTGATAAGTTCATACAGGATAGGTCCATCAGTGGCCATTAGCCAAGATGGTCAGTGACACAACCCCATGCTCTGGATGTCCCTAAACCTCTGACTGCCAGAAGCTGGGACTGGATGACAGGGGATTCATCATCTGATAATTACCCTGTTCTCTTCATTCCCTCTGAAGCATCTGATACTGGCTATTGTCATAGAATCATAGAATATCAGGGTTGGAAGGGACCTCAGGAGGTCATCTAGTCGAACCCCCTGCTCAAAGCAGGACCAATCCCCAACTAAATCATCCTAGCCAGGTCTTTGTCAAGCTGGGCCTTAAAAACCTCAAAGGAAGGAGATTCCACCACCTCCCTAGGTAACGCATTCCAGTGTTTCACCACCCTCCTGGTGAAAAAGTTTTTCCTAATATCCAACCTAAACCTCCCCCACTGCAACCTGAGACCATTACTCCTTGTCCTGTCATCTTCTACCACTGAGAACAGTCTAGATCCATCCTCTTGGGAACCCCCTTTCGGGGAGCTGAAAGCAGCTATCAAATCCCCTCTCATTCTTCTCTTCCGCAGACTAAACAATCCCAGTTCCCTCAGCCTCTCCTCATAAGTCATGTGTTCCAGTCCCCTAATCATTTTTGTTGCCCTCCGCTGGACGTTTTCCAATTTTTTCACATCCTTCTTGTAGTGTGGGGCTCAAAACTGGACACAGTACTCCAGATGAGGCCTCACCAATGCCGAATAGAGGGGAACGATCACATCCCTCGATCTGCTGGCTATGCCCCTACTTATACAGCCCAAAATGCCGTTAGCCTTCTTGGCAACAAGGGCACACTGTTGACTCATATCCAGCTTCTCGTCCACTGTAACCCCTACGTCCTTTTCTGCAGAACTGCTGCCTAGCCATTCGGTCCCTAGTCTGTAGCGGTGCATGGGATTCTTCCGTCCTAAGTGCAGGACTCTGCACTTGTCCTTGTTGAACCTCATCAGATTTCTTTTGGCCCAATCCTCTAATTTGTCTAGGGCCCTCTGTATCCTATCCCTACCCTCCAGCATATCTATCTCTCCTCCCAGTTTAGTGTCATCCGCAAACTTGCTGAGGGTGCAATCCACACCATCCTCCAGATCATTAATGAAGATATTGAACAAAACCGACCCTTGGGGCACTCCACTTGATACCGGCTGCCAACTCGACAAGGAGCCATTGATCTGATTTATATTCATTACTATCAGCTTACCCTTTCTTCCATGTATTATTTATTTTATTTTTAAGAGCTGCTTTTATTTCCCCTCTTTTTAATCAGTGTAGCCTTCTTCCTGGCTTTTTGGGCATCTACTAACATGTTCTTGAACAGTTCCCAATTATCATTCACATTTTCTGTTTTAAATTGTCTCCCAACTGATTTGGCTTATGATTGTTTTCAGCTTGGCCCTTTTAAAGAGCCAAGTATATATATTACTGTTTGGACTTTATTTTGCATTTGCATCACAAATGTGATCAAGTCATGGTCACTTGAAATGAAGCAACCACCCACTGTCACAGTCCTGTCAGCACAAGGTCTCCCATGTTGCTACAATGCTGTTTGAGTCAGGAAGTTGACTTCTGTCACTTTCAGATGTGCTCCCCACCCTCCTGCCAGCGTCACTCATGGCTCCCTGTCCAAACCTCAGCCCAGATCAGCAGCCACCTTCTCCGAGGGCAGCCTGGCTTCAGGCCCAAATGCTGAGAATCACAGATCTCCTCTCCCCTCCCCCAGGGTTCTTTCTCCCTGCCCATGTCACATCTCCCCTCTGCCCTGCTGAGGTCACGGGAAGCCCCCCCCTCACTGTTTCTCTGTATTTCAGGGTTCCCTCCAGCTGGAGGGGGTGACGGAGATGAGCGTCGAGGGGGATGTACGGCGGGTGCAGATCCGCTGCCAGGACCCCTTGGTCAACTCCACCTGGAGCCCCTGGACCACCTGGGAGAACGTGTGATGGGGCCTGTCAGAGCTGGGCCTGCAGCCCCCTTACCCTCAACCCATCCCCCCATCTGCTGTATTTAACCCAACCTATGCTGCCCCCATCCAACCCCATTGCTGGGAGGCCTAACACTAGTCTGACAGACCCCCAAAAGGCATCTAGGGTTCGGGGCTGCCGACCCCAGAGCCCTGTCCCATCTTGATCCCCCTTCAACCAGCTCCCACGGCTGGGATCTGCTCTCTGGAGTGCCTACAATAAACGTCAGCTGGTGCCCTGGACTTGGTGTTGTCTCATGGTTCAAGGGTGGAGGGATGGGCCAGGCTGGGGGGGCGGGGGCAGCTTATGGTGGGAGGTCTTTGTGTCGCGTGGGGATGGAATGGGAATGGCCCCATGGAAACTGGCTGTTCCCTCCAGAGGCAGTTCCTGGGTCTGCCCCAGACCAGACCCTGTGCTCCAGAGAACGTCCCTCCAGCCAGGCAGGTGTCCCGCTTCCCCAAGGGGCCGTGGTCAGCCTGGTTCTGTGTGCAGTCCCTACAGCCTGCCGAGGAATGCCCCCAGGTCCCTTGTGGGGAGACGTGTACCCCAAAGGGAGCACTGCACCCCCACCTCCCCTGATCGGCTGGGACTCTCAGCCGGGGGGTTAGCTGGTGTCTGGAACACGGCGTAGCCAGGCCTTGGCCACCACAGAGAGCAGCAAGTTACAGCCTGGGCCCGCGGGGTCAGCCCCGAGCCCCCGACCCCTTTAGTCCCCATACAGAAACGTCTCTCCTGCCTGCAGCCGTGGAACCTCCTCAGCCCTTTGTCCTCCAGCTGCTCACACCTGGCTGGCCTCCTAAGGAATGGGAGTCATCCAGGGTCGTTTGTTGCCAGGTGCCAAATGTCTGGGCAATTGAAGTGGCCATTGTCTTCTTGGATTCTCCATGGGCACGGGGCTAGGTGTCAGTCACATCTGGATTGCTGGTAACAACCTTTTCCCACCACCTCGTTAACCATGCACCACATGGGGAAACCGAGGCGCACACATTCATACAAAATATTACAAAAAATTCCCATTCCACCACACACCTCCCCCCCCACCACGCTATATCCCAGCAGGGGCAGGTCACACCCCATATTGCCCCTCTCCCCCCAGGTGGTGGCATTCAGCGTGGCTGCATAGCAGGTGGTGCAGGGCCCCCCGTACGCTCACCATGCTCTTCCTGCCGATGCAGCCTGGCAGTGTCCACCCCAGGGGCCAGCTGGCTGCCGTGTCGTCTTCTGCACCCACCAGCGCCTCGTTGTCTCCCAGCACAAGTGCTTCTGGGTGAGACGGAGCCCCAGGCCCAGCCCGCTCTGCGCTACACCAGCCTGCTGCCCGCCGGCCCTTCAGCCAGCCCTGGCACGGCTGTGCCATGCGAATGCCTCCATGCTCAGCATCACCTGGAGGTGAGGGGGACGCCCGGCTCGCCCCAGCCTGGGGTGCCCCAGCAGGGCCCCTGCCCCGACCTGGGTGAGGGCACCATGCCCTGGTGCTGCAGACTTGAGGTGAGAGCTCAGGAAGGGGGAGCGTGCAGCTTCCATGGGGCATGGACCCGCCCCACCTGGAGGGCCCTATCCCCAGCCAAGAAGGAGGGGCTGCTGGCCATGAAGAGACCCCTGGAGCTGGTGGGAGCGGGTGGCCTTCTCGCACTGAACTAGCCGCAGGCTGGGGCAAGAGCGCTTCCCTCTAGCCCCTCTCTGGGGCTGGGCCCTGCCCTTGGCCCCGGCTGGGCACTAGAGCAGAGACGTCACGGACAGCAGACAGGCTAGAGCACGCCTTTCTGCAGGATTCTCCTAGGGGGCACTGCAGGGAGCGGGGCAGGTGCCCTGGGTGTGGGGGAAGCGCCCAGCTACTCCAGCCCTGACCTCTCCCAGCAGGGGGCACTGCGGAGGTCTTGACCCGGAGCTGCTGCATTACAGGGCTGTGTTCGTTCCCGCCCCGTTCTCACCAGCCCACAGCAAGAGTCTCCGGCTCAGGTTAATGCCACGGGGCTTTTATTGAGGTGCTTCCCTCGCAGGCACTGGCAGAGGGGCAGTGCCAGTCTGGCCCAGCCGCTGGCCGAAAGGGTGGCTGGTGCAATGATTGGGAGAGATGAAGGGTCTGTGTTGGCCCCACGCTGACTGATGCAGCAGAGCTGCCTACGGGGGGCGCTGTGCTGATTAGCCCCACACCACCTCCGCCTGCATGGGGGCTCCCTGGGGGAAGTTCCTGGGAGAGCTGGACTGGGCCCTGTGGTGGCTGTGAGTGCCCCCTTCAGGAGAGGCAGGGCTGGCTCCCGGCTCTGTGGGATCCCCCGTCTGTGTGGGGGACACCCAATGGTGGGAGGCAGCTCTGGGGGGCACAGCAGGGTCAGGGGAATGGGGTACAGCTCTCCCTGCTTGCCCACTGCTGTCCCTCCCTGCGCTGTTTGCCCCTTTACAGCAAGGGGTGCATGCTGGTCAGCCCTGCCCCCTCCTGGGGGGGCAGCCTGGGGCAGCCCAGGGCCTGGGGGCAGCCCTCCCTGTTGGCATGGCAGTGCTGCCTGCGCCCCGCTGTGGTTCTCCCTCGGCACGGCCGGGGGGGCAGCTCTGAGGGGGACGTCACTTGTGGTTTCGCCCTCCGGGATCCGGAGAGGGCACATGCCACTTGTGGTTCAAGGCCCGGTGCCCGGGGGACGTCACTTGGGTTGGAGGCAGAAGCAAGAGGGCATCAGCCCCGGGAGCCCTGCTGGGGCCAAGCGGTACCCGGGGCGGGTGCTGGGCTCCTGAGGACACACCCGAGAGGCCTTGTCCAGCGGGGCCTGGCCCGTGTTCAGCACAGCGCTGGGAGGGGAAGGGAGTGGCTGGAGTCCAGGACGCTCCTGGCCTCTCCCTGCACTGGTGACGGGGGGTCTGGAGCCTGCCCTTGCCGGGCCATGGCGGAGATTGGCTGCAGCCCCTTGGCCTCGTTGCCCCACGAGACTGGGCTCTCACACGCGCCTGGCAGCACGGCCCTGGCCGCTGGTGAATGGCCCCGGGGGGCAGCTGCTCGGCTCCCTCAGCACTGGGGGCGAAAGGGGAGTGACTGGAGGGGTGTGAAGGGGACAGGGCAGCGGGGGTGCAGAGAACGTGGGGGTGACTGGGGGCTGCGCTCCTGCTGCAGGGGCCCCCGCTGATCACAGGGGAGATGAGTAGCTCAGGCGGATCTCTTCCCCCTCCAGCAGTTTCCTGTAAGACACCCAAAGGCGATAGCGCAGCTCAGCCCCCCAGCCCACGCAGGAGCCCCCTGCCAGGCCCAACCGCAGCCCCACTGCACGACAGGCCGAGCTCGAAGCCCCTGTCCCAACAAGATAAACAAAGGGGGACTCTTGGTCCCGACCAGGCGGCCCGGGACATGGTGGAGCAGCTCTAGGTGCATCCAGCAGGGGGCAGGCATCACCCTGTGACCCAGGGAGCGACCTGGGCACGGAGCCATTCTGGGGGCTGGTGCTCGGGGGCCCTGTCCATAGCAGGGAGATCTGTAGGGGCAGAGCTCACTGACCTCGCACTGGGGCAACGTGGGGCTGGCGTGTCCCCCAGTCTGTGGCTGAGCATAGGTGGCATGTAGCAAGACGGCCCGAGGGCAGCCAGAAGCATGTAACCCTTGGCTCTTCCCCCTCAGAGTTGGGGGTCAGGATCCTTCTCCCCATGCACCGGCAGGGGAAGAAACTGAGGCGAGAGGGGGCCGCAGTGCAGGGCTGGGAACCAAACCCAGGAGTCCTGACACAGCCCGCCCTGCAGCCCGCCTTCTGGGGACAGCCACTTCCTCTGGAAGCCTGGGGGAGCTGGGGGGCCAGGCAGGGGGCGAGGCAGGGCTGGGGGCCAGTACCTGTAGGCGGCGATCTCGATGTCCAGCGCCATCTTGACATTGAGCAGGTCCTGGTACTCACGCAGGTACCGCGCCATCTCCTGCTTGGCCTCCCTGATCTTCTGCTCCAGGTCGGCCACACGCTCCTGGCAGGGAGA
Organism: Chelonia mydas; assembly: GCF_015237465.2. Taxonomy (NCBI): domain Eukaryota; kingdom Metazoa; phylum Chordata; order Testudines; family Cheloniidae; genus Chelonia; species Chelonia mydas. Next base: position 141,541,387 of record NC_057852.1, on the reverse strand, counting down.
GAGGCCTGGCCGGTCAGAGCCGCCTGGGCCCCGCTCTCAGCCCTGGGCCTGCCGTATCCAAGCCCGGGGTCACGACCCAGCCCCCAGCCCCACTGGCCAGCCAGGTCCCTGCACCTTCACCCCCTGCACCATCACCACTGCTCCCCCATTCAGCCACTGTCTGGCCAGGGTACCCCAGCCCCCCACTGGGCAGAGTTCCCAACCTCCAGGCCCCACGGCCAGAGGTGCTAGGGATGGCAAAGGCTCCAGGGCTGAGGGGCAGAGCCTTCCCCAGGCTCTGAATGCCCCCACCCTGGGGCTCCCAGCCCTGCCCAGGGAGCTGGCTCCAGACAGACCCATTGACCTGCCAACGCCTCCCATGACCCCTGGCCCATCCGGCCGCCACTGGGGCATGGCCTGGTCACCTCCATGGCATTCATGCCCTCAGGGCGTCTGAGCCAACGTGGCACTTCTGCTCTCTCCTGGCCCCTGGCAGCTCCGGGCCATGGGAGCACCATCCTTCTGAGCTGGGGAGTGGGGCCGACCCGCCAGGGTCGCTGCTCATTGAGAGAGAAACTCTGCTCCAAAGAGTGTGCGCCCCTCCCTTCCCCACTCCTTGCCGCCCCCAGGATGCGGTTTGCTCCCAGTGCCCCTCAAACGACCCGGCTGATGGCCCTGCTCCCCCTGGCCCAGAGCTGCTCTCTCCCAAGGATTGAGGGCACTTCCCAGGCTCCCTCCTTGTGCCTGGTGCCAGCCCGCCCCAGTGCAGGCTGTGGTGGCAAGCCCTGCCAGGGGCTGTTTGTGGGGAGGGTGTCGGACCCTGGCAGGAGACCCTGGCAGCCCTGGGCCCAGCTTTCTGTCCGTGCCACAGGGGGCTAAATGAAGCTGAGAACCCAGGAGTCCTGGCTCCAGGCCCGTGCGCCTGCCCTCCACAGGTGAGGGAGCTGGCTTGCCCAGCAGGCCCAGCGCCTCCTGCCCCATGCCAGGCCGGCCCTGGCCTCACCTGGTACGTGGCCACCTCGCTGCTCTGCCTGTCCTCCGCGCTCTCCAGCTGCTTGTTGAGGGAGTCGATGACGCTGCGCAGGGCCTCGACCTCGGCCGAGCGGGACTGCAGCTGGCGCCGGTACTCGGCCGTCTCCTCCCGCATGGACCTCACCGCCTGGTTGTTCTTGCTGGCCAGCTCAGCCACCGAGGCGAACCTGGTGCGGTACCAGTCTTCGGCCGCCTGCATGTTCCTGCCGGCCAGCGTCTCGTACTGCGTGCGGATCTCCTGCAGCGCGGCCGCCAGGTCGGGCTTGGCTCCCGCCAGGCTCACGTCCACCGGCCGGCTGGCCGCCTCCACCTGGGCCGACAGCTCGGCACGCTCCTGCCCAAAGACCTTGTGGAGGAAGGCGATCTCCCCCAGCAGGGAGCCGATGCTGCCCTCCACGTCGCTGTGAGCCAGTGCGGCCTGGCTGGCCTCCTCCCGCACCTTCTGCAGCGTCTCCTCGGCCTGCAGCCGCAGCCGGGCCTCCTCCTCGTACCGCTCCTTCAGCTGGCTGCAGGCGTGGCGCAGCTGGTCCCGGCTGGCCTCCACGCGCATCTTCTCGCCCGCCTCTGCCTCCAGCAGGCCCCGCAGGCCGCGCAGCTCCTGCCGGTAGAGCAGCTGCCGGCGCGAGGGGCCCCGCTGCTCCTGCCGCAGCGCCTCCAGCTCCGCCCGCAGCACCTCGTTCTCCCGCTCCAGCCGGCGCACCGTCTCGACGTAGGCGGCCAAGCGGTCGTTGAGGCCGACCAGCTGCTCCTTCTCCTGGGCCCGCAGCCCCAGCAGCTCCGCGTTCAGGCTACTCACCTGGGACAGGTCCAACTTCTCCAGGGAGGCGACGCAGCCCGAGTGCGTGGCGGGGGCCAGCGCCGGCCGGTGCAGGGCATACAGGGAGGAGGAGACGGTGGACTTGGTGGAGCGGACGCTCCGGTACTCCTGCCAGGGCTTGCGGAAGCCATAGGGGTCATAGCTCATCTTGGCCAAGGGAGCCTGGCTGCCAGGGCAGCTGCAAGGGGGGTGCAGGGGGGAGAGCAGGGCTGGGCCTGGAGCGGGGTTGGGGGGGGGGGTGAGCAGAGCCAGCAGGTGCAGCGGGGGAGGGGGAAGGGAAGGGGGGGGCACAGCCAGCAGCCGGAGCACCAGCCACGGCTCTGCACCAATGCCAAAATGCTGCAGTGCCCTTGCCTTTATATAGGGCCTCCTGCCCGCCCCTCCCCCTCCCCCCAGCGCGGGGGGCCAATCAGAGGGCGCTGCGGCGAGCAGCAGGAGCAGTTCGCTGGTTCTCGGAGCCCAGGAGCCAGGAAGAGAAGCGGGAGGGCGCAGCCGGCAGCGAACGGGCTGGAGGCTGGGGCCCTGCCTGCCCCAGTCCGGGTGCCCCCGGCACCCACCACGCCCCGCAGGGCTCGGGTGCGAAGTCCAGCCCCATGTGGGGTCCCAGGGGTCCCCCCAGACTGGCCCGTCTCTCTGCAGTTGTTACCCTGGGACTCCTGCTCGGAGTGTGACAGGGGCAGCGCGATCTGCGCCGGGGAGCGGGCAGGACCCGGGGGAGCTCCCAGCTACCCCAGTCCAGGCCTGTCCCAGCAGGGGGCGCTGGCGGGCGAGGCAGGAGCCCTGGCTGGCGGGGGGGAGCTCCCAGCTACCCCAGTCCCGTCCTGTCCCAGCAGGGGGCGCTGGCTGGCGAGGCAGGAGCCCTGGCTGGTGTGGGGGGGAGCTCCCAGCTACCCCAGTCCCGGCCTGACCCAGCAGGGGGCACTGGCGGGCGAGGCAGGAGCCCTGGCTGGCGGGGGGGAGCTCCCAGCTACCCCAGTCCCGGCCTGTCCCAGCAGGGGGCGCTGGCGGGCGGGGCAGGAGCCCTGGCTGGTGTGGGGGGGAGCTCCCAGCTACCCCAGTCCCGGCCTGACCCAGCAGGGGGCGCTGGCAGGTGAGGCAGGAGCCCTGGCTGGCGGGCGGGAGCTCCCAGCTACCCCAGTCCCGGCCTGACCCAGCAGGGGGCACTGGCGGGCGAGGCAGGAGCCCTGGCTGGCGGGGGGAGCTCCCAGCTACCCCAGTCCTGGCCTGACCCAGCAGGGGGCACTGGCGGGCGAGGCAGGAGCCCTGGCTGGTGTGGGGGGGAGCTCCCAGCTACCCCAGTCCCGGCCTGTCCCAGCAGGGGGCGCTGGCGGGCGAGGCAGGAGCCCTGGCTGGCGGGGGGGAGCTCCCAGCTACCCCAGTCCCGTCCTGTCCCAGCAGGGGGCGCTGGTGGGCGAGGCAGGAGCCCTGGCTGGTGTGGGGGGGAGCTCCCAGCTACCACAGTCCCGGCCTGTCCCAGCAGGGGGCACTGGCGGGCGAGGCAGGAGCCCTGGCTGGTGTGGGGGGGAGCTCCCAGCTACCCCAGTCCCGGCCTGACCCAGCAGGGGGCATTGGCGGGCGAGGCAGGAGCCCTGGCTGGTGTGGGGGGGAGCTCCCAGCTACCCCAGTCCTGGCCTGACCCAGCAGGGGGCACTGGCGGGCGAGGCAGGAGCCCTGGCTGGTGTGGGGGGGAGCTCCCAGCTACCCCAGTCCCGGCCTGTCCCAGCAGGGGGCGCTGGCGGGCGAGGCAGGAGCCCTGGCTGGCGGGGGGGAGCTCCCAGCTACCCCAGTCCCGTCCTGTCCCAGCAGGGGGCGCTGGTGGGCGAGGCAGGAGCCCTGGCTGGTGTGGGGGGGAGCTCCCAGCTACCCCAGTCCTGGCCTGACCCAGCAGGGGGCACTGGCGGGCGAGGCAGGAGCCCTGGCTGGTGTGGGGGGGAGCTCCCAGCTACCACAGTCCCGGCCTGTCCCAGCAGGGGGCGCTGGCGGGCGAGGCAGGAGCCCTGGCTGGTGTGGGGGGGAGCTCCCAGCTACCCCAGTCCTGGCCTGACCCAGCAGGGGGCGCTGGCGGGCGAGGCAGGAGCCCTGGCTGGCGGGGGGGAGCTCCCAGCTACCACAGTCCCGGCCTGTCCCAGCAGGGGGCGCTGGCGGGCGAGGCAGGAGCCCTGGCTGGCGGGGGGGAGCTCCCAGCTACCACAGTCCCGGCCTGTCCCAGCAGGGGGCGCTGGTGGGCGAGGCAGGAGCCCTGGCTGGCGGGGGGGAGCTCCCAGCTACCCCAGTCCTGGCCTGACCCAGCAGGGGGCGCTGGCGGGCGGGGCAGGAGCCCTGGCTGGTGTGGGGGGGAGCTCCCAGCTACCACAGTCCCGGCCTGTCCCAGCAGGGGGCGCTGTGGGGGCGGGAGTTGCAGAGAGTGGGGCAGGAGCCCAGTGAGGCCATACCAGGCACACCCCAACCTCCTGCACCTCTCCTACCCCCAAACCTCACTGTCCCCAGACCCCTAACCCCCAGCACACCCCAACCCCCTGCACCTCTCCTTCCCCCAAACCTCACTGTCCCCCAACCCCCTGCACCTGTCCCCCAATCCCTAATCCCAGACACACGCAATTTTTCTAATCTTTCTCACCCCAAACCTGACCCCCCCCCAACTCCGCCATAGTACTTTTCCTTGCCAGCCCCACAAACTGCTCCCCTCTACAGGCCGGGCCTGAGCCGGGTTGTGGGGCTGTGCTGGGGTGGGCGTGCCCTGTCCCAGTGTGCTTGGGAGCGGTGTGGGTCGCTTGCTGCCTGTCATGACCCAGGCTCAGGCCCACAGGCGCAACGGGAAGCAGCTGCCAGCCGGGGACGCTGTTGCGTTGCCCCTCAGAGCCGCCCTCCGCTGTGGGATGATCCAGCGCCTGCCTCCCCGACCCCAGGCCAGCCCAGGGCAGTCCGGGCCCCACGTGGAGGGGCTGGACGACTGGCGGAGGCCGGAACTGGGCCCGGCCCTGCTGGGCGGCTGCCCCGGCTGTGTGGGGGGATCCTCAAGGAGTCACTGTCAGAGCCAGCCCATGCCAGGGAGAGCTCCAGCTGCCTGGCACCCATTCGCTGTGTCAGCCCAGCCGCTGCCCCCGCAGACCGCGGTCAGCCCTGGTGCCCACACCCCGTCCTCAGCCCCCCTCAATCCTCCCCCACATCCCATCTCCCCCTCCCCCAACACCTCCGACTCCTCATCCCCCCTCAAACCTCCCCCACATCCCATCTGGGACTGTTCTTAATGTTTCCTCTGAATAGTGTGGGGGTGCCTCAGTTTCCCCTAGGCAGTTCTTAAGTATCTAGGGGGTGGGATAAGGGTGTATGATCATTGCAGAGCCCTAGAGGGCAGGTGTATCCCGGGGTCTGGACACAGAGAATGGCCGACACCCTGTTTCCTGGCCACTGATGGCCTGGGCCCTTCCCCCCTGCAAGGTGAGAGCTAAAGGGTTGGAGAACAAAGGAATCCGGTGACCACCTGGCCCCGGAAAGGAACAAAGCCCAGAGGAGGAGGGGCTGGAGGGAGTTTCAGTTTGGGGCTGGCTGGGACATGGAGTGAAGGGCAGACGTGGTTGTCTGGCTCCCTGCCCCCCAAAGTGGACCCAGCTGAGGGGTCCTGGTCTCTGCACCTACAAGCTCTGTGTTAGACCATGTTCCTGTCGTCTAATAAACCTCTGTTTTACTGGCTGGCTGAGAGTCACGTCTGACTGTGAAGTTGGGGGGCAGGACCCTCTGGCTTCCCCAGGATCCCGCCTGAGCGGACTCGCTGTGGGAAGCGCACGGAGGGGCAGAGGAGGCTGAAGGCTCCGAGGTCAGACCCAGGAAGGGGGAAGCCGGGGGAGCTGTGTGTCCTGGAGACAGGCTGCTCCCAGAAAGGAGACTTCCCCAGAGTCCTGACTGGCTTCATGGGGAGCAGTTCCAGAGCATCGCCCGGGGACGCCGTGACAACTGGCAGCAGCGGTGAGATCTACTGCACCCCATGGATGGCGCTTCCTGCAGTAAGTGACTGGGGAGCAGTAAAATGAAGGGGGATTGACGGGGACCAGGAGTGCTGAAGGCTCAGAGAGAGACGGTTTCAGGGGGCGGTTAACCACTGGGAGTGTGTGACCAGCAAGAAGGACTTTCGCAGTAACAGGGTCCCCCAGGGGATTGCAGCGAGCGGTCCAAGGGGCGGAGGAGTCTGCAGCTCGACCCTGCAAAGAGGTGGTGACCTCGAGAAGGGCTGGCACACTAGGGGTTCTCCCTGGAAACCGTGGGGAGCTGAGAGCACACAGGCCTGTGAGTCCACAACAACTTGGGAAGAGCGGAGTGATGGCCTGTCACTGTTTCCTTAAGAAGGACATTGTAACCCTGTGCAGAAAGCGAGGGTTGAGCATTGGAAAGTTCACCAAGGCACAGTTAATCGTGCAGCTGGAGGAGGATGACCGCCCTAAGGAACAGATTCCTGACCCCAAATGGAGCTATAGCAGGATCTGGGAGCAGCTGGAGTGGTAGCCAGGCATCCCCAAGACTCCTGTCCCCGACCAGACGAGGGTCTTCACGATCAGGTTCCCCATCGGGGGATCAGAGATGGATGGGATTGGAGCTGAGTCCGAGAGAGCAAAAGGACTGTGAGTGACAGCGAGAGCCCGAGAAAGAGCCGCAGAAGCAGCAGCAGCATGAACTGGCGGTGGGGGAGCGGAGAGGCCTAGGGGACCTCCCAGGGGTGAGTGGGGATAGACCTTGGGGGGCCAGTTCCGCAGGGAACCTCGAGACTAAATTGCTGCCCCCGGTTAAGGAGGGGGGGGGATGTGGATGCCACCTCACTGCCTTTGAGCAGGCTGGAGATTTGAACCAGGGGGACCCTGCGGAAAAGCCCCGGTGTCTAGCTCCCTTGCTGGGTCCCAAGGCCGTAGACTCCATCAGCCAGAGGGGTGGGGAGGTGGACAGGCTCCCACTCCTGACCCCAACCTATATGTCTGTGTGGAGTTTCCTGGGGCCAGGCCCCTTGGACCTCCAGTGGGTGTGGAAGGTGACGGTCAATGGGGAGACATTCCTGGGGTGGGGAGACCCTGGGACAGAGAGAACTGTTGTCAGGCCCTGGGTGGTGCAGCCTCAGATGCTGAGGGGCTGTGTGAGCTGGGTGAGGGTCCCAGGGACGAAGCCCCTCGCCCTGCCTATGGCCCAGATCCCTGTGCAGACCCAGGAGGGGTCGGGCTGGCTGGCCGTTGGGGTTCTCCAGGATACCAGCTGCGAGACCCTGTTGTGGGGTGACTGTGTCTCTTTGGGACAGGATCCAGGCCCTGCTCCGGTAACTGCCAAGGGTTTGAATTTGAACCCAGGGAACCAATCGGTGGAGAGGGGCTCAGGCTGGCTCTGATGCAGTGAGGAAAGCAGCGAGCTCGCTGCCTACCCCCACTGGGACAGCAAGGGCAGCGCTGAGCACAGCGGGAGCTGAGACCCCAGCTGAGTGGGGGGAGACACAGGTAGGGCAGGGGATCCATTGGGAGTGGCAAGGTGCTTGGTAAGAAAAGTTTGGATGAGCCTAGGCAGCCTTGTGAGCTGATGGCTGTGTCTAGTCAGCAGGGTGGGAAGGCGAGGAGAGTGGAAGATGAGTGTCCCTGGACCTTACCTGTTAGCTGGGTGGAGAATTGTGACAGGGAAGGAAATGTGCCTGTGTCTGTCAGGGGTATTGACTTGCCTATGGAGGGAGCTACCCTGGTCTCCAAGCAGTTGTCTGTGACCAGCCTTGTGTGCTGGGGCCAGGGGAATGAGATCCCAAGCTGTGTGTCTGGGAAAGGAGAAAGTGTGTCCGGCTCTTCTTTGTCTGTGGAGCAGACAGAAGGGGCCTTTCAGCCTGTGATGGCTGAGGATCGTGCAGTTGTCTCAGAGTTGGTTCTGGATTCAGCTAAAGCCCAGGAAGGGAAGGGTCCTAAGTTTGTGTCTGCTCGGGAGAATGGCGCTGTAACTAGGTCGCATCCAGTTAGTGTCTATGTAAAATCCCAGAGCCCAGACAATTCTGGTGCTTGTATTTTGCCTGTTGCTAGTGTGTTGTTGGGAAAGAGTGGAGCAACTCTGTGTAATCAGGGTGAGATCCTAGCCAGGGCACAAGGAGAGCATGAAGGTGTGTGATTGTGTTACCTACTGAGGGTGTGGAAACCTGTAGCAAGAAGGAAAAGATTCCTGAACTTGTGTGTGGCAAAGGGAAGGAGAATGCTTCTGACCTTTTGTCTAGGAAGTCTGTGAGTTTGCCTGAAAGGGGATTGTGTAGGAATCTGCCGGATGGGCCAGAGGTAATTCTGGATGTAAGGGAGACCCAGAAAGAGTCTGTTGTTGCTCAGGAAAGTGTTCTTCTAGAGCAAGCCCTCGGTGAAGAGGGTAAGAGCAGAATTTCTGTGAGGGGTGAATTGTTGCATAGAAAAGCCCCGAGGGAAAGGAATCCTCATGGAGTCTTTGCAAGCAGTTTACTGCAAGTGAAGGGTGTGAAAGTGATTTAATCAAGAAAGTTTCAGGTCCTAACAGCCAGAAATTTTCTGTTGTGAATGGAGCCACTGACTTTCCTGTTGAAAGATCCAGTGTGGATAGCTCTGCGAAGGTCTCAGATGAAGTGAAAGCTGTTAAGAAAGTTAAACAGTCCTATAACCAAGTGGCTGTGTTTGGCCAGCGTGTTGGGGAGAAGACCCAATCCCAGTTTGACCCCCTGGGGTTTTGGGGTGACCAAAGGGCAAGGGCCGCATAAACCTTCCCACATGCGGCCTGCGAGTGCTATCGACCACCCCCAACCTAAGGGAGGGCGTGAAACTGGAAGGGCCTGGTGTAACTCCTACCAAGGAATGGGAGAGATGCTGGGGCATCCATGGGAACGTTGGTGGCTTCGAACTTCCCCAGGTCACCGGCTAAAGTGACCCCGCTCAGTTTGATCTTGAAGGGGGGAGAGATGTGACAAAGTGGGACTGTTCTTAATGTTTCCTCTGAATAGTGTGGGGGTGCCTCAGTTTCCCCTATACAGTTCTTGAGTGTCTGGGTGGTGGGGTAAGGGTGTATGATCATTGCAGAGCCCTAGAGGGCAGGTGTGTGCAGGGGTCTGGACACAGAGAATGGCCGACACCCTGTTTCTTGGCAACTGGCGGCCTGGGCCCTTCCCCCCTGCAAGGTGAGAGCTAAAGGGTTGGAGAACAAAGGAATCAGGTGACCTCCTGGCCCGGGAAAGGGACAAAGCCCAGAGGAGGAGGGGCTGGAGAGAGTTTCAGTTTTGGGGTCTGGCTGGGACATGGAGTGAAGGGCAGACGTGGTTGTCTGGCTCACTGCCCCCCAGAATGGACCCGGCTGAGGGGTCCTGTTCTCTGCACCTACAAGCTCTGTGTTAGACCATGTTTCTGTCGTCTAATAAACCTTCCGTTTTACTGGCTGGCTGAGAGTCCCGTCTGACTGCAGAGTTGGGGGGCAGGACCCTCTGGCTTCCCCAGGACCCGCCTGGGCGGACTTGCTGTGGGAAGCGCAGGGAGGGGCAGAGGAGGCTGAATGCTCCGAGGTCAGACCCAGGAAGGTGGAAGCCGGGGGAGCTGTGTGTCCTGCAGACAGGCTGCTCCCAGAGAGGAGACTGCCCCAGAGTCCTGCCTGGCTTCATGGGGAGCAGTTCCAGAGCATTGCCCAGGGACTCCGTGACACCTCCCCGTCCTCATCCCCCATCAAACCTTCCCCACATCTCATCTCCCCCTCCCCCAACACCTTCCGCTCCCCCTCCCCATCAAACCTCCCCCACATCCCATCTCCCCCTCCCCATCAAAGCTCCCCCTCCTCAGCCCCCCTCAAACCTCCCCCACACTCCACCTACCCCACAGACCCCACCTCCTCATCCCCCATCAAACCTCCCCCACATCCCATCTCCCCCTCCCCCATGAAACCTCCCCCTTCTCAGCCCCCATCAAACCTCCACCTCCCCATCCGCCATCAAACCTCCCCCACATCCCATCTCCCCATCCCCCAACACCTCCCGCTCCCCATCCCCCATCAAACCTCCCCCACACTCCACCTCCCCATCAAACCTCCCCCACAGATCCCATCAAACCTCCGCCACACTCCACCTCCCCCACAGACCCCACCTCCCCATCCCCCATCAAACCTCCCCCACATCCCATCTCCCCTTCTCCCAACACCTCCCGCTCCCCATCCCCCATCAAACCTCCCCCACACTCCACCTCCCCATCAAACCTCCCCCACATCCCATCTCCCCCGCCCCATCAAACCTAGCTCAGTGGGTTGAGCATTGGCCTGCTAAACCCAGGGTTAGGAGTTCAATCCTTGAGGGGGTCATTTAAGGATCTGGGGCAAAAATTGGGGACTGGTCCTGCTTTGAGCAGGGGGTTGGACTAGATACCTCCTGAGGTCCCTTCCAACCCTGAGATTCTATGAAACCTCCCCCACAGACCCCACCTCTTCATCCTACTTCACACATCCCCCCCCACAGACCAACCTCATCCCCTATCCCCAACCTCATACCAACCTTCCCACTACCCACCACCCAACTTCATCCCCACCCACCTCACCCCACCTTCCCCCCCAACAGCAGCCTCTCCATCCCTCCACCCCCACCCCATGTGCACTGCCCCAGAGCCGCTCAGCCAATGCTCCACGCAGAGGGCAGCGCCTCCCCTCTGGCTTGGCTTGAGGCCCTGGCTGCGCCCCGGGCTGCGGGAGTCGGGTCTGTTGTTGCTTTCCATGGCCAAGGGCCCCAGGAACTCTCCCTCCCCAGCACACAGCCCAGGGCGCGCTTCATGCTGAGACCCACCCTGAGTGCCTGGTTCCCAGCCAGGATCTTGCCCCCCAGCCAGGGGTTCAGCCCGCCCATCACCGCAGTGTCTGGGCTCAGGTCGACAGTCGTGGGCAAGATGCCTGGGGTTTGAGGAGTCTCTGGCTCTCCAGTGGGGCAGCTGGTGGGTTTCAGGGTGATGGGAAGGGGTCTGTGTCCTACAGGAGGCAGGCCCTTTCCTAGGGGGGACTGTGGCCAGTGCTGCTCCCCAGTCAGTGCCTGGCCTGCAACCCTGATCTCCCCCGACACTGGGGGTGGCCGTGGTGCAGTGGCATGCGGCTGCAGAATGCCCGAGTTCACACTCAGCCCGTGCAGCCAGGCCCCCAGAACACGCTCTGGGCCATGGCTCCTCCAGCCCCTGCCCTGCTTCCCCCATTCCCCACTGCTTGGCCGTCTCCCCGGGCAGGATGGGTGTAAAACCAAGCCTGGTATCTCCATGTGAGCCTGAGAACTTCCCCACGCTGCCTGCCAGGGGACCAGTCCCGCCGCTCTGGGGTGCAAGCTGCCTGGGGTCACTGCCAGAGGTGTCCAGTGTCCCACTCGGCAGGCGCAGCACCCACTGCTTGGCAGGGGAGTGAGCTCCAGCCCTGGGGGTGAGTGACTGAAGTGAACAGTGGGGGCTGCATGCGGAGCTGCTTCCCGAGGAGCTCTAGCCGGCCAGTCTTGGATCCCCAATCCCTCTCGGGGCGCTGACTCCGGGAGAACCCGCTCCCAAGCCACGGAGGAGCTAGCAAACGGGAGAGTTGTGTGTGGGAGTTTAGAGAGGGGGGATGAGAGCCAGGCCTTACCTTATACTTAGGCCAAAAACAGCCCCCCAAAAGACCCCAAAGAACAAACAAACAACCCCCCTGCCAGAGTCAAACTAGCGCTGGCAGCAGCCCAGTGTACTGCCCTGAATGCAGCATGGAGAGTTACGGGTCCTTGGGCAGCTGGCCTATGGGTGCATTCGGTGCAAGCAGCTCCTGGCCCTCAGAGACGGAGTACGAGCTCTGGAGCCCAGAGTGGCTGAACTGGAGGAGCGAAGGGAGACAGAGGGGTACACGGAGGAGACTTTCCGGGGCACACCAGAGCAGTCCCACCCCCGGTCTGAGAGCATCTGTGCTGTTGAGGAGGATGAAAATCTCCAGGAAGGAGAACATCCAACTGGAGCAGAGGGAAATGATCCCATAGTTGGGACCCTCCTTCCAGATGATGTCATGGTGTCCCCTCGCACTGAGGATACCCCTCCAAGGGAGGGAACCCCAGTTATTAGGAAGAGACGGGTAATAGTGATGGGGGATTCGATCATTAGAAATGTAGACAGCTGGGTTTGTGATGATCGGGAGAACCACACGGTGACTTGCCTGCCTGGGGTGCGAAGGTTGCAGATCTCTGGAGACATCTAGATAGACGTCTGTGTGGTGTTAGGGAGGAGCCAATGGCCGTGGTACATGTAGGTCCTGGTGACATTGGGAAGGGTAGGAGAGAGGTCCTGGAGGCCACATTTAGGCAGGTAAGAGATTGAAGTCCAGGACCTCCATGGCAGCAGGGCCGCCCAGAGGATTCAGGGGGCCTGGCGTCTTCGGCAGCGGAGGTCCTTCCGCTCCGGGTCTTCGGAGCACTTCGCCAAAGGCATGGAGCGGAAGGACCCCCTGACACCGAATTGCCACCGAAGACCTGGAGTGGAAGGTCCTTCACTCCGGGTGTGTTCGGCGGCACTGAAGGACCTGCCGCTGAAGTGCCACCAAAAACTCTCATGGGGCCCCTGAAAACTCTCGTGGGGGCCCCTGTGGGGCCAGGGAAAATTGCCCCATTTGCCCCCCCTCCCCCGGAGGGCCCTGCATGGCAGCTGTGACGCAGCAGGGAGGGGGAGGATTGACCTGGGGATGTGGCAGGGGAGTTTCACTGGGGAGGGGAGACTTCCCTGGAGGGACGATACCTGAGCCTGTCACCTGAGCCAGGAGGGGGGCTGGGGCCAGGTGACACCTTCTGCCGGGGGAAACTGGACAAAGGCTGGGGGAGGAGCTGGCGGGGGCTGGGGGAGACGGCTGGAGGGGTTTCCAGTTTTGGGAGTTGGCTGGGGAAGAGGAGGGAGCCCCAAGGCTGGGGTCTAATCTCCCTGCCCCCCAGAAAGGCCTGACTAAGAGTCCTGTTTATGCCTGCAAGCTCTGGTCTGGACTGTGCTCCTGTCGTCTCTAATAAACCTTCTGCTCTACTGGCTGGCTGAGAGTCACGGGGAATGGCAGGACGTGGGGGTGCAGGGCCCGGACTCCCCCTCACGCCGTGACAGCAGCATTCTCTGAGATGCTCCCAGTTCCGGACGCAGGGCCAGGGAGACGGGCAGAGCTGCAGGGTCTCAGTGCGTGGCTGGGACGATGGGGTAGGGAGGAGGGTTTAGATTTATTAGGAACTGGGAAACCTTTTGGGAAATAAGGAGCCTACACAGGAAGGGTGGGCTCCACCTAACGTACAGTGGAACCAGACTGCTGGCACGCCGCAGTAAAAGGCCAGACTGGAGGCTGCGGCCCCCCGGGGGAAGCCAACGGGTGAGGAGCACACGGCTCAGACAGAGACACCCCTTAGGGGCGGAGTTGTATCCTAGTAAAGAGGAGAGGATAGAAGTTGCTAAGTGCAGATAGGAGCTGAAGAGAAACAGTCAAACAAAACCGAGTCCCATTGATGACATCACATGGAGGCAGACAACTAAATATTGACAAGTTTTATAAGTGTTTGTGTACAAAAGCTAGAAGTCCAAATACTCAGATGGGTGAACTCGGGTGTTTGGTATTGAATGAGGATATTGATACAACAGGCATCAGAGAAACTTGCTGGGACACTGATAATCAAAGGGACACAGTAAAACCAGGGCACAAACGATGCTGGAATGACAGAGTAGGTTGTGCGGGTGGGGAGGGGCACAGTACAGGAGAGAAAGCAGAGAGTCATATATAGCAAAAAATGTCAATGACTCAAACTGCATCACTAAGAAACTCACTGGCTAGAAATTCCCTGCTGTATAATAATAGTCTAGCAGTAGGAAGAGGCTACCAATCACCTGACCAGAAATGCTCAGGGAGATTAGAGTGGGTACAAAGGCAGAAAACCCAGTCATAAAGGCAGATTTCAGCTCTCCCCATCGCGACTGGATACACTCACCTCAGGGCAGGGAGCAGAGAAACAATTTCTAGACACCACCAATGCTCGTTTCTTGGAGCAGCTAGTCTTGGCACCCACAAGGGGAGAGGCAATTCCTGATTCAGTCCCAAGGAGCGCACAGGATCCGCTCCAAGCGGTGAATGTAGCTGCACTGCTCAGTAATAACGACCATAATGTAATTAAATTTAACATCCTTGTAAGGGGAAACACACCAGAGAAACCCACCACAGTGGCATTTCATTTCAAAAAGGGGAACTACACAAAATGAGGAAACTAGTTAAACAAAAACTACAAGGAATAGTCACAAGAGTGAAACGCCTGCAAGCTGCATGGAAACATTATAAACACACCACAAGAGAGGCGCAAGCTAATTGTATACCCCAAATTAAAAAAAAAGTGGTAAGTGGACCAAAAAATGCCACTATGGTGAAACAACAGCGTAAAGAGGCGGTGGGAGGCAAATGGACACCCTTTAAAAACTGGAAGGAAAAGCCTCTGAGGAAAATAGAAAAGAACAAACTGTGGCAAGTCAAGTGTAAAAATATAATTAGGCAGGCCAAAAAGAACTGGAAGAACAACTAGCAAAAGACAGAAAAACTAAGAGCAAAAAACAAAGCAAAACAAAACAAATTAAGTACATTAGAAGCAGGAAGCCTGCCACACAACGTGCTAAAAGAGCACTCAGGAAAGACAAGGCTAAATGAAGCTAAGAGAAGCTCAATGAATTGTTTGCATTGATCTTCACTGCAGAGGACGGGAGGGAGAGTCCCACACCTGGGCCATTCTTGTTTGGTGACAAATCTGAGGAACTGTCCCAGAGACCCAGACTGCAGTGTCAATAGAGGAGGTTTTGGAACAAACTGATCAATTAAACAGCAATAAGTCACCAGGACCAGATGGTATTCACTTAAGAGTTCTCAAGGAACTCATAGATGAAATTACAGAACGACTAACTGTGGTATGTTTCAGAGTAACAGCCGTGTTAGTCTGTATTCGTAAAAAGAAAAGGAGTACTTGTGGCACCTTAGAGACTAACCAGTTTATTTGAGCATGAGCTTTCGTGAGCTACAGCTCACTTCATCGGACGATGAAGTGAGCTGTAGCTCACGAAAGCTCATGCTCAAATAAACTGGTTAGTCTCTAAGGTGCCACAAGTACTCCTTAACTGTGGTATGTGTCACGGGGTCCCCGGGCGATGCTCTGGAACTGCTCCCTATGAAGCCAGACAGGACTCTGGGGAAGTCTCCTCTCTGGGAGCAGCCTGTCTTCAGGACACACAGCTCACACAGCTTCCACCTTCCTGGGTCTGACCTCGGAGCATTCAGCCTCCTCTGCCCCTCTGTGCGCTTCCCACAGCGAGTCCGGTCAGGCGGGGTCCTGGGGAAGCCAGAGGGTCCTGCCCCACAACTCCGCAGTCAGACGTGACTCTCAGCCAGCCAGGAAAACAGAGGTTTATAAGACAAGGAACATGCCCTTCTGCCCTTCACTCCATGTCCCAGCCAGCCCCAAACTGACTCCCCCTCCAGCCCCTCCTCCTCTGGACTGTGTCCCTTTCCTGGGCCAGGAGGTCACCTGATTCCTTTGTTCTCCAACCCTTTAGCTCTCACCTTGTACGGGGGAAGGGCCCAGGTCATCAGTTGCCAGGAAACAGGGTGTTGGCCAGTCTCTGTGTCCAGACCCCTGCACACACCTGCCCTCTAGGGCTCTGCAAGGATCATACACCCTTATCCCACCACCTAGATACTTAAGATCTGCATAGGGGAAACTGAGGCACCCCCACACAATTCAGAGGAAACATTAAGAACAGTCCCGCTTCGTCACATCTCTCCCCCCTTTGAGATCGAACTGAGCGGGGTCACTTTAGCCGGTGACCTGGGGAAGTTTGAACCCACCAACGTTCCCATGGATGCCCCAGCATCTCTCCCGTTCCTTGGTGGGAGTTACACCAGGCCCTTCCAGTTTTATGCCCTTCCAGTTTCACACCCTCCCTTAGGTCGGGGGTGGTCGATAGCACTCGCATGCCACATGTGGGAAAGTTTATGCAGCCCGTGCCCTTTTGCCATCCCAAAACCTCCGGGGGTCAAACTGGGATCGGGTTTTCTCCCAGCGCTCCAGTCTGGAGGCCTGCAATTCGGGCTCTCTTGGTTAAGGGCCCGCATCTTGACCTGGGTCACATACTGTTCACTTACAGAACCAGCATGGAGACATCCCTTTCTCAACAACCTTGTCTCCCCAACAAGCTGACCAAACACAGCCACTTGGTTAGAAGACTGTTTAACTTTCTTAACAGCTTTCACTTCATCTGAGACCTTCTCAAATCTATCCACACTGGGTCTTTCAACAGGAAAGTCAGTGGATCCATTCACAACAGAACATTTCTGGCTGTTAGGAACTGAAACTTTCTTGATTAAATCACTTTCACACCCTTCAGTTGCAGTAAACTGCTTGCAAAGACTCCATGAGGATTCCTCCATGAGGGAGGTATTTTTTCATGCTTTGTGTGTATATAATAAGATCTTCTACACTTTCCACAGTATGCATCCGATGAAGTGAGCTGTAGCTCACGAAAGCTTATGCTCATATAAATTGGTTAGTCTCTAAGGTGCCACAAGTACTCCTTTTCTTTTTGCGGATACAGACTAACACGGCTGTTACTCTGAAACCTCCACATATTGAATCTATTTCCCCATGTTAAGTATCCTCACATCTTCTTGTCAACTGTCTAAATGGGCCATCTTGATTATCACTACAAAAGTTTTTTTCTCCTGTTGATAACAGCTCATTTTAATTCATTAGCCTCTTACAGTTTGTACGGCAACTTCCACCTTCTCTGTATATATATATATATCTTCTTACTATATGTTCCATTCTATGCGTCTGATGAAGTGGGCTGTAGCTCACGAAAGCTTATGCTCAAATAAATTGGTTAGTCTCTAAGGTGCCACAAGTCCTCCTGTTCTTTTTGCGAATACAGACTAACACGGCTGTTACTCTGAAACCTTTCCCTAGGGCTTTTCTATGCAACAATTCACCCTTCACAGAAATTCTGCTCTTACCCTCTTCACCTAGGGCTTGCTCTAGAGGAACACTTTCCTGAGCAACAACAGACTCTTTCTGGGTATCCCTTACATCCAGAATTACCTCTGGCCCATCCGGCGGATTCCTACACAATCCCCTTCCAGGCAAACTCACAGACTTCCTAGATAAAAGGTCAGAAGCATTCTCCTTCCCTTTGCCACACACAGGTTCAGGAATCTTTTCCTTCTTGCGACAGGTTTCCACACCCTCAGTAAGTAACACAATCACATCACCTTCATGCTCTCCTTGTGCCCTGGCTAGGATCTCACCCTGATTACACAGAGTTGCTGCACCCTTTCCCAACAACACACTAGCAACAGGCAAAATACAAGCACCAGAATTGTCTGGGCTCTGGGATTTTACATAGACACTAACTGGATGTGACCTAGTTTCAGGGCCAGTCTCCCGAGCAGACACAAACTTAGGACCCTTCCCTTCCTGGGCTTCAGCTGAATCCAGAACCAACTCTGAGACAACGGCACGATCCTCAACCATCACAGGCTGAAAGGCCCCTTCTGTCTGCTGCACAGACAGAGAAGAGCCGGACACACTTTTTCGTTTCCCAGACACCCAGCTTGGGATCTCATTCCCCTGGTCCCAGCGAACAGGGCTGGTCACAGACAACTGCTTGGAGATCAGGGTAGCTCCCTCCATAGGCAAGTCAATACCCCTGACAGACACAGGCACGTTTCCTTCCCTGTCACAATTCTCCACCCAGCTAACAGGTAAGGTCCAGGGACACTCATCTTCCACTCTCCTCGCCTTCCCACCCTGCTGACTGGACAAAGCCATCAGCTCACAAGGCTGCCTAGGCTCATCCAGACTTTCCTTACTAAGCACCTTGCCACTCCCCACAGATCCCCTGCCCTGCCTGTGTCTCCCCCCACTCAGCTGGGGTCTCAGCTCCCACTGTGCTCAGCGCTGCCCTTGCTGTCCCAGTGGGGGTAGGCAGCGAGCTCGCTGCTTTCCTCACTGCATCAGAGCCAGCGTGAGCCCCTTCTCCGGTGTCCAAGGGGGCAGGGAGCATCTCTCTGTCCCACCCAGCCCCAGGGGTCTGCTTACAGGCAGGCAGGTAGCCTGAGCCTAGCGGCTCCCCCCACCTGCCAGCCAGGTCATCTGCATTTTCACTGACCATTTCCCTCTCCACCGATTGGTTCCCTGGATTCAAATCCAAACCCCTGGCAGTTACTGGAGCAGGGCCTGGATCCTGTCCCAAAGAGACACAGTCACCCACCAACAGGGTCTCGCAGCCGATATCCCGGAGAACCCCAACAACCAGCCAGCCCGACCCCTCCTGGGTCTGCACAGGGATCTGGGCCATAGGCAGGGCGAGGGGCTTCGTCCCTGGGACCCTCACCCAGCTCACACAGCCCCTCAGCATCTGAGACTGCACCACCCAGGGCCTGACAACAGTTCTCTCTGTCCTAGGATCTCGCCACCCCAGGAATGTCTCCCTATTGACCATCACCTTCCGCTCCCACTCGGTGTCCAAGGGGCCTGACCCCAGGAGACTCCACACAGACATATAGGTTGGGGTCAGGAGCGGGAGCCTGTCCACCTCCCCACCCATCTGGCTGATGCAGTCTATGGCCTTGGGACCCAGCAAGGGAGCTAGACACCGGGGCTTTTCCGCAGGGCCCCCTGCTCAAGGGCAGTGAGGTGGGTATCCACATCCCCCCCTCCTTAACCAGGGGCAGCAATTTAGTCTCGAGGTTCCCTGCGGAACTGGCCCCCCGGGGTCTATCCCCACTCACCCCTGGGAGGTCCCCTAGGCCTCTCTGCTCCCCCACCGCCAGTTCATGCTGCTGCTTCTGCAGCTCTTTCTAGGGCTCTCGCTGTCTCTCACAGTCCTTTTGCTCTCTCGGACTCAGCTCCAATCCCGTCCGTCTCTGATCCCCGGATGGGGAACCCGATCGTGAAGACCCTCATCTGGTCGTGGACAGGAGTCTTGGGGATGCCTGGCTACTACTCCAGCTGCTCCCAGATCCTGCTATAGCCCCATTTGGGGTCAGGAATCTGTTCCTTAGAGCGGTCATCCTCCTCCAGCTGCTCGATTAACTGTGCTTTGGTGAACTTCCCAATGCTCAACCCTCTCTTTCTGCACAGGGTTACAAAGTCCTTCTTAAGGAGATAGTGACAGGCCATCACTCCGCTCTTCCCAAGTTGTTGTGGACTCACAGGCCTGTGTGCTCTCAGCTCCCCACGGTTTCCAGGGAGAACCCCTAGTGTGCCAGCCCTTCTCGAGGTCACCACCTCTTTGCCAGGGTCGAGCTGCAGACTCCCCCGCCCCTGGGACCGCTCGCTGCAATCCCCCGGGGGACCCTGTTACTGCAAAAGTCCTTCTCTCTCCCAGGGCCAAGCTGCAGGCTCCTCCGCCCCTGAGACTGCTCACCACAGTCCCCAGGGGGACCCCATTACTGCACAGTCCTTCTCGCTGGTCACACACTCCCAGGGGTTAACCACCCCCCCGAAACCGCTCCTCTCTGAGCCTTCAGCACGCCTGGTCCTCATCAATCCCCCTTCGTTTTACTGCTCCCCCGTCACTTACTGCAGGAAGCGCCGTCCACAGGGTGCAGTACATCCCACCGCTGCCACCAGTTGTCACAGAGTCCCCGGGCGATGCTCTGGAACTGCTCCCTACGAAGCCAGTTAGGACTCTGGGGAAGTCTCCTTTCTGTGAGCAGACTGTCTGCAGGACACACAGCTCACACAACTTCCACCTTCCTGGGTCTGACCTCGGAGCATTCAGCATCCTCTGCCCCTCCGTGCGCTTCCCACAGCGAGTGCGCCCAGGCGGGGTCCTGGGGAAGCCAGAGGGTCCTGCCCCCCAACTCCGCAGTCAGATGGGACTCTCAGCCAGCCAGTAAAACAGAAGGTTTATTAGACGACAGGAACATGGTCTAACACAGAGCTTGTAGGTGCAGAGAACCGGACCCCTCAGCTGGGTCCATTTTGAGGGGCAGTGAGCCAGATAACCACGTCTGCCCTTCACTCCATGTCCCCAGCCAGCCCCAAACTGAAACTTCCTCCAGCCCCCCCTCCTCTGGGCTTTGTCCCTTTCCCGGGCCAGAAGGTCACCTGATTCCTTTGTTCTCCAACCCTTTAGCTCTCACCTTGCAGGGGGGAAGGGCCCAGGTCATCAGTTGCCAGGAAACAGGGTGTGGGCCATTCTCTGTGTCCAGACCCCTGCACACCCCTGCCCTCTAGGGCTCTGCAATGATCATACACCCTTATCCCACCACCTAGATACTTAAGAACTGCCTAGGGGAAACTGAGGCACCCCCACACTATTCAGA
Organism: Chelonia mydas; assembly: GCF_015237465.2. Classification (NCBI taxonomy): domain Eukaryota; kingdom Metazoa; phylum Chordata; order Testudines; family Cheloniidae; genus Chelonia; species Chelonia mydas. The sequence goes on along the minus strand of NC_057852.1, from coordinate 141,521,259 downwards.
GAAAACATTAAGAACAGTCCCGCTTCGTCACAGAATGTAACCTACTGCTTAAATCAGCTTCTGTACCAGATGACTGGAGGATAGCTAATGTGATGCCAATTTTTGAAAAAGGATCCAGAGGCGATCCTGGCAATTACAGGCTGGTAAGCCTAACTTCAGTACCAGGCAAACTGGCTGCAACTGTAGTAAAGAATAGAATTGTCAGACACATAGATAAATATGAATTGTTGGGGAAGAATCAACATGGTTTTCGTAAAGGGAAGTCATGCCTCACCAATCTACTAGAATTATTTAAGGGGTCAACATGTGGACAAGGGAGATCCAGTGGATATAGCCTACCTGGACTTTCAGAAAGTCTTTGACAAGGTCCCTCACCAAAGGCTCTTAAGCAAAGTAAACTGTCATGGGACAAAGGGGAAGGTCCTCTCACATATCAGTAACTGGTTAAAAGACAGGAAACAAAGGGTAGGAATAGAAGGTCAGTTCTCAGAATGGAGAGAGGTAAATAGTGGTGTTCCCAGGGGTCTGTACTGGGCCCAGTCCTATTCAATATATTGCTAAATGATCTGGAAAAAGGGGTGAACAGTGAGGTGGCAAAATTTGCAGATGATACAAAACTACTCAAGACAGTTAAGTCCAAAGCAGACTATGAAGAGCTATAAAGGGATCTCCATAAACTGGCAAATGGCAGATGAAATTCAATGTTGATAAATGCAAAGTAATGCACACTGGAAAACACAACCCCAGCTATACATATACAATGGTGGGGTCTAAATTAGCTGTTACCACTCAAGAAAGAGATCTTGGAGTAGGGTGACCAGACGAAACAGGCAAAATACCTGGACACATGGGGGAAGTGGAAAAAAAACAAACAAACAGTGGCCGGAGCGGCCAAAGCCACAATATCAGGACAAATGGCGTCCTGACCCCATGCATGGGTCGGGACACGGAACAAAGAACTAAAACTCGGGACAGTCCCTGTCTGGGCTCCCTATCTTGGGGACATTGTGGAGAGTTCTCTGAAAACAGCCACTCAATGTGCAGCGGCCGTCAAAAAACCGAACAGAGTGTTAGGAACCACTAGGAAAGGGATAAATAATAAGACAAAAAATACCATATTGCCTCTATATAAATCCCTGGTACACCCACAGCTTGAATGCTGCGTGCAGATGTGCTCGTCCCATCTCAAAAAAGATATATTGGAATTGGAAAAGGTTCAGAAAAGGGCAACAAAAATGATTAGGGGTATGGAACAGCTTCCGTATGAGGAGAGATTAATAAGACTGGGACTTTTCAGCTCGGAAAAAGAGGTGACCAAGGGGGGATGTGATCAAGGTCTATAAAATCATGAATGGCGTGGAGAAAGTGAATAAGGAAGTGTTACTTACCCCTTTACATAACACAAGAACAAGGGGTCACCCAATGAAATTACTAGGCAGCAGGTTTAAAACAAACACAAGGAAGTATTTCTTCACACTGTGCACAGTCAATCTGCGGAGCTTGTTGCCAGGGGATGTTGTGAAGGCCAAAAGTTTCACTGGGTTCAAAAAAGAGCTAGTTAAGTCCATGGTGGATCAGTCCACCAATGGCTGTTAGCCAAGCTGGTCAGGGATACAGCTCTGGGTGTCCCGAAATCTCTGACTGCCTGAGACGAGCACTGGACGACGGAGGATGGATAACTGGATAATTGCCAAAAGAAAAGGAGTACTTGTGGCACCTTAGAGACTAACCAATTTATTTGAGCATAAGCTTTCGTGAGCTACAGCTCACTTCATCCGATGAAGTGAGCTGTAGCTCACGAAAGCTTATGCTCAAATAAATTGGTTAGTCTCTAAGGTGCCACAAGTACTCCTTTTCTTTTTGTGAATACAGACTAACACGGCTGTTACTCTGAAACCTGGAAAATTGCCCTGTTCTGTTCATTCCTTCTGCAGGATCTGGCATTGGCCACTGTCGGAAGACAGGACACTGGGCTGGAAGGACCATTGGTCTGACCCACTATGGCTATTCTTACGTTCGTATGTTCCATGACCCAACTTTTCAACAGTCCCTTGGGGGAATCCTTCAGTGGGGCAGCCCCCCAAGGGTTCCACTCTCCCTTTGGGGCAGGCCCTGCAGCCTCCCTGGCTCCTAGACTGAGCCTCTGGGTGCCAGCAGCCCTCCTGCTACCCCCCGAGAGCTCTGCCCGGCCAGGCCAGCTGAGAGAGACTCCTGGGCAGAGGCGTGCCCCCAGGACTCGTGCCCCCAGCCAGGATTCACAGTGACTCCCCAACAGCGTTTCCCAGACAGAGCCAGTTTCACGAGTCACCTGGCCCCAGCGTGGGCAGCCCTTGGGTCAGCGCAGAGACAGAGCCGGTAACGCAGCGTCTGGCCTGGGCAGCCCAGAGCAATTCACCAGCCCAGCTGCTGGGACTCCATTGCCAGGCTGGCTCTGACCCCCTCAGTCAGTCCCAGTAGAGAACTAGCTTCCTCCAGCCCCCAAAGCCTTCATTAATCACAGCTGGGCACATCTAGGCTTTGTTCTCCAGGCAGGACCAGGCAGAGTTCACAATCTCCTGGCTGGAGTGACCAGTAGATAAGTCACTGGACCTGGCATTGTCTCTGTGGCTCTGGTTCAATTTCAGTCGCTCCTTAATGACTCTGCTCGTTCTACCCAGGCAGGATGGAGACACCTCCCCCCCAGCCCCGCCATGTCTCTCAGCCTGCGCAGAGAGCAAACGTAACCCTCCCCCGACCCCTGCGCTGGGGAGCCCTGCAAAGTATAGGGGGAAACTGAGGCACACAGAGGTTTCATAAAATTATTACAAAAAATTCCCACTTTGTCACACACGGGTCCCTGCGGCATGGGCGCGCCTCTGCCCTGGAGTCTCTCAGCTGGCCTGGCCAGGCAGAGCTCCCGGCATGAAACAGGAGGGCTGGAGACCAGAGGCTCAGTCTAGGAGGTGGGGAGGCCACGTGGCCCACCCTGAAGGAAGAGTGGGATCCCTTAGGGGTCCGGCATACAGGGGGCATAGCACATAGACAGTGTGGGACCCTGACAGCTCTCAGTGCAGCCTGCCAGTCCTCATGGCCCCAGGGCGACTGGCGGCTGGGCCTATGCCCCACACACAGCAGCCCCAGACAGCAGCAGGTGGTCAGCATGACGGCCACAGCCTGCCCAAACCCAGCACCAATCACATGGGTGGCAGAGTCAGTGCTTCGGGGTGGGGGGAGAGGTGGGAGGGGGCAAGGGGCCGTTCCCATCTAGGATGAGGATGACCAGACGTGGGGGTGGGGGGAGCATAGGCACCTACATAAGACAAAGCCCCGAATATTGGGACTGTCCCTATAAAATCGGGACATCTGGTCACCCCATCTAGGACAGACTTTGTTCTCTGGGCCCTGCCCAGGGGTCAGGAGGAAAAAGGCAAGAGGACACCCCCGTAGTGATCCCAACTTTGCAATGTTTAAAACCAGCCACTTCAGCAGGAGCGCTGCCAGGTCCCCTTTTCCACCGGACTTTCCAGCTGAAGACCAGGCACCTGGCTCCCGCCACGCCCAGGGCAAGGGCTGATTGGCCCTGTTGGACGGGGAGGGAGATCAGCACCGGGAGGCCCAGGACAAAGCGGGCCTACCCCACCCCCGATCAAGCTGGGCACAAGCAAACCGTGTGTAAGTCAGTTCAACCCAGCGTGAAGTCCCATCTAGGAGCAGACAGTGCAGGCCGCCCTGCGGGGCGGGGGCTCCGTCGGCGGGAACAGCGACTCGGACAGAGATTGGGGGGCGGGGATCAGGCTGAACATGAGCTCCCCCTGCCACGCTAACGTGATCCTGGGATGTGTAAACGGGAATCTCCAGCAGCAGCAGAGAGGTGATTTTCCTTCTGTATCTGGCCCTGGGGCGGCCGCTGCTGGGATCCGGTGCCCGAAGGACATGGCTAGATTGGAGCGGGGTCAGAGAAGAGCCACAGGAATGGTGAAAGGGTGAGAAACCTGCCCTGGAGTGACAGACTCCAGGAGCTCAACGGGAAGGTTCGGGGGTGACTTGATCCCAGCCTGCACATTCTTAGGTGGGGAACGGAAATTTGGAAACAAAACCCTCTTCGCTCTGGTCAGACAGATCCAAGGCTGGAAGCTGAAGCCAGACTAACTGAGCCTGGAAAGAAGGTGGAATTTGTTAAGAGAGGGAAATAAGCACGGGACCCGTTTCCCTGGGGTCGTGGTGGATTCTCCGTCCCTGACCAAGCCGAACTCAAGTGTGGGCGGTTCTCTGAAAGCTCTGCTCTGGCTCACAGTCAGGGGAAGTCAGATCCCATGTGGTTCTGCTCCAAGCCCCCGCTGCTCTCCTCATCCTCTGGCACCAGCCACTGCCCGCAGACAGGACCCCCGGCTGGATGGACATGGCGCTGCCCCACGCTGACCCCGCAGCTCCGTGCTCAGTCTGTGATGAGCTGGCCCCAGGGCACCATTCACCCTCAAGCTCCCTGTGGGCCCCAGGGCAAGGCCGCCTCCCACTTCTCTCCATGGGGGGCTGTCCCCTCCATCCCTGGGCCTCAGCAGCACAGCCAGGCAGAGCTGCAAAGGCTGGGATCCTCCAGTCCTAACAGAAAAGTGGGGGCTGGGCCTCGCTGATACTGGGGCAGTTCTGGGCAGGCCCTGGAGGTGTCAGGGTGGCTGTACCCCCGGCAGTGAGGGGGGAAGGGCCATGTACTGCCCTGGAGAGCCCCAGCCAGGTACAGGGGCCCCAGCTCCCATGGGGAGGGCCCTTGCGGATGGGATCTAGGTCTCCATTAACCACAGACTTTAACCCTTTATTGGCAGTATAGGTCACTAAGTCAGCTGTAGGCAGAGCCTTTGAGTCAGTCAGCCGGGACTGGCCTGCCGGGGGGTGGGCTGTGTGTCTGGGGCTGCTTGCTCCCCCGTGGGTGCTGAGGCAGGGCAGACCCCAGCCAGGGTAGGCACACAGCAGGGAGTGCACTGGCATCATGGTCCCTGGGGGCAGCAGCCCATGCCCCAGGGGTCTGCATCTGCTGCAGGCAAGGAGGGTCCGGCCTCAGCCCCAGCCACCCCCGCAGCCTCCGTGGGGATGTGCAGACAGGTCTCTCCCCCTGCTCCAAGGGGCAGCATGGGGGCCTCACACCACTGATGCCACCCCTGAGACGGACGTGACCTTCTTGTCCTCGGCCCAGGGCTGCAGGTTCTGCAGGGCGCAGAGGGAGGAGTTGTGCATGCAGAGCGGGTCCTGCGGCAGCGGCTGGCTCAGGCTCTTCTGGAAGGCCTCCTGCTGCAGGTGCAACATCAGCCGGTTGGCCTGCTGGCGCTCGGCCTCGCGCTCCTCCGCCGTCTGCCTCCTGCGGGGTGGGCAGAGCCGCATGAGAGTCTGGAGTGACCGCCTGCACCGCGACCCCCCTCCCCGGCCTGCCCCGCGACCCCCCTCCCCGCCCCACCCCGCCCCGGGCCGGCCCCTCAGCTACACGCCCCTGCCCTGCCCCAGGCCGGCCCCTCAGCTACACGCCCCTGCCCCTCCCCGGCCTGCCCCGGGCCGGCCCCTCCCCTCAGCTACACACCCCCGCCCTGCCCCGGGCCGACCCCTCAGCTACACGCCCCTGCCCTGCCCCGGGCTGACCCCTCAGCTACACACCCCTGCCCCTCCCCGGCCTGCCCCGGGCCGGCCCCTCAGCTACACACCCCTGCTGCCCCTCCCCGGCCTGCCCCGGGCCGGCCCCTCAGCTACACGCCCCCGCCCTGCCCCGGGCCGACCCCTCAGCTACACGCCCCTGCCCTGCCCCGGGCCGACCCCTCAGCTACACACCCCCGCCCTGCCCCGGGCCGACCCCTCAGCTACACGCCCCCGCCCTGCCCCGGGCCGGCCCCTCAGCTACACACCCCTGCCCTGCCCTGGGGCCGGCCCCTCAGCTACACACCCCTGCCCTGCCCTGGGGCCGACCCCTCAGCTACACGCCCCTGCCCTGCCCCGGGCCGACCCCTCAGCCACACACCCCCGCCCTGCCCCGGGCCGACCCCTCAGCTACAAGCCCCCGCCCTGCCCCGGGCCGGCCCCTCAGCTACACACCCCTGGGCCGACCTTTCAGCTACACACCCCCGCCCTGCCCCTCCCCGGCCTGCCCCGGGCCGGCCCCTCAGCTACACGCCCCTGGGCCGACCTTTCAGCTACACACCCCCGCCCTGCCCCGGGCCGGCCCCTCAGCTACACACCCCTGCCCCTCCCCGGCCTGCCCCGGGCCGGCCCCTCAGCTACACACCCCTGCCCCTCCCCGGCCTGCCCCGAGCCGGCCCCTCAGCTACACACCCCCGCCCTGCCCCGGGGCCGACCCCTCAGCTACACGCCCCTGCCCTGCCCCGGGCCGACCCCTCAGCTACACACCCCTGCCCCTCCCCGGCCTGCCCCGGGCCGGCCCCTCAGCTACACACCCCTGCCCCTCCCCGGCCTGCCCCGAGCCGGCCCCTCAGCTACACGCCCCTGCCCCTCCCCGGCCTGCCCCGGGCCGGCCCCTCAGCTACACACCCCCGGGCTGACCCCTCAGCTACACGCCCCGGGGCCGACCCCTCAGCTACACACCCCCGCCCTGCCCCGGGCCGACCCCTCAGCTACACGCCCCTGCCCTGCCCCGGGGCCGACCCCTCAGCTACACACCCCCGCCCTGCCCCGGGGCCGACCCCTCAGCTACACGCCCCTGCCCTGCCCCGGGCCGACCCCTCAGCTACACACCCCCGCCCTGCCCCGGGCCGGCCCCTCAGCTACACACCCCTGCCCCTCCCCAGGCCGACCCCTCAGCTACACGCCCCCGCCCTGCCCCGGGCCAACCCCTCAGCTACACGCCCCCGGCCTGCCCCGGGCCGGCCCCTCAGCTACACGCCCCTGCCCCTCCCCGGGCCAACCCCTCAGCTACACGCCCCCGGCCTGCCCCGGGCCAACCCCTCAGCTACACGCCCCCGGCCTGCCCCGGGCCGGCCCCTCAGCTACACACCCCTGCCCCTCCCCGGCCTGCCCCGGGCCGGCCCCTCAGCTACACGCCCCCGGGCCGACCCCTCAGCTACACGCCCCCGCCCTGCCCCGGGCCGGCCCCTCAGCTACACACCCCCGCCCTGCCCCGGGGCCGACCCCTCAGCTACACACCCCCGCCCTGCCCCGGGCCAACCCCTCAGCTACACGCCCCCGGCCTGCCCCGGGCCGGCCCCTCAGCTACACGCCCCTGCCCCTCCCCGCCCTGCCCCGGGCCGGCCCCTCAGCTACACGCCCCTGCCCCTCCCCGGCCTGCCCCGGGCCGGCCCCTCAGCTACACACCCCCGCCCTGCCCCGGGGCCGACCCCTCAGCTACACGCCCCTGCCCTGCCCCGGGCCGACCCCTCAGCTACACACCCCTGCCCCTCCCCGGCCTGCCCCGGGCCGGCCCCTCAGCTACATGCCCCCGGGCCGACCCCTCAGCTACACGCCCCCGCCCTGCCCCGGGCCGGCCCCTCAGCTACACACCCCCGCCCTGCCCCGGGGCCGACCCCTCAGCTACACACCCCTGCCCTGCCCCGGGCCGACCCCTCAGCTACACGCCCCTGCCCCTCCCCGCCCTGCCCCGGGCTGACCCCTCAGCTACACGCCCCTGCCCCAGGCCAGCCCCTCAGCTACACGCCCCTGCCCCTCCCCGGCCTGCCCCGGGCCGGCCCCTCAGCTACACGCCCCTGCCCCTCCCCGGCCTGCCCCGCCTCGGGCCGGCCCCTCAGCTACACGCCCCTGCCCCTCCCCGCCCTGCCCCAGGCCAGCCCCTCAGCTACACGCCCCTGCCCCTCCCCGCCCTGCCCCGGGCCGACCCCTCAGCTACACGCCCCTGCCCCATGCCAGCTCCTCAACCCCCTGCCCCATCCTGCCCCAGCACAGTGCGTGTGTCTAACTCCAGTCTGCCCTGACAAAACAGGAGCCCTGGCTCTGGGGGGAGCTCCCAGGAACCCAGCCCTGGCCTCTCCCAGCAGGGGGCGCTGTGGGGGTGGGGCAGAGGGGCTGGCTGTGGGGGGGAGCTCCCAGGAATCCAGCCCCAGCCTCTCCCAGCAGGGGGCACTGTGGGGGTGGGGCAGAGGGGCTGGCTGTGGGGGGGAGCTCCCAGGAACCCAGCCCCGGCCTCTCCCAGCAGGGGGCACTGTGGGGGTGGGGAAGAGGGGCTGGCTGTGGGGGGAGCTCCCAGGAATCCAGCCCCAGCCTCTCCCAGCAGGGGGCGCTGTGGGGGTGGGGCAGAGGGGCTGGCTCTGGGGGGAGCTCCCAGGAACCGAGCCCCGGCCTCTCCCAGCAGGGGGCACTGTGGGGGTGGGGCAGAGGGGCTGGCTCTGGGGGGAGCTCCCAGGAACCCAGCCCCAGCCTCTCCCAGCAGGGGGCGCTGTGGGGGTGGGGCAGAGGGGCTGGCTGTGGGGGGAGCTCCCAGGAATCCAGCCCCAGCCTCTCCCAGCAGGGGGCGCTGTGGGGGTGGGGCAGAGGGGCTGGCTGTGGGGGGAGCTCCCAGGAACCGAGCCCCGGCCTCTCCCAGCAGGGGGCGCTGTGGGGGTGGGGCAGAGGGGCTGGCTGTGGGGGGAGCTCCCAGGAATCCAGCCCCGGCCTCTCCCAGCAGGGGGCGCTGTGGGGGTGGGGCAGAGGGGCTGGCTGTGGGGGGAGCTCCCAGGAATCCAGCCCTGGCCTCTCCCCAGCACGGGGGCTCCTTTGCCCCTAGCTGCGAGGGAGGCTGTGCTGGAGGTGTTGGTAGCCCGCACTGGGCCCGGGCTGGCCTGGCTGGGGGTGGCAGGGCCCAGCCCTGAGCTGCAGCCTGGGTTACCTCCATTTGGTGCGGCGGTTCTGGAACCAGGTCTTCACCTGGGCATCTGTCATCTTGAGGGCCTTGGCCAAGGTGGCCCGCTCGGCCGAGGCCAGGTACTTCTGCCGGTGGAAGCGCTTCTCCAGCTCACAGATCTGCACTCGGCTGAAGGACGTGCGCGGCTTCTTCCTCTTGGGGGGGGTGCGGTTCTGGTAGGGGTGCCCGATGCGCCGCGTCACCGCAAACGGGGACAGGGCAGCTGCAGGCAAAGGGGAGGCAGGAGGTCAGGCCTGGGTACTGCCCTCACCTCTCACTCAGGCCCACGCCCCTGGGCGCGATGGGCGCTGGGGGGCCGGTCTCCTGCTGGGGCACATCAGCTCCTCCGGCTGGCCTAGGAATGGCTGGGCCCGCTGCCTGCCGGCCCACCCAGCATTCCTGCAGCCAGCACTGCGCAGGGGGCCAGAGGGCAGGCACCGGACATAGCGGCCGAGCTGCGTCCTTGCTGGGCCCCTGCTGGCATCTGGGCCGAAGCACCAGGCGGAGCTGCCCGGGAGCCAGGCTCCGGACTCTGATCCCAGGCACTGGGTGTCCCCACCAGCCCATGGCATCACTGTGCCAGCTGCACATGGCAAGGGCGACAGTGCCCCCAGGGCTGGGGGAATGCTGCGGACCCACTGGGCAGCCTGGCACCTCCACCCCCTTGCTACCCACGGCTCAGGGCCACAGCCTGGCAGGTCTGGCTTTGGGAACCGGGGCCGCCAGCTTCTGCCGCCCGCCAGGGGAGGTCCTTCAGGGACAGGCGCCGGGATGGCCCGCTGGAGCGATCACACCCCGGGGAGGAACCGGCTGCTCTGGGTCCCGCTAAGGGCCAGAGGCTCCCGGGGGTGCGCTGAGAGCAGATGGACAGACTGACCTTCCCCTGGCTGGGCACAGAACCCAGGAGTCCGGGGTGGTGCTCACAGCACCTGCCCTCGCAATCCCCAGCAGGCACCATAGCCCCTGCACATCACCAGACCCATCAGCTGCAGGGGGGGGTCCTGGGGCGCATGGCTGGGTGGGCAGGGGGAGCCCCGGCGGGGCGGGCACGGGGAAGCCCTGGTGTTGAGGCCTGGAGGGACCCCCCCAGCTCTCCCCAGTGCCGGCGCAGGGCTGGCGTGGAAAATGAGGGGGGCGGGACAGGATCCCCGGCAGCCAAAGAGCGCTGGACCGGGTGGGGGCCCCTGGGGGGGGGCGGGGCGGGGCGGGGCCCGGCCCTGTCCTGCTGGCGGACGCTGCCGACCCTTCCCAACCCCTTCTCCGCCCCCTCCACCCCGGGCTGGGCCCCGTGACCTGCGGAGGGTCCGGGGGGTGCTCACAGCCAAGGGACTCGGCCCCCAGTTCCGCCGCCGCGGGATCCTCCGTAGCTGGCGGCCCGGCCCGCTGGGGGACAAGGGTGCCGGTCAGCGCCGCACAGACCCGCCGGGCCGCTCGCCGTCGAGGGCAGGGGCTGGCAGAAGGGCGGGGGTGTCAGACGGGCCCCGGAGCCGCTCGCCCCCCGGCTGTGTCTGCTGCTGGGGACGGGCCCGATCCCGGGCTTCGGGGCCGGGGGAGCCCGGTGTCCCCAAGCGCTGGCCCCAGCCTCTGGTCTCGGCCGGTCACAGCCGCCCGGCTGCGCCGCCGCAAACAGCCCAGGAGCCTTTCCAGAGGCCTCGGCGCGCCCCGGGCGCGGATCATGGCCTAGCCCAGGCCCGCGCTGGGCTTCTCACTTCAAGGGGGTGGCCTCCCCCTCGGCCCTGGGCGGCCCCCGCGGCCCGATCGCACTGGCAGGACTGACACCCCCCGTGGCAACAGCGCGGAGCCCTGGGGGTCCGGGCCCCAGGGAGCGCCCGGGCCGGGCCCCGCGAGGCAGCTGGGCTTGGGGCAGCGGCAGGGAAGGGGGCTGCGGAGGCTGCCCGAAGACCCCCCAGCCCCTTCCCGCCGCCTGGGGCACGGGGCTGGGATCGGAGCTCCGGGCTGCGCCCTGCTCCTCTGGCCCCCTGCCCAGCCAGCCCGGCCTGGGGCCGCGGGACCCGGCTGCCCGTCCCCAGGGAGCGGGCGGCGGAAGGACCGGGCGGGTCCGGAAAGAGCGATGTGAGCCGGAGCCGGTCCCGAGTCGCCTGCGTGTCCGGGGACGTTTTTCCTCAGACCCGATCCGGGGTTGCCCCTTCAGACCCCATTCCGTGCCCACGCCGGGCGCTGCGCGGGGAGCAGCTGCTGGGACCCCGGGCCCGGGGGCTGCCGCCAGCAGAGTTCGAACCCGCCGCGCCTGGCACAGCTCCAGCCGGAGTCGGCGGGACCCGGGTCTCACCTGCCCGAGCGCAGCCGGGGCCCCCGGGCGCCGTCCCGCTGTCACTGGGCGCGCACCGGGCTGGACTCGGCGGGGCGTTCAGGGCGCTCACCAGGCTCGTGGGTAGATCCCAGCGCGTCCCCCCGGGGCCCGGCTCCGGTTCCAGCGGGAATCCTGCTTCCGCGGGCCTGGATCTCCCCTCCAGCGCCCGCCGCCGGGAGCCGTGTCAGGGCCAGGGCCCCGCTGAGCGGGGGATGTCCGGGTGCCCACGGCCAAGGACTGGGGGAACTTTCCCGAGCTGTGGGGCAGGGGAAGCTCTCCTTGTCCTGGTTCTCTGGGGTCCCCGCAGCGGTGTCCGGGAACAGGCGCTGACTGCCCCGGGGCCGAGACACCGAACTGGCCAGGCCTGTGCTGGGCCGGAATCTCCCCGGGGCGAGCAGCCGGCGCTGGCGCCGCCGCCCCGCCCCGCCCTGGGTTCATGCTGCGGGGCGCGAAGCCCCTGGCCAGTCCCGTTACCGGTCCCGGAGGGGCCGCTCCCGGCACCAGGCCGGCCAGCTCAGTCCCGCAGGAGTCCCGATCGCGCCAGGGATGTCAGCGAGGAGCGCTCGGCACCTGCCGGGATCGGGCCCAGTCTCCCGGCCGTCCGGGCCCCGTGGCTGAGCGCTCCCGAGAGAGGGGCTGGGGATCTGGCGCTCCCCGCCGGGCAGGGGGCTCTGCCAGCCGGGCCGGGGAGCTGGCGGGGGGCGGGGGCTCACCTGAAAGCCGGTCTTTGGCGAGCCGCCTGCTGCTCTCCATCCAGGGGAAGGTGAGGCTGGGGAGGCCGGGGACCCCCGGCTGCGGGGGAGCGGCGGGCGCCCCGGGCGCTGGGGGCAGAGGTCTGTGCGCCGGCACCCGGATCACCCCTCCCGCGGGGCCCCCCGGCGCGGCCCGCGGGGCCACGTTCATGCCCCGGCTGAGGCTGTAGGAGCCCAGCGAGCAGGCGGGGTTGTAGGCGCCGCTGCAGCCGCTCCCGTAGAGCGCGTAGTCCAGCTCCCCCGCCGGGCGGGCCGGCCCCAAGCAGCTGCCCTGCTCCGGGCTGCTCAGGATCTGGTCGATGCCGAAGCTGATGGGCTCGTGGTGCGGGTGGGTCTGGCCCGGGCCCTCCTGCTCCAGCCCCGAGGGCTCCATGGGGAGGGACGCGCTCCGCACCCCGGCTCCCCGCGCGCTCTCCCGCCCCGCTTGCTCCTCGGTGCCTGCCCGCCCCCGCCGGGGCGCCCCCGCTGCAGGCCCCCCGCTGGAGCCAGCCCCATGCGCAGGGCCCCGGGCCCCCTGGGCGCACGTCACTGGGGCGCGGGGCTCCGCGCGCGGCCGCACGTACCCGGAGAGCGCCTGGGCCCCCGGGGCAGCGCGCGCTCTTCTGGCCCCTTCCATCTGCAGGGGCCAAAAGCCCGTGCGCCTGCCCGCTGATTGGCAGCCTCCGGCAGTGATTGACAGGCCTCACCCAGAGAGGGCGTGGCCAAGGGAGTGGAGGGGAACCGCCCCTTTTATTTCTGTGCCAAACGAATGCGGGGCGCATCCCTCCCCCCGGACCCCGCGAGCGGCTCTGTAGCCCGCCCCGCGGCCAGGCGCAGGGCCGGGAGGGCTCAGCCTCGAGGGCACGGGCCAAATCGCCGCCGGAGCCGCCCTGGCAAGAAGGGGGCCGGGCCGGGGCCGGTACTGCCCCCAGGGCCCGGCGCAGCTTGCCCGCGAGCTGGGCTGAACCCGGGGGCCGCCGCGCGGTGCCGGCTTCCCCCGCGGGCCTTTGGGCAGAGCCCAGATGTTCCGCGCTTTTAAACAAGGCCGGATTCGTTTCCATTTACCCCGATCAGAGCCGCGAGCCGGCAGCGCCCCAGCGCGGGGTCACCGGAGCCGGGCTAGCGCCGGGCCGGACCCGGGGCAGAGAGACGTCGGAAGGAGCGAGCAGGGGCTGGAGCGCCGGGCCGGGGCCCGGGCACTGGACGGCGCCTCCGCTCAGGGCCCCGGGGCAAAGCGGCCGGGCGCAGCGCGCTCCCCACCTCAGATCCATCCCAGCGCAGGCGGCGGGGCTTAGCCGGGGAACTCCCCGCCCGGCTCGGCGGGACCCGCGGCGGCCGCCCCTTCCCGCTGCGCTCGGGCAGCCCCACCAGCGTCCCCGGCGGGGTCCCTGCCCCAGCAGGACAATCCCTGCGGGGCTCGCCGGGCGGGGCAGGAACCGCGGAGCACCCCTCGCCAGAGCCACTGCCCGGCGCGGCTCGGGGCCGGAGCCGCGGGGAGCCCGCCCCCCCAGCTCGGCTGCCGCAGGGCACTGCCCCCCCGGGCCTGAAATCCCCCCCCCCCCAGGTAATCGCCGTTGGCGCTCGGAGCCTGGTGCCGAGTAACGCAAGGACCGAGTTAACCCGCCGGGAGCGCCGCGCCCCGGGGGCTCCCTCTCACCCGCTCACAGCAGCGCCGGGGGGCGACCTCGGGATCGCTCCCCTCGTGGGTGGCTGCGGATCGGGCCTCGGGCTGCGTCCGTCCCGGCCTCCCGCCCAGCCAGGCTCGGGCAGCTCAGAGCTAAAACCCACCAGGACTTGGGCTGGAGCGGGGCCGCCGGGCGGCAAAGGACCGTTCCCCTCCCCCGGGGCTGTTCGCCCTGTGCCCGCGGCTCCCGCGGCGTGGGGGGCCCCCAGCCCCCTTCTTCACCCCCCGCCAGCCCTGCTAGTGACCGGGAATCGCCCCCCCAGGCCTGGGGGCCGCGGTCCGGTTTGTGGCCGCCCAGAGAGGGACAGGCCGGGACTCGGGTCCGGCCTGGCCCCGCCTGGCGGTTTGCGGTGGCTGGGCGGGCGCTGGGCCACCCGGGGCAGGGCTGGGGCCAGGCCGGGCCCCGATCCCTGCTCTGGAGCAGAGACTGCAGCTGCCCCAGGAGCCGGGACCTGCGGGCCCACAGGCGCAGCCCCAGCGCGTCCCCGCTCGGGGAAATGACATTACCCGCCGGCCGGGGCAGCCAAACCCTAAATCTCCCCCTGGCCCCAGGGCGGGGAGTGCCCCCTGCCAGCTCTGCGCCCCACGCGGTGCCCTCCCACCTGCCAGCGCCCCCAGTCCCGGGGCTGCAGCTCTGGGAGCTGCTGCTCACTGCCTCCTCCCTGCCACCCCCAGGTAACTACAGGGGCACCCGGAGAAGGGGTCAGCCCTAACCCCCAGCGGCACAAGGGGGACAGTCTCCCCTGGCTCAGATCCCCCCTGGGCAGTGCTATGTTCTCTGTGCCCCAGGGCTCCCGGGCACCCCTGCCCCTAGTGCCAGGTCTCATGGGGGAGGGCGAGAGACAGCCTAGGGTTGGCTCTGGCTCCCTGCCAGCCTGGAACTGTGAGGACTCCCTGTGGCAGGGCTCCCAGGGCTTGCATGCCAGCCCCAGCCTGGGAGTTTGGGGCAGGGATCCAGAGTGGTTGGCCCACTTGTTGGCAAACAGACAGGTCCCCCTTTGTCCTCACAGGGGCATGGCAGGGGGTGCAGGAGCCCACGGCCCCAGGGGACTTGGAGCAAATCCAGGCCCAGAGTACAGCTGGGAAGTTTTACACTCGGAAAGAGTCTGTGACTTGTTCTTTACCATTTCCCAGAACAGCCCCCAGGGGCCACCAGGCAGCAGAGGAAGCATCTTCACCCAGCCATTGCATAGACAACCTGAGGAACTCGCTGCCAGGGGATACTGGGAAGGTCAGAAGTCTAACTGGGTTCAAAAAAGAACTAGGTCCAGCAATGGCTATTAGCCAGGATGGTCAGAGATGCAGCCCCATGCTCGGGGTGTCTCTAAACCTCTGGCTGCCAGAAGCCAGGAGGGGAAGATGGGTGGATCCCTCCAACTGCCCAGTTCTGTACACTCCCCCGGAAGCTCTGCCCACTGTCGGAGACAGGAGACTGGGCTGATGGAGCATTGGTCTGCCCCATCTTGTCCGTTCTCATGAACGTGAGTGTGTGTAAGCATGGCCAGGGCTCAGTGCAGGGTCACGCTCCAGGACTGGCCCATGTGCAATGGTTACCAGTTGCAGTCTCCCCCAGAGCCCGTCCGACCCCCGCCAGGGAGCAGAGTACGTCCCTGGCCCTGGGGTCACGCAGATGGTGAGCAGCAACATCAGAGCTGAGAGCTCCCTGCTCGAGAGACCCCACAATGACAGGCCATGGCTCTGCCAGTGGGATTCACAGTCAGGCCACTGCTGCTGGAGCCTGAACGAACATGCGGGCGGGTGGAGCATTCCATAGCCCCCCACCCCCCAAGAATGGCCACACGGGTCAGACCAATGGTCCATCGAGCCCAGTATCCTGTCTCTGATAGTGGCCAGTACCAAGTGCTGCGGAGGGAGTGAACAGAGCAGGGCAGTTACTGAGTGATCCAACCCTTGTCCTCCAGTCCCAGTCTGGCAGTCAGAGACTTAGGGACACCCATACTATGAGATTGCGTCTCTGACCATCTGGGCTAAGAGCCATTGATGGACCTGTCCTCCAGGAACTTCTCTAATTCTTTTTTAACCCAGTTATACCTTTGGCCTTCACAACATCCTCTGGCAAGGAGTTCCACAGGTTGACTGTGCGCTGTGTGAAGAAATACTTCCTTATGTGTGTTTTAAACCTGCTGTCTGTTAATTTCATTGAGTGACCCCTGGTTCTTGTGTTATGTGAAAGGGTAAATAACACGTCCTTATTTATTTTCTCCACCCCAGTCGGGATTTTATAGCCCTCGATCGTCTCCCCCTTCCGTCGCCCCTTTTCCAAGCTGAACAGCCCCAGTCTCTTTCATCTCTCCTCCTACGGAAGCTGTTCCATCCCCCTCAGCATTTTTG
Organism: Chelonia mydas; assembly: GCF_015237465.2. Classification (NCBI taxonomy): domain Eukaryota; kingdom Metazoa; phylum Chordata; order Testudines; family Cheloniidae; genus Chelonia; species Chelonia mydas. The sequence continues at coordinate 141,505,378 of NC_057852.1, read as the reverse complement.
CTCTTTTCTGCACCTTTTCCAATTCCAGTTGATCTTTTCCAAGACGGAGCGACCCGAACTGCGCACAGTGTTCGAGGTGTGGGCAAACCATGGATTTATAGAGCGGCATTACAATATTGACTGTCCTTTTACCTCTCCCTTTCCTCATGGTTCCTACCATTCGGGGAGCCGCTGCACCTGAGTCACCTCCCAGACAGTGACCCCCACCCCCCATGCACACGTTGGCATTGAGGCTGGTTGGGATGGTGCTGGGTTACCCCGGGGGTGGGGCTGGGGGGAGGGTTGGATCCCAAGTGGCAGAGCCTGAAGTGAGTTGTACCCACTCCCACCCCGTTAAAACACAGAGGCAAAGACAGTCTTTGGAAAGTCCAGGAGCTCCTACCCAGCTGGCTGGGCTCCTGGCTGAGTCCCTTGCCCTGGGAAGCTGGGTGAATCCTGCCCATGTTGAAGCTGATGGGTGAGTGAGTCCAGGATCCCCCTGCCCCTCCCCCCCACTGGGAATCTGGCTGCACAGGGCTGAGAGGGCAAGAAAAGCCCAGAATTACATTCCTAATGCATCTAAAATGGCTCCAGAATGGAGTCCTAAAATACTTTTTCTAGCTCTATGAATATCCCACTCCTGAATCCCCAGGAGTCCTGGGGCCAGAGAAAGCCCTGGGTCCCAGTGGAGCTGGGAATTGCCCCAGCCATGGTGTGCCGAAGCGGGACTGTTCTTAATGTTTCCACTGAATAGTGTGGGGGTGCCTCAGTTTCCCCTATGCAGTTCTTAAGTATCTAGGGGGTGGGATAGGGGTGTATGATCATTGCAGAGCCCTAGAGGGCAGGGGTGTGCAGGAATCTGGACACAGAGAATGGCCAACACCCTGTTTCCTGGCCACTGATGGCCTGGGCCCTTCCCCCCTGCAAGATGAGAGCTAAAGGGTTGGAGAACAAAGGAATCAGGTGACCTCCTGGCCCAGGAAAGGGACAAAGCCCAGAGGAGGTGGGGCTGGAGGGAGTTTCAGTTTGGGGCTGCCAGGAGACATGGAGTGAAGGGCAGACGGGGTTCTCTGGCTCACTGCCCCCCACAATGGACCCAGCTGAGGGGTCCGGTTCTCTGCACCTACAAGCTCTGTGTTAGACCATGTTCCTGTCGTCTAATAAACCTTCTGTTTTACTGGCTGGCTGAGAGTCCCGTCTGACTGCGGAGTTGGGGGGCAGGACCCTCTGGCTTCCCCAGGACCCCACCTGGGCGGCCTGGCTGTGGGAAGCGCAGGGAGGGGCAGAGGATGCTGAATGCTCCGAGGTCAGACCCAGGAAGGTGGAAGCTGTGTGAGCTGTGTGTCCTGAACACAGGCTGCTCACAGAAAGGAGACTTCCCCAGAGTCCTGACTGGCTTCATGGGGAGCAGTTCCAGAGCATCGCCCGGGGACTCCGTGACAACTGGTGGCAGAGGTGGGATGTACTGCACCCCGTGGATGGTGCTTCCTGCAGTAAGTGACTGGGGAGCAGTAAAATGAAGGGGGATTGACGGGAACCAGGCATGCTGAAGGCTCAGAGAGGAGCGGTTTCGGGGGGCGGTTAACCCCTGGGAGTGTGTGACCAGCGAGAAGGACTGTGCAGTAATGGGGTCCCCCTGGGGACTGTGGTGAGCAGTCTCAGGGGCGGAGGAGCCTGCGGCTTGGCCCTGGGATAGAGAAGGACTTTTGCAGTAACAGGGTTCCCCTGGGGATTGCAGCGAGTGGTCCCAGGGGCGGAGGAGTCTGCAGCTCGACCCTGGCAAAGAGGTGGTGACCTCGAGAAGGGCTGGCACACTAGGGGTTCTCCCTGGAAACCGTGGGGAGCTGAGAACACACAGGCCTGTGAGTCCACAACAACTGGGGAAGAGTGGAGTGACGGCCTGTCACCATCTCCTTAAGAAGGACTTTGTAACCCTGTGCAGAAAGAGAGGGTTGAGCATTGGAAAGTTCACCAAAGCAGAGTTCATCGTGCAGCTGGAGGAGGATGACCGCTCTAAGGAACAGATTCCTGACCCCAAATGGGGCTACAGCAGGATCTGGGAGCAGCTGGAGTGGGAGCCAGGCATCCCCAAGACTCCTGTCCCTGACCAGATGAGGGTCTTCACGATCAGGTTCCCCATCTGGGGATCGGAGACGGACGGGATTGGAGCTGAGTCCGAGAGAGCAAGAGGACTGTGAGAGACAGCGAGAGCCCGAGAAAGAGCTGCAGAAGCAGCAGCAGCATGAACTGGCGGTGGGGGAGCGGAGAGGCCTAGGGGGCCTCCCCGGGGTGAGTGGGGATAGACCCCGGGGGGCCAGCTCCGCACGGAACCTCAAGACTAAATTGCTGCCCCTGGTTAAGGAGGGGGGGATGTGGATGCCCACCTCACTGCCTTTGAGCAGGCTGGAGATTTGAACCAGGGGGACCCTGCGGAAAAGCCCTGGTGTCTAGCTCCCTTGCTGGGTCCCAAGGCCATAGACTCCGTCAGCCAGAGGGGTGGGGAGGTGGACAGGCTCCCACTCCTGACCCCAACCTATATGTCTGTGTGGAGTTTCCTGGGGCCAGGCTCCTCGGACCCCCAGTGGGAGCGGAAGGTGATGGTCAATGGGGAGACATTCCTGGGGTGGCGAGATCCTAGGACAGAGAGAACTGTTGTCAGGCCCGGGGTGGTGCAGCCTTACCAGATGCTGAGGGGCTGGGTGAGGGTCCTAGGAGTGAAGCCCCTTGCTATACCTATGCAGACACAGGAGGGGTGGGGCTGGCTGGTCGTTGGGGTGCTCCAGGATACCAGCTGCGAGACCCTGTTGTGGGGTGACTGTGTCTCTTTGGGACAGGATCCAGGCCCTGGTCCGGTAACTGCCAAGGGTTTGAATTTGAATCCAGGAACCCAATCTGCGGTGAGGGAAATGGTCAGTGAAAATGCAGATGACCTGGCTGGCAGCGGGGAGGAGCTACTAGGCTTAGGCTACCTCCCTGCCTGTAACCAGACCCCTGGGGCTGGGTGGGACAGAGAGATGCTCCCTGCCCCCTTGGACACCGGAGAGGGGGCTCAGGCTGGCTCTGATGCAGTGAGGAAAGCAGCGAGCTCACTGCCTACCCCCACTGGGACAGCCAGGGCAGCGCTGAGCACAGTGGGAGCTGAGACCCCAGCTGAGTGGGGGGAGACACAGGCAGGGCAGGGGATCTGTGGGGAGTGGCAAGGTGCTTGGTAAGGAAAGTCTGGATGAGCCTAGGCAGCCTTGTGAGCTGATGGCTGTGTCTAGTCAGCAGGGTGGGAAGGCCAGGAGAGTGGAAGATGAGTGTCCCTGGACCTTACCTATTACCTGGGTGGAGAAGTGTGACAGGGAAGGAAATGTGCCTGTGTCTGTCAGGGGTATTAACTTGCCTATGGAGGGAACTACCTTGATCTCCAAGCAGTTGTCTGTGACCAGCCCTGTTCGCTGGGACCAGGGGAATGAGATCCCAAGCTGGGTGTCTGGGAAAGGAGAAAGCGTGTCCGGCTCTTCTTTGTCTGTGGAGCAGACAGAAGGGGCCTTTCAGCCTGTGATGGTTGAGGGTAGTGCAGTTGTCTCAGAGCTGGTTCTGGATTCAGCTAAAGCCCAGGAAGGGAAGGGTCCTAAGTTTGTGTCTGCTCGGGAGACTGGCCCTGAAACTAGGTCACATCCAGTTAGTGTCTATGTAAAATCCCAGAGCCCAGACAATTCTGGTGCTTGTATTTTGCCTGGTGCTAGTGTGTTGTTGGAAAGGGTGCAGCAACTCTGTGTAATCAGGGTGAGATCCTAGCCAGGGCACAAGGAGAGCATGAAGGTGATGTGATTGTGTTACTTACTGAGGGTGTGGAAACCTGTCGCAAGAAGGAAAAGATTCCTGAACTTGTGTGTGGCAAAGGGAAGGAGAATGCTTCTGACCTTTTCTCTAGGAAGTCTGTAAGTTTGCCTGGAAGGGGATTGTGTAGGAATCCGCCGGATGGGCCAGAGGTAATTCTGGATGTAAGGGAGACCCAGAAAGAGTCTGTTGTTGCTCAGGAAAGTGTTCGTCTAGAGCAAGCCCTAGGTGAAGAGGGTAAGAGCAGAATTTCTGTGCGGGGTGAATTGTTGCATAGAAAAGCCCTAGGGAAAGGAATCCTCATGGAGTCTTTGCAAGCAGTTTACTGCAACTGAAGGGTGTGAAAGTGATTTAATCAAGAAAGTTTCAGTTGCTAAAGGCCAGAAATTTTCTGTTGTGAATGGATCCACTGACTTCCCTGTTGAAAGATCCAGTGTGGATAGCTCTGAGAAGGTCTCAGGTGGAGTGAAAGCTGTTAAGAAAGTTAACCAGTCCTCTAACCAAGTGGCTGTGTTTGGCCAGCTTGTTGGGGAGACAAGGTTGTTGAGAAAGGGATGTCTCCATGCTGGTTCTGTAAGTGAACAGTATGTGACCCAGGTCAAGATGGGGGCCCTTAACCAAGAAAGCCCGAATTGCAGGCCTTCAGACTGGAGCGCTGGGAGAAGACCCGATCCCAGTTTGATCCCCGGGGGTTTTGGGGTGGCCAAAGGGCACGGGCCACATAAACCTTCCCACATGCGGCCTGCGAGTGCTATCGACCACCCCCGACCTAAGGGAGGGCGTGAAACTGGAAGGTCCTGGTGTAACTCCCACCAAGGAACGGGAGAGATGCTGGGGCATCCATGGGAACGTTGGTGGGGTCGAACTTCCCCAGGTCACTGGCTAAAGTGACCCCGCTCAGTTCGGTCTCGAAGGGGGGAGAGATGTGATGATGCGGAACTGTTCTTAATATTTCCTCTGAATAGTGGGGGTGCCTCAGTTTCCCCTATGCAGATCTTAAGTATCTAGGTGGTGCGATAAGGGTGTGTGATCATTGCAGAGCCCTAGAGGGCAGGTGTGTGCAGGGGTCTGGACACAGAGAATGGCCGACACCCTGTTTCCTGGCCACTGATGGCCTGGGCCCTTCCCCCCTGCAAGGTGAGAGCTAAAGGGTTGGAGAACAAAGGAATCAGGTGACCTCCTGGCCCGGGAAAGCCCTAAGGAGGAGGGGCTGGAGAGACGTTCATTTTGGGGCTGGCTGGGGACGTGGAGTGAAGTGGAGATGTGGTTGTCTGGCTCACGGCCCCCCAGAATGGACCCAGCTGAGGGGTCCTGTTCTCTGCACCTACAAGTTCTGTTTTAGACCATGTTCCTGTCGTCTAATAAACCTTCTGTTTCCCCGGCTGGCTGAGAGTCACGTCTGTCTGCTGAGTTGGGGGGCAGGACCCTCTTGCTTCCCCGGGACCCCGCCTGGGTGGACTCGCTGTGGGAAGCGCACGGAGGGGCAGAGGAGGCTGGAGGCTCCGGGGTCAGACCCAGGAAGGGGGAAGCCGGGTGAGCTGTGTGTCTTGCAGACAGGCTGCTCCCCAAGAGGAGACTTCCCCAGAGTCCTGCCTGGCTTCATGGGGAGCAGTTCCAGAGCATCGCCCAGGGACTCCGTGACACATGGGCTGGAGCAGCCGCTTCCACCCTGAGGCAACTTGAGATGTCACGTGGCATACACGCCTGGCCAAACTGCTGCTGGCCCTGGCCCAGCCCAAGTGGCACCATCCCTGGGGCGGGCTGGGCACCTGGGGCGGGATGCCTCACTCTGGGGAGAAGGGAGCCTTTTGCCAGCAGCTTGATTAAAACTCCAAACCGGCAGCTGTTTGAAATTGCCCAGGGGGCTGGAATTTTAACCGAAGTCCCTGGAAGCTGGATTAATGCACAGGTGATGCAGCTGGAGGTGTGTGGAATGTCACATGTCTCTCCAGGTTATCATGTGTCTGTCAACCATGCATACATGGAATCTGTGTGTATGTGACGAAATGGGACTGTTCTTAATGTTTTCTCTTAATACTGTGTGGGTACCTCAGTTTCCCCTAGGCATTTTTTAAGTATCCAGGTGGTTGGCTAAAGGGGTGGGATTGTTGCAGAGCAGAGGACCAGTGGGAGGGTATCTGCACAGAGAATGGCCGACACCCTGTCTCCTGGCGACTGATGGCCTGGGCCCTTCCCCCCTGCAAAGTGCCAACTGAAGGGGTTGGAGAACAAAGAGATCAGGTGGCCTCCTGGCCCGGGAAAGAGCCCAGGAGGGGCTGGAGAGTTTCCGTTTGGAGCTGGCTGGGGAAATGGAGGGAGGCCCAGATGGGGCTCTGGCCTCCCTGCCCTCCAAGACGGACCTGACTGAGGGGTCCTGGTCTCTGTACCTACAAGCTCTGTTTTAGACTGTGTTCCTGTTGTCTCATAAACCTTCTGTTTTACTGACTGGCTGAGAGTCCCGGTGAATCGCAGGAAGTGCGGGGTGCAGGGCCCTGACTCCCCCACACTCCGTGACTGCGCATGCATGTGTATGTGCATGGGCGTGTGGGGTGTGTGTGTGTGTGTGTGTGCATGTGTGTGTGTTTGCACAGGCGTATGTGCATCTGTGTGTGTGCACATGGGTGTGCATGGGTGTGGGGGTGTGCATGGGTGTGTGTTTGCACGTGTGTATGTGCATCTGTGTGTGTGCGTGTGGGTGTGTGGGGGTGTGGGGGGGTGTGCATGTGTGCATGGGTGTGTATGTGCATGTGTGTGTGTGTGTGCATGTGTGTGCTGGGGTGTGTGTGCGTGCGTGTGTGCATGCATAGGTGTGTACATGGGGGGGAGGGTGTTATGGCGTCACCGGACGATGCTCTGGAACTACTCCCTATGAAGCCAGGCAGGACTCTGGGGGAGCCTCCTCTCTCTGAGCAGCTTGTCCCCAGGGCAAGAAGCTCACCCGGCTTCCACCTTCCTGGGTCTGACCTCAGAGCATTCGGCATCCTCTGCCCCTCCATGCTCTTCCCACAGTGAGTCCACCCAGGCGGGGCTCCTGGGGAAGCCAGAGGGTCCTGCCCCCCAACTTCGCAGTCAGACGTGACTCTCAGCCAGTCAGTAAAACAGACGGTTTATTAGACGACAGGAACATGGTCTAAAACAGAGCTTGTAGGTACAGAGAGCGGGACCCCTCATCTGGGTCCATTTTGGGGGGCAGGGAGGCCTGGGCGGACTAGCTGGGGGAAGCGCACGGAGGGGCAGAGGATGCTGAAGGCTCCGAGGTCAGACCCAGGAAGGTGGAAGCTGTGTGAGCTTCTTGCCCTGAAGACAGTCTGCTCCCAGAAAGGAGACTTCCTCAGAGTCCTGACTGGCTTCGTAGGGGCCTGGGGACTCCGTGACAACTGGTGGCAGCGGTGGGATGTACTGCACCCCGTGGATGGCGCTTCCTGCAGTAAGTGACTGGGGAGCAGTAAAACGAAGGGGGATTGACGAGGACCAGGCGTGCTGAAGACTCAGAGGGGAGCGGTTTCGGGGGGCGGTTCACCCCTGGGAGTGTGTGACCAGCGAGAAGGACCGTGCAGTAATGGGGTCCCCCTGGGGACTGCGGGGAGGAGTCTCAGGGGTGGAGGAGCCTGCGGCTTGGCCCTGGGAGAGAGAAGGACTTTTGCAGTAACAGGGTTCCCCGGGGGATTGCAGCGAGTGGTCCCAGGGGCGGAGGAGTCTGCAGCTCGACCCTGGCAAAGAGGTGGTGACCTCGAGAAGGGCTGGCACACTAGGGGTTCTCCCTGGAAACCGTGGGGAGCTGAGAGCACACAGGCCTGTGAGTCCACAACAACTTGGGAAGAGCGGAGTGATGGCCTGTCACCGTCTCCTTAAGAAGGACATTGTAACCCTGTGCAGAGAGGGTTGAGCATTGGAAAGTTCACCAAAGCACAGTTCATCGTGCAGCTGGAAGAGGATGACCGCTCTAAGGAACAGATTCCTGACCCCAAATGGGGCTATAGCAGGATCTGGGAGCAGCTGGAGTAGTAGCCAGGCATCCCCAAGACTCCTGTCCCTGACCAGACGAGGGTCTTCACGATCAGGTTCCCCATCTGCGGATCGGAGACGGACGGGATTGGAGCTGAGTCCGAGAGAGCAAGAGGACGGTGAGAGACAGCGAGAGCCCGAGAAAGAGCTGCAGAAGCAGCAGCAGCATGAACTGGCGGTGGGGGAGCGGAGAGGCCTAGGGGACCTCCCCGGGGTGAGCGGGGATAGACCCCGGGGGGCCAGTTCCACAGGGAACCTCGAGACTAAATTGCTGCCCCTGGTTAAGGAGGGGGGGATGTGGATGCCCACCTCACTGCCTTTGAGCAGGCTGGCGATTTGAACCAGGGGGACCCTGCGGAAAAGCCCCGGTGTCTAGCTCCCTTGCTGGGTCCCAAGGCCGTAGACTCCATCAGCCAGATGGGTGGGGAGGTGGACAGGCTCCCACTCCTGACCCCAACCTATATGTCTGTGTGGAGTCTCCTGGGGTCAGGCCCCTTGGACCTCCAGTGGGTGTGGAAGGTGACGGTCAATGGGGAGACATTCCTGGGGTGGGGAGACCCTGGGACAGAGAGAACTGTTGTCAGGCCCTGGGTGGTGCAGCCTCAGATGCTGAGGGGCTGTGTGAGCTGGGTGAGGGTCCCAGGGACGAAGCCCCTCGCCCTGCCTATGGCCCAGATCCCTGTGCAGACCCAGGATGGGTCGGGCTGGCTGGTCGTTGGGGGTTCTCCAGGACACCAGCTGCGAGACCCTGTTGCGGGGTGATTGTGTCTCTTTGGGACAGGATCCAGGCCCTGCTCCTGTAACGGCCGAGGGTTTGAACTTGAATCCAGGAACCCTATCGGCGGAGAGGGAAATGGTCAGTGAAAATGCAGATGACCTGGCTGGCAGCGGGGAGGAGCTGCTAGGTACAGGCTACCTGCCTGCCTGTAACCAGACCCCTGGGGCTGAGTGGGACAGAGAGATGCTCCCCGCCCCCCTGCACACCAGAGAGGGGGCTCCCGCTGGCTCTGATGCTGTAAGGAGAGCAGAGAGCTCGCTGCCTGCCCCCACTGGGACAGCAAGGGCAGCGCTCAGCAAGCGGGGAGATAAGACCCCAGCTGAGTGAGGGGACACACAGGCAGGGCAGGATGGCTGCCAACCAGGCGTGCCTGGTCCAGACATGCTTCTGGGAAGTGATTCCATGGCAGGGAAGGGGGCTGTGGACATAGTGGGACCCCTCAGCAAGGCGACCGAGTCAGGGAAGAAATGCATCCTGGTGGTGATGGATTTAGCCAACCGCTACCCAGGGGTGGGGGAATCTGCCCTCCGCCGAGGCAGACATGCTGCTGAGCATCTTCAGCGAAGAAGGGGTCCCCAGCAAGGTCCTTACAGACCAGGTTTCAAATTTCATGTCAGCCCTGCTCCGAAGCTTGTGGGAGAAATGTGGGGTCTGGCCCACTTGGACCTCTGCAGGTCACCCTCAGTCCAACGGGCTGGTGAAGAGGGTCAGAGATTGGCCCGTTCTCCAGACTAAGAAACAGGTCTAGGCCTTTAACGGGATGGCGGGGTACTTCCAGGGATTTGTACCCCACTTTAGCTCCCCAGCTGCCCCCATCACTGAGCTATGTAAGAAGGAGAAGCCAGACCAGGTGGTCTGGACCGAGCCGTGCCAGAGGCTCTCTGTGCGCTGAAGGAGGCTCTAATCCAGGGCCTGGTAAATCTGGTAAACCCGGACAGTGCCAAGCCCTTTTCAGTGTTCACTGACGCCTCAGACGCAAGGCTGGGCACGGTGCTAATGCAGGTCGATGCTAAGGGGGGAAGACACCCCTTTGGGTGCCCAAGCAAGAAGCTGCTGCCCTGGGAGCAGAATTACGTGTCCATAGAGAAGAAATGCCCGGCCATGGGGCAGACCCTTAAAAAGCTGCAGCCGGATCTACTGGGGCAGCATTTTGCGGTGTATCCTGACCCCTCTGCCCCGACGTGGCTGCATCCAATGAACGGGGCTGATGCCAAGCGGCGGGTGACAGAGACACATGGCCAGAGGGTGGCCAAGGTCAAGATGGGGGCTCTTAACCAACAGAGCCCAAATCGCAGCCCTCCAGACTGGAGCGGTGGGAGAAGACCCGATCCCAGTTTGAACCCCAGGGGTTTTGGGGTGGAAAAAGGGCACAGGCCACATAAATCTTCCCACATGCGACCTGTGAGTGCCACCGAGCACACCCGACCTAAGGGAGGGCATGAAACAGGAAGGGTGTAAAGCTGGAAGGGCCTGGTGCAACTCCCACCAAGGAATGGGAGAGATGCTGGGGCATCCATGGGAACATTGGTGGCTTCGAACTTCCCCAGGTCACCGGCCAAAGTGACCCCGCTCAGTTCGATCTCAAAGAGGGGAGAGATGTGACAAAGTGGGACTGTTCTTAATGTTTCCTCTGAATACTGTAGGGGTGCCTCAGTTTCCCCTAGGCATTTCTTAAGTCTCTAGGTGGTGGAATAAGGGGGTGTAATTCTTGCAGAGCAAAGGGCCAGTGTACATAAATGGCCGACACCCTGTCTCCTGGCAACTGATGGCCTGGGCCCTTCCCCCCTGCAAGGTGAGAGCTAAAGGGTTGGAGAACAAAGGAATCTGGTGGCCTGGCCCGGGAAAGGGACAAAGCCCAGAGGAGGAGGGGCTGGAGAGAGTTTCAGTTTGGGGCTGGCTGGAGACATGGAGTGAAGGGCAGATGGGGTTGTCTGGCTCACTGTCCTCCAAAATGGACCCAGCTGAGGGGTCCTGTTCTCTGCACCTACAAGCTCTGTGTTAGACCATGTTCCTGTCGTCTAATAAACCTTCCGTTTTACTGGCTGGCTGAGAGTCACGTCTGACTGCGGAGTTGGGGGGCAGGACCCTCTGGCTTCCCCAGGACCCCGCCTGAGCGGACTCGCTGTGGGAAGCGCACGGAGGGGCAGAGGAGGCTGAATGCTCCGAGGTCAGACCCAGGAAGGTGGAAGCTGGGTGAGCTGTGTGTCCTGCAGACAGGCTGCTCCCCGAGAGACTTCCCCAGAGTCCTGACTGGCTTCATAGGGAGCAGTTCCAGAGCATCGCCCAGGGACTCCCCCTCCAGCCCCTCCTCCTCTGGGCTTTGTCCCTTTCCCGGGCCAGGAGGTCACCGGATTCCTTTGTTCTCCAACCCTTTAGCTCTCACCTTGCAGGGGGGAAGGCCCAGGCCATCAGTGGCCAGGAAACAGGGTGTCGGCCATTCTCTGTGTCCAGACCCCTGCACACACCTGCCCGCTAGGGCTCTGCAACGACCATACACCCTTACCCCACCCCCTAGATACTTAAGAACTGCCTAGGGGAAACTGAGGCACCCCCACACTATTCAGAGGAAACATTAAGAACAGTCCCGCTTGTCACAGGAGCAAAGGGCTCCCCGGGTGGCAAAGGGGCCGTGACAGGGTTACTGACTCGCTCAGGCCCAGCCTCTGCTCTTAGTAATTAGCCCACATTTGCTGGCGCAAGGCTGGGTTCTCTAACGGGCGTCGGGGGGGGTGCCCAGCCCAGCAGCTCTCCCCTTCGCTGGAGTGTTTCGCTTTTTCACCATGCTGCCAGGCAGCTGCTGCCCATGTTCCCCTTTGCCCCCCCTGGACTTTTATTGGCAAGGTTTGTCTTGTGCTTGTGAAATATGTAAATATGATGTATGTGTGTGCACTTGCGTGTGTGTGTGTGCCCCCTGCGTGTGTGTGCACGTGCCCCCTGCGTGTGTGTGTGTGTGAGCATGTTCACCGTGTGTGTGTGTGTGGGTGTGAATGAAGAAGTGCTGATGTTACAGCGATGAGCATAAGACACCCGGAGAGATATTATTGTTGTTATCTGCATTGCAGTGGGGCCCAGCGGTCCCAGTCACAGGCCAGGGTCCCATCGTGTGGGGCACTGGACAGACCATGCCCCAGAGACAGGTGTGTTTCCATGCTGTATTGTCCCCTCCGGAGGACAATTTCTGATCCCACCCCAGGTCAGGGACCATGCGCCTCGTTTCCTCCGAAGGTCCCCCACCCCAGCGACTGGCCGTGGCCAAGCACAAGCCCCTTGTGCCCCGTTCGCAGGCTGGCGTCGCTGCCGGCGAGCACCCAGGCTGCTGGTTGTGGGAGCAGCTGGCAGCTGCTGCAGACATGGAATTTCCTGGCTGTGCCTTTCTGCAGGGACGGCCTGGGCAGTGGCTCCTCCCTGCTCCGGGATCCGTGCGGGGCTCAGATGTTCCTTCCTGGGGCGGGAGGAAGGCAGCAGTTATTAAAACGGGCCCTGCCCGCCCTTCAGCTTTGACAGCCTGGCTTCCCAGGAGCTGCCTCGCACACGCCCCACTTCAGCTGCGAGGCCCACTCGGGCCCCGGGTTACCGGGGGGAGCGGCTGCCAAGCCAGTCGAGCCCCCGCCCCCGCGTAATCTCATTATTCCAAGACGTCCTGGCTTCCTCCCTCTCCCCCAAACCCGCTGGCAAGGAGGGACAGTCAGCTCCTCTTGGCCGCTGGGTTAATTCTGGGCTAATTCGATTGCAGCCGGCCCAGATTGGATTACTTGAGCCTGCGCTTAGGCCTCCAGTCCTGGCCTTGAAACTCCCCAGGGAGCTGCTGGCGCCTCCTGCCTCAATCAGACACTTCGTAACTGCATGAAACACTCCCTGTGCCCGCGCCCACCCCGGGGCGGGAGCTGGCACGCAGGGCGGGGTGACGCGAGCGGCAGCCGGTGACGTCTGCGCAACCGGCACCGCTTCCGCCTGGCGAAGCCGGAAAGTCGCTCAACCCAATGGCAACAAATGCCAGCGAGCGGGAGGGCGAGGCCAGGGCCGGCCGGAGGGAGCCAGCCCGAGCCCACGCAGGAACCACACGGCCCCCGAGGGCACAAGCAGGGCGGTGGTGGCTCCCGGGCGGGAGGGCACTGCCCTGGGCAGCAGGACCCCTGGGTTCCAATGGGCTCCATCCCCAATCTGCTGGGCCCATCCCTCCTGGGGCTTGGCAAACAGCCCGCCCCTCGCCTGGGACGAGCCACGTTCCCTCCCTTCCTTTCTCTGCTGAGCCCGTGGGGCAGGGACCATCTCTCCCTGTGGCCGGGCAGTGCCCAGCACAGTGGGGCCCCGCTCTCAGCTGCCACCGCAAAAACCCGTCCTAAGAAACGCCCTTGGGAATGACATGAAAAACCTCCCTGCTGGCGGCCCCAGAGCAAAGGGACGTCCGGAGCCCCAGATGCCGGGAATCTGGCCAGTGCAGGCCTGGGACAGCAGCGGGGAGCCCTGCTGGAGGCGTCCAGGCATGGGGGGCCAGAGGAAGGCTGGGACCTCAGCCTGACCCACAGCATCTGCTTCTGGGAGCCACCCCCAAACTCGGCAATCCCGCTGCCCCCCCTCCGGAACGGAGTGGGGCCCACGCCAGGTGCTAGGACACCCCCGGCACTCAGGGCCAGACACTGGAACCAGGCAGAGGGGTGCTGAGCCCTGGGGTCTGAGCCCCCCACAGGCAGCAGGGAGACCAGCTCTGAGGCCCCATGTGGAGCGAAGCCTTGAGAGAGGGAGAGGCTGCCCCAGGAGCTGCGGCTCAGTGGGGCCCGCTGTACGGGGCGCAGGCGGGGTCTGGGCTAACAGCACCCAGGAGACTGTGGCTGCAGGGCTGGGAGCACCCCAGGATCCGGCCACAGCCCATTGTCTTGCTGGGCCCCGGGGGAAGACCACTCAGCCCCAGGCAGCTGGTCCCCCAGGCCAGCCCACCGGCTAGGCAAACAACCTGCCCCTGCCTGGCCAGTTGTGACCAGGCTGGAGCTGGGAGGGCCCCGGGAGGGGGCATCACAAGGAGGGGTGTGAAGGGGGCGGCAGGGCTGTGTGCACAAGGGGCGCGGAGCTGCCAAGTTTTGTGCTGCTCCGCGTGTGATGTTTTATGCAAATTTCTTAATGAGGCAATTTAAATACGTGTAAATAATTGCATAGCCCATACATGTAAGGTATGGGAGTGGGGCTCAGAGTGGCACAAACCCTGTGGGGCAGTGGTGGGAGCGCCAGGCAGGGGGCACGAGGGGCCGAGGCAGCAGGCAGAGGCGTGGATCCGCGGACACCCCCGGGGCCTGCCCTCTGCCCAGCAGGAGGGGTCCGTGCGGGGCATGGGGCTGGCAGGTGCACGAGTGTCCCGCGAGATGCCCGATGCCAGGCAGCCCTGGGCGGCATGCAGGTGCCCATGGGAGGCCGTGGGTGGGCGGGGGACATGCTGTAGGAGTGGATGGAAAGGGAGAACAGCCCTTCCCAGGCGCCCGGGCCCAGGCGAATGTGCTGGACTGGGCCTAACACCCCAACTGCCCCTCTCCCACTAGCCCCATGGGCTGCGTTCTCTCTCCAGTCCCGTGCCACGTGGACACAGGCTTCGCTGCTCAGACGATGCAGCCTCAGGTGCCAGGGAATGCGGCTGAGCCCCTCGGCCTCGCCCTGCGTCCCCAGACGGCTCGGCCTAGGAGACCCGCACGTGGCTGAGGAGCAGCAGAGCCCGAGCGTGCCCACGGCGGTGCCAGGGCAGAGGAGAGGCACGCTTCCTCCCAAGAGTGCCGGCGCTGCCGGGCCAGGGGCTGGGGAGAGGCACGTGGGCTCCGTGCCCGCCTGGGAAACACAAGCCCATCAGCTCCGCAGGGCCCCTCGCCCGGCCTGGCGCTGTGACTGTGCTGCCCCGACACCCCCCCTCATGCCTGCAGCCAGTGCTGGTTTCCTGGCCTGCCTTGGGGGCCGGGCGGTGCCCGTGCAGCAGGGAGACGGGGAAGGCCAGGGCCGTGGGGAGCGGTGGGGGGTCATGCTGACAGGGGTGGAGCCCAGGTTCCTGTCCATCCCTGCCCTCGGCTCCTGTGTCAGCCCGACTCCCCTTCTCCCGCAGTCCTCCCCGCTAAGGGGGGGGGGGCCGTGATCTCCCCCTCCCCCCAGGCCAGGTTCTGCTGAGCCCAGAGGTGCTGGCAGCCGGTGGGACGCGGGCTGGAGCCCCTGGCTGTGCTGACAGGAGCCGTCGCTCCGAACCTCGTTATCAAAGGCAAAGGGCATGTAATCGGATTGAGCAAATCCAATCAGGTGCATTAGGCAGGGAGTGGAGTCCATAACCAGCCCAGCCCCCCAACACACACACAGACGCGCACACACACACACACACACAGACACGCACACAGACGCACACAGACGCGCACACACACGCACACAGACGCACACACACACACACAGACGTGCACACAGACACACACGCACACAGATACACATGCACGCATAGACACACACATACACACAGAGACATATAGCCCAGCCTTCACCCCGGCCAGCTTCTGCTTGGCTCTGGCTCCCCCCCTCAGGCTGCCCCCCCCCACTGGCTTGCCTTCAGTCCCTCTTTCCCCAGGACCCCCAGCCAGCAAGTCCCCAGGGGCCGTGTGCCAGACAGGCTGTTTCCATCTCTCGGGGCCATGCCCCGGTAACAGCCATTCCCCCTGGGAGTAGATGGGCCTGCCAGCCCCTGCCATCCTCAGGGTGCCTGCGGAGAAAGGAGACACCACGGCATGGGCACTGGGGCCGTCCCGCAGCTTCGCGGCCTCCCACAGGAGGGGAAGGAGGATCCTGTCTCCAGTTTAACCCACAGGGAACGGACCAGGATCCCTTGCTCAGAGTGGGACACAACACCAGGTTTGTCACTGTCCGGCCCGAGACCTTTCACGGTACAAGTGCTCAAAGCCTCAGTGCTACGTCTCATGCCAAAGTCAGCAGCACAGTGCCCCTGGCACCATGCTGGGGTTGGCACCAGCCCTGCTCCATGCTGCCCCCCGCTCCCCTCAGCACAGCGCCCCCCAGCTGCCCCCCGCTCCCCGCAGCACAGCGCCCCTGTGACGAAGTGGGACTGTTCTTAATGTTTCCTCTGAATAGTGTGGAGGTGCCTCAGTTTCCCCTAGGCAGTTCTTAAGTCTCTAGGTGGTGAGATAAGGGGGTATGATCCTTGCAGAGCCCTAGAGGGCAGGTGTGTGCAGGGGTCTGGACACAGAGAATGGCCGACACCCTGTTTCCTGGCCACTGATGGCCTGGGCCCTTCCCCCCTGCAAGGTGAGAGCTAAAGGGTTGGAGAACAAAGGAATCCGGTGACCTCTTGGCCCGGGAAAGGGACAAAGCCCAGAGGAGGAGGGGCTGGAGGGAGTTTCAGTTTGGGGCTGGCTGGAGACATGGAGTGAAGGGCAGACGTGGTTGTCTGGCTCACTGCCCCCCAAAATGGACCCGGCTGAGGGGTCCTGTTCTCTGCACCTACAAGCTCTGTGTTAGACCATGTCCCTGTCGTCTAATAAACCTTCTGTTTTACTGGCTGGCTGAGAGTCCCGTCTGACTGCGGAGTTGGGGGGCAGGACCCTCTGGCCCCCCCAGGACCCCGCCTGGGCGGACTCGCTGTGGGAAGCGCACGGAGGGGCAGAGGAGGCTGAATGCTCCGAGGTCAGACCCAGGAAGGGGGAAGCCGGGTGAGCTGTGTGTCCTGCAGACAGGCTGCTCCCCGAGAGGAGACTTCCCCAGAGTCCTGCCTGGCTTCATGGGGAGCAGTTCCAGAGCATCGCCCAGGGACTCCGTGACAGCCCCCTAGCGCCGCACTGGGGCCAGCCCTGCCTGCCAGGGGAGAGCGGCCCCTGCTGCCCCCCGCTCCCCGCAGCACAGCGCCCCCTAGTGCCAGACTGGGGCCAGCCCTGCCTGCCAGGGGAGAGCGCCCCCGGCTGCCCCCCGCTCCCCGCAGCACAGCGCCCCCTAGTGCCGCACTGGGTTGTTGTGGTCAGCACTGACTATTGGGGCAGAGCGCCCCTGCTGAGAACCCCACCCGGCTCCCGGCAGCACCTGGACACTCCCGGCCACATGCCCACCCTGGCCAGGCCAGCTTTACCCGTGTGCTGGGCAAGGTCCAGACCGCAGCGGGCAGGGAGCAGGGTAGAGCTTCCAGCGGGAGGCTGTGGAAGCCCCCCCGCCAAGCCTTGATGGGGCTCGTAACGATGCCGCGACCCATGTGTTGGCGTCCCGGTGGGGGGCGTTGGGGGCTGAGTGATGCAGGGCCAGGATTGGTAGGTCTGGGGGCTCAGTGACACAGGGCCAGGCTGGGGGCTGGGCAGGGCCAGGCTGGGGGCTGAGCCATGCAGGCAAAGGCAGATTAGAGGTTTCTGGGGCCCTGGGCCAGAGCTAGTGGGGGCCCCTCCCCACACCTTCCGCCTGCAGGGGGGGCACGAGCATCACTCCGCTGGGACCTGAGGGGGGTCGTTCCGCCATCCTGGGCCCGTCTGTTCCTGGGCTGAGCTCCTGGCCTCGCTCTCCTTGCTGGCTGGTCAGGACCAAGGGCCCGTGCGGAGGCAGATCCTCCAGCGACAGGAGGCTGCCACGCTCCAGACCGGAGCAAAGGGGACGTGTCTGGCCCCTGCCCAGCGGGTGGGACGGGGACGAGAACCTGCCAGCCAAGTGGGAGAGCAACACACAGACCCCTGTGCCCCCGAGGCACACAGCACCCGCCCGTGTACAGTGTGAGGGGCCTTGTGTGTGCCCCCGGGGAACCCACCCTCAGGCCCGGCTGCTCTGCAGGCACCGCCCTGCGGCTGGGGCTTTGCTGCCCAGAGTCCTTGGGGCTACGTCTCTGGAGAACGTTACCTCCAGAGACCTGCCCCACATGTGCAGCCCACCTCGCTACACCAGTGCCCAGCCCCTCGGCCGTGGGACGCCCGCGGGGCTCACAAATTCGCTGCCACCCCGGGCACGGGCGCGACCTCAGTGCACCGCTCTGCGCAGACCACGGTCGCGGCCAGGCCAGGCAGCGGGGCCCATGGCAGGGCTCACAGAGCGAGCCCAGCAGAGGCAAGTCACAGGTAAAAGAAAACCAGAAAGCTCAGCCTCGAGCCCCTGCTTATTCCTACGCCCCTCTCCAGGCCAGGAAGGCGTTTCGCGCCCAGTGGTCAGTCCGAGCAGCGCTGGCCCAGTGGGGATCGGCGCCCCATAAGCCGCTGCCACTGACAGGATGGTCCTTGGTAACGGATGCCAGCTTGTGCCCTTCCGCCCCCGTCCAGCCCCTTTGTCTCTTCTCACGGCCAGGTAGGGCTGCCAACTTCCTAACTGCACAAAGCTGAACATCCCTTCCCCAAGGCCCCGCCCTTGCTCCGCCCCTTCCCCAAGGCCCCGCCCTTGCTCCGCCCCTTCCCCAAGGCCCCGCCCCTACTCACTCCATTCATTGCTCCCTCGCCCCCACCTTCACTCTCTTTCACCAGGTTGGGGCAGGGGGTTGGGGTGCAGGAGGGGTGAGGGCTCCGGCGGGGGGTGTGGGCTCTGGGGTGGGGCTAGGGATGAGGGGGTTGGGGTGCAGGAGGGAGCTCCAGGCTGGGGCAGGGGTTTGGGGTGCGGGGGAGGTGAGGTGTCTGCTCTGGGAGAGAGTTTGGGTGTGGGAGGGCGTTGAGGCTGGGGCAGGGGGTTGGGGTGTGGGAGCAGATGCGGGGTCCTGGCAGCGCTTACCGCAGCTCCCAGGAAGCGGCCGCCAGGTCCCATGGCCCCTAGCCAATGGGAACCTTGGAGCCGGCCCTCAGGGCAGGGGCAGTGCGTGGAGTTTCCCTGGCCGTCCATGTGTCTAGGGGCCGCAAGGACCTGGCGGCTGCTTCCGGGTGGGCCACCAGGATCCTTTTTCGACCGGGCGTCCCTACCCTATGGCCACCCTATGACCAGGGCGTTCCCTTGACTTCAGTTTTCCCCGATGGGCCCCAGCCAAGGTGAAAGGATGGTGGCGGATTCTCCAACACTGACAGCTGCTCGGCCCGAAGCGCTGCTGGAGGCGTTATCGTGGGGCTGGTGGGGCCGTGCCGTACGGAGGGCATGAGCTCCGTGCTCCCGTCTAGCCGGAGAATTTCGGAACCCGCTCGTGGGCTCTTTGTACTTTGCCAAGGCCAAGCCTGCCCCGGGCCGCGTGGGGGGAAAGTCGCCCGTTGTTCTCTCTGTTGCCTGCGTGAACTCTGAGCCCCCCAGCCCTTGGGGAGGGGTTCGGCACCTGCAGCTTTGAGCACAGCATTCGGCACGTCACAGAACTCATCCAATATCTTCCGTGCATCCATCCAGCAATAACCCTGCCGGCCTGAGCGATGCCCGAGCATGAGGGGCGAGCGCAGGGAGAAGGGCCAGTCCCTGGGTCACAATCGCTGAAGCAGCCCAGAGCCCCCTCCCCGGGACAGAAGTGCCCGACCTGGGTGCAAAGGCCCATCTGCAGCCAGTGCCCTCCCTCCCCCTCCGCCTGGAAGGCTCATTAGGAATGGGGCAACAATTGTCTCTAACATGCTGCCGGCAAGGCACCAGCAAGGGGAAACGGCTGCTACCGTTAGCAGGAGCTATGGAGACAATATGTCCCCAGCCCTAGCCTGGACCCAGGCCCAAGAAGTAACTCCGGGGAGGTGGGCAAGGAAATTTGCCATTGAAATAAATAAAGTTCTTGTGGGAAAATGTCACCAAAGGGGAGAGACAATTAATGGCGTGGTGGAAATTGGTGAACTTTACACTGAATAAAGACCAAATGGTTGTACGAACACGTGACCCCATTTCACTCCTGGTATATACCCGGAGGTGCCTGTGGGAATCCAGCTAACAACAAATGTGGTTATGTTTTCCACTGATCGCCAGTCCTGGGCATATAAAGAACAACAATAACGGAAAAACCATTGCCATGTTTCTGTTTGCGGCCCATGAAAATTTGGGATATGTGTGAGAGGATCAAGACGTACAGGAAAGAGACGAATGTTTCTGTGTTAAAGACAAAGGCACCCAAAGCTGCATGTTTGCGGGAGTCACTGAACAGAAGCCAGCTGTGTTTGAGGGAAGGGGTGTGTTTGGGTTAGAAGTCGTTCTCCAATGGCCGTAGTAGATGATAACAACTTGTATTTTATGACTTATTTAATTCAGGGATGGTTTTGCAATATTACAAAGATTGCAAGCTGTGATTTTGCACGCTCTGTACCTGCGTGGGCTGTAAACGACTTGACATTCAAGCCACAGCGGTGTCACGAAGTGAGGCCTGTAACCCGAGGCACGGATACGACCACGATAAGAAAATTGTTGGTGCAACCTATGTTACATTTGCCTTTGCAATATGCGCCCGGAACGGAGAACACACATGTACTGAAGTACAACGCGGGAGTACAGAAATCACTCATGTACTGAAAACTACCGCAGATGCAGGACTTCACTCCTGGTGGGAAACACTATTAGGGTCGTCGCCTTCTGCACCTGGTATGCTAATGTAAGGGGACTGTTGCCCCCTTACGAACATTCAGTGGGGGTGTTTTGGTTGGCTAGCTCCCAGTACTAAAAAGGGGGAAGGGTCCATGGGGCATCAGGACCCTGAGACTGACAGCAACCAGGAACAATGGGGAGAGGCCAATGCTCCAGGTCAGCCGGAATGACAGGGCGAGCAGGCTAATCAGGGAGTCAGAAGGCCAGGGAGGTCCTGTCCTCCGTGTGAGCTGGATTTGCCTGGGTCAGACAGAGTGGGACCCAGCAAAGGAGAAAAGCAGGGGTGCAACCTGAGCTGGGGAGCAGAGCTGGTCCAGATCCAGAGAGAGCAGACCTGTCCTGGGAGCAGAGCTGCAGCAACCAGAGCCAGAGGGGCCAGAGAAGCAGCCCAGGGAGCTGGAGGCAGAGCAGCAGCAGTGCTGAGACCGAGTGGTGTAGCTGGGGCTGGAGCAGTCCGGAGCTGGGTGGGGTGAGCACCTGGGGAGAGCGAGGGGGACCCTGGGCAGCGGGCCCAGCACAGGGAGACGCCTCAGCCAAGGGGCTCTGCAGGCCAGGCTTGGATCGTAACCCCGACAGGGCGGGGGCGACACTGGGAAGAAGGGTCCTACCACTTAGAGCCTGAGAGCGTGTGGCCACCACCAGAGCAAGTGTCCGACCCACAGCATCCCTGCAGCACAGCCAGGGCCTGAGAAGAAGGCCTGGGACTTACAAGGAACAGACTGTGAACTGCCCTGACGTTTCAGAGACGCCGTTTGTGATGTTCCCTGCCACCGAGCGGGGTGATGTGTTTCCTTTAACCTTTCCCATTTTTCCTTATTCTTTTTAAAATTAATTATTGATTAAATCACTTGGATTTGCTTTAATTTGTATGTAATGGTCAGTGGGTCAGAGAAGTGCCCAGTGCAGAGAGAGTACCCCGGAGTGGGGACACCCTAGCCCCTGTCCTAGGTAACCACAGCAGGGTTGGGGGTCGAGCCCCCCAGGAATCCTGGGCCCAGCCTTGTTGGGGTTACGAGGACTCTGCCAGACAGGAGAGTGGAAGGGGAGTCCTCAAGGGCAGGGAGGCCACTGGGTAAAGGAAGTGGGAGCGAGGACTCAGATCCTTTCGCTAGCCCACTTCACCGGGGTAGTGCAGAAGCCAGGAAAGTTCCCCACAAGAGCGGGACTGTTCCCCCGCTTACACTAATACAATGGTTCACGCCATTATGGCGACCCCTGGAATCCAATTGGCTTTATTATTGGTTTTGTCTTGCTGGATGCAGAGAACTGTTCGGAGAATACAGGAAGCCGAGAGCCCCTTATTAAATATTTGTTCCCCACGTAGACGTTGTGATGCTGGCAGAGCAGGTCATGCCAGAGTGTATTCAGGCCACTTCACCTGAGTATTAGTAGAGATCAGTGTGATTGTTGAAGGTAGAAGAGTGTATCTGATGTTTAAACTCGATGAAAATTAACGGGGTGTTACCTGCATTGTTTTCACTGATCTGTCTCCTGGTGTATTATCATAGCAACGTTTACTGCGTGTGCACCCCTGTAATAAGCAACCCATCAAGGAAGCCTTGTGGAATGCTAGTGAAGGACTTTAACAGACAAGTGCTAATTTCAAAGCAAGTTGCCATCGTGTGTGCTGACCAGAGGTCAGTGACTCAAAGTGCATTCCCCATGCACCCCCATCAAAGGAAAAGGGTGGTGACCCTGTCAGCTTTTCTGTCAGAAGAAGCTGTAAGTGTGGAGTCAAGGAAGGATCCTGCATCTCTGGCCTGTTTGGACTCTTACAGGGCAGGGTAACAGATGCAAAGTGGAGATTCCCAGAGACAATCTGGGCACCGTGAAAAGACTTTTGGAAAACTAGCAGTTCATTACATCACTGCCACCATTTGCAATTACAAACTGCGACTCACCCGTACGTATATTTTACCTGCTTTAACCTCTCAATAACTCTCACTCCTTTTCTTAGCTAGTAAACCTTCTGTTAGTTTACTGTAGAACTGGCTGCCAGCCCTGTCTTTGGTGTAAGCTCTAAAGCAGCGGCTCTCAACCTGTCCAGACGACTGTACCCCTTCGAGGAGTCGGCTTTGTCTCACGTACGTCCAAGTTTCACCTCACTTAAAAACCAGTTGCCTACACAATCAGACATAAAAATACAAAAGTGTCACAGCCCAGTAGTGCTGAAAACTTTCTCATTTTTACCATAGAATTATCAAATCAATTGGAATATCAATATTGTACTTACATGTCAGCGTATGGCGCTGTATAAACAAGCCATTGTATGAAATCTGAGTTTGTCCTGTCTATGTAGCCTGTTGTAAAACTAGGCAAATCTCTGGATGAGTTGATGTCCCCCTCGAAGACCCCTGTGTACCCCTGGTTGAGAATCACTGATCTAGGTACCAACTGATCTGGGGTAAGTGACGGTCTCTCGGGACTGGGAGCAACCTGATGTGTGAGTTACAGTGTAAGGGACCATGATCACTCAGTGCAGGTTGTTTGGCTGGCAAGAGAGACTGGGAGTCTGAGGGGACTGTCTGTGATGCCAGGGTAGGACTGGTACAGAGATCCAAGAGTTCCCGTTTGTTGCTGGCTTGGTGACACACCCCAGCTCGGGGTGCCTGCCCTGTGTGCTAACCGTGTGTCCGCACTCCTAGGCATGAGCCGCTCCAGACAGCAGGACCACTGGGATTGTCGCCCCTTAACATTTTTCAGAGTAGCAGCCGTGTTAGTCTGTATTCGTAAAAAGAAAAGGAGGACTTGTGGCACCTTAGAGACTAACCAATTTATTTGAGCATGAGCTTTCATGAGCTACAGCTCACTTCATCGGATGCATACTGTGGAAAATACCCCTTAACATTGTCGTTGCTCAGCCAAATACAGTCAGCTCCTGAGTCTGTCACCACAAGGCAGGTTTCGAACCCGTCGATCATTCTTGTGCCTCTTCTCGGACTCAGTGTGGGGCCCAGCCCAGCTGTGCGGGGTCTCCCCCATACACAGCACAGGAGCCCAGCTCAGCTGTGCAGGGCTCCCCCCATACACACCATGGGGACCAGCCCAGGTGTGTAGGGCCCCCTCCATACGCAGCACAGGGCTGGGGTGCTTGGGGACAAATCTGGATGTTCCCCTCCAAGGCCTGACCCCACGCTGCACCCAGCTGAGCTCTCAGCCCCAGAAGTCTGCCATGGCAGGGGGCAACTCTGCTCTGAGCCCCCAGGAAGGCACTCCCTTCCCCACCCATGTCTCCTGGGGAAATCCCCCCAGCCCTGCAGGGGACAATGGGGTGGGGGAGCCGGGTAACCCCCAGCTCCCAGCCGCCGCCCCGGGAGTCCAGGGCTACCATCACCCTGGGCAGGAGAAGGAGCCAGAGGGATCTGGTGGAGTACAGCTGCCTCCCCACCCTGCTGCCCTGGCCCCTGCTGCACCCAGAGCCGCATGCAGGACCCCAGGTGCGATGTCCCAAGCCAGAGAGAGTGGGACAGGCCCTCCCTGCTCCGGGCTGAAGCCCTCCGCGCCTTCCACGCTGCGTGGCCCCAGCCTCTCCTCGCCGCCCACGGCCACGCAGCTCAGCCGCTGCCCCGACGCCGGGGACACGCTGAGCTCCCCCCTGCCAGCTCCTGTCTCCTGTCCCAGCTCAGCTGGCGTTTAATTACTTCCCTCAGGAGCCCTGGGGAGCAGGGCGGGACCGAGCTGGAGGGATGAATGACAGCTCTGCGGGCTCCACTAATTAAAGGGGCCCCCAGGGGCCGCGGCGTTATTACCTGTCAGGTAGCAGGTCTCAGCGCCAGACCCGGGGGGTGGCGCTGACAGCAGCAGAGTCCCAGCCTGGGGCCTCTGCAACCACGGGGCCTCCGGGCGATTGGCACCTGGCAGAGGCAACCGGCCACCCCCCATCCCGCGCCATGCGGCCCTCCCCCCATTAACCCATGGTGCATTAGTGACACGACCAAGTGCACACAGAATCCGCCCGGCGCCGGGGGCGGGCAGCCCTGTATGACGGGAAAGGAGGAGACGCTGACCCACAGCCCCTACAGCCCAGCCCTGGGCTCCCCCAGCTCTGCCGGTGCCCCTCACTCCCGACCCCCAGCCCCTACAGCCCAGCCCTGGGCTCCCCCAGCTCTGCCGGTGCCCCTCACTCCCGACCCGCAGCCCCTACAGGCCAGCCCTGGGCTTCCCCAGCTCTGCCGGTGCCCCTCACTCCAGACCCGCAGCCCCTGCTAGCCCAGCCCTGGGCTCCCCCCAGCCCTGCCGGTGCCCCTCACTCCCGACCCGCAGCCCCCGCTAGCCCAGCCCTGGGCTCCCCCCATAGCCCTGCCGGTGCCCCTCACTCCCGACCCGCAGCCCCCGCTAGCCCAGCCCTGGGGTCCCCCAGCCCTGCTGGTGCCCCTCACTCCCGACCCGCAGCCCCCGCTAGCCCAGCCCTGGGCTCCCCCCACAGCCCTCCCGGTGCCCCTCACTCCCGACCCGCAGCCCCTGCTAGCCCAGCCCTGGGCTCCCCCAGGTCTGCCGGTGCCCCTCACTCCCGACCCGCAGCCCCCGCTAGCCCAGCCCTGGGCTCCCCCAGCACTGCCGGTGCCCCTCACTCCCGACCCGCAGCCCCTGCTAGCCCAGCCCTGGGCTCCCCCCCGGCTCTGCCGGTGCCCCTCACTCCCGACCCGCAGCCCCTGCTAGCCCAGCCCTGGGGTCCCCCCACAGCCCTGCCGGTGCCCCTCGCTCCCGACCCGCAGCCCCCGCTAGCCCGGCCCTGGGCTCCCCCCCAGCTCTGCCGGTGCCCCTCACTCCCGACCCGCAGCCCCTGCTGCCCCGGCCCTGGGCTCCCCCAGCTCTGCCGGTGCCCCTCACTCCCGACCCGCAGCCCCTGCTGCCCCGGCCCTGGGCTCCCCCAGCTCTGCTGGTGCCCCTCACTCCCGACCCGCAGCCCCCTGCTAGCCCAGCTCTGGGCTCCCCCCCCCAGCTCTGCCGGTGCCCCTCACTCCCGACCCGCAGCCCCTGCTGCCCCAGCCCTGGGGTGGAGCAGGCTCCCCGTGCAGGTGACAGCTGGGACTGAAAGTGGCACAGACACCACCGGAGCCTGCTGCCCCCGGGTACCCCCGTGCTGTCCAAGGGATGGAGCCTGGCCCCGGGGCCTGCTGTCTCCTTGCTGCAGCACGGCAGGGTTGTCAGAGCAGAGCTGGACCCCTGCAGGAGATGGGGCAATGCTGAGGCACAGAGCACCCCCCAAATGGCCCGCGGAGTCTCCTGCTCCCACCAGATCGAGCCCCAGGCGGGGGCCGGGGGCTCCCACAGATCCCAGGCCTGGTGCGGAGGGCAGAGGTGGGAGCAGAGGGGAGCTGCCAAGGCTGGGGGAGCCCCTGTACTGGGCCCAGAAGAGGGAGCACCAAATTCGACCAGAGATTTGTCCTCCCCCGACCCCCCGGCTGCCATCTGTGCCCCCTTCTCCAGCACACTCACCCTGCTCTCCGCCCCCTGCCTGCCGGCTCCCGCTGGCTCCCCGCCCCCCCGTCTCCCCAGGCAGCACTTGTTGCTTAGGATTGAGGCAATAATAATAACCCTAATGAGCCTTTATGGCCTGGAACAGCTTCTGCTTTGCATTAGCGGGGCCGCTCCTTCCCCTCCAGAGCCCTTATCCAATCAGCCGCCATTAGCCCGGCTCCAGGCCGGCTGCGCCAGGGAGCCCCGAACCCAGGCCTGCGCCTCCCCAGGGCCAGCTCCACCGCGGGGCTTCTCACTGCCCTGATCCAGGCACGACCTTGGCCCTCCGCCGGCATCCACCAGCCAGGGAGCGACTGGCCACCAGCCCCTGGCAGACAGTGCTGGGCTCAGCCCCAGAGCGACGCTAGGGGGCGCTGTGCAGGGAGCGGGGCAGGGTCTCACTGGGGGGTGCTGAGCTGCGGGGAGGGGGCTTAGTGGGGGGTGCTGGGCTGCGGGGAGGGGGGCAGGGGCTCAGCGGGGAGCTCTGTCCTGGGGAGCAGAGACTCCGAACAGCGTTGGGGGCGTGGTGGGGAATGAGCTGGGCCTGAGCCCCTGTGCAACACTGTGACCAGAAGAGCTAATCAGGGGAATCTGGAGCAGCAGAGAGGTGATTTCCCCGCTGTGTCCAGCACTGGGGCGACCGCAGCTGGGATCCGGTGCCCAGCTCTGGGGCCTGAAATTCACGAAGAGCGACCGGTCTGGTGGATAATTGAAGAGGCATGAGAATGATCAAAGGGTTAGAAAACCTGTGCAGTGCCCCATACCAGCAACACGCAGTGCCCTGTGCCGTGCCCCATACCAGCATCATGCAGTGCCCTGTGCCGTGCCCCATACCAGCACCATGCAGCGCCCTGTGCAGTGCCCCATACCAGCAACACGCAGCGCCCTGTGCAGTGCCCCATACCAGCAACACGCAGCGCCCTGTGCAGTGCCCCATACCAGCACCATGCAGTGCCCTGTGCAGTGCCCCATACCAGCACCATGCAGTGCCCTGTGCAGTGCCCCATACCAGCAACACGCAGTGCCCTGTGCCGTGCCCCATACCAGCACCATGCAGCGCCCTGTGCCGTGCCCCATACCAGCAACACGCAGCGCCCTGTGCAGTGCCCCGTACCAGCACCATGCAGCGCCCTGTGCAGTGACCCGGACCAGCAACACGCAGCGCCCTGTGCAGTGCCCCATACCAGCAACACGCAGCGCCCTGTGCCGTGCCCCATACCAGCACCATGCAGTGCCCTGTGCACTGCCCCATACCAGCAACACGCAGCGCCCTGTGCAGTGCCCCATACCAGCACCATGCAGCGCCCTGTGCAGTCCCCATACCAGCACCATGCAGCGCCCTGTGCAGTGCCCCCATACCAGCAACACGCAGCGCCCTGTGCAGTGCCCCATACCAGCACCATGCAGTGCCCTGTGCAGTGCCCCATACCAGCAACACGCAGTGCCCTGTGAAGTGCCCCCATACCAGCAACACGCAGCGCCCTGTGCAGTGCCCCATACCAGCACCATGCAGCGCCCTGTGCAGTGACCCGGACCAGCAACACGCAGCGCCCTGTGCAGTGCCCCATACCAGCAACACGCAGCGCCCTGTGCCGTGCCCCATACCAGCAGCATGCAGTGCCCTGTGCACTGCCCCATACCAGCAACACGCAGTGCCCTGTGCAGTGCCCCATACCAGCAACACGCAGCGCCCTGTGCAGTGCCCCAATAGCAGCACCATGCAGTGCCCTGTGCAGTGCCCCATACCAGCACCATGCAGCGCCCTGTGCAGTGCCCCATACCAGCAACACGCAGCGCCCTGTGCAGTGCCCCCATACCAGCACCATGCAGTGCCCTGTGCAGTGCCCCATACCAGCACCACGCAGTGCCCTGTGCAGTGCCCCATACCAGCACCACGCAGCGCCCTGTGCAGTGCCCCATACCAGCAACACGCAGCGCCCTGTGCAGTGCCCCATATCAGCACCATGCAGCGCCCTGTGCAGTGCCCCATACCAGCACCATGCAGCGCCCTGTGCCGTGCCCCATACCAGCACCATGCAGCACCCTGTGCAGTGCCCCATACCAGCACCATGCAGCGCCCTGTGCAGTGCCCCATACCAGCACCATGCAGCGCCCCGTGCAGTGCCCCATACCAGCAACACGCAGCGCCCTGTGCAGTGCCCCATATCAGCACCATGCAGCGCCCTGTGCCGTGCCCCATACCAGTACCATGCAGCGCCCTGTGCCGTGCCCCATACCAGCACCATGCAGCGCCCTGTGCAGTGCCCCATACCAGCACCATGCAGCGCCCTGTGCAGTGCCCCATACCAGCACCATGCAGTGCCCCGTGCAGTGCCCCATACCAGCACCATGCAGTGCCCCGTGCAGTGCCCCATACCAGCAACACGCAGCGCCCTGTGCAGTGCCCCATACCAGCACCATGCAGCGCCCTGTGCAGTGCCCCATACCAGCACCATGCAGTGCCCCGTGCCCTGCCCCATACCAGCACCATGCAGCGCCCTGTGCAGTGCCCCATACCAGCACCATGCAGCGCCCCGTGCAGTGCCCCAGGGCAGCACCGTGCCCCACACCACAACGAACCGCTCTGAGGTGTCCCCGCGGTGCAGCCTCTCAGGCGAGCTGCTCCCCGCCATTGGACAGGAAGCACCGGGGGGGGTCTGGGGGGGTCCGGGTCCCACGTGGCCACAAACCTGCTGCCCAGGACCCGGGCTCCAGCGGAGTCTGAAAATCAGGCGCCCCCCCCCTCCCCCGCAGCCCCGCCCGTGCCCCCCCCCGCCGCAGGGCCCCGAGCAGCTGCTGCCCCAGCTGGCAGGTGACCCGGGAGCCCGGGCGGGGAGCCGGACCGGGCTGGGGGGGCCGGCCGGGGGGCCCCTCCCGCCGCACGGGGGGGCTGGGACCCCGCGGCCGGCCCGGCTGGTTCTCGCTGCTCACGGGCCTGGCCACACGGTGGCGCTGCCTTGCCACAGCTCCGCGCTGGGGGCTGCAGGGGCTGGGGGGCTGGGGGGGAGCAGCCCCAGCGAGGGGCCACCCTGAGCCCGGCCCCGGCTGGGGGGCATCTGGGCCCACACACCTGCCCCGAGTCTCGGGCCCGGCCCCCAACGTGCTTCCCTCCCCCCGCCCCCCAGCAGTGACCCGTGCTCCCCCTGGCCCCCCCCGGCCCCCCCCCGGCCCCACTCAGACGCCAGCCCACGGATCCAGCAGGAAACAGCTGCAGCCCAGCGCCCCCTAGAGCTGCTCCGACTGCCGGGGAGAGCGACCCCCCCTGCCCCACTGCCCCCCGCCCTGCCCCCCTGCCCTGCCCCCTGCCCCCCTGCCCCCCTGCCCCCCGCCCTGCCCCCCTGCCCTGCCCCCTGCAGCCCAGCGCCCCCTAGTGCTGCTCCGACTGCCGGGGAGAGCGACCCCCCCCGCCCCCCGCCCTGCCCCCCTGCCCTGCCCCCCTGGAGCCCAGCGCCCCCTAGAGCTGCTCCGACTGCCGGGGAGAGCGACCCCCCCGCCCCCCGCCCTGCCCCCCTGCCCTGCCCTGCCCCCTGCCCCCCTGCTCCCTGCCCCACTGCCCCCCGCCCTGCCCCCTGCCCCCCTGCAGCCCAGCGCCCCCTAGTGCTGCTCCGACTGCCGGGGAGAGCGACCCCCCCCGCCCTGCCCCCCTGCAGCCCAGCGCCCCCTAGAGCTGCTCCGACTGCCGGGGAGAGCGACCCCCCCTGCCCCCCTGCCCTGCCCCCCTGCCCTGCCCCCTGCTGCCCAGCGCCCCCTAGTGCTGCTCCGACTGCCGGGGAGAGCGACCCCCCCGCCCCCTGCCCCACTGCCCCCCGCCCTGCCCCCCTGCCCTGCCCCCTGCAGCCCAGCGCCCCCTAGAGCTGCTCCGACTGCCGGGGAGAGCGACCCCCCCGCCCCACTGCCCCCCGCCCTGCCCCCCTGCCCTGCCCCCTGCCCCCCTGCAGCCCAGCACCCCTAGTGCCGCTGCGACTGCCGGGGAGAGCGACCCCCCCGCCCCCTGCCCTGCCCCCTGCCCCCCTGCAGCCCAGCGCCCCTAGTGCTGCTCCGACTGCCGGGGAGAGCGACCTCCCCTGCCCCCCGCCCCACTGCCCCCCGCCCTGCCCCCCTGCAGCCCAGCGCCCCCTAGTGCTGCTCCGACTGCCGGGGAGAGCGACCCCCCCGCCCCCTGCCCCACTGCCCCCCTGCCCCCTGCCCCCCTGCCCTGCCCCCTGCAGCCCAGCGCCCCCTAGAGCTGCTCCGACTGCCGGGGAGAGCGACCCCCCCGCCCCACTGCCCCCCGCCCTGCCCCCCTGCCCTGCCCCCTGCCCCCCTGCAGCCCAGCGCCCCTAGTGCCGCTGCGACTGCCGGGGAGAGCGACCCCCCCGCCCCCTGCCCTGCCCCCTGCCCCCCTGCAGCCCAGTGCCCCTAGTGCTGCTCCGACTGCCGGGGAGAGCGACCCCCCCTGCCCCCCGCCCCACTGCCCCCCGCCCTGCCCCCCTGCAGCCCAGCGCCCCCTAGTGCTGCTCCGACTGCCGGGCAGAGGGTCCCCCCCCGCCCCCCGCCCTGCCCCCCTGCTGCCCAGCGCCCCGAGTGCTGCTCCGACTGCCGGGGAGAGCGACCCCCCCCGCCCCACTGCCCCACTGCCCCCCGCCCTGCCCCCCTGCAGCCCAGCGCCCCCTAGTGCTGCTCCGACTGCCGGGCAGAGGGACCCCCCCGCCCCCCGCCCTGCCCCCCTGCTGCCCAGCGCCCCGAGTGCTGCTCTGACTGCCGGGGAGAGCGACCCCCTGCCCCACTGCCCCCCGCCCTGCCCCCCTGCCCCACTGCCCTGCCCCCTGCTGCCCAGCGCCCCCTAGTGCTGCACCGACTGCGGGGAGAGCGACCCCCACTGCCCCCACCACGCCCACCCTGCCCCCTGCCCAGCTCCCTGCAGCCCCGTGCCCCCTAGTACCCCCCACCCCTGGGGCCAGCCCTGGCTGCCGGGGAGAGCACCCCCTGCTGAGCCCCTCCCACGCTCGACTGGGCCCCACAGCCCCTTGGGGCTGGTAACGCTATTGGGGGAGAGCTGCAGGTGGCCTGCTCCTGGGGGATGGGCTGGTTGGGGGGCAGTGGGCTTGGGGCAGAGGTGTGGAGCTAGCCCTGCTGCGAAGGCCGGCGGGAGCCGTGGGCTGGTGGCAGGGTGGGCCCCTCTCCCAGCACCCTCCCCTGAGCCCCGTTAGAGGGGGCGGCTCTGGCCACCGAAGGGCCTGGTCTCCCCCATGGGGTCCTTACAGGCCTGCTGGGACATTGTCCTGGCTGTGGGGAGGTCTCCCAGCAACCTCGACCCCTGAGCCCCCCGTGGGGCTACACAGCTGGGCCCATGCCCACAGCCCTGGCCAGGTCCCCTGCGCCTGGCTCTGGACCCACAGCGTGAGACAGGACCCCAAGGGTCGTCCAGTCTCACCCCCGGCCAGGATGCATATGAACTGCTCTCTGTCTGCCTGTGGCATGGGGTGCCCGCCCCGCTTCACTGGCAGCCCCCCCACCCCCTCCCGGGACTGGGAACAGCCTGGCCACGGCCCTCCTGGCTCTCCCCGAGCCCAGAGCTTTGCGCTGCAGCCCCAGCTCTCGCCACGGAGCTGGGCTCTGGGCGCCTCGGCCCTGCCTGGGCTCCATGCCCGCCCTGGCACCCTGCCACCCGCAGAGCGAGGAGACGCCGGTGGGGAGAGGTGCAGAGCCCTGACCAGGGGGCGCGTCCCCCTGCCTGGTGGCTGCTGCCCTGGACACAGCTCCGTGCGCTGCGGGAAGGACCAGGGTCCGACCCAGGGCCCCTGCTCCATCCCACCCACTTGTGCCCCCATGGCGGTTGCTGGATAAGCGCCCCTGGACCAGCTGCTGGGCGCAGGCTGTGGGGTCCCACCTGGCCGTGATGCCTCTGCCCCTGGGCCACCTCGCCTGCCTGTAAGCTCCCCGTGCCAGGGGCCGTCGGGGCGGGGCAGTGGCTGGTGGGGACGAGACTAACGCTGCCTCTCTCCTCTCCTGCCAGGTACCTGCTGCTCCTGCCCCTGCCCCTGCAGGTAAGTGCTGCGTCCGGCAGGGCACAGCTCTGCCAGGCCAGGGGAGAGGGGCCGGGGATCCCTCTGGCCCAGGGCCCCAGTCCCGGCACTCTCCCTTCGCTTCTACCCCACGGTCCCGGGGCTTTCAAAGCAAAGTGGAGCTGCAGCAGTTTCCTGGCTGAGTCGGTCCCCGCGGAGCCGCATGTCCAGCCTGGGCACTCGTCCCACAGGGTCAGGGCTGCCCGGCAAAGGGGACTGAATAGCTCTGGGGGGGGCTAGTGGCTAGAGTGGGGGTGAGGAGCCAGGTCTCCTGGGTCCTGTCCCCAGCTCTGCAGGAGAGAAGCAAGCAAACAATGTCTGGTTTAAAATGGCTCCATGTAAATGTACATCTGGGATCAAGGGGAGATTTACAGGCTGGGGGGAAGCAGGGAATGACCAGGAGGTGGGGTCGTGGTGGATAATCAGCTCAACATGGGCTCCCAACATGGCGCTGTGCCCCTGATGTGATCCTGGATGCAAACAGGAGACTCGAGAGGTGATTTCCCCTCTGGGGCAGGGGCAGCTGGGATCCGGTGCCCAGGGCTGGTGCCCACAGTTCAGGGAGGATGGTGATAACTTGGGGAGGGTCAGAGAAGAGCCCCGGGAACAACTGAAGGGCTAGAAACCTGCCCTGGAGTGAGAGTGGCAGGGAGCAGGGTCTGTCTGGCTTAACACCGAGGTGGTTCAGGGGCGCCGTGATCCCAGCCTGCAGGTACCTGGGGGCAGATCTCTGAGAGCGGCCTGTCAGCCTAGCCCAGGAAGTCGACCACGGGCCGGTGGCTGGACACTGAAGCTAGAGAAAGTCAGCCTGGAACCCAGGGACCGAACAGTGAGGGCTGGGAACCCTTGGACCGTTTCCCAAGGACGCGTCTACACTTAAACCGGCACCGTGGCAGTGCTTCAGGGCAGACCAGGGGGAGGAGACGGGGGCTCCCAAGGCTGCAGTAATTCGCTTCTCCCCCCTCCGAGAGAGGCAGCAGCTGGGCCAAGGGAGGGTCCTGGCGCTGTCCTGGCTAGGGTGGGCATAGCTGGGCTCTAAGGGGCTTCCCACCTCCCTGACCCTGTGTTTGTGTGGAGGGCAGACCAGCCCCAGGGCCGGAGGTGGCTCCATCCCTGATGCCTGCTTTCCTGGCAGTTCCGGCTGGGGCTGGGCCGTCCCGGGGGTCCGACTGGAGGGTCCCAAGGGGTCCCATCTGGCCGTGGAACCTCTGGCTCTAGTGGGGTGGGGTGGCGGGGGGAGGCTGGGGTCCATTAGGGGCTCTGCCCCTGGCTCCTTCGGTCACTTTCCCCTCATGTGCGCTGATGCCCTCTGGGGCATGGGGCTGCCCCCTTCCTTCTCTGTCATCCTGGGGCGCCCTGGCTGGGCGGGGGGGGCCACACTGTGTTCCCCTGGCGCTCCTTCCGGGGAGCGAGGCTGGGGCTGCCCTGAGGCGCTGGGGGTGGGGAGGTCTCCCGGAGCTCGCCCGTCCGGTGAGCGCGATCGGAGCCCGTCAGGCCCGCCGAGCCCTGCCACGCAAAGGGCTGTTGGGTGCAGCTGGCCTGGAGCCCTCGCCATGGCCAAGGGGCTGGAGCTGGGGCAGGAGACAAAGGGGGGCCTCCGAGTGAGAGAGGCAGGGCCAGCAGCTCCCCCCACCCCGGCAGTCCCATGGCCAGGAGCCGCCCCAGCCCCCCTCTGGGCCCCCTGCAGCCGGGACATGAGGGGCCCTGACCCCACTCTTGGCAGCACAGCCGGGTACCCCCCCAGTGCCCGGGGGAGCCTGGCCCCTCAGGGTGGGGGTGGCTCCCAGTGACTGCTGCTCCGGCCCTAGCCCGACTGGGGCTCGTCCCAGGGGGCGGGGCCTCGTCCCAGGGGGCGGGGCCTATCCGGATGTAACATTGTGGGTGGTTTTACTGGGCCTGTCAGAGGCAGCCTGTGTGCTGGTGCGTGAGGGGCAGGGTGGGGCCAGGGTGAGCAGCCCATGGGGCCGGCAGTGGGGCACATGGGGCTGGCACATGGGGACAGTCGATTAAACGGAGAGGCAGTCAATCTCCAAGTAACACACGGCAGCCCAGTCCACACAAGTGGCCAGTGGAACTCCCTGCCACCGCGTGCTCTGGAGCAACTGGTCCCGGGCAGTTTGAGCCAGGAGCCCAGGATAACCCAGCCTGGTCGCTCCTGGGCTGCACCATGTCCCTCTGCTCTGCCCCGCTGAGGCTTAGCCCCGGGCAGCCTCACTGGGCCCCCGGCGCACAGCTGCGGAGACGTGAAGAGGCAGCAAACTCCCACCATGGACGTGACTGCCCCGCGGGCGGGTCCCAGGCAGGTTGGGCCCCAGGTCTGAGCCCATGGGGGCTCCCCCCAGCTGCAGGTCCCCGCTCCGCCAGTCCTCAGGCTGCGACGTGTGCCCTTGGCCCCGAGGAGGGGCTGTGGGACCCCCCGACCCAGCTCCTCTCTCCCTTGCTCAGCCCCTGCTGCTCATTAGAGGGCAGCTGTGCTGGGGGCAGGGTCCTCACTGCTGGCGGCAGCCCCCCTAGGACTGGGGCCCCGCCTGCTCCCCATGGCCGTGCCCCGGGGCGGGGCGCTCAGGCAGGGAGCAGCCCCCCTCAGTGCCCTGCCAGTGCTGGGCAGGTGCCCGCCCCTTGCCGTCGCCCCGGTGGGAGCCTGGTTAGAGGAGCCGGGAGGCGCCTGTGTTGGGCCCTGCTGCCCACCCACTGGCCCCCTGTGGGTGGGCAGCAGGAGGAACGGTTCTCGCGCCTTCCCCCTGGGCGGAGCAGCTGCTGTGAACCATGCACCCCCCTCCCCTCCCCTCCCCACTGCGAGGGGGCCAAGCCTGGCCTTGGGAGGGTTTCACCGACTCTGCCCTGCTGCAGCCCGCGGGGTGAGGCCCAGCTGCGGCTGGACCCTGCCTGGCCAGGGGCAGACGTAGGATCTCGCAGGGCCTTGCGTGTGAGCGAACACCCGGGATGTGAGTGCAGCCTCCCAAGGGACCGTGGCCACACTGTGGGTATGTGACGAAGTGGGACTGTTCTTAATGTTTCCTCTGAATAGTGTGGGGGTGACTCAGTTCCCCTATGAAGTTCTTAAGTATCTAGGGGGTGGGGTAAGGGTGTATGATCACTGCAGAGCCCTAGAGGGCAGGTGTGTGCAGGAGTCTGGACACAGAGAATGGCCGACACCCTGTTTCCTGGCAACTGATGGCCTGAGCTCTTCCGCCCTGCAAGGTGAGAGCTAAAGGGTTGGAGAACAAAGGAATCAGGTGACCTCCTGGCCCGGGAAAGGGACAAAGCCCAGAGGAGGAGGGGCTGGAGGGACTTTCAGTTTGGGGCTGGCTGGGACATGGAGTGAAGTGGAGACGTGGTTGTCTGGCTCACTGCCCCCCCAAAATGGACCCAGCTGAGGGGTCCCGTTCTCTGCACCTGCAAGCTCTGTTTTAGACCATGTTCCTGTCATCTAATAAACCTCTGTTTTACTGGCTGGCTGAGAGTCAAGTCTGACTGCGAAGTTGGGGTGCAGGACCCTCTGGCTTCCCCAGGAGCCCTGTCTGAGCGGACTCGCTGGGGGAAGCACACGGAGGGGCAGAGGATGCTGAATGCTCCGAGGTCAGACCCAGGAAGGTGGAAGCTGTGTGAGCTGTGTGTCCTGCAGACAGGCTGCTCACAGAAAGGCGACTGCCCCAGAGTCCTGACTGGCTTCATGGGGAGCAGTTCCAGAGCATCGCCCGGGGACTCCGTGACAGGGTAGCACTAGCTGGCGCGTGTGTCTCCCCGCTGCAGTCCGCCTGTCCCCACCCCCTGTGCTGTCTTGGGCTGGGCGCGGTGCTGAGCCGGGCCTCGCAGGAGCATCAGAGCAGCCCTGGCGCGTGGAGGGCTCCTGGCTGGCAGCGCAGCCCCCGGGCATAAGGACAAGAGCCTTAGTGTCAACATCTAACAAGCTCCCTGAGCCAAAGACAATTAACCCCATTACAAAAGAGCCAGGAACAAGGTGCCAACCAGAAAGTGGCTGGCAGCCTGCCCGGGAACCAGCAACACCAGCCCCAGCAGCGCCCCCAGCCTTTGGGCCAGCGTGGCTGGTGGCAGAGATTCCTGACGGGACCCAGGAGGGCTGGGGACACCCCGAGAGCTGCGGGCAGTGCCAGATGCCCCCAGTCACTGACTGTGAGACATCCCCGGGCCAGGTGGGGATCCACCTCGGCACCAAGACAGGGCCTGGAGCAAGGGTGGAGGGGAAGGCTGGAGGCTGCCGGGCAGTTTGGGACCTGGCCTAGGACACAGGACACCACAGTCAAGCATCCTGCTCCGCCACTGAGCCCCGTGTGCCCTTGGGCAGCCTGGGCCCTTCTCGTCTAACGTCTGCCCCACTGCCTGGCGGGGACGTGGGGAGGCTCCGGCACTGTGCTGCTGGGCACAACCTAAGATCAGAAAGCCCCAGGGTTTGGGGGACAGCAGATGCGGCTCTCGCCCCATGGGGGTGGCCTGCCCTCATATGTCCTGGGACTGGGCAGGGCGTGGGTTGCAGCAGTGTGGGGCTGTCCTTGCTGGCACGTGACGAGAACATTAAGGCTGCAAAGTCTGGGAAAGGCCAGAATTGAGCACAAATGAGGCATCAGCTGCTCTCGGTTCTGGGCCCCAGAGAAGCCACTGCAGGAAAGTCCTGCTCACTCCCTGCAGGCCTGGGCTGGCGCATGCCCAGTGCAGATGGGATCTTTGGAGAATTTAGCTGCTGAACGCTAACAAAGCTCTGCTGAGCATGTGCAATTGGTGACTTTTTTCAGAGACTTATAACTTGGCAGATTTTCACAAGGAGAGCAAAAGGCTCATAGAAGATAAGGGTTGGAAAAGACCTCAGGAGGTCATCTAGTCCAACCCCCTGCTCAAAGCAGGACCAATCCCCAACTAAACCATCCCAGCCAGGGCTTTGTCAAGCCTGACCTTAAAAATATCTATGGAAGGAGATTCCACCACCTCCCTAGGTAACGCATTCCAGTGTTTCACCACCCACCTAGTGAGAAACTTTTTCCTAATATCCAACCTAAACCTTCCCCACTGCAACTTGAGACCATTACTCCTTGTTCTGTCATCTGCTACCACGGAGAACAGTCTAGAGCCATCCTCTTTGGAACCCCCTTTCAGGTAGTTGAAAGCAGCTATCAAATCCCCCCTCATTCTTCTCTTCCGCAGACTAAACAATCCCAGTTCCCTCAGCCTCTCCTCATAAGTCATGTGCCGCAACCCTCTAATAATTTTCGTTGCCCTCCTCTGGACTCTCTCCAATTTGTCCACATCCCTTCTGTAGTGTGGGGCCCAAAACTGGACACAGTACTCCAGATGAGGCCTCACCAATGTCAAATAGAGGGGAACGATCACGTCCCTCGATCTGCTGGCAATGTCCCTACTTATACACCCCAAAATGCCATTGGGCTTCTTGGCAACAAGGGCACACTGTTGACTCACATCCAGCTTCTCGTCCACTGTAACCCCTAGGTCCTTTTCTGCAGAACTACTGCCGAGCCACTCGGTCCCTAGTCTGTAGCGGTTCACGGAATTCTTCCATCCTAAATGCAGGACTCTGCACTTGTCCTTGTTGAACCTCATCAGATTTCTTTTGGCCCAATCCTCCAATTTGTCTAGGTCTCTCTGAACCCTATCCCTACCCTCCAGCATATCTACCTCTCCTCCCAGTTTAGGGTCATCTGCAAACTTGCTGAGGGTGCAGTCCACGCCATCCTCTAGATCATTAATGAAGATGTTGAACAAAACCGGCCCCAGGACCGACCCCTGGGGCACCCCGCTTGATACCGGCTGCCAGCTAGACATCGAGCCGTTGATCACTACCCGTTGAGCCTGACAATCTAGCCAGCTTTCTATCCACCTTATCGTCCATCCATCCAATCCATACTTGCTGGCAAGAATACTGTTGGAGACCGTGTCAAAAGCTTTGCTAAAGTCAAGATATATCACATCCTCTGCTTTCCCCATATCCACAGAGCCAGTTACCTCATCATTGAGGGCAATCAGGTTGGTCAGGCATGACTTGCCCTTGGTGAATCCATGTTGACTGTTCCTGATCACCTTCCTCTCCTCCAAGTGCTTCAAAATGGTTTCCTTGAGGACCTGCTCCATGATTTTTCCAGGGACTGAGGTGAGGCTGACTGGCCTGTAGTTCCCAGGATCCTCCTTCTTCCCTTTTTTAAAGATGGGCACTACATTAGCCTTTTTCCAGTCATCCGGGACTTCCCCCGATTGCCATGAGTTTTCAAAGATAATGGCCAATGGCTCTGCAATCGCATCCGCCAACTCCTTTAGCACTCTCAGATGCAACGCATCCGGCCCCATGGACTTGTGCCCGTCCAGCTTTTTTAAATAGTCCCGAACCACTTCTTTCTCCACAGAAGGCTGGTCATCTCCTCCCCATGCGCTGCTGCCCAGTGCAGTAGTCTGGGAGCTGACCTTGTTCGTGAAGACAGAGGCAAAAAAAGCATTGAGTACATTAGCTTATTCCACATCCTCTGTCACTAGGTTGCCTCCCTCATGCAGTAAGGGGCCCACACTTTCCTTGACTTTCTTCTTGTTGCCAACATACCTGAAGAAACCCTTCTTGTTACTCTTGACATCTCTTGCTAGCTGCAACTCCAGGTGTGATTTGGCCTTACACCCCTGCATGCCCGAGCAATATTTTTATACTCCTCCCTAGTCATCTGTCCAAGTTTCCACTTCTTGTAAGCTTCCTTTCTGTGTTTAAGCTCACCGAAGATTTCTCTGTTAAGCCAAGCTGGTCGCCTGCCATATTTGCTATTCTTTCTGCACATCGGGATGGTTTGTTCCTGCGCCCTCAATAAGGCTTCTTTAAAATACATCCCTGACCCCAGGACACCTCACTGCCAAATGTCAGGTCCCTGTCCTGAGCCTGGCAGCACTAACGCATCCAGAGTGGGTGTGAGCCAGCCTAGCCCCTGGCCCGCCAGGCTGAATCGCATGGGATTGGTGTGAAACCCAGCGATATTTCACAGTAACACGTGGGTTTTCTGGGGGCCGAGTCTGGTGGAGACGCTCCGGTCCCGTGCTCAGGCTTCTCTCTGCAAACATGGCACCTTTATGAAAATGGAAGCCAAGATTTTCCACGACCTCCTACCCGAGCAGCTGTGGCTGAAGCAAAGCACCAAATAACCCCAGGTTTGCGACACCAGCGCGGGCTGCGGACAGAGCCACGTATCCCCCAGCTCAGCTGGTGTGGTCCAGGACCAGCCAGTCTGAGGCAGACACCTGGCCGGGGGAATTTCGGCTGGAATGGGTAAAATTTGGCCACTGAGGACAGGGTCTTGCCATGGGAAGTATCTGGCAGCTGTTACTCTGGAGTCACTGCCAATCCCTCAGCTGTAACCCCTGGGGCCAGCAGAGACAGACCCCGGCACTTGGCGAGTGGACGCTGGGCCACCTTGACCGTGCCAGGCGAATGGGAGACCTCCAGGATTGGCCTGCTGCATTCTCCAGAGCAGAATGGCTGGGCAGAGATGCCAGGGCAGCGGCTGGAGTCGGACAATTCCTGGGCCCGGCTGGGCCAGCGTCCCGGTCCCCAGCCCAGGGTCCCAGAGGAGCACTCTCCAGGCCTAGGATCCCGGGTGGTGTCAGTCTGCAGCGTGTCCCTGCAGGAGGGGCAGGAAATGGAGCATGTGCCAATGGGCCTGCTCAGGGACGGACGGGGCAACATCCCTAAACCCCATTCGGGCAGGGGCCTGGGTAGAGAGACTGCCTGGGGCGAGGGGACAGAGACCTCTTTGGTGTCTGGGGGGAGGGTTGGGGGGCTGGGCAGGTCCCTGGCTGGAAGGGCCCTTCCGTGGCTCCCTGGGCAGACGGGCTATGGGCCTGGCCAGCATCTGCCCTTTGTCTCCTTGTGCTGTGAGGGGCTCGGCATGCCCCAGCCTCCTCCAGAGGAGCCTGACCCCCAGAGCCGCAGTGGGGAGCCAGCCTGCCTTTCCCTGCAGGAGTCTCACCGGCCAACGGCCGACTTCCGCCTCTACGTGGAGAGCCGCACACGGCACCTGGACGAGCTGAGCCGCCGGCACGTCCGCGTCTGCCAGCTGTACAGCCGCACCAGCACTGGGCACCTGCAGGTCCTCGGCAAGAGGGTCCGTGCCAACGGCGAGGACGGCAACCCATATGGTGTGGGCCTGGGAGGACCTCGGGAGGGCTGGCCGGGCAGACGGTGGTAGGGGGCTGCTGCCACGTGTCCTGCCCCCAGAGCTCCCCGAGGGCAGGGGAGCCCGGCTCTGCCCCACATTGGAGGCTGCTCAGGAGGGGCCCCTTGGCTGGGGACTCCCAGTTCCACAGCCACCCTCGCCCCAGCCCGGGGTGCCAGCAAACCCGCCCCAGGCCCATTCCCCTGCTCCCCTCAGGAGCTAGTGATCCTCCCCACCCGCCCAGGCGGGCAGCGGGAAGCAGTCGCTCTGGAGGCAGGAGGCAGATTCCAGCTGTGCCCTCCCGCTCGGGGCCGTGCCCGTCTGCGCTGCTGACGGCCGTGCTGGAGAGGCGGCGGGCAGCTGCGCCCACCGATTGCCTAGTAAACACCTGATGACGCGGTTCCTTATCCTGCAAGCCAGCCGGCCCCACCGGCGTCCCAGGCTGTCCTGGCAGGGGCCCAGGAATGCCGAGTATCCCAGCCACGCAGCCCGCATGCCAGCAGGGAGCTGCATGACCTTCCGGCCTGGGACACGCTGCCCACGTCCCGCAGCAACCCGAGCCCCAGGGAACTGCATCAGGCCCAGCATGAGCCTGGCACCCGGAGACCTGCCCTGCAGAGCAAGCACAGAGTAACGGGGCCCCGTGAGCAGGCAGCCAGCTCCCCCCAGCTCTGCCGGTGCCCCTCACTCCCGACCCGCAGCCCCCTGCTAGCCCAGTCCTGGGCCCCCCTAGCTCTGCCGGTGCCCCTCACTCCCGACCCGCAGCCCCTGCTAGCCCAGTCCTGGGCCCCCCTAGCTCTGCTGGTGCCCCTCACTCCCGACCCGCAGCCCCTGCTAGCCCGGCCCTGGGCTCCCCCCCCTCAGCTCTGCCGGTGCCCCTCACTCCCGACCCGCAGCCCCTCCACAATCCTAGCCCCGGTTTTGTGCCAGGCTGGGATGCTCCAGGCTCCTTCATCTCTGCTCCCCCCACCTGCCATGTCCCCCTCCCTGTCACGGCCACTCCTAACTACTGCGCCTGGCTCCTTGCAGCGCTGCTGGCCATGGAGAGCGACACCTTTGGGAGCCACGTTCGCATCAAGGGCAAGGAGACGGGCTACTACGTCTGCATGGACAGGAGGGGGAAGGTGCTGGGCAAGGTATGGGACCGGTGTGTGCCAGGCGTGCCCTCTCCGGGGGGCACAATGCTGCCCTGTCCCTCCAGGGCTCCCCCGGTCCCTTCCTGCTCCTCCCAGAGAGCCCAGCAGCGGGGGCCAGGCCCTGCACCCCTGAGCCACCTGGGGACACCCCCAACCCCTGCCCAGGTGAAGGGGCAGCCAGCAAGGGCCCCGGCCCCTCCCCAGAGCCGGCTGGGCGAGGGGTTGGGCTGGCTCGGGCCAGCAGCCTCCCCCGGGGGGTCACAGTGACCAAGCCACCTGCCAGGCCTAGGCTGGGCCCGGCTTGCGCCATGTGCTGTGACCAGGGCTCCATGCGGCCTGACAGTGACGTCGGTGCTGGTGTTCCCCTGCCCACGCCCCCCCAGCCCCCCACCCTCCTGAGCCCCCCAGCCTTCCACGCACCCCTCACCCGCCTGCACCCCCATAGCCTCCCCCATCGCCCACAGCACCCCCGCCTGTGCCCCCTGTCCCCCATAGCCTCCCCCATTGCCCACAGCACCCCCGCCTGCGCCCCCTGCCCACCTGCGCCCCCCAGCCTCCCACGCACCCCTCACCCGCCTGCCCCCCCATAGCCTCCCCCATCGCCCACAGCACCCCCGCCTGGGCCCCCTGCCCCCCATAGCCTCCCCCATTGCCCACAGCACCCCTGCCTGCGCCCCCTGCCCACCTGCGCCCCCCAGCCTCCCACGCACCCCTCACCCGCCTGCCCCCCCATAGCCTCCCCCAACGCCCACATCACCCCCGTCTGCGCCCCCTGCCCCCCCATAGCCTCCCCCATCGCCCACAGCACCCCCGCCTGTGCCCCCTGCACCACCCAGCCTCCCACGCACCTGTCACGGAGTGTGGGGGAGTCCAGGCCCTGCACCCCTCTTCCTGGGAGTCACTGAGACTCTCAGCCAGCCAGTAAAACAGAAGGTTTATTGGACAACAGGAACACAGTCCAAAACAGAGCTTGTGGGTACACCCAGGACCCCTCAGTCAAGTCCTTCTGTGGGAGCAGGGAGCTCAGACCCCAGCCCTGGGGTTCCCTGTGTTCCTCCACCCAGCCCCAAACTGAAACTAAACCCCCCCAGCAGGTTCCCTGCTGCAGCCTCCGTCCACATTCCTGGGCAGAGGTGTTACCTCCCCTCCCCCTCCTGGCTCAGGTGACAGGCTCTCAGGTCTCCCGTCCCCAGGGCACATTCCCAGGTCAACACTCCCCCCTCCCTGCTGCGTCACATCGTCACATCACCCCTCACCTGCCTGCACCCCCATAGCCTCCCCCCTCGCCCACAGCACCCCCGCCTGCGCCCCCTGCCCTCCACCTGTGTCCTGCATTCCCCGTCCCACCTGCATCTCACACCCCTGCTCGCCGCTATCCCGCCGGCCCCCACCTGCCGGCAACCCCCCGGTAGCCAAGGGACGACTCACCGGCCTGGCACGGCGCCTCCTGCTGGTCATCGAGGAATTAGCTCTTGTCCAGCCTGGAGCGCCCTCTGCAGGCCGGTGTCTCGCCTGCCGTTGGCCCCACGTCCCTCCCGGACCCCGGTGCCCTTTCCCCTAGGGGCTGTGCCCCAGCAGTACCCCCGCACTCTGGGTCTCCCCTCCCAGGGGAGCCCCCAACCCTCTAAACCCACCTTGCCTCCGTGGCTACTGCCAGTCGCCATCTAGCCCCCGCTCACTGGGCCAGACTGCAGTGTGTAATGGCCACTCATCGCGGGCAAGGGGGTTGGACCAGCTGCCTCTGCCTGTCCCCGGGCTGCCCCCCTCCAGCCCCAAGGCCTCAGCCTGGGGAGTTGCCAGGCTGGAGCTCCCCAGCTCCTCTTGGCCTTCCCCAGCCCTGCTCAGCCTCGGGTGCCCTGTGCTCCCAGCAGCCAGGCCCTCTCCCTCCAGGGCTGCAGAGACTCTGCTCTGCCTTCTGGCCCTGCAGCTCTTCTGTAGGGTCCAGCCTGGCGTGGCCCCAGCTGGGGCTGCTTCCCCAGTTAGCCTGGCTTGGCTGCTTTTAACCCGCTCTCCAGGAGTGGGGCAGCTGCCCCACAACACCCTCCCCCCTCACCTGCATCTCACACCCCCTGCTCTTCTGCATCCTCATGGCCCCCCATGCCTGCCAGTGTCCCCCCCGGTCCCCCACCTGCCTGTGTCCAGCACAGCCCCCCACCCGCTGCCTCAGTCTCTCTCTTCCCCCCAGCTGGACGGGCGGAGCCGGGGCTGCGTCTTCGTGGAAGAAGTCCTGGAGAACAACTACACGGCCTTCATGTCGGCCTGGCACCGGGGCTGGTACCTGGGCTTCACCCGCAAGGGGCGGGCGCAGACGGGGCCACGCACCCACCGGACCCAGCGCGAAGGGCACTTCATGAAGAGGCCCCCCAAGGGCGCAGGGGGCGAGGGGCAGAGCCCGTTCCGCTTCACTGCCCTCACCCAGCGGACTAAGCGGGCCCTGGGGCCCTCGAGCCAGAGGCCCGTGCCCAGCCGGTGCCCATCAGGGGCTGGGGCCCACGCTGTGCCCAGCTCAGCAGGGCGAGGAGACGGGGTCCCCGCAGGCAGTTCAGCTGCTCTGGCCACGCCAAGGCGGGTGGGCGAGCAGCTAGGGGGGCGGGCACAGGCGCTGCCCCACATTCCCGCGGGCTTGCAGTGGTGCACTGCCCCACAGCCCTGACAGGTGGGTCACCCCACACGCTGCGCAGGGGCTGCCCCAGAGAAGGGCTGGTTTCATGCTGCCAGAGGGGGACTAGTCGGTGGGTTAACGTCATTCAATATTGCGGCGTGGGGCCTGAGCGTCTGCCTCTCTCCCCTTGCGTCTGCTGCACCTCGGGGGGGGCAGCCTGGGGGGCCAGCGCCTGGAAGCCAGCTGGGCATGGCCCATGACTTCAGAGCTCGCCAGGCCAGCCCCGGGGGGCGGAGGGGAGGTATTGCTGGGGGGCAGGGGAGGGGGAGGTTTGCCAGGAGGGGAGGGGAGGGGGGAGGTATTGCTGTGTGGGGAGGGGAGAGGCCAGAGAAGGGGGTGGAGGCAGGAGAGGTATTACCGGCACAGGTGGGTGGGGGAGGGGAGGAGGTATTGCTGGGTAGGGAGGTGTGATGAAGGGGGACTCTTCTTAATGTTTCCTCTGAATAGTGTGGGGGTGCCTCAGTTTCCCCTAGGCAGTTCTTAAGTCTCTAGGTGGTGGGGTAACAGTGTAGGATCACTGCAGAGCCCTAGAGGGCAGGGGTGTGCAGGGGTCTGGACACAGAGAATGGCCGACACCCTGTTTCCTGGCAACTTCCTGCAAGGTGAGAGCTAAAAGGTTGGAGAACAAAGGAATCAGGTGCCCTCCTGGCCCGGGAAAGGGACAGAGCCCAGAGGAGGGGGGGCTGGAGAGAGTTTCAGTTTGGGGCTGGCTGGAGACATGGAGTGAAGGGCAGACGGGGTTCTCTGGCTCCCTGCCCCCCACAATGGACCCAGCAGAGGGGTCCTGTTCTCTGCACCTGCAAACTCTGTGTTAGACCATGTTTCTGTCGTCTAATAAACCTTCTGTTTTACTGGCTGGCTGAGAGTCACGTCTGACTGCGGAGTTGGGGGGCAGGACCCTCTGGCTGCCCCAGGACCCCGCCTGAGCGGACTCGCTGTGGGAAGCACACGGAGGGGCAGAGGATGCTGAATGCTCCGAGGTCAGAGCCAGGAAGGTGGAGCCGGGTGAGCTGTGTGTCCTGCAGACAGGCTGCTCCCCGAGAGGAGACTCCCCCAGAGTCCTGCCTGGCTTCGTGGGGAGCAGTTCCAGAGCAGCGCCCGGGGACGCCGGGACACAGTGCCAGAGACGTCTCAGGAGGCAGGCTCTGCACTCATGATGCCATGCTTGGAGCCCACTCTGAGCAGGTACTGGGGGCCCAGGTGCGGTGGGGAGGGGCATCCCCTGCTCTGTGGACACACCCAGCGGTGGCCCCTGCCTCTTCGCCCTTCTCCTCACAGCTGCGGGGAGTGCGTTTGGGGGGAAAGCCTGCATTGAGGGGGCAGAGGTCCCACTGGGCAAGCTGTGGGGGGAGGGGTGGAGCACCCCTGGCCCAGGCCTATGGGGCCAGCAGCAGGGAC
Source organism: Chelonia mydas (assembly GCF_015237465.2). Classification (NCBI taxonomy): domain Eukaryota; kingdom Metazoa; phylum Chordata; order Testudines; family Cheloniidae; genus Chelonia; species Chelonia mydas. The sequence goes on along the minus strand of NC_057852.1, from coordinate 141,460,493 downwards.
CAGCACGAGCCCCCAGAGCATCCCAGCGGGGCCTTGGGCAGCACGGTCACTGGAGCAGCCCTCGCCACGGGGCCTGTGCCAGGGCCGCAGCCACCGTCCGCCCTGCCCGCTTGGGGCCAAGGAGGGGGGCAGGCACCTGGGCCTGCCAAGTGCCAGGGGGCTCCTTGGCATGAGCCGTGGCGCCCTGCTCGGGACTGGGCCTGGCACCAGGCTGGGGCCTCCGGGGCTCGCTCAGCACTAATTGATCCTAACAAGCTGGAACGTCTCCCGGCAGCCTGCGGCTCCGACACACGGCGTCTGTCCGGGGAGCTGCCCGGCTGGCCTGGGGGTCGCAGGGCAACTGCCCCACCCCGCACACCCAGTACTCCCAGTGCAGCCCAGCCTGCTGCCAGGGGCTGGGGTGGTCCGTACCCTTCTGCCTGCCCCCCACCCCCTGTGAGCTGCACTGGCCCAGCCAGCTCGCAGCCTCGATGCTCTGGAACTGCTCCCCACGAAGCCGGTCAGGACTCTGGGGAAGTCTCCTCTCGGGGAGCAGCCTGTCTGCAGGACACACAGCTCACCCGGCTCCACCTTCGTGGGTCTGACCTCGGAGCATTCAGCCTCCTCTGCCCCTCCGTGCGCTTCCGAAAGCGAGTCCGCCCAGACGGGGTCTTGGGGAAGCCAGAGGGTCCTGCCCCCCAACTTCACAGTCAGACGTGACTCTCAGCCAGCCAGTACAACAGAGGTTTATTAGACGACAGGAACATGGTCTGCACACACCTGCCCTCTAGGGCTCTGCAACGATCATACACCCTTATCCCACCACCTAGATACTTAAGAACTGCCTAGGGGAAACTGAGGCACCCCCACACTGTTCAGAGGAAACATTAAGAACAGTCCCACTTCGTCACAGTGTTCTCCAGGATACCAGCTGCGAGACCTTTTTGTGGGCTGACTGTGTCTCTTTGGGACAGGATCCAGGCCTTGCTCTGGTAACTGCCAAGGGTTTGAATTTGAATCCAGGGAAGCAATCGGTGGAGAGGGAAATGGTCAGTGAAATTGCAGATGACCTGGCTGGCAGGGGGGATGAGCTGCTAGGCTCAGGATACCTGCCTGCCTGTAACCAGACCCCTGGGGCTGGGTGGGACAGAGAGATGCTCCCCACCCCCCTGCACACTGGAGAGGGGGCTCGCGCTGGCTCTGATGCAGTGAGGAAAGCAGCGAGCTCGCTGCCTGCCCCCACTGGGACAGCAAGGGCCGCGCTGAGCAAGGAGGGAGCTGAGACCCCAGCTGAGTGGGGGGAGACACAGGCAGGGCAGGGGATCTGTGGGGAGTGGAAAGGTGCTTGGTAAGGAAAGTCTGGATGAGCCTAGGCAGCCTTGTGAGCTGATGGCTGTGTCTAGTCAGCAGTGTGGGAAGGCGAGGAGAGTGGAAGATGAGTGTCCCTGGACCTTACCTGTTAGCTGGGTGGAGAATTGTGACAGGGAAGGAAATGTGTCTGTGTCTGTCAGGGGTATTGACTTGCCTATGGAGGGAGCTACCCTGGTCTCCAAGCAGTTGTCTGTGACCAGCCTTGTGTGCTGGGACCAGGGGAATGAGATCCCAAGCTGGGTGTCTGGGAAAGGAGAAAGCGTGTCCGGCTCTTCTGTGTCTGTGGAGCAGACAGAAGGGGTCTTTCAGCCTGTGATGGTTGAGGGTCGTGCAGTTGTCTCAGAGCTGGTTCTGGATTCAGCTGAAGCCCAGGAAGGGAAGGGTCCTAAGTTTGTGTCTGCTCGGGAGAATGGCCCTGTAACTAGGTCGCATCCAGTTAGTGTCTATGTAAAATCCCAGAGCCCAGACAATTCTGGTGCTTGTATTTTGCCTGTTGCTAGTGTGTTGTTGGGAAAGGGTGCAGCAACTCTGTGTAATCAGGGTGAGATCCTAGCCAGGGCACAAGGAGAGCATGAAGGTGTGTGATTGTGTTACCTACTGAGGGTGTGGAAACCTGTCGCAAGAAGGAAAAGATTCCTGAACTTGTGTGTGGCAAAGGGAAGGAGAATGCTTCTGACCTTTTATCTAGGAAGTCTGTCAGTTTGCCTGAAAGGGGATGGTGTAGGAATCCGCCGGATGGGCCAGAGGTAATTCTGGATGTAAGGGAGACCCAGAAAGAGTCTGTTGTTGCTCAGGAAAGTGTTCGTCCAGAGCAAACCCTAGGTGAAGAGGGTAAGAGCAGAATTTCTGTGAGGGGTGAATTGTTGCATAGAAAAGCCCCGAGGGAAAGGAATCCTCATGGAGTCTTTGCAAGCAGTTTACTGCAACTGAAGGGTGTGAAAGTGATTTAATCAAGAAAGTTTCAGTTCCTAACAGCCAGAAATTTTCTGTTGTGAATGGATCCACTGACTTTCCTTTTGAAAGACCCAGTGTGGATAGCTTTGAGATGGTCTCAGATGGAGTGAAAGCTGTTAAGAAAGTTAAACAGTCCTATAACCAAGTGGCTGTGTTTGGCCAGCTTGTTGGGGAGAAGACCAAATCCCAGTTTGACCCCCTGGGGTTTTGGGGTGGCCAAAGGACATGGGCCGCATAAACCTTCCCACATGCGGCCTCCAAGTGCTATCAACCACCCCCGACCTAAGGGAGGGCATGTGACAAAGCGGGACTGTTCTTAATGTTTCCTCTGAATAGTGTGGGGGTGCCTCAGTTTCCCCTAGGCAGGTCTTAAGTCTCTAGGTGGTGGGGTAACAGTGTAGGATCACTGCAGAGCCCTAGAGGGCAGGGGTGTGCAGGGGTCTGGACACAGAGAATGGCCAACACCCTGTTTCCTGGCAACTTCCTGCAAGGTGAGAGCTAAAGGGTTGGAGAACAAAGGAATCCGGTGACCTCCTGGCCCGGGAAAGGAACAAAGCCCAGAGGAGGAGGGGCTGGAGGGAGTTTCAGTTTGGGGCTGGCTGGGGACATGAAGTGAAGGGCAGACGTGGTTGTCTGGCTCCCTGCCCCCCAAATTGGACCCAGCTGAGGGGTCCTGTTCTCTGCACCTACAAGCTCTGTTTTAGACCATGTTCCTGTCGTCTAATAAACCTTCTGTGTTACTGACTAGCTGAGAGTCACATCTGACTGCGGAGTTGGGGAGCAGGACCCTCTGGCTTCCCCAGGACCCCGCCTGGGCGGACTCGCTGTGGGAAGCGCACGGAGAGGCAGAAGAGGCTGAAGGCTCCGAGGTCAGAGCCAGGAAGGTGGAAGCTGTGTGAGCTGTGTGTCCTGCAGACAGGCTGCTCACAGAAAGGAGACTTCCCCAGAGTCCTGCCTGGCTTCATGGGGAGCAGTTCCAGAGGATCGCCCGGGGACTCCGTGACAACTGGCAGCAGCGGTGAGATCTACTGCACCCCATGGATGGCGCTTCCTGCAGTAAGTGACTGGGGAACAGTAAAACGAAGGGGGATTGACGAGGACCAGGCGTGCTGAAGGCTCAGAGAGGAGCGGTTTCGGGGGGGTGGTTAACCCCTGGGAGTGTGTGACCAGCGAGAAGGACTGTGCAGTAATGGGGTCCCCCTGGGGACTGCGGGGAGCAGTCTCAGGGGCAGAGGAGCCTGCGGCTTGGCCCTGGGAGAGAGATGGACTTTTGCAGTAACAGGGTCCCCCGAGGGAGTGCAGCGAACGGTCCCAGGGGCGGAGGAGTCTGCAGCTCGACCCTGGCAAAGAGGAGGTGACCTCGAGAAGGGCTGGCACACTAGGGGTTCTCCCTGGAAACCATGGGGAGCTGAGAGCACACAGGCCTGTGAGTCCACAACAACTGGGGAAGAGCGGAGTGATGGCCTGTCACCGTCTCCTGAAGAAGGACATTGTAACCCTGTGCAGAGAGGGTTGAGCATTGGAAAGTTCACCAAAGCACAGTTAATCGAGCAGCTGGAGGAGGATGACCGCCCTAAGGAACAGATTCCTGACCCCAAATGGGGCTATAGCAGGACCTGGGAGCAGCTGGAGTGGGAGCCAGGCATCGCCAAGACTCCTGTCCCCGACCAGACGGGGGTCTTCACGATCAGGTTCCCCATCCGCGGATCGGAGACGGACGGGATTGGAGCTGAGTCCGAGAGAGCAAGAGGACTGTGAGAGACAGCGAGAGCCCGAGAAAGAGCTGCAGAAGCAGCAGCAGCAAGAACTGGCGATGGGGGAGCGGAGAGGCCTAGGGATCTACACCCTTATCCCACCATCTAGATACTTAAGAACTGCATAGGGGAAACTGAGGCACCGGCACAATATTCAGAGGAAACATTAAGAAGAGTCCTGCTTCGTCACAGACACTCCCAGGGGTTAAGCGTAGCTCCTCCGCCCCCCGAAACCGCTCCTCTCTGAGCCTTCAGCATGCCTGGTTCCCGTCAACCCCCCTTCGTTTTACTGCTCCCCAGTCACCTACTGCAGGAAGCGCCATGCATGGGTGCAGTACATCCCACCTCTGCCACCAGTTGTCACAGAGTGTGGGGAGTCTGGGCCCTGCATCCTTCTTCCTGGGATTCACCATGACTCTCAGCCAGCTAGTAAAACAGAGGTTTATTAGACGATCTAAATCAGAGCTTGTCGGTACAGAGAACAGGACCCCTCAGCTGGGTCCATTGTGGGGGGCAGTGAGCCAGACAACCACGTCTGCCCTTCACTCCATGTCCCAGCCAGTCCCAAACTGAAACTCCCTCCAGCCCCTCCTCCTCTGGGCTTTGTTCCTTTCCCGGGCCAGGAGGTCACCTGATTCCTTTGTTCTCCAACCTTTTAGCTCTCACCTTGCAGGGGGAAGGGCCCAGGCCATCAGTTGCCAGGAGACAGAGTGTCGGCCATTTATGTACCCTGGCCGTTTGCTCTGCAACAATCACACACCCCTATCCCACCACCTAGAGACTTAAGAAATGCATAGGGGAAACTGAGGCACCCCTACAGTATTCAGAGGAAACTTTAAAAACAGTCCCACTTTGTCACAGCTTTGTAACCTGTGCAGGGCTCTGCCTTGGTCTGCACTGCAGCCCGGGCTCTGGGAGCTGCCCAGCCATGAACCCCACGTCACCAGTGGTAACTTCCACTGCTGGCCAAGCGCGTGGGGAGGGAGCAGGGCAGGCATAGTCTGGGAATTGTGTGTGCTGTTTTTATGATGCCTGTGTGTGCCTCAGTTTCCACTGTAAGCTGCAGCCTCCCCGACTGAAGTGGGGGAAGTGATGGTCCCAGGCAAAAGGATTGCTAGCCTGTGTATGAAAACCTTCGAAAGCCAAGGCAGCTTGTGCCTTAAGACTCTGCCAGCCTATCACTCAGGGTGAGAATTTGCTAATTCATATCCTAGCTTTCCAGTGTGTTAGACTCAGTTTGCGGTTTTGTTTATTTACTAATCTGCTTTGTTTGCTATCACTTATAATCACTTAAAATCTATCTTTCGTAGTTAATAAACTTGTTTTTGTTTTGTCTAAAACCAGTGTGTGGAAATCATACTTGGGGCAGAAAGCTGTTGCATATCTCTCTCCACACTGGGGGAGGGAGCGAGTTTCATGAGCTTGTGCTGTACAGGTCTCTGTACAAGGCAAGATGATATAATTCTGGATTTACCCTTCAAAGGGGGCTGTTGTGCACTTGAGTAACTGGGCAGTTCCTTAGCTGAGCCTTGCCAAGCAGAGCTGATCTCAGCATCTGTGTGAAGCTGCAGCTCGGTGTGTCCCTACCGGTGCGAATGCTGGTGGAAGGGCCAGCTTGGAGAGCTTGGCAGCTTGTCACAGCAGCACAGCGTGAGAGGGAGCCCAGGCTGGTGGGTCAGGTGGGCTCAGTGGTACCCCAGTTCCAGGCAGCACCCCGAAGGGAGAACCTGTCACGGAGAGATCTAGGAAGATTGCACTCTCCTGAGAGATGGAAGATGTGCAACACCATCTTCAGGAGCTGACGGCAGGAAATGGCATTACAGAATCCTGCAGCCCATGTGCCTCACCCTCTGGGTGGTCTGTAAAAGGAATGGGAAAATCCTGGCCCTGGTTCGGGGGGCTCAGCCCAGGCATAGGGCCTGCGTGTGCGTCTTGGGCCAGTGATGTGTGTCACCGAGCCACAGGATCGGTGCCACTGCCAGCTTCTAAACAGTCCCTTGGGGGACCCTTCAGTGGGGCAGCTCCCAAGGGCCCCACGCTCCCTCTGGGGCCGGCCCTGCAGCCTCCAGTCCCCGCCTCCGAGACTGAGTCTCGATCCCCAGCCTCCTGTTCACCCGTGCTCTGCCCGGTGAGTCCCACAGAGCCAGGCCTGCGGGGGCCCAGCCAGGGTTGGCAGAGGGAGCAGTTTGCTGGTCACCGGGGCGCGGCGTTGGCAGCCGTTAGTGTAGCCAAGATATGCAAAGTGGAGCCTGGGGGAGATGGGGGGCCCTCGGGGAATGGGGGTGGGGCTAGCATCCCATTGCTTCCCCATCTCCCCTGCTCCCTGGGGCCCTGATGTTGCCAGGCCAGAGCCCTCACAGGCCCTGTTCCCACATGCTTCGCCCACTGCTCCCCTTAGCCTTGGGGCAGGGTCACAGCCTGGCCCCGCAGCCTGGCCTGGCCCTGTCCTCCTGGGGCGCTGGTGAGCCCCCCACTCCTGAGCCCCCGCCCAGGCCATGGCGGTTGTAGTGACCCCAAGTGAAGCAGATCATCTGGGGCATTGAGATCGGGGGTGGGGGTGCTGGACCCTTCCCTGGTGAGACGCCCCTGCACAGGGGGGAACAGTGCCATGGTGCTGCCCTGCCCCTCCCCCAGCCCAGCCCCCAAGGCCCCTGCAGGCAGCAGCAGAATTTATGGGGGTGCCTGGGGGGGGTCCCAGCATCCTCCCCCCAGGTACCCGCATGTCATCAGCTGTGGGGGGCAGGATGAGCGTCGGGGGGAGGGGGAAATCTGTCCCTGCACAAAGCATTATGAAGGCAGGAGTTGGTGCCAGGCACCTGCAGGCCTGTGAGAGCCCCAGGGCCCACGGGGCTGTGGCTGCTGCCCGGCCCGGTGCATGGCTCTGCCAGCTGGCGTGGGGCACTGGGAGAGCTGCCCCTGCCCAGCCCCATGTCACGGCCCTACAGCCAAGGCCGGGGGGCCGGGGCCGCGCCCAGTGAGGCGGAAGGAGCTGGCAGCGGGCAGGACAATGAGCCATTCACCGGAGCGAGCTCCTTGGGTAGCCCCGATGAGGGCAGCAGCCTGGGGCTCTGCTCAGCGGCCGAGCCACGACGTGACAGCCCTGAGCACGGACAAGCCGCCCTTGTGTGTGGGGCGCCGCCTGCACCCCCGATCGACAGCGGGGCAGCACCAGCTCCCCAAGCCCTGCCCAGACATAGCCTGCCCCCCGCTGGCCCGTGTGCGGCGCGCCGGGCACGGGGGTCTGCCACCCACAGGGTGAAGGAGAGACAGCAAGCCCAGCACCTTTCCCACTCCCAGCTCCACTCTGCCCATTATACAACTGGGGAAACTGAGGCACCAAGTGAGCAAGGGACTTGCCCAAGGTCACAGTCAGGGCCAGAGGCCTAGCTCCCAGCCCCACCTCCAGCTCTAACCCACTGGATCCCTCCCACCCCTGAGCTGGGAAGAACCTAGGAGCCCTGGCTCCCAGCCCCCCACCGCGGCTCTGACCATTAGAGCCACTCTCTGACTGGCACAGATTGTATCTCACACACAATCGCTGTTTCAGTCTCTCCCAGGTCCCCCCATGTTCCCCTCCCCCACTGCCGCTCCAGATGGGCCAAGAAGTGTCATCTAGTGGGGGGGCGGGCACAGACCCAGACGTGTCCTCACTGCCCCTCCCCCCCACTTAGGGGGCGGCACCCTGGCTTCCAGCTGTGACGCCAGGTGCCCTTCCCCCCTCCACCCCCACCCCCTCCCCCAGGGCTCCACACCAGTGCCACGGCAAGGCCCGGCTACCAGCCGGGCCTCCAGGGCCCCCAAAGAAGAGCTCCCTCCCCCACACCTGCCACACTAGGCAGGGCAGCTCAACCCCCCCACAACTGAGACCCCCAGACAATGAGACCAACACCCCCACCCTGCGTCCTCAGGACCAAACCAGGGCCAGCTCGATACAGGAGTCCATGCAGGGGTCACCCCCCACTGTCCTGCCCTGCCCAGCATGGCATGTGCGGGTCGGGCCTGAGGGGCACCGGCAGAGCTGGGGGGGGAGCCCAGGGCCGGGCTAGCGGGGGCTGCGGGTCGGGCCTGAGGGGCACCGGCAGAGCTGGGGGGGGAGCCCAGGGCCAGGCTAGCGGGGGCTGCGGGTCGGGCCTGAGGGGCACCGGCAGGGCTGGGGGGGGAGCCCAGGGCCGGGCTAGCAGGGGCTGCGGGTCGGGAGCGAGGGGCACCGGCAGGGCTATGGGGGGAGCCCAGGGCCAGGCTAGCGGGGGCTGCGGGTCGGGGGCGAAGGGCACCGGCAGAGCTGGGGGGGGGGGCAGGGCTGGGCTAGCGGGGGCTGCGGGTCGGGAGTGAGGGGCACCGGCAGAGCTGGGGGGGGGGGCAGGGCTGGGCTAGCGGGGGCTGCGGGTCGGGAGTGAGGGGCACCGGCAGAGCTGGGGGAGCCCAGGGCCGGGCTAGCGGGGGCTGCGGGTCGGGAGTGAGGGGCACCGGCAGGGCTGTGGGGGGACCCCAGGGCCGGGCTAGCAGGGGCTGCGGGTCGGGAGTGAGGGGCACCGGCAGGGCTGTGGGGGGAGCCCAGGGCCGGGCTAGCGGGGGCTGCGGGTCGGGAGTGAGGGGCACCGGCAGGGCTGGGGGGGGGAGCCCAGGGCCGGGCTAGCGGGGGCTGCGGGTCGGGAGTGAGGGGCACTGGCAGGGCTGTGGGGGGAGCCCAGGGCTGGGCTAGCAGGGGCTGCGGGTCGGGAGTGAGGGGCACCGGCAGGGCTGGGGGGGGGAGCCCAGGGCCGGGCTAGCGGGGGCTGCGGGTCGGGAGTGAGGGGCACCGGCAGAGCTGGGGGGGCAGGATAGGGGGGGATGCAGCTGCTCCCCAAACCGTCCTTTACTAGCCAGTTCTGTCCCTTGTGGCTTATTTATCTTGGGGTGCGGGCAGCGGAGGGGCCGAGCGGGGATGGGATGGGGGGCGCCGGTGGGGCGCTGGTGGGGGTCTGGGGCGTGGGGCGCCGGGTTCCCCCCCGGGGCGTTGGTGGGGGGGTTGGGGCGGGGGGCGCCGGGTTCCCCCCCGGGGCGCTGGGGGGTGCGGGGGCGGGGGGCGCCGGGTTCCCCCCCGGGGCGCTGGGGGGGGCGGGGGGCGCCGGGTTCCCCCCCGGGGCGCTGGGGGGGGCGGGGGCGGGGGGCGCCGGTGGGGCGCTGGTGGGGGTCTGGGGCGGGGGGCGCCGGGTTCCCCCCCGGGGCGCTGGGGGGGGGCGGGGGGCGCCGGGTTCCCCCCCGGGGCGCTGGGGGGGGCTGGGGCGAGGGGCGCCATCGCACACACCCGGCAGGGGGCGGGGCGCGCGGCAGGGGAGGGTCCCACGGCCCCCGCGCTGTTACCCCCCCGGCCCGCCAGGGGGCGCCCGGCCTGCCGCGGGCGGACAGCGGGGACTACAGCTCCCGGCATGCACCGCGCCAGCCGCTCGGAGCCCCGCCCCCGGCTCGCGGGCGGCCTGGCCGCGCAGGGCACGGCGGGAGCTGTAGTTCTCGCCGTTGCCGTGGGGACAGGCCCCGCCCCAACCCGGAAGTGGGTGGGAGGCGGTTCTAAGATGGCGTCTCCTCCTCAGGGGGGCCCGATGGCGATCGCCATGCGGCTGCGGAACCAGCTCCAGGCCGTCTACAAGATGGACCCGCTCCGCAACGAGGTGAGGCGCCGCGGCTCCCCCAGCAGCGGCCGCGCCTCGGGGCGGACAGAGCAGCGCGCATGCGCGGGCGGAAGAGGGGCTCCCGCGCCTGAGTGGGCGACGGAGAGCGCCGCGCATGCGCACCAGTGACGGTGCGCACGTGCCCTGAAGGCGGTGTCTGGCGGGGCGAGGGCTGCCCGTGCGCATGCGCAGCCGTGAGCCTGCGTGTCCCCGCCATGGGGACTCTGAGTCCGCTCCAGGGGGCGGGGCCTAGGGGCCAGGCCCCGCCCGCAGCCGGGCTGGGGCAGAGTTAAGGTGATGTCGCCTGGGGGAGGCACAGGCGAGTGTAAGGGGCGGGGAGTAGACCAGTCATGGAACCCTCTCCAGTCCCTGCCCCCCACAGTCCACAGGGGTCCCCCTCCTGCCCAGCTGGGGCACCCACGTATTGCTGGGGCACCCGGGTGGGTACCCTGCGCAGTGTCCCCCGGGGCTTTGTGCCTAACGGGCTCCCCGGGCACCACCCCAGCGCACGGGTCAGGAGGAGCTAGGGGTCAAGAGCCGCTCTGCCGGCCTGGGGGGGGAGTAGGCCTCACTTGTCCCTCTCTCAGCCCCAGAAGTGTAGGTTCAAGGGCCCCTGGATTGGCCCCCCAAGACGGCAGCTGCACTAGCAGAGCTATGGGGGGAGGGGACCCCAGGGCTGGGCTAGCAGGGGCTGCGGGTCGGGAGTGAAGGGCACCGGCAGGGCTGTGGGGGGAGCCCAGGGCCGGGCTAGCAGGGGCTGCGGGTCGGGAGTGAGGGGCACCGGCAGAGCTGGGGGGGAGCCCAGGGCCGGGCTAGCAGGGGGCTGCGGGTCGGGAGTGAGGGGCACCGGCAGGGCTGTGGGGGGAGCCCAGGGCCGGGCTAGCAGGGGGCTGCGGGTCGGGAGTGAGGGGCACCAGCAGGGCTGGGGGAGCCCAGGGCCGGGCTAGCAGGGGCTGCGGGTCGGGAGTGAGGGGCACCGGCAGAGCTGGGGGGGAGCCCAGGGCCGGGCTAGCAGGGGCTGCGGGTCGGGAGTGAGGGGCACCGGCAGAGCTGGGGGACCCCAGGGCCGGGCTAGCAGGGGCTGCGGGTCGGGAGTGAGGGGCACCGGCAGGGCTGTGGGGGGGAGCCCAGGGCCGGGCTAGCGGGGGCTGCGGGTCGGGAGTGAGGGGCACCGGCAGAGCTGGGGGACCCCAGGGCTGGGCTAGCAGGGGCTGCGGGTCGGGAGTGAGGGGCACCGGCAGGGCTGTGGGGGGAGCCCAGGGCCGGGCTAGCAGGGGGCTGCGGGTCGGGAGTGAGGGGCACTGGCAGGGCTATGGGGGGAGCCCAGGGCCGGGCTAGCAGGGGGCTGTGGGTCGGGAGTGAAGGGCACCGGCAGAGCTGGGGGAGCCCAGGGCCGGGCTAGCAGGGGCTGCGGGTCGGGAGTGAGGGGCACCGGCAGGGCTGTGGGGGGAGCCCAGGGCCGGGCTAGCGGGGGCTGTGGGTCGGGAGTGAAGGGCACCGGCAGGGCTGTCGGGGGAGCCCAGGGCCGGGCTAGCAGGGGGCTGCGGGTCGGGAGTGAGGGGCACCAGCAGGGCTGGGGGAGCCCAGGGCCGGGCTAGCAGGGGCTGCGGGTCGGGAGTGAGGGGCACCGGCAGGGCTGTGGGGGGAGCCCAGGGCCGGGCTAGCGGGGGCTGCGGGTCGGGAGTGAGGGGCACCGGCAGAGCTGGGGGAGCCCAGGGCCGGGCTAGCAGGGGCTGCGGGTCGGGAGTGAGGGGCACCGGCAGGGCTGTGGGGGGAGCCCAGGGCCGGGCTAGCAGGGGCTGCGGGTCGGGAGTGAGGGGCACCGGCAGGGCTGTGGGGGGAGCCCAGGGCTGGGCTAGCGGGGGCTGCGGGTCGGGAGTGAGGGGCACCGGCAGGGCTGTGGGGGGAGCCCAGGGCCGGGCTAGCAGGGGCTGCGGGTCGGGAGTGAAGGGCACCGGCAGGGCTGTGGGGGGAGCCCAGGGCCGGGCTAGCAGGGGCTGCGGGTCGGGAGTGAGGGGCACCGGCAGGGCTGGGGGAGCCCAGGGCCGGGCTAGCAGGGGCTGCGGGTCGGGAGTGAGGGGCACCGGCAGGGCTGTGGGGGGAGCCCAGGGCCGGGCTAGCAGGGGGCTGCGGGTCGGGAGTGAGGGGCACCGGCAGGGCTGTGGGGGGAGCCCAGGGCTGGGCTAGCGGGGGCTGCGGGTCGGGAGTGAGGGGCACCGGCAGGGCTGTGGGGGGAGCCCAGGGCCGGGCTAGCAGGGGGCTGTGGGTCGGGAGTGAGGGGCACCGGCAGGGCTGTGGGGGGAGCCCAGGGCCGGGCTAGCAGGGGGCTGCGGGTCGGGAGTGAGGGGCACCGGCAGAGCTGGGGGAGCCCAGGGCCGGGCTAGCAGGGGCTGCGGGTCGGGAGTGAGGGGCACCGGCAGGGCTGTGGGGGGAGCCCAGGGCCGGGCTAGCAGGGGCTGCGGGTCGGGAGTGAGGGGCACCGGCAGGGCTGTGGGGGGAGCCCAGGGCCGGGCTAGCAGGGGCTGCGGGTCGGGAGTGAGGGGCACCGGCAGGGCTGTGGGGGGAGCCCAGGGCCGGGCTAGCAGGGGCTGCGGGTCGGGAGTGAGGGGCACCGGCAGGGCTGTGGGGGGAGCACAGGGCCGGGCTAGCAGGGGGCTGCGGGTCGGGAGTGAAGGGCACCGGCAGGGCTGTCGGGGGAGCCCAGGGCCGGGCTAGCAGGGGGCTGCGGGTCGGGAGTGAGGGGCACCGGCAGGGCTGTGGGGAGCCCAGGGCCGGGCTAGCAGGGGCTGCGGGTCGGGAGTGAGGGGCACCGGCAGGGCTGGGGGAGCCCAGGGCCGGGCTAGCGGGGGCTGCGGGTCGGGAGTGAAGGGCACCGGCAGGGCTGTGGGGGGAGCCCAGGGCCGGGCTAGCAGGGGGCTGCGGGTCGGGAGTGAGGGGCACCGGCAGGGCTGTGGGGAGCCCAGGGCTGGGCTAGCAGGGGGCTGCGGGTCGGGAGTGAGGGGCACCGGCAGAGCTGGGGGAGCCCAGGGCCGGGCTAGCAGGGGCTGCGGGTCGGGAGTGAGGGGGCACCGGCAGGGCTGTGGGGGGAGCCCAGGGCCGGGCTAGCAGGGGCTGCGGGTCGGGAGTGAGGGGCACCGGCAGGGCTGTGGGGGGAGCCCAGGGCCGGGCTAGCGGGGGCGGTGGGTCGGGAGTGAAGGGCACCGGCAGGGCTGTCGGGGGAGCCCAGGGCCGGGCTAGCAGGGGGCTGCGGGTCGGGAGTGAGGGGCACCGGCAGGGCTGTGGGGAGCCCAGGGCCGGGCTAGCAGGGGCTGCGGGTCGGGAGTGAAGGGCACCGGCAGGGCTGTGGGGGGAGCCCAGGGCCGGGCTAGCAGGGGCTGCGGGTCGGGAGTGAGGGGCACCGGCAGAGCTGGGGGGGAGCCCAGGGCCGGGCTAGCAGGGGCTGCGGGTCGGGAGTGAGGGGCACCGGCAGAGCTGGGGGACCCCAGGGCCGGGCTAGCAGGGGGCTGCGGGTCGGGAGTGAGGGGCACCGGCAGAGCTGGGGGACCCCAGGGCTGGGCTAGCAGGGGCTGCGGGTCGGGAGTGAGGGGCACCGGCAGGGCTGTGGGGGGAGCCCAGGGCCGGGCTAGCAGGGGGCTGCGGGTCGGGAGTGAGGGGCACTGGCAGGGCTATGGGGGGAGCCCAGGGCCGGGCTAGCAGGGGGCTGTGGGTCGGGAGTGAAGGGCACCGGCAGAGCTGGGGGAGCCCAGGGCCGGGCTAGCAGGGGCTGCGGGTCGGGAGTGAGGGGCACCGGCAGGGCTGTGGGGGGAGCCCAGGGCCGGGCTAGCGGGGGCTGTGGGTCGGGAGTGAAGGGCACCGGCAGGGCTGTCGGGGGAGCCCAGGGCCGGGCTAGCAGGGGGCTGCGGGTCGGGAGTGAGGGGCACCAGCAGGGCTGGGGGAGCCCAGGGCCGGGCTAGCAGGGGCTGCGGGTCGGGAGTGAGGGGCACCGGCAGGGCTGTGGGGGGAGCCCAGGGCCGGGCTAGCGGGGGCTGCGGGTCGGGAGTGAGGGGCACCGGCAGAGCTGGGGGAGCCCAGGGCCGGGCTAGCAGGGGCTGCGGGTCGGGAGTGAGGGGCACCGGCAGGGCTGTGGGGGGAGCCCAGGGCCGGGCTAGCAGGGGCTGCGGGTCGGGAGTGAGGGGCACCGGCAGAGCTGTGGGGGGAGCCCAGGGCCGGGCTAGCAGGGGCTGCGGGTCGGGAGTGAAGGGCACCGGCAGGGCTGTGGGGGGAGCCCAGGGCCGGGCTAGCAGGGGCTGCGGGTCGGGAGTGAGGGGCACCGGCAGGGCTGGGGGAGCCCAGGGCCGGGCTAGCGGGGGCTGCGGGTCGGGAGTGAGGGGCACCGGCAGGGCTGTGGGGGGAGCCCAGGGCCGGGCTAGCAGGGGGCTGCGGGTCGGGAGTGAGGGGCACCGGCAGGGCTGTGGGGGGAGCCCAGGGCTGGGCTAGCGGGGGCTGCGGGTCGGGAGTGAAGGGCACCGGCAGGGCTGTGGGGGGAGCCCAGGGCCGGGCTAGCAGGGGGCTGCGGGTCGGGAGTGAGGGGCACCGGCAGGGCGGTGGGGGGAGCCCAGGGCTGGGGCTAGCGGGGGCTGCGGGTCGGGAGTGAAGGGCACCGGCAGGGGCTGTGGGGGGGGCCCAGGGCCGGGCTAGCAGGGGGCTGCGGGTCGGGAGTGAGGGGCACCGGCAGGGCTGTGGGGGGAGCCCAGGGCCGGGCTAGCAGGGGGCTGCGGGTCGGGAGTGAGGGGCACCGGCAGAGCTGGGGGAGCCCAGGGCCGGGCTAGCAGGGGCTGCGGGTCGGGAGTGAGGGGCACCGGCAGGGCTGTGGGGGGAGCCCAGGGCCGGGCTAGCAGGGGCTGCGGGTCGGGAGTGAGGGGCACCGGCAGGGCTGTGGGGGGAGCCCAGGGCCGGGCTAGCAGGGGCTGGGGGTCGGGAGTGAAGGGCACCGGCAGGGCTGTCGGGGGAGCCCAGGGCCGGGCTAGCGGGGGCTGCGGGTCGGGAGCGAGGGGCACCGGCAGGGCTGTGTGGGGAGCCCAGGGCCGGGCTAGCAGGGGCTGCGGGTCGGGAGTGAGGGGCACCGGCAGGGCTGGGGGAGCCCAGGGCCGGGCTAGCGGGGGCTGCGGGTCGGGAGTGAAGGGCACCGGCAGGGCTGTGGGGGGAGCCCAGGGCCGGGCTAGCAGGGGGCTGCGGGTCGGGAGTGAGGGGCACCGGCAGGGCTGTGGGGAGCCCAGGGCTGGGCTAGCAGGGGGCTGCGGGTCGGGAGTGAGGGGCACCGGCAGAGCTGGGGGAGCCCAGGGCCGGGCTAGCAGGGGCTGCGGGTCGGGAGTGAGGGGCACCGGCAGGGCTGTGGGGGGAGCCCAGGGCCGGGCTAGCAGGGGCTGCGGGTCGGGAGTGAGGGGCACCGGCAGGGCTGTGGGGGGAGCCCAGGGCCGGGCTAGCGGGGGCTGTGGGTCGGGAGTGAAGGGCACCGGCAGGGCTGTCGGGGGAGCCCAGGGCCGGGCTAGCAGGGGGCTGCGGGTCGGGAGTGAGGGGCACCGGCAGGGCTGTGGGGAGCCCAGGGCCGGGCTAGCAGGGGGCTGCGGGTCGGGAGTGAGGGGCACCAGCAGGGCTGGGGGAGCCCAGGGCCGGGCTAGCAGGGGCTGCGGGTCGGGAGTGAGGGGCACCGGCAGGGCTGTGGGGGGAGCCCAGGGCCGGGCTAGCGGGGGCTGCGGGTCGGGAGTGAGGGGCACCGGCAGAGCTGGGGGAGCCCAGGGCCGGGCTAGCAGGGGCTGCGGGTCGGGAGTGAGGGGCACCGGCAGGGCTGTGGGGGGAGCCCAGGGCCGGGCTAGCAGGGGCTGCGGGTCGGGAGTGAGGGGCACCGGCAGGGCTGTGGGGGGAGCCCAGGGCCGGGCTAGCAGGGGCTGCGGGTCGGGAGCGAGGGGCACCGGCAGGGCTGGGGGAGCCCAGGGCCGGGCTAGCAGGGGCTGCGGGTCGGGAGTGAGGGGCACCGGCAGGGCTGTGGGGGGAGCCCAGGGCTGGGCTAGCGGGGGCTGCGGGTCGGGAGTGAAGGGCACCGGCAGGGCTGTGGGGGGAGCCCAGGGCCGGGCTAGCAGGGGGCTGTGGGTCGGGAGTGAAGGGCACCGGCAGGGCTGTGGGGGGAGCCCAGGGCCGGGCTAGCAGGGGGCTGCGGGTCGGGAGTGAGGGGCACCGGCAGGGCTGTGGGGGGAGCCCAGGGCTGGGCTAGCAGGGGGCTGCGGGTCGGGAGTGAGGGGCACCGGCAGAGCTGGGGGAGCCCAGGGCCGGGCTAGCAGGGGCTGCGGGTCGGGAGTGAGGGGCACCGGCAGGGCTGTGGGGGGAGCCCAGGGCCGGGCTAGCAGGGGCTGCGGGTCGGGAGTGAGGGGCACCGGCAGGGCTGTGGGGGGAGCCCAGGGCCGGGCTAGCAGGGGCTGGGGGTCGGGAGTGAAGGGCACCGGCAGGGCTGTCGGGGGAGCCCAGGGCCGGGCTAGCAGGGGGCTGCGGGTCGGGAGTGAGGGGCACCGGCAGGGCTGTGGGGAGCCCAGGGCCGGGCTAGCAGGGGGCTGCGGGTCGGGAGTGAGGGGCACCAGCAGGGCTGGGGGAGCCCAGGGCCGGGCTAGCAGGGGCTGCGGGTCGGGAGTGAGGGGCACCGGCAGGGCTGTGGGTGGGGCCCAGGGCCGGGCTAGCAGGGGGCTGCGGGTCGGGAGTGAGGGGCACCAGCAGAGCTGTGGGTGGGGCCCAGGGCCGGGCTAGCAGGGGGCTGTGGGTCGGGAGTGAGGGGCACCGGCAGAGCTGGGGGGGAGCCCAGGGCCGGGCTAGCAGGGGCTGCGGGTCGGGAGTGAGGGGCACCGGCAGGGCTGTGGGGGGAGCCCAGGGCCGGGCTAGCAGGGGCTGCGGGTCGGGAGTGAGGGGCACCGGCAGGGCTGTGGGGGGGAGCCCAGGGCCGGGCTAGCGGGGGCTGCGGGTCGGGAGTGAGGGGCACCGGCAGGGCTGGGGGAGCCCAGGGCCGGGCTAGCGGGGGCTGCGGGTCGGGAGTGAGGGGCACCGGCAGGGCTGTGGGGGGAGCCCAGGGCCGGGCTAGCAGGGGGCTGCGGGTCGGGAGTGAGGGGCACCAGCAGAGCTGGGGGGGAGCCCAGGGCCGGGCTAGCAGGGGCTGCGGGTCGGGAGTGAGGGGCACCAGCAGAGCTGGGGGGGAGCCCAGGGCCGGGCTAGCAGGGGCTGCGGGTCGGGAGTGAGGGGCACCGGCAGAGCTGGGGGGGAGCCCAGGGCTGGGAGTGAGGGACCCCGGTGACATGTGCCCCGTCTGGCAGGAGGAGGTGAAGGTGAAGATGAAGGAGCTGAACGAGCACATCGTTTGCTGCCTCTGCGCTGGGTACTTCATCGACGCCACCACCATCACCGAGTGTCTGCACACGTGTGAGTGCGGGGGCCAGGCTGGCTGGGGGCACCGGGGACAGCCCCTCCCCCCGGGCTGGGTCACGGCACCCGTCTGTGGGGCAGGGCTCCCAGTGGCCGCGCTGCTCGATCTGGCCCGGCCTGGCCCTGCCGTCGCTGGCCCAGGGGCTGCATTCTGGAGCCCTCTGGCCCCGAGTCTCCTGCAGACCTGGGCAAGAGGAGCCGGGCTGCTCCCTCTGCTGGGCCGGCGTCTCTCCCGGAGAGTTAGGAGCCCCCTGTGCGTGTGAAGGAGCCGGCCGGGGTGGGGGCAGGGCAGCGGGAGCTGGCTGAGGGGTGCTGTGTGGGGGGAGCTGGTTGGGGGTACGGGGTGGGGTGGTCAGGGCCAGCCCTGCGCTTTCAGGGGTTGCCGGCTCCAGCGAGCCTGGCCAGCAGGTGGCAGCATCGCACCGCCCTGGGTGGGCTGGAGATGCCCCTGGGGAGGGGGGTCAGCTGGGTGCCCAGCTCGGCAGGGCAGCGGGAGCTGGCCCAGCGCCCAGGGCCTGCAGGAGGGTCAGCCCGCACCACACGGGCCCGGCAGGGGCAGGGGATGCTGGCTGAAGCCGGCTGCGGGGCTGGATGGGCCCAGGGAGGGGAGCCGGGCAGGGGTAGGGGCTGCTGCCCACGGCGTCCCGGGCTGTGCCAGGCTGGGTGCCCTGGCCCTGATGCCCGGCCCCCGCCGCAGTCTGCAAGAGCTGCATCGTCAAGTACCTGCAGACCAGCAAGTACTGCCCGATGTGCAACACCAAGATTCACGAGACCCAGCCGCTGCTCAACCTCAAGCTGGACCGCGTCATGCAGGACGTGCTCTACAAGCTGGTGCCCGGCCTGCAGGAAAGTGAGTGGGGGGCTCTGCTGGGGGGGCAGGGATGAGGCCGGGGGGCTCTGCGGTGATGGGGGGGGCGGCTGTGAGCCCCGGGGGCTGGGGGGGGGCTCTGCTGTCCGTGCCCCACCTGCAGCCCCTGCGTAGGGAGCCGTCAGCGCAAAGGGCCGGGCCTGCCGCTGGCAGATGCCCAGTCGATGGCCCCACGCCGCAGCCCTGGTGCTTCTCAGTCCCCTGCCCGGCCAGGGCTACTTGGGCAGGGCAAGGCTGCCTTCACCCAGAGCGCACAGCCTGGGGGAGGCCGGGGCCCTGTGTGTGGGGGGCGGGGTGGGGGAGGCCGGGGGCCCTCCCGGGTGCGGCAAGCTGGCTGAGCGCTGCCCCCTCTCCCTGCAGGCGAGGAGAAGCGGATCCGCGAGTTCTACCAGTCACGCGGCCTCGACCGAGTGACCCAGCCCAGCAGCGAGGGTGCGATACTCACAGTGCGCTGGGCCAAGCCTGGGGGGCTCTGAGCCCCGTGCTGGGGGTGGGGGGACAGTGGGGTGGCAGGGGGAGGAGGGCTTCACGGAGCTGGGGGAGAACAGGGCGATGGGGAGGGAGGGAGGAGCTGCGGGGGGTGGGACGGGGTGGCAGGGGAGGGGGCTCTGTGGAGCTGGGGGGGCAGGACGGAGGGATGGGGTAGCAGGGGGAGGGGGCTCCGCAGAGCTCGGGGAGGACAGGGGGATGGGGAGGAAGGGTCTCTACGGAGCTGGGGGGGTGGGATGGGGCGGCAGGGGGAGGGGGCTCTGAGGGTGGGGCAGTGGGGGCAGGCTGTAGCTGCCTCTCCCTGGGGCGTCCATCCTGCCCCGCTCACTGCTGTCTGCTGGGCTGCTCTCCTGCCCTGTGGGCCCCGTTCGCTGGCTGCGGGGGGCTGGGCCCATCACTGTCCCCGTCTCACTGCCGTGCGTCCCCCCCAGATCCCGTGGTCGACACGATGGGTTTGCCCTACAGCAGCTTCGACCACTCCCGCGCTCACTACTATCGCTACGACGAGCACGTCTCCCTGTGCCTGGAGCGGCAGAGGTCAGTGGGGCGGTGCCGTGGCGGGGGCTCAGCAGATGGGGTCACTGAGCCCAGCCCAGGACTGGGGGTGGCGACGTGCCTCTCGAGGCTGATCCACAGTTCCCTGCTCTCCAGCCCTGGGCTTCCCCCCCCAGTGCCCCCAGCTCTGCCCGGATCCCTCCGTGCCTGCTCTGAAACCCACGCACACCACAGCCATGCAGCCAGCGCCGGGCGGGACTCACCTGTCTGATAGCCCCCAGCTGCCCGGGGGAGTCCTGGCTCCGTGGAGGCTGCGGTGGGGCCTTAGGGAGACGAGGGGGATTCCGGAGTGAGACTTTGCCCAGAGCTCCAGGGTTCATGCGACCTCTCCGGGGAGGGGCCGGAGGACGGAGTTACTGGGCCTGGGGTCGGGCTCCGGGTTTACATGGGGTTCGGGAGGCAGAACGGCCAGCAGTCCAGCACCCCATAGCACGGGCTGGAGCAGGGGGGGAGAGCGCCCCCTGCTGGGTACGAGCTCTGTCCATCCCAAAGCCCCGGCCCCAGCCCCGGGACTGGCTGCAAAGGCAGCTCTGCTCTGCCCGGCCCACGGACCCCTCCCTGGTGAAGTTGGCAGCTGGCCCCAAGGTCGGGACGGGGAAGCGGTGAGGGCAGGTCCGTCACAGAGCAAGCTGGTCGCGTGGCAGGCTGGGCACAGGCACCAGGGTGAAAGGGACAAAGGCCGCAGGCCGTCCGTACCGGTGGGGCTGGTGGTGGCTGAGTGGCCACGCTGTGGCCAGAAGGCGAATGCCGTCCTGGGCTGTGTAAACGGGGGATGTCGAGCAGGAGCCCAGGGGTGATTTTCGGGGGTGGCTGCAGCTGGGATCCTGTGTCTGGCTCTGGTGCCCACAGCTCGAGAGGGACGCTGAGAACTTGGAGGGGGTGGAGAAGAGGCGTGGGAGCGATGGAAAGGTTAGAAACCTGCCCTGGAGTGAGAGACGCAGGGAGCCTGGTCGAGTTAGAGAAGGGTCAGGGTGGCTGGGTCCCCGTCTGTCGGCACCTACGCGTGGAGCAGAAATGTGGCGGTCCAGGGCCCTTCGGCCTGGTAGAGGACAGGCTAACGCGTGCTGGGGGCTGGAAGCTGAGGCTAGCCACGTTCAGACGGGACGTGAAGCCCACACGCTGGCCGGGAGGGGAGTGACCCACGAGCCGTTTCCGCAGGGAGGGTCAGGGCTGGTGTGTCTCTAAGATGCGGCTCCTGTTCGAGCGGGAGCAGTGCAGGGTGGTCTGGCCTGTGTTCCCCGGGCCCGACGAGGGGAGCGCAGGGTCCGTCTGGCCGGGGGGTGTCTGCGGCCAGGGGCTCTGGGCTGTGGGGTGGAAGCGATGAGGCTGGGTTTAGGAGCTCCCAGGGGGAGCTGCTGTGAAGAGGGCCAGGCAGTGCCCATGTTGCAGCGCCCCAGGGCAGGGTTTGCCCCTGGCCAGGCCAGCACGCCCGGCTCTCATGGGCCGTTCCCTCTGGTCTCTCCCCAGCTCCAGCAAAGAGAAGAACAAGACTGGTCTGCAGGTAAGGCCAGGCAGGGGGTGGCTCCCCTCCTGCGCAGACATGGTGCCGTCTGCTGGCAGCCAGGGGCACCACGAGCCTGCCTGGCTCCCATGGGGGCGCTGGGGCCAGCATGCCGGGGGCCGGTGTTTCCTGCCTTCTCTCAGCGGTCTGGGGGCAGGCAGGTGAGGACACTGGCTCCTCTCAGTCAGGTCCTCGTCCCCCAGCTGGCCAGGGCCTGGCTCTCCCCCCCAGCTGTCCGGCTCCCTTGCGGGGTTTGGGCTGGGAGCTTGACCTGCCAGCGCTGTGCGAGGCCCCCCGCAGTCCCGGGATCCTGTCTCGCTAACTCGGGGGGCTGGAGGCAGTGGCCAGGCCCCATGCCAGGGGTGGGGGGAGGGCAGCCTGGGTGGCTCCTTCCACTGATGCTTCCTGTGTCCCCCATCGGACCCACTCCCCTGGGCTGGGCACCAGCGTGTCCCCATTCCTGCTGCGTCCATGCCAGGGATGCCCCCTGCCCCCTGTGCCAGCCCAGAGCCCTGCCCAGGAAACACTGCACCAGGGTAGGGACAGGGAGGGTGGCCTGGGGGGAAGGGGGGTGCAGCGCTGGGGGTGGGAGGTGGTCAGGGGGAGCGCTGGGGGGTCTGTGTGGAGTAGTCAGGGTATGCAGGGGCTGGCTGGGGGTGTGTGCAGGGGGGTCTGGCCTGGGGATGCATGCTGGGGGAGCGGGGGGGCAGGGGCTGGCTGGGGGAGGTGCAGGGGGTGCTGGCTGGGGGAGCGGGGGGGCAGGGGCTGGCTGGGGGAGGTGCAGGGGGGGCTGGCCTGGGGGAGCAGGGGCTGGCTGGGGGTTCGTGCTGGGAGTCGCCGGGGGTGCGTGCTGGGGGCTGGCCGGGAGGTCTGCTTGTCCCAGTCCTGGGGCCCCCCCACGGTGCACTCTGGGGGGGGCTGGCGCGTGCTCCCCGGCGCCCGCCCTCACCCCGCTCTCCCTTGCAGCAGAAGTACGTGCGCTGCTCGGTGCGGGCCCAGGTGCGCCACCTGCGCAGGGTCCTGTGCCACCGCCTGGGGCTGGCGCCGCAGCACGTGAGTGAGCCCCGGGGCCGGGGCGGGTCTCAGGCCGGCACCGGGGGCCTGGGGGGGTTGCAGGTGCGGTTGGAGGGGCCAGGGCGGGTCTCAGGCTGGGCACCAGGGGGCCGGGGGCCGGGCGCTGCCAGCCCGGGGTGGCCACTTTGCCGGAGGCTGGCAGGCTGGCACTGGGGGGGGTTTGCAGGTGCGGTTGGAGGGGTGGGGGGCGGGTCTCAGGCTGGGCACCGGGGGGCTGGGGGGGTTGCAGGTGCGGTTGGAGGGGTGGGGGGCAGGTCTCAGGCCAGCACCGGGGGGCTGGGGGGGGGTGTTGCAGGTGCAGTTGGAGGGGCCGGGGCGGGTCTGAGGCCGGCACCGGGGGCCTGGGGGGGGTTGCAGGTGCAGTTGGAGGGGCCGGGGCGGGTCTCAGGCCGGGCACCGGGGGGCTGGGGGGGGGGGGGGGTTGCAGGTGCGGTTGGAGGGGCTGGGGGCGGGTCTCAGGCCGGCACTGGGGGGCTGGGGGGGGGGTTGCAGGTGCGGTTGGAGGGGCTGGGGGCGGGTCTCAGGCCGGCACCGGGGGGCTGGGGGGTGTTGCAGGTGCAGTTGGAGGGGCCGGGGCGGGTCTCAGGCCGGCACCGGGGGGCTGTGGGGGGGGGGGTTGCAGGTGCGGTTGGAGGGGCCGGGGCGGGTCTCAGGCCGGGCACCGGGAGGCTGGGGGGGGGTTGCAGGTGCGGTTGGAGGGGCCGGGGCGGGTCTCAGGCCGGGGGGCCGGGGCTGGTCTCAGGCCGGCACCGGGGGCCTGGGGAGGTTGCAGGTGCAGTTGGAGGGGCCGGGGCGGGTCTCAGGCCGGCACCGGGGGCCTGGGGGGGTTGCAGGTGCAGTTGGAGGGGCCGGGGCGGGTCTCAGGCCGGCACCGGGGGCCTGGGGGGGGTTGCAGGTGCGGTTGGAGGGGCTGGGGGCGGGTCTCAGGCCGGGCGCTGGGGCGGGGGGGGGGTTGCAGGTGCGGTTGGAGGGGCCGGGGCGGGTCTCAGGCCGGGGGGCCGGGGCGGGTCTCAGGCCGGCACCGGGGGGCAGCGCCCGTCCCCCTGGTGACGCCGGTCTCCGTGGCAGGTGCAGATCCTTTTCGGCGGCGAGGTGCTCCCGGATCACATGACCATGAAGCAGCTGTGGCTGTCCCGCTGGTTCGGCAAGGTGGGTGCGGGGCCGCGGGCGCTGGCTGGGGCGTCGGGCCGGGGTCCCTGTCGCGCGAGCGCAGCCCGGCAGCCGCGCTGGGCACACGGGGGGGCAGGGCCCTAGCTCTCCCCGGCCCGCAGCCGGCCCCAGCCCTGGCCTGGCGCTGCCCGCCGGGGTCCGGCCCGTCGTTTCTCCCACCTCCTGCTGAGTGCCGGGGAGGCTGGGCGCTTCTGCCTCGCTTGAGCTTGCAGGGGGTGCGCTGGGGGGGGTCTGGCTGCGCTGGGGGGTGGCAGGGGGGTGCGCTGGGCGGGTGGCGGGGGGTGCCCTGGGGGGGCCGGCAGGGGTGGTCCCGCTGGCCGTCCCGCTCTTCTCACGGCCGCTCTCTTGCCTTGCAGCCTGCGCCCCTGCTCCTGCATTACAGCGTGAAGGAGAAGAGGAGGTAGGGGGCTGGGCCGAGGGCGCTGCCCTGCCCAGAGACCCCCGAACCCTGCAGCCCCCCACCCTCCTCCCCCCTAACTTAAACCCTCCTGCCCCCGCCCGAGTCTATTTTTTGAATAAAACAGTTGAAAACCCCTGGCCGGCCGGCGCGCGTGGCAGCGGGGGAGAGGGGGGCAGGGGAGCCGTGCTGGGCAAGCGCCAGGCAGCGCCCATGGGAGGGAACAAACACACACCCCTGCCCGCGGCAGTACCCAGCCCTCCCCACGAGCCGGCCCCGGCCCCCCTTCCCACACAGCCGTTCCTGCGCCATGCAGAGGGGCCCCGGGGGCCGGGGCCCCACGGTGCCCCCCGTCCCCTTGTAGCGAGGGAGGGAGCCGCGGGGAGACGTTTACCCAGCACCAGTCGCTCTGTTGCGCTCAGTAGATTAATCACCATCCCAGCCGGCTCGGGCGTCTCATCCCCCCGCCAACCCCCCCCCGGAGTGATGGGGAAATAATGGGCCTGGGGCCCTGGGGCTGCCCCTCTGCAGCGCAGATAATGAGCCATGGTAAAGTCATGGGCCCTGGGATTCCTGGGGGGGGGCCTTCCCCCGGCTGGCTTTACCGCACTCGGCCAATTCGCCACTCTTGTGGGCACGGTACTGCAGGCAGCTGGGCAGAACGCGGGAAGTCCGGGGCTGCTGGGGGGCGGGGCACTGCCTGCCTGCTGGGGGGCGCCCCCTGAATTCCTCTGGCCCCCGGAGGCCTCGGCAGGGCTGGCGGCGAGCGCAGGGGAGAATGGGCTGTGCCCAGGCTGCTGGGTTAGGGAAAGGCGGAGGGGCACCCTTGCCCATGGGGGCACTGGGGGAGGTGCTGGGCCCTGCTCCCCACGGCAGGTCACGGGCCGGCCCCTGCACCGAGTGGCTTGTTGAGCTGCGGCTGGACCGGCCGGCCAGCAGCAAACACGAGCCAGGCAGCTGGTGTCTCCTATTCCTGGAGACCCAACAGGTGCCCCTGAGCCTGGCCCTGGCCCAGCGCCCAGCCCGCGCCGCCCAGTCCTGAAAAGCAGACCTGGCAGGGAACGCAGCTGGCTTGGCAGCCCTGGGCGCATGGCGGGATGGGGGGCAGAGAGCGTGGCGGGGGTGGGGGGGTGAGCAGAGAGCGCAGCCCTGAGTGGGGGCAGGAGACGCAGCCCCAGGCAGGCAGGCAGGGAGCATGGCCCCATCTCCCCCTGACGGTGACTGTCCCGGCCCCGGCCCCGGCCCGGCTGTGTTGACGCTGCCCGGGGCAGTGAAGCCCAGGGCTGGGCGATTCCTGGGCAGGCCCCAGGAACCCAGGGTTTGCTGAGACGTCCTGGGGCCTCAGCTTCCCCGCCCGGAGCGGCCGCGTGGCGGGGTGCTCCATCGTGGCGCTCGCTGCCTCTTCTCGGGGGGCTGCCGATGCCGCCTTGTGCTCCAGGCTGGGGCTTGCCCTGGGGCTGCTGCTCCTTGGGGCTGGCTGGCTTGGGCCCTGCCTCTGGCCCGGGGCCGGCTCCCGGGCTGTTTATCCCTCGCGTGGCCCATGGCCCACAGCACCTGGTCCCAGAACTGAGACGGGCGCTGGGTCCTGTCCCCCCCAGCTCAGTCACAGGCCAGCCTCCCGCGGGCGTGGGGCGGGCCCACAGCTGCAGCAGGCCCTGGCCAGGGCCCCTGACGGCCGCACGGGATCCCGGCCACTCAGCCATGGACTTGTCCTAAAGGAGCTTCCTCCACCCAGTAGTAGGAACCCCCCCTTTCGCGCTGTGGCCCTGCACTCCCCCCCCCATCAAGACGCAGGAACCAGTCGGGCGCCCACGTCCCAGGGTTTCCCTGGGAGAACAGGTGGAAACTTTCCCTGCCCCCGCAGTACGAGACCCTCAGCTGTGTCAGGGAAATCTGATAAGGGGGTGGGAGAGAAATCAGGGATTCCCCCAGCCTGGCCCCCCCAGCTCTGCCAGCGCCCCTCAATCCTGACCTGCAGCCCCCGCAATCCCTGCCCTGCCCCCCAGCTCTGCTGGCGCCCCTCACTCCCGACCCGCAGCCCCCGGTTTGCTGGCCGGGCGGCTCTGTGCCCTGTCTGGCTGTGGGGGCAGCCGGTCGTGCATCGCCCCACCGGGGCTGCCTTGGGGAGGGGCTGGGCGGGAGGGGGCTGGCCTGTGGCTTCTGTGATTTATGCCGCACGGCCTGGCAATTAGCAGCGCGTCCCCGTTGGCCGATCCTTAACCCCTGAGCTCTGTGCGGCTGGGCTGACCCCCGCGCCCGGGAGCCCCTGGGGGGGATCCGGTTACCGCCCGGCCCAGCCCTTCCCACGCGGGCCTTGCGCAGTGCCCAGCCCAGCTGTTGGCCATCCCTCAGGCAGCCGGCAGGCCGGGGGGGCAGCCTAGGGACGAGCGCCTCGCCCGCTGCCAAGTAGCTGGTGAAACGCAGAGCAGAGGGCACAGGGCAAAGCCAGCTGGGACCCCGCGGCCAGCACATGGGGCGACGGGGCTGGGGTCTCCCAGCCCCCCTGAACATGGGGTACTCCCCACCCAGCCTCCCCCCAGCCCCCCTGAACACGGGGACTCCCCATTCCCCCGAACACGGGGACTCCCAGCCCTCCATGCCCTGCTGCCCCGGAGACTCCGAGCCCCCCGCCCGCTTCCCTCAGGAGCTGCTGGCACCGCGGCAGCGCCTCCCCCCAGAGCCTGCGCCAGGGTCGGCGCCGTTCAGGACGCCCCGGGACAGCACAGCCCCTCGCCCCGTCAGCCGGCCGGGCAGAGCCAGGGAGACGGGCCCAGCTGGGCAGGGCCCAGTCCGTGGGGGGGCGCTGGCAGAGCCTGGAGCCCGGGCGAGGGGCCCTTTGCTGCGTCTGTCACCACGGGCTCTGGCTCCTGCAGCCCCAGCCTGTCAGACGCAGGCCGGGGGCTCCGGCGTTACACAGAGCAGAGCAGGAAGCCGGAGCTGGGCCAGAGCTGGCTGATTCCCTCGGCGCATCCCGCGCCCCCCGCGCCCCCCACTTATCAGCCCGGCTGGGACAGCACAAGGAGGCTAATTCAAACCAACTGGGCGGCTGACATTGGTAAATGAGCGGCCTGCCTGCGCTGGGAGCGAGGGGCAGGAATGCTGCCGGGAATGGGGGGTGCGGCTGGCTGGGGGGGGGTCCGTGCTCCCAGCCAGCTGTGGC